>NC_090669.1:11470890-12141827 GCF_013368605.1 Nyctibius grandis
CCACCAAACCCTCTTGTGGAAGAAACAACAGTTCCACAGTTTGGAGTGAGATCAATATGTTCCATTGACTCTAAAAATAAATCTAAAAAAAATAAAAGAAAATAAAAAGAAAAAAACATTAGCAATTAAAGCGATGGTAAAGACAATAATCACAAGTTTCCCCCTCCCCACCAGGACGCGGTAAGCAACCAGACAATGGGCTGTTTCCTGCTCCGGTGACAGAATGCTGAGCCAGTTTTTGCTGTTTGTCTCTTGTTTTCAAAGAAACAAAGGAACAGCATTAAGACAGGAGATACCAGTGTTACAGAAGGCTAACATTTGGACACTGAACTTGCTCTCCCTTTCAGCTGGCAACTATTTAGTTGATCATTTTAATGCAAATAAATATTCAAATGCAATAACACACAATCATCTCTAAGGGAGACATAAAATATCAGTGTCTACAAACAGGCTGGTGTCTTTACATAGGTGTATATGTACACACACACACAAAGAATATGAAAATAAACACTTATGAATATCTATCTTTATAAATCTCTGATAAAGTACACATTCTTTACATAAGCATGATAATTTTAACAAATATATATCTATCTATACACATACGCACAGATTAATCCTAGACAATCTCCTATGTTACTATTGCAGAAGTATGCTTATATTATGTTACAGTATGAATATGTTTGTATATTTATTATTAAAATACTTACCGTTCTGCCTTTTGAAGTAGATGGACAAATGATTTAGAAGTAGAAATAGACTAGAAACAAAATTAATGCAAATAATGTGTTGATTTTTTTTAGCTTGATTAGCCAAGCCAATGGAAAATTCTAGAAAACGTATACAATTATTTTAACTGTCATAGACTGGCAATTGTAATTGACATGATTTGTACGAGATGCAGTGTAATAACTGAATATATTAAAAAAAAATCTCATGGCTTGATTACCAGGAGAACATTACTAGTGCCACAATATTATTAACAACACAATTATCATGGCATCCCTAGGACACGCTCTTAGCACTTCAATGCATTAGCGAACCTTTGCTAACGAAGAAAAAATTAAAGTACAGCAAATTTCAAAGCACCAGTTGTACCCAATATCATTAAAAATTTATAAAACTTCCCCTGAACATGACAAGTGTTTGGTTTAAATGAAGATCAGCCATAAGAAGGAACAGAAATCTTGTTATTCTTTGTCTCTTTCTCTCCCTCTTTTTCTCTTTCTCTCTCCCTCAGACCTCCCCCAACCACCACCACCTCAATCCAGCTGAAATATGTAACCATTACAGAGTGACAGTTTGACACACAATGACCTGTCAGAACATTCATCTCTCAATGTTTTATTTTAGTGAGGAGCCAAACTGCAGAAAAAATAAGCAAGTTGTTTCAAGGCTTGGAATGAGATCAAACATTTCTGGCATCCCCACTTACCAGACCTTTGATTTACAATGGATCTGTCAGAGGCTGATTAGACAGTGTGTGTTTAAAAACCTATAGATGTTCCACAATTGCACAAGCTCTCCCCTTCCCTTCAGAGAGAGCCTTTCTGCTCTTTGTTTGAATGGAGAGAATAAGCCAGGTTACATCGCAGAACCTTACACCTTGCTAGTGGAAAACACCACATGCAAAACTGCAGGCAGCTGCAATTAGATCTTTTAGGTAGGAGCGTTCTGATTCTCTGCTAAAAGGAAGCTGTAGCTCTCCATACTCTGTAATATGCGTTATGCCAATTTCTATTACCTTTTCCTTCCAGGCCTAAAGTTATAATAGTCTGCAGAGAAAATATACCTAGGAACTGCTGCAATCTCCGCATATTTTCAATAACGTTCAAAGGCAACATGCAGCTAAGAATTAGTCAGACAAAAAAGTGCAGGTGGCTAAAATATTCCCACACTGTAACATTTTTTGCTCATAATTGCAACTAGGGAAAAAAAGGCTAGAAATATATTGTTTCTATTTGTACCTAGAACAGTTGCAGAAAGAGCAGCAGGATTTGTGCCTGGCATTAGAATGTGTAATTCCTTAATACTATATTGTGGCATATGGTTCATTGTAACAAATTACGAATACATGTGTTTGGAGAGCTTTGGTAGTAAATTTGGGCTTTGTACATCTACTACAATGCCCAAATCTGACAAATGTAATTTATGTAATATTAACTTAATACAGTATTATGAAATTAGCTCACCGTAGTAAAGCTGTAATTTTTAAATGAAAGACAATACGATGAAATGAAAACAAAATAAACATTAGCATTTTGTGAAAGGTAGAACAAATCTTCCAAAAGTCTGCTTTGTAATTTATTATAATGCAGTGTTTATGACTTCCAGTATATTTAAGACATGACATCCTTTAACAGTATAGTACAACTACAATGCTGTTCAGAATGATCCCAATCTTTCAACCTCTCTCAGCCAATGCTCTCAATTAATTTAAGAGAGAATTTTGAATGAATACTGCCTCTGACTAAGGCAGCAGCAAGTTGGAACTCTGGGATCTGGTCCCCGCAATGCTCCTTACAGGTTCAGCACTGCGTTTGCTCTGTGTGGAAAATTCTGATCAAGTTGATAAGGCAGTAGGAACATAAGTTATTACTCTGCACGTGAGACTATTCAAGATATGAAATTATATTTTTCATATCCATATATGTTACCAGGAAGAGGGAAAGTGATAAAAGCATTACAATGTGAGCCCCTTAGCTTCTAGGAAATTGCATGTGTCGAAACATGCAATTTTGTGCTTTTAAGGGAAAGAGGTGAGCAAATTAGTCAGAGCAGGACTCAAAAATGAAAAAAAAAAAAAAATAAAAAAAAATAAAAAAAAAAAGATGTGTTGAGGTCACCCCACAAGAACCTGAAGCAATGCACAGTTTCTGATTTCAACTTTTTGAGGAAAAAAGGGAGGATGAAGAAAAATGTGTATTCGTATTTTAAGGCTGCAGAGAATTTGTGTTGTACTTGCTCTTTAAGAAGACAGAACCATTGAGGGATATTATGTAGGCATTTCTAGTACACCTCTGGTAGGTCAGAATAACAGAAATTGTCATCCCAAAACAAAGTCCTTTGTCTCAGTCAAGTCTTATTTTGAATATTTGGGGTTTTTTTCAAACAGAGACTATAATTTCCAGGATTTCTGAGGTTTTACATGTCTTAAAAAGCAAAATACCATGTCAAAATTGGGATTTCCAGTAGGATATGTAAAATATCATATGCCCCAGATATCATTAAACTGGAGCTCCATCAAGTTATATTTACCAAAACCTAGAGGTTATGGCCCAGAAGAAAGCAACCGTAGAATACAGTGCCTTCATATATTCCTGAAGTTTATGTCTCAGCCAACAATGATACGTCACAGATGAAAATGTATGACCTTTCTTTTGTGTAAGTGAAAGTCATGTTATACACTACTGAATATTGCTACCATCCTAGAAATTCGCTATTGGTATTTATCATTCTGCCACCTTATTTCATACTCTCTGAAACACAGAGAAAACACTTATCTGAGCAATCAGTGAAATGTTAGAATTGCATTAACGGATTAAAAATATGAATGAATTATGAAATACAAATTAAGACAAAATGCTAAAATAAAGTCCTACACAAAATGCCTGGTATGAAATGCACATGATGTGCACGCCTGTACACCACGTACCTTTGCCTTGATCTCCTTAGCGTCTCAAATCTATGCACTATATGATCCCAAATTTTGCATGGGGAAATCTAATGCTGAATAGGTGGTGTACAATTGCGTACTGTCATAGACATCTGCAATTCGCATATAATGAACTATATAATTCAAGCATAAAATTTGTTACACCTTAATGCTGGAAAACCTACATGTCTGAACTCTATGAATAGCCTTAATTTTAGATGCTAACATGGCTTTGCCACTTGCACTAGGAAAGTGAAACATACCAAATAATTAAACTCAGAAAGGGCATATTTCAGATATGACCTCTCTGCTATAGAAGCCCAGAACAAAACAACAGCTGCTGTGCTAAAGAGGCAGTGTCTGCATGCATTTGAGCCTGGAGCTTACGCCACGGGAGTTTTTGCCAAAGTGGTAAACCGGGAAGTGTTTAACTTTTGGGGTCCATTTTCCTAGTCATTAAGCTTAAAATCAGGGAACAAAGGAAAAACAGAACTTGACTCTCACACAGTGCTGCCTAAGCACAAATTCGGACTATAGATTAACCTGTTTATCTCTTTTTAGCCATGCCCAAAAGAAGACCTCTATCAACTTGGATTTTTGTAGATTGCCTGGAGTAGGTTGATTTCATGGAGCAAGACTGAGATCCAGTATCAGGAAACACGGTCTTTGGCAGGTGAGCCTAGATCCTTCTTATGATTCAGTGAGAATACTACTAAACTTGAAGAGAGTTACAGGTAACTTCAGTTTACGAGGAAGCAGCACAAACACTTTCACTACAGCATTTCACACAATCACACCCTGTGTGTGCCTCTCCACCCACTAACTTCTGAATCTACTGTCCCGTTTCGACAAAGTTGACAGAAGGGTGAAAAGTTCAAAGATAATCAAGTTCCTACACATTTTAGAGCATGGCATATCCACAAAGAGAAGATAAATCCTTTTACTGATCTTGGGAACACCTTCAGAATTACCTCATACCTTATCAGATATCAAAGAATCTGTAGTGGTGAGTAACTAAAAACACTCCAAAAATGGAAAAGCTAGAGGACGCCCACTGTCTGGACATTAACATCGAGTAATCATAAGATATAAATCCATGGCAAACCAGACTTCAACAGTTGCAGTGGAACTATGTATTTCGACATGTGTAAAAGCTACTTAAAAGTAACATACCTCAAAGCATAATGGAAAGGAGATGAGAACAGTCAATATCCCTGATTCAGTTACTGCAGGGTATTTGACCATCCACAGTTTGTATACTTAATAAAGGTTGTGAAACTTAATAAAGTTCCCAGCATTACTCAGCTCCACTGGCATGCATTTACATTATATTGCCTCAACTCTCCACGTTAGGCATTCCAGATGGATTTTCCTTGTATTCAGACTGTCTGCATTTACAATACAAAGCATTTCTTCTATGTTAACTTGAATTATCCTCTCACACGCATGCAAACATATGCATATTTATACCCACGTAAAATCTAACTCTGCTACTTTAGTCACTGACAGACTCTAAAAATTATCAGTGTCAATTACTAATTATAGGATGCCCACAGATACAGCTATGAAAGTGCAACAAAGTAATAAGCTTGATAATTTCAAAGAATTACACCTTTTATTTATTTTATTGCATTTGAATGCTTTACTTTTATCTATTATTATAAATACAGAAAAAAAAGATCAATAGATAACATTTTCTAAGCCAAATTTAAGGCACACTGTTTGGACCCCTTATTGCTCAAAGAACATCTCCTCATTCTTTTTTAAATCAGTTAAATACAAACAACTTCCTATGCATGTTGCTTCAGAGAGAATTACTTTTCATTTTTAGAGTGGTTTTCCATCACTATGAACCTTTTCCTTTCCCTTATGCACCAGCAAACATACTGATACAATTTAAAGGTCATGTTCTTTTCAAACTGACAGGGCCCTCCAAAATTTTGACGAGAGTCCCTCCAAGAATCACACCATACAAACGGAAAGGAATTAAGTAAAGCATCACTTGATGTAGGCTCAATCATGTGAACTGATTAGAAAATGTAACCATGGAAAGAGGTGATTCAAAGTGTGACGGACAACCTTTCAAAGAAAGGAGATGTCATGTTGATAATAATAAGCAAGTACCTGACATTGAAGGAGGGGGTGAAAACAGAGGGTCAATAAAGATATAATTGCCTTCAGCTACTAAAAAAAAAAAGCTAACCAAAAAAACAAGTCTCTTTTCTAACTTTTGTTTCTTCAAACCCTAAGATAAATATTTAAAATTATCAGAGCATTTACTCTTTGGAGCTCAAGTTAAGTTTTAGCCAAAAAATACTGAAAAATGTATTAATAACATTTTAGTTGCTTAGCTCATTCTCTCACCCAATAAAAAAGATACCTTAAAGTTCAAAGCCAAATATATGGAGTTTGCCTTAAAGGTTATATTGATACACATTGATCTGCATTACAAGTTAGATCATATTTAAGAAAATAACACTGGCTTTGGATTGTAATACCCACCATCATTCAAAGAAATGATACAAGCAGAAAGTAAATGTGTCCATTTGAAAGATGTCAGTTATCAGGAAGATGATTGGTTCTTCTTTACACACTTTAAACAGAGCAAGTCTAAATATTTTCAGAAACACTATACAAGCTGGATTATGATAAAAAGATTTTTCTGCAAAATAAGAGTGACAGTTACTATACATTATCAAGAATAGATGAATCTGCAGACCAAAAGAATACCCCACCCTCCACCCCATTTAATCAATACAGAGCTTAGCTAAACTAAAGAAATGAGTAAAAAGTAATTGAAAAGCAACATATTTCTGTCCCCTTTTTGACAGTAAACAATATTTAACCTATTTTTTAATTATTTATTTCTTTCATAGTTCTCTAACTGCTGCTCTTTCTTTTTCCATCAGTTGCTAAGATTTATGGCACACAAAACAATTCCAGCATGCAATGAACCATTATGGTAACAATTTGAAAACATTACATCCAAGACCATTTTAATGATATGACCTGTCTTCTCTTGTCTATATTAAAATATATATAATGTATATGAATAAATGGAATCTTAACTGGTTTAGATACTATATTCTTATCGATGTCAAAGAGGTCAGCAAACACATTTAGTGTTTTAGCCAACCATGGACAGATTACAGTTACTTAAAAAGTAGATATGGAGCCTTTCTCCTGTAGCACAAATCCAGCCCAAACTTGCACCAGGTATGGTATCTTAAGTAGTTTAGGAAAAATAAATCAGAGGTACAACTCAAGTTCTTACCGGACAAATGCCCATTTCATCAAGAAAATAATAAACCATGGCACCCATGACAAACTTTGACGCTATTTGCTTGACACACTGCCTGTTCAAGGCTCGTCCATGTGTTGCAGATTGAAAGCTCCAGGACACAACCAAGGTGACACCCCAGTCATACAATCTACTGCCTGTCTTGGAAAGAAACAAGGTTTTACTGCAATCTAGGTCTTTTGCAATTGCTCCCTGGTCTGCTGGCTAATGAGGTCAGACAGTACTGTCCATTCTAGACATATTCTTTTTAGGGTATCATCTCTCCAAGAGACATTCCATGAGGACATACCCTTAAATGTGCCATCAAAGCAAATTATAATGATAGAATTTATTAACATTTTTTATGAGGCAAAAATTCATACTTCTAATGAAACACGAGAATAAAAATGGGATTAAATAGCAAATGAATTTCTGAAATTATGTAGTAGATGTTGGTTATGCCATTGGAAAGCTTTTGTTACACCCAAAGCCAAAAACTGAATTTAAGAGTTGCAGACACCCCTCCCCTGACTGGAGATCTTGGTCAGACCTTTTTTCAGCAACTGACAGCTTCCCTACACAGAGAAAGTGAGTGACCATGCCTCTGCATTCAAATGTGTGTGTGTATATATATATATATATATATACACATATGTATATATATATATGAGAGGACTGACTTTCCTTCTTTGTTTTCTTTTACTTTCATACCTCTTAACCCAGCCTTTCTAAAAGGGAAACCTGAGACTGAGATCGTTGGAATCCATAAACGAATACCACAATACACTGATGTAAATTAACATTTCTGTTGAGGAGTCAACAACATTCCTCCCATCAAGTCCTCAGATTGCATGATGGCTAGAGATCCAAAGATATTCAGTCATCTTTAATGCAATGCACACTCTGAAAACAAGTGTCCAGTTGGTTATTGGCCTACCACTGGCCAACTCCATGCTTTAATGAAGATGATATATCCACAGCCTGCAGCAGCCACCTCTTCACTGGAGGAGGTTGGGGGTGGTGTTGTAAAGAAAAAAAGGTTAAAAAGAGCAAAATAGTGGAGAAAGGACATGGGATTTATAATATGAACAAATGAAAAATCAGAAAAAAAAATTACATACATTAATATTTGCCAGTAGTGTCAGGGAGGCATAATGGGCAAAAGATGTAATAAACAATTGCTCAACCTCTGTTCAGGCACATCATTGCAGAAGTCATAGGCTGTGCTTACACTGACATTTCAGTCCAGAACAGTGGTACAGCTTTGAACATTCTCCCCTATTTATCCCCTCTTATTGTAGTTGGCTTGGTTCACAAAACAGTTTTGATGACCTGATTCCAGTTTCCTTTTGGAGGAAAAAAAAAAAACAAACCAAACAAAACACACACAGAAGCTCTGCCGCAGATGTGTACCAGATGTGCTCCATCTTTCAATGGAAATAAAAGATGCAAATCAATGATTGTTTTCTCAGTCATCTCCAAATACATATGTGGTGGGGACACTTGGTTCCAATAACCATACTAAATGTAGTCTAAAGCAAAAAATCCAAAAATTTACTTAGTGTAGGTATGAAGCCTTGACACGAATCAGTTCAATCAACTGATCCATTTTTAAGGTGCTTAATTCCTTACCAGTGTGGAGAGTGCCTTAGAAAAATTAAGCGAAATGGAGATTTCAACCCCTGTCAGAGAAAGGTGACATACTTTTGGACATTCTTGCTTGAGCATATGCTCTATGACAAAGCCATTTGGAACATGAGACCCTATTTTCAAATTATGCGTGAGATAAGAATTAGTTCCTCACATAAGATTAAATTCTGATGCAAATGGAAAGGGATCGAGGCACCCCATCACTGCCTGATGTTCCCTGCTAAGAGAAAATGGGAAGGGCATAATGCAAAAAAAGAGGCCAAGCATTTTAGGGAGAAGACATAAAAGCAAAACCCAGGGGTTGCAAAATCCACATGAACTAAACCCATGACTCAAATTAGTATAATTGAAAACCATTAATCTCAGCTCTATTCAAGTAAAAATTAACTTTATAGAGACTATCATTATAAACTATTGCTTCATCAGGAAAATACATCATGGTTTTATTTTATAATTTTTATCCTCTCTTCCATGTAGCTGCTAGAAGGCAGTTACACTGAGAACGGGATCTTTCCAAAGTTGTTAACAAGACACATTCCTTTTGGTTCATGGCTAGTATTATGAGAGTTTCTGTCTTATGTCACTATTTCTGACATACGCTGGAGATAGAACATCTTGGCTCAAAAAATATTGGACCGTCATTTTATGAGAAGAGACTTTCTAGACCACAGAAGCAGTTAGATTTACTACTGACAACACAGAGGTAATGATAAACTATCCTTATACAGCCCAGAGTCTTACATATTATAAATTCAATTAACAATTCTTTTATCTTCACCCAAAACAGATATATCGAAAATTGCAGATTGAGGGCTTTTCTCATATAGCTCTGACCACAAAGATAAATACTGCTTTGCCTTAGCAGCATAATTTTTAGCCCTCTCATTTTTCATCCAGTTCAAGTTGTTTGATTCTAAGAGTCCTTATTCCAGGCAGTCAGAGCACTCATTTATGAACACAACGCAGGCAAACGTGCATTTGTTGGAGATGAAAGGCATGAGAGTTGCCCATAATTTTGCCACAAATAAACTTTTCCTTTGGTTTATGCTACATCATGCCCTTCCATTTGAATAGTTTTGATAAAAACCTGTTACTCCCTTTTCTTCCATTATACACAGTGTGGATACATTAGATAAACACTTTTATATGTACCCGTCAAGGAGAAATATCCCACACAATGAAGCAGATCTTGTGAAATAACATTTCACTTATCTGTTATGTCTTTCTGAACCTTTCTTAAGAACTAGAAGTCTCTAATCTCAGCATACAGTCACATATAGTCTTGCTCCAAGAAACTTCTGTTCTCAAAGACTAGCAAACAAATATAAACATACAGATGAGGAAGGTTTCAACAGTAACATATACACTATTTTACTTTTTTTGCTTTATTTTTTGTCACACCTAAAAGAGTTATTTTAATAATAGGCAATTCACAAGCAGATGCTGAATTTGAAGAGGTCTTCAAAATACTTTGGAGAAATAGATCATGTGGTCTAAGCCAAAAATATACATCATCTTTATCTATTAAGGTTTTTTTACATTTTTACTGAGTCTCAGTGATTTACTAGTATAAAATAACACACACAGCTATACTCTAGTTACAACATAGCCAATATGAGAACAGAGGGAGTAGTAAAGTCTGAAACTATAGCAAGTGGAGGAGAAAAAGATTTGAGTTAACACAGTACAACAACAATGAACTTACTTATAAGTACGTACTTTCAAACTTACCTATATGCTTGCAATAAATATGGAAATCAAGTGAATGAAAAACCTGTTGGATTTACACACTTCTGTCCACACTTGTCAATCATTTTTCAACAGCAAGTACTTCAAAACAGTGGTTATAACCTCTGCTAACAGAAAAGAACAGCCTGTTTTGGTGAAATAAAGTTGACATTTAATTTACTCCTGTAAATTTAAGCTGTTCGTTCATTGCTCTTCTATGTTGACAGATAAGATTCCTTTAATGTTCTTGTGCAAAACAATAAATACAGCGTAGTTAAATTTTAGATAGGAAAACATTATGTTTTGTCTTGACAGCACCACAGTTAGGCATAAAGTTATAATGTTCAAATAATCTCTTCTGAGACTCTGTGTCATAAAATATGTAGTCTTTCAAAGCGCATATGTATCTGTCATTTGTTTTTTCCTGAAATCAGAAGTAGATGGATGCATGTCCTTAGTCTTCATCTACAGATCCGAATTTCACTCTCCTTCAGTCCCCCTCTCCATGCCATAAATAGATATAGGTCTCTCTGACAAAATAGAAAGTTATTACTTCAGCCTAGGTGAAAACTGGTGCTAACCACAGAAGTTTGTTGTTGCGGGTTTTTTTTAGATAAAAGCATCAAGTCCAGTGAAACGGTTTCAAGAAACCTAAATTCACTGTTCAATAGTGTAATTACTTCTTTTGGTCTTACTAACACTGAGGATATTTTAACTAGTGATCTAGGAGTTATTTCTCCAATAATGAAGAAACGGCTGCATCCATTGCTCTTCACGTACATGAAGTAAATCAAGCTCAGTTCCAAAGCCTCATATGCATACACATCTATTTATTTTGTGCATAAAACAGGCAAAGTATCCATTGTTCCTTGTTTAGCTCAAGAGATTAAAATGTTCACATTCTATAATCAATGCAGTTAATCTCTCCCATATCCTACATTCTTGAACACTAATTGTCTAATATCTTTGTATTTGGCAGATTTGTCTTGAAATAAAATTTTATATTGAACAAAGAACTTGTATGATGAGAATACATTCAGTGTTGTAGAAGCCACAAAGAAAACCCCAGCTGGTTTAGCAAATAATAGGATGCAATATTAAATTTAGAGCTTTCATCAAATGTTCTCATGATTTATACTAAGGTCTCTTTTCAGCTGGGTACTTCTCTCATTTTTGTTAATGGATTATCAAAATTCCATCATACAATCCAGAATGTCTGCTTTTTTAACCACAGAAAACAAACCACACAAGTTCCCGTACAGACAGAACACTACATTGAATTGATCTGCAAAGAAGCAGCCACCCTCAGCAACTACTGCACAAGTACAGATTAATTTTATAGTGCATTATTAGGACAGATACCTCAGCACGTTCATGATGGCCCCTATTACTGCAGCCTCTTAAGTTCTAAAAGCTATTGTGCTTACACTGTATGTTATTGAAACCTCTGCAGACTTTCAAGCAAAAGGAGCAAGGGGTACTCTCAATCATCATTGTACACCAAGGTGCTCAAAACCATGGTCAGCATTCAAAGACAAAATAACCGATGCAACAGGTCACAAAACACTACTGGCTGCTGCAGAGTAGACAGAATTTCTTAGTTGAAGTATTGTACACTGCCTTTTTTCTCTACAATCAGTAGTCCAAAAAGGTGCCTTTTCAAAAGGAAAGTGTTCTTAAATGACAAGCAGTGCATCTCTATTTTAAACATTACTGTTTAAAGAGAGCTCTAAGCTCAAAGAGGGCAGAACTGCACTTGGAGAAAGTCACAAGAAGAGGAATGTATGCTATGTATTAGGAACTCGTTCCATCCAAACTTAAGGGGAAAACAGTCTAAGTATCCTAACATTTCATAGGAGGGGAAAAAAAAAAAAGTCTTAGGGGTCTTAGGGGGATATTTCTCTTACGGCTCAGATGTTTTGAGTTATGATGAGATCCTTGGGATGCAGAATACATAGCGGTCATCAGGCAGACACAGAGTTCATACACACTTCCACAGTCCAGCACATGGAACATGCACGTAAAAAGGAAATTTGGCTGATGTTGTCTGATAACATGGGCTATTGAATGCGTCTTTTAGAGCTATGGACAGCCATGAACAAATTGAACAGGACTAGGTATTCTGTCAGTATCCCTTGACCTCTAGCTCTTCCTACCAAAACCCACATCCCACACTCAGCACCAGCAAATGAAAGCAATCAGATTGCCTGAAGCAACATACTGCCTTCAGAAGCCAGGTTTGTGTCTGAAGTCTAAACCAAACTCTTAATGATCAGATAGTCTGCAAGAATAAGAGGAAGAGCTGAAAAACACATGAACTTTTTATGTGTAGAAGTCAATGGGTTGGTTAGCTAAAAGAGAAAGGAGCCAACTAAGTTATCCTCAGGGCTCCTATAATTCACTTCCAACATTCAGAGTATACTGCAAGGCAATTTCCTCCCTCTGTTTAACCAAGACTCCCCTAAAACATAATATTATTGCTAGTTCAAGATTCCTTAAACATATTTTGTTGCCACTAAAATATTACACAGTAAGAGTTACTGCAAAAAATTTTATATTTTAAATTAGTGCCAAAGGAACTTGGAGTCTGAACAGTAATTACTTATAGTTTAGTATAAATCAAAAGAAATAGTAAACAAAGTATTTTTGAACAGTAGAAGAAATCCTCTCTATTTCATCACAAACATTCAACATCTTAGTGAGAGGCAGTACATCTCTCCATGAAAGGGAAACTTTCCCACTTTGCTAATGGAATATTAGGACATCAAGGAGTTTTTACCAATTCCTGCTAGTTTCAACAACAAAAAAAAATACAAAGGGAATCCTCCCTGCTCAGCATTTAAAGATCAAACCAAGAAGAAAGAACTAAGAAGAAACTTGAAGGGCAGAGAAAATGGCAGTTCCGTATCTCTACTCACTTTGCATTTGTTTTCTACTAATTAATGTCACGTGAAAAGGCTAAATTTAAACAGAATATATAGTCTGATTCTTCAGACCCATACTCTGTTCAATAACATTTCAATTTTAATGATCAACATTTCCACCATAGAACAAAGACCCAAAATATAAACTTTCTCATTTTGCAAAACACAATGTAAATCATACGTGTTAACCCTTATACTGCAAACTATGACTGCTAGAATTACATAGCAGCAGTTACGCAATTCAGACATATTGTTTGGGCAATATCTTTTCCTTCTTTTAGCTGCTAAATCTTCATCTGAAAATGCAGCAACTTCAATTAAGTAGAATATAAAGCATATAAAACATAGGCTAATGTTCGAATGTGAAATACAATGTTTGCCTTGAGGCACTGTATCATAACTCAGACTTGCTTTCGTTCTGTCTAAATGCGTACTTACCAGCAATAAAGGCAGGCTCTACTTTGTGATACAGGTGGAATCCTAAACTCTCCTTTCCCTCTTTGATTTGATCTTTTCTACCTCAAAGTTGGCATATTGCGAAACCTTTTTGCAAAGTTTATGCAGACTTCAACTTCATTTCAGAGTGATCTCTACTCCTTATAACTACAACAGCTCTGAGCTCCTTGAGACATTGATCCTGACTACATCCATGTTTGTACAGTGCCCACTGTAACAGGGCATTGTCTAAGTCTGGGGACTCTGGGCAATATTGTAACATAAATATAAAATAATAACAAAGTTCTGTCAAGTCAGTGATCTGTGAACTACAGCAGATTCACATGATAGTGTATTGTGGCTCAAAGGCAGCCCTTAGCAGCCATCATATAAAGTCTCTATGGTCTAAAAAGTATTTAAACAATGATTTACATCAAAGCCATAAAATTAATAGGAATTATGTATATTCAAAATTAGTGCACACACCAAAATTTATATTTGTGCTACAGTTAAGCTACTTCAAGGACTTATTTTTTCTTTGTTCTTTCAATAATTTCCATATCAAATTCTAAAAATGTTCATAGACACATACATATACTAATAAAATAATAAGAAACCGAGTCTTGTGAAAACATTGAAACAGATTTTGATAAAATTAGAAAATACACTTTGCGTTAACAGATAAGTATATTTAGCAATTAGTTTAAAATAGTAAGAGAGTTTCACATGAAGGTTCTCAAAATAGGGCTAGAATTGATTTTCCATTTTATCTGCTCCTAGCCAATAATTTCACCATTTTCACCCATGCCATAAAAGCCATACAGCACACTGGCATTAATGTTAATTTCTGGAGAAAATGCAAGTTGAGCTGACCTACCTGGAAAATCGGACTTGCACAGAGAGGTAACAAAAGATAAGGGGAAGAAAAAAGAAAACTGCAGTGTCAAATACAGAAAAACACCTGTTTGGGTATCTCATTAGCAAACAGGGAAAAAAAAAAAAGAAAGAAAAAAAAAGAAAAACCCACAAGCACACTGCAAAATACCAAAATGTAAAACAAAACCTCAACATGCATCAGTCTTTCATTTGGCTACAATGACAAGTGTTGCATATTTAAATGGAAGCAAGACCTACTACAAACAATAGTGGATAGATGATGGTAAAGCTGTGGATGTGGTCTATCTCGATTTCAGTAAAGCGTTTGACACGGTCTCCCACAGCATCCTCGCAGCTAAACTGAGGAAGTGTGGTCTGGATGATCGGGTAGTGAGGTGGATTGTGAACTGGCTGAAGGAAAGAAGCCAGAGAGTAGTGGTCAGCGGGACAGAGTCCAGTTGGAGGTCTGTGTCTAGCGGAGTTCCGCAAGGGTCGGTTCTGGGACCAGTTCTATTCAATATATTCATTAATGACTTGGATGAGGGATTAGAGTGCGCTGTCAGCAAGTTCGCTGATGACACAAAACTGGGAGGAGTGGCTGAGATGCCGGAAGGCTGCGCAGCCATTCAGAGAGACCTGGACAGGCTGGAGAGTTGGGCGGGGAGAAATTTAATGAAATATAACAAGGGCAAGTGTAGAGTCCTGCATCTGGGCAAGAACAACCCCATGTACCAGTACAAGTTGGGGACAGACCTGTTGGAGAGCAGCGTAGGGGAAAGGGACCTGGGGGTCCTAGTGGACAACAGGATGACCATGAGCCAGCAGTGTGTCCTTGTGGCCAAGGCGGCCAATGGCATCCTGGGGTGTATTAGAAGGGGTGTGGTTAGCAGGTCAAGAGAGGTTCTCCTCCCCCTCTACTCTGCCCTGGTGAGGCCGCATCTGGAGTATTGTGTCCAGTTCTGGGCCCCTCAGTTCAAGAAGGACAGGGAACTGCTAGAGAGAGTCCAGCGCAGAGCCACAAAGATGATTAAGGGGGTGGAACATCTCCCTTATGAGGAGAGGCTGAGGGAGCTGGGTCTCTTTAGCTTAGAGAAGAGGAGACTGAGGGGTGACCTCATTAATGTTTATAAATATGTAAAGGGCAAGTGTCAAGAGGATGGAGCCAGGCTCTTCTCAGTGACATCCCTTGACAGGACAAGGGGCAATGGGTGCAAGCTGGAGCACAGGAGGTTCCACTTAAATTTGAGGAAAAACTTCTTTACTGTAAGGGTGACTGAACACTGGAACAGGCTGCCCAGAGAGGTTGTGGAGTCTCCTTCTCTGGAGACATTCAAAACCCGCCTGGACGCGTTCCTGTGTGATATGGTCTAGGCAATCCTGCCCCGGCAGGGGGATTGGACTAGATGATCTTTCGAGGTCCCTTCCAATCCCTAACATTCTGTGATTCAGTGATTCTGTGAAACAAGTGAAAAATCATATTCAGTGGCACACAGTCAAGTGTGTGCCACTACCCTTTTATAAGACTAAGCCAATTATGGTTAAACCCACTGTGTCTTTATTTTCATCCTATTTAGTTAAATCTAGACAATTTAAATAGTTTTGGAACAGGAGGACACATGCTTCACAGTAAGCTAAGAAAGGTATACACTACTTTTTCCCTGATATAAATTCTAGGGGCAGGTATTAGGGGGAGAATAATACTCCTTATACATGAAAGGATTCCTATATACAAAAAAAAAAAAATCACTTTTGAAAGACCACATAGTTACCAAAGTGGCACATATAACCTTCTTATAGGTATACCTAGCTATGTGTAAAAAAACCTTGACCTGTTTCCAATAGATATGTAACACAGCTACAGTATGAAACCCATGAAACTAGACATTTAAAAACTCTCTCATAACTAATGAAAAGAATAAATTAAGCTCTAATTAGATTAAAATCTGAGTAACACCTGTGAGAGTAAAAGAAGGATAAAGGCAAACTTAAAAATGAGACACTGAAAACCTAGATTTTACAAAAGAAATACACCAAATACCATGTATTTGAAAAAGAAAAAAAAAAAAAAAAATCTAAGTGTTTTAGATGTTTTATCTAGAGAGCAAGAGAAATAACCAGCCTCTCTAAAACAGGTTCTGAAGTATGTTCTGAAAAAGCTGTTGATGCTGAAAGCCTTATTTCAGAAGAAACAGCTTCTCTATTTCATATGTTTCTTTCTATCATCATTAGGTATCTTTTATTTTTTCCTTATTGCTGGAAAATAAAAAGTTACTTCTGCTGACATTAAAAGCATGATTTTACAGACTATTTAATGCACTCTAAGGATACTGTTAAAAGACATTGGCATGTTGATGTGAGCCGTACAAAGGTCAGTGATTTGGAGGCTCTTTCAGACAATTTGCCAGGATTTTGGCATTTTGTAAGCACACATAGGACAGCTCTCCAGCAAGCTGACCTTGACAGTGAATTGGATAAATAAACCTTCAATTTACCCCCTCCAGCTCGATGCTAGCCCAGCAGATCCCTCTGGAGCCTTCACCTGTCCATATCGTTCAGCTGCCTGCAACTTTCAACTGACGAACATCCACAGCTTTACAGGTTCTGTGACAAACACCATCTAACAGATAAGGCTTCTGAAAAGTCAAAGTCAATAGTGCTTCCATTGAAAATTTAATGCTGCTTCCATCTTTACCCATCATTCTTCCTACTGTTGCACGTATCCCAGGAGGCACTTCAAGCAGAAGCACTACTCCATAACAGGTAATGACGTGGCATTTAATGATACTGTCCAAAGTGATCCAAGCCCATGGAAAGTAATGTGCACTCATGTACCAGATAAGCACAGCTGAATGTACTAGAACAGCAGTATCTTTCACTGCACTGTCACTAGATACAATGTGACATATGCTCTGCCATTGTACCTGGCTTTTCGTTTTCCTTCACCATCAGAGGAAAAGAGCATTTTCAGATACAGAGCACCAAAGTGTTAAGGGAATTCAGTAAAAGGTAGGACGGCAACATATCCGTAATTAAGTATTCACAGCCTCTTTAATACTTCAGTGCTCTTGGATTCGCTACTAAAATCTGTGAATTATACCTCATTGAAGAATGTCCTTAATCGACTCTGACATGTTTTATTGGAGGCAGAAAAAATGTTTCAGTATGATAGATAAGGTTAAAAATGTTACTACTCTGATCATTTACTCTAGTGCCTTGCAAAAAACTCCAAAGCCAAAAACCATTTACATCATTCATCTGATGCAATGGAGAAAAGAAAGCATTATCTGACAGCCCATTTTAGCTGATGGGACAAAGTGCACATTTTCAATTTTCTGACAAAGTTATGTTGTTTATGTAGATAAGAAAAAAAAAAAAGAAACAACTGTAACATTTCTACCGCATGCCATAAGGATCTGAAATTTGAGTTAAACAGCAAAGTACCTTGAGACCATGCAGAGCATAGCATGACAAACAAAAATCATTTTTATGGTTTCAAACCAAATAATACATTACGTGTTTTCTACTCTAATAGCAGTGCAGAGTTTTGAGGCAGCCCCAGAACATTGCAGCAAAGCTCAGCATGACATCTCTATGCATGTGCGAGAACACTCCTCTCGCTGTAGCGTTAACTAGGAGGTAGTTTAATAAAAACTGCTGAAATATCTTTAAGTAAATGTTTTAACTTTTTCTTGTACTAATTTTGATACTCTCCAGATATCAATGGCTTCTCCTTACACTACTCATTGCAAAAGAGACAAATAGGAATCTCATACATATTCAACTTCTATTACTAGTTTTATTAGGATGATCCGTGACTCTGCAGGGAAGTTAGCAAAGAAAAGAAATTGTTTAAACTCATTGGCAGTGGCTTTTCCATGGAAAGACATGACACTGGCAGAAAAAGGTGGTTATGAAATTATATTCCTCAGGACATAGCATTTAAGTTTTCATATAAATTAACCTACACATTTAAAACCTATACAGATAGACTATATGAGAGAGATTGTATGTTTTAAGAGTCCGTGTTTTGCTTTTTCACCACCAAAAAAAGAATCTTCTTTTGGTCATGCCAGGAAAGCAATATTACTAGAAATAATTTATTTACTATGTAACTTACAAAATTACAATTTCAACACAAATTAGGAAGAAACAGTGTTTACTATAAAACTAAAGTAATCCCATTTCAGTTCATTTTATTACTCATACACCTAAAGGTAAGCACACATTTAAGGAACTGTCTCAATTACCTTAGGCTTTGTGGTACACACCTAAATTACTAAGACATCTATCAGCTGCTTCATTACCCATTAGAAACCGAACTGAAAACTTACAAATAATTGGCTAAGACCCTAATTCTACAGCATGGACAAGGCTTTAAATTAGGACCAGATGTTGGATTTTATTCGTTAAACAACAGTTCTAAGGACAGAGAAAGATCCATCTTCCAAGCCTACTTCTGCCTGCAGACAGTATGACCCATCTTAATGAGGCTGCTGAATGCTTTATGAGCAATTGCATCCACTAGTTACTATATTCTGGCACCAAAATTGAAATATTCATTCTCAATCTTGTCATTAGGACAGTACTGTGTTCTGCCAAATTTCCAGTGCCAATTCTTATTGTGATCGAGCGTTTCTCCAGAACCAAACAGATAACAGAGAGGTCCCCCTACACATCCTGTAATATCACCAGCTCATTAAGCTCCCTGTTCCCATAGACACTGTTTGGGAAAGAGTCACTGGGAAAACAGTTTTCCATAACCCAGACACATCCATGCTACCTGCTGCTGCTATCAGCTACCTATGTCTGTTTATGTGGTTAATCACAATCATAAACATCCCAGTTAATAGAACAGTCCTTCCTCCAAGAAACAGGAAGGGGGAATAATAGACAAGGAGAACGGAGAATTCGGGGCATATTTCAAAATTTTAAGAAAAAATATGGCCGTGTACTCAGTAGCATGTAAAAAATAAAAATAGAAACTCCAATACAGAAAAATATATGGTATAAATACGTTTGTATGCCACACTAGGGACTGTCCGTCACAAAACTACACCTCTGTTATACTTTAATACAACACTATACACCTAACTGTGACCTGGGAAAAACATGAAAAAAGGCCATCTTCTGAAAAGCTCTTAAGAGCATACATGAATTTGAGGAAAAAAAAAAACACACACCTTTCCTACTTTAACTTTTTTTTTAATAATGTGTATGCTTTAGAAGGCTAATTATCATGCATGAGAATAAGGTCTATCTGCTGCATAGCCATTTTCAACGCTGAGACTTCTGGCCATGGGAAGACATCAAGGACTATAACTAACCATGCATTCTCCAAAGTAACTGTGGAGAACAGAGTGAGAGGGTCAAATCTTTATCTCCTCTTCTCTGGAAAGGCCAATAAAGTTAAAAGTAAGGTGGTATTTAATGCAAAAATACAAACCCTTTACCTCATAGTAAAAAGAAACAAGTTGAAGAAATGGGAGTCTGCGAGTGAAAATTCGTGATCTGGAGCTACCTACCAAATCTTAGTCAAACATAGCATAAGGTTACAATTAACCCCAGAATATTTCACTTAAAACTGGTATATTCCTGATGAATGAATCTTTACATATACAATTCTTCACCACAGAAATTAATATACCATCTCTGCCCATATATCACAGCCATGCATGCAAAAGTTCACTCTTCTATGCTTCAGTTTTTTGAATCCTGTTTTCATTGCCTTTGAAATTACTTATTATATTGGTTTTGCTGCATAATAATTGCTTTTCTTTTATACATTGTAGGAAAGAAAGAAAATGTATTTTCTTTGTTATTAATTTTCAGACTGCTTTTTTTCTTATTTAAAGTAAGATGTTTTATTTCCCAGGCAGTATGTATGCCTTGCTCTATGAAGTGTGAGGTGCAATTGCTGCCCTAGCTCTGTGTGTGGCTGTGGCCTTAGAAGTCAAAGATAAAAGAAACAAAACTTTTTTTTTTTTTTTTTTTTTTTAATTCTGAAGTGAAAAAACCATTTGATTTCTTTTTGTTTATTGCTGTATTAGGTAATTGCTTGAGTTGAGTCAGACTGACAGCAGGGCTCTGGACCCTCTGACTCCAAACCTTTTGCTTTATTTATTAGTCTCACTTATTAAAAGAATGTCTTGGCTTATATAATGGGTACTATTCAAGCAAAAGTTAAATCACTTATATTTGCAATCTAAGTCACTGACTGACAAAAACACCCCATGCTAATTATTCACAAAGATGTTCTAAACCACACAAAAATCACAAACTCAGCCCCAAAAAAATCAGATTGTCCAAAAAGGTCTGTGAAAATCTGCAAAGCATTTAAGTGAAACAAAGCCATGGTACCTTGCGGGTAAAAGTCAGCTCACGCAGAAAACGTAGCATCAACATATATAAAATTTGCCATACTTGAGCCGATCACATGCAATCCCATATGACTTAATTCATTCAGTAAAACCTGAGCAAAATTTAGCATACCCTCTGCTTCTCAGAATGATACAAAGACCTGCTATTTCAAACAGCACATCTTTCCCATATTTTCTAAAATTCTTGTTAGATATCAAGCTCCTGAGATCTCCTATCACGTGGCGATTCCATGTGAAAGCAAAGAGATATTTAGCTATCTATTTTTTACCTCAAATTGTGCTGATGTCCCCTTCTAAAACCCCCAGACTAGCTAACAATGGAATTTTTCATGAAAACATTAGGTTACAAAATAAGTTACAAAAGGAAGTCATGAGCTTCCTGATTTCAAACTTTTTTACATTTTCATTGATGCTTTAACCTTACGGCCCAGGATAAAACCACATACACAGATTATTTAAGAATTTCATGTGTCCAAACCTTTAACCTTGTCATACACTTTTCCATCCTTTTCATCCCTAATATGCAACATATTTGTTTTAATAAGCTATTCACTATCCCAAATATCTTCAAAGACACAAAGGAGTTCTGGCTAGAGTTATGTACTGAAAGACAAGACTTTTGTTCAATGTTCCTTGATCTATATGTCCTTTTTGTCTTTGCCTGATTTCTAAGATAACTTCCTCACTCAGATTTTTCCCACTTGTTAGTGTTAATTTCTCTTTCAATCCTGGCCTGTAGCTGAGTTACACTCAACCTTGGCAGAAAGTGAGGTGCCTTCCTGTAAGCTGTTAGGGATATTCTTACTGGTTTGGATTTTTTTCCAGCTTATTAGTTTTTGTTCTAGTACTGTTCCAGTTGCCTTTAGCAATGTACTGTTTCGGTGTACAACTTCCATATTTGCTTAAGGCCACAACAGTATCAGTGTTCTATGTCATATTTCATTTTGTCTCAGACAGCCTTTGAACTCACTTGAAACAAATGTGGTCTATTGCCACTGACAATTGAGAATGTTAATTCATATGTTGTGAAAAACACGATCCATCCTGATAGTTTAAGCCAATAAACTAAATGTTTATTTTGAAAGTGTAAAAGGAAATGCGAGCCTGAGTTAAAGGTTTCATAAGCTCTAGTATTAAATAGCGGTATGGTTTATTCAAGGTAACACCTTCTCCCTGTTTTTTCAGGGCTTACTAGCCAGACTGCCAGGAGACCATCCTAGAAGTTCTTCCACAACCCTTCTGCTTTGTTATTGAAGTGTTCTGTATTAATCACACTCTTGACTTCACTTTCATTCTTTGTTAATGACCACAAAATGTCTCTCATACAGCAAGTATCTCAATTTACACTGTCAAACCTCACAGTCCTACTATTCTTATCTCTGAAAAATTAAATTTTCCTGAAATTGATCATTTCCACTCGCATTGAGTGGCATAACATTCTCTAGTCTGCTCCTCACCTCCAATCCAGATGTATTTCCTCAACACCACTAACTCTTCATCAGTTGCCTGTTCTTGTTTGGCTTCTTTTGCTGTCATTTCACACTTGATTGCCTTTTCTGTACCGTATCATATACTATATATTCTTGTGCTATATTTCATTTTGCTTCCTCTACGTTTTAGGATAATCACAAAGGAGCTTCAGCTCACTGTCCACTAAGCCTGGTTTGTACCCTGAAATTATGCGTACGTTTTCCATAATCCTTGCACATGCCTCCAACCCTAATGAGTGACTTAGAGTGCATTGTCACCTGCCAACCTGAAGACAATGTCATAGAAGATATGCACAAAACTGTTTCAACTACGATACCAGTCAAAGGACTCCTTTCTCTTGCTCCAAATATCTTCATTGTGCAGCTCATTGTCCTTACAAGCAGATTACAAATTTTTGAGAGCACTGCCTTTGAACTCCAATTACCATCATTTCATCTCACAATAAAATAAAACTAGATGTAGTAGCGCTTCTGGTTTACATCATTAGTATAAAAACCATGCATTGTTCAATCAAAATGCTGCAACTGAATTTTGAAAGTTGGTGGCATAAATTTAATCCATAATTAGATGTACAATTTAAGATAGCTTGATTTTAAGGACATGGAATATTATCACACCAGGTGAAAAATTTATGTGACCTATTAAAATACCCGGATACTACTGGAGCAGAAACAAAATGTTCCCTTTCCCTGAGTGTTACCATTTCCATCTGAAACGCACATACAGAGCATTAAATCCTCCTGTAGTATGTCCACTTTGGAAAAGAAAGCTTTGAAGAGGGGCTTCACAGGCTTTTCTTGCAAAAGAAAATGGGGAAAATAAAGACTAAGTAGATAAATAAATAAAATCTAGAACTGTAAAGGTAATTCTGACCACCTGATCACTAGAAAGCATCCCAGGACAGCTAGGTCTGTACAAATGTCCAATTTAAGAAAGAAATAAGAACTCACCTCCAGATAAGCCTTTAAAACGACATTTGCAGTCATAGTGCCACAGGTAGAACCTGATCTGAAATCCCTCCTTTGTTTATGTAAGGCTATAAACAGTTTTATCATGCTTTTTAGAGGTGAAGTTGGGGACAGACCTGTTGGAGAGCAGCATAGGGGAAAGGGACCTGAGGGTCCTAGTGGACAGCAGGATGACCATGAGCCAGCAGTGTGTCCTTGTGGCCAAGAAGGCCAACGGCATCCTGGGGTGTATTAGAAGGGGTGTGGTTAGCAGGTCAAGAGAGGTTCTCCTCCCCCTCTACTCTGCCCTGGTGAGGCCGCATCTGGAGTATTGTGTCCAGTTCTGGGCCCCTCAGTTCAAGAAGGACAGGGAACTGCTAGAGAGAGTCCAGCGCAGAGCCACAAAGATGATTAAGGGGGTGGAACATCTCCCTTATGAGGAGAGGCTGAGGGAGCTGGGTCTCTTTAGCTTAGAGAAGAGGAGACTGAGGGGTGACCTCATTAATGTTTATAAATATGTAAAGGGCAAGTGTCAAGAGGATGGAGCCAGGCTCTTCTCAGTGACATCCCTTGACAGGACAAGGGGCAATGGGTGCAAGCTGGAACACAGGAGGTTCCGCATAAATATGAGGAAAAACTTCTTTACGGTGAGGGTGACCGAACACTGGAACAGGCTGCCCAGAGAGGTTGTGGAGTCTCCTTCTCTGGAGACATTCAAAACCCGCCTGGACGCTTTCCTGTGTGATATGGTCTAGGTAATCCTGCTCCGGCAGGGGGATTGGACTAGATGATCTTTCGAGGTCCCTTCCAATCCCTAACATTCTGTGATTCTGTGAATGCAGCATTACTATTGAAGAGGTTGGGAATATTGCTTGTATGTTGCAGAATTTTCACAAGGGGGTTATATCACAGTTACAAACCTGAAAATGCAAAGGTGAATCAATAAAATAAAAGTGCATTTCAACAAAAATGCATTAGTTGAAACCACTAGTAATTATTACATCCAAAATATTTTATGTTTATATTAAAAAGCAATTTTAACTTTGAGTCATTCACTGCTAATTTTCTCCTCAGTGACAGCACCCAAATTTCTCTTCAAAATTACATACGCTGAGTTATCACAGAATGTTTTTTATTTTAATGCTATAATAACACAGATAATAGGTATCTTAGCAGAAAGATAAAGAGATTACTGAATTCTAAACCTTAGATGGAAACAAATTTCTTACTTTAAACTGCGTCATCCTCACTCTACAAAAAGAATGATTATAATCCGCAAGGGGAAAAAAAAAAAAGTGAAGCCCTCAAGAAGCAAGCCTTTCATAGCTTCACCATTTTTCACAGGCAAGAATAATTATAGTTTTGCATAACCATCTAATGAGAGGAAGTCCTTTCTTGCAGTGTTAATAAAGGACCTTGCATAACATGTTAACAAAGCAATGGCACTCTATGTAGGTAATGTCATTGTGTAATTAGTGTGCTCATAAGATGACTTAAGATTACAGTTTATCTGAATCTAATAACTGCCTATCAGCTGCTTTACCATTCTGTCTTTTTCAATATATCTTTCCTCATGAATGGTTTGAGTATCCACCCGCTCAGTACAGAATCACAGAGGGAATAAAACAAGCCACTAAAGGAACAGAAACGAAAATTGAGTCTGAGAGCAATGAAATGAATAAACATTTGCACTTAGTTTAAAACCAGCTTTTTCACATACCTAGACATGTATTTTGGGACACAGTATCACAAATATAAGTCTTTTCTACTAATTTCCACATTCTACATGGTACAACATTTGAAAAGGCATGAGAAATGCTACTAGAAATTATACCGGCCCCTTAATACATTCTTGAAGCCACTTAACAGACTGTTTTCACAAGAAACTACCTTCAGCTGCAACACTCAAATGCAGTATTTACCAGCAGCCAGTATCAAGAACTCAGAAATCTGTGATAAATAAATAACCAGAAGTAGTGCAAGAACTTGGCTTGGAACAATGTAATGTTGATTCATGTATCCCCATATATAAATTCCCTTTCTATTGCTTTTTCTTTATCAGATTCAAGAAAGTAAGACAAGTGGATGAAAAAGAGGATGACAAATCCAAGAGGATGACAAATAGTGGTTAAGTTTTGGCTTGGTATATTCTTTTTAACGTATACATTTCAAAGCTGGCAGGGTGATAAGTCAGGGTTTTGGGGATCACAAATGTTCAAACCCCAAAGCTAGTAGAACAGTGAGGACCTTTATGAAAAATTGAGCACAGAGCACTATATATTTCCCAACTTACAAACCATTACAAAAGAATAAGAAATTACATATAAACCTTTTTCTTTACCAAAAAAAAAAAAAACCAACCCCATATCTCCCTGAAGTAGCAACTGTAAAACAAATTAAGACATTTCCAAGTATTTGCTAACCTACTTACAGGCATCATTGCTCCCCTGGGCCTTTGTAGCCTTACCACCTTCCTTAACGGACTAGCTGAATAGGTAAATGGGTTATATCAGGCCAGGAAATCAATGTGTATACTGTGTTCTCAGCCACAGATGAGCTTGTCGAAGCCATTTTATTATAGCTCTAGGAGCTGTATTGATCTGACTGTTAACTACTCTGAGGTGGCTAGCAATCCGATGAAGATGCTTTCTGCCGTCCATCCAAATGCTTTCTCCCCTCAATAGTTCTAACAGAGTTAAGTGTTTGCAGATTGAATTAATTTAATGTTTGCTTAATCAAAACTGACTATGCTGGAGCCTAAATTCTATTAATTACTAAAGGAATCACACTAATGCTCTAACACGACATTAGGCTGGAAAGGGCTTTATTTTACTATGATAAGAGGGAATAAGGGTCATAGGGAGAACGAGGGGATAAGTCAGGAGTTATTTCATAAAAATACCTATTTTTTATTTCATATTCTCCAAACAGAGATGGTTCAGATCTCTCTTTTTTTCCAGAAGTTGTTATTTCATACAGCACTTTTGGATGCTGCATATTCTTAAGATAATTTTGGTGCTAAATTACCTGTCTTCATTTACAAAACCAGGTGAATTTACCATTTTTTTATTATTTAAATAGTGCATAAATGAAAAGAGTAAGTTTTGTATGGAAGCAAAATAAAGTTGATTTGATTAGTACAGCTATATGCTTATAAAGCACACCCTGAGTGTTAAATAACAAACACTAGCCAACTGCACAGATTAGCTACATACAAAACATATATCCTGGAACAATGATTTTATTTCAAACAGAAGAACAGTCTGTGCTCTTTTCTTACACCCCAATCTGCCATTTCAGTTACACTATAAAATAAGTTTCTGATAACTACACCTTTATTATGTGAATAGTTGAGATTTTTTGTCTCACAGGCACAGAGATCACAGCAAAACAATTACAAGATAAACTTCTGTCTGCCTCTCATGGTCTTCCTTATTATTATTTTAAGAGAATTTCAGTCTTCAAGAGTTTCAAGCTACATTTTAATCTGAGCAGAGAAGCTTCCTGCAATCATATTAATTGAATTAACTAATTCCAACAAATTTCTGAATGTGTCCCTTCCTGTAGAAAATTCTAGTGTATATATAAAACATAATTTATTCCCTCCATACTTTGCCTGTTACTAGGATTACTGATATGGACAGTAAGATGGTCCTTCATGAACAGGATCCTTTTCAACTTAGAAACTATTATCTTATCAAATGTCATAAATGAGGTAGAGGAGAAGCAAGCAAACCCTGTGGATACATGAATTATAACTGATGATTGAAGATGCTAAAAATGCTGAGATACATTTTGTGGCTACTGTAAGCATCCATACTGTAGTTAACTTCCAGCTCATATATTTATTTAATGCAAGCCAAAATTCTCATTTTACTTCTCAGATAAGAATATTCCTTTTGCTAAATGATCATTTTCCATTGAAGTGTAATGTTTGAAATCTGCATTTCATGTCAGAGGTGGCTGATCTACACAGGGAGCAGTGATACCCTGTATAATGAAATATTGTTTTTACAAGCTATACCTTTGCACGGCACCCAGATCATTCTGGGCTGAAATACCAATAAAATGAAAAATTCTCACTACAATTGATTCAAACATGTCAAAATGCATTTTACTTTAATCAAACTACCCTGCCCTCCACTTTTCAAACGTTTCTAAAAAAAAAAATTATATCTTACATTACAGAAAGAAACAAAACTGGCTGCTTTAAACTATAATCATTGCAAATTGCAGCATTGACATCTCTGAATTAAAATTGCAGGAGAATTCACATTTAGGTTGTTTCAACCACTATCTACAGTCATTTGACATATTATAGGAATAGAATAATTTTAAGATGAATACAGTATTCTTCCCCATGTATTTCATTAATGAGGATCATTTGGATAAAAACAGAGCTCTATTTTTGAAGTCCACTGACTTGCCAGAGATAACTATTAAGAGTTCAGTGTTTGTGGTATAACAAGCTATGAATGACAGTGCTCTCTCCTATTTCTCAAGACTACAGCTTTGTCATCTACCACTGTGATCCCAACAAAGAAAACTCCAGATGTCTGCAAATTAAAGGAGAGCTAGACGACATTCCGCTGTTAATGCTCAGCATACATAAATCATTGTAATAAGAGAAGATTGTTATATTAACCTTTGTCATGCAATTTTCTTTTCCTCTGTAAGAAACAGGAAAAACAACAAATTAGGTGGCACAATAATTCTATTTTAAAGCAGAATGGTGTAGAGAACTTTTATCCCTTTGCCAGTCACATGCTTCCCACTTACTTGGAATTTTATATGTGTCCCATAAGAAGTTAATAGTATGCACACATACTTCACTTCAGTTGGTATATTGTTAGAAAGACAGAAAACATCTTTCCAAATAAATCATAATTTTAGAGGAATAGATACTAGAAGACAGGAAACCACGAAATTTAACCTTCGCCCTACAAAAAATCCATCTTACGGTCACCGAAATGCTTTAGTTCCTTCCCTCAGTTATCACATGTGGAAAATGGGACATCAAAAAATCTGTATCTTAAGAATGAATATACAACCTCTGTGGCTATGCACAACCGCAGTTGCTTCAATGTACAAATTAAGAAATTGTCTCACAAGGGAGTAAGTAGGATTGGGACCTCGACCTCAACGGTACCACAGTAAAGAGTTAATATATTTCTGAACAGACGTGGGAATACTTTAGGTCTCTGGTGTATACAGCGTATATGCATAGTGTATAAGATTAATGCTGAAAATTTACCCTCATGCCAGAGACCTGCCATACTTCCAAAGCAATTTATTTTGAAAAGTTTCAATTCTAAAAAAAATAAATAAATAAATAGGTGCTCAAATTAGCTGCCTTAACTTAAGGGCATGCTGTCATTTGAAATGTCCTGTCATCCCACACTGGCTCCTGCTGTTGTTCTAAATGAAAATGGGTGTCATGTAGGTCCTATGTTACATCTGCCCAATTTCTCACCATATATATATATATACAGGGGAGACAGGGAACAGACAAGAGACAGACTGTTTTGTTGCAAGTTTCAGCACTATCTCACAAACTGTTTTTCAAGAACATAATATAGATGCACTGGGTGAATAAAAAGGTTGAAGACTGAGCTTTCAGAGCCTGGAAAATGACATTCACAATAAAATGGCTTCAAAGAAGGGCTCAAATGTTTTTGACCATTTCTGGAGTAAGCAAGCGGATAATTAGAATACTTATGTGCAGTAAAACAGAAAAGTGTAATCATTTGGAATTATTTTTTCATCATTTCAGTATAACCATATTTCACATCACAAAGTACTTTTAACAGAAAATAAATATTTAAAAAGTCATATAACCTAATCCTCACAGCATAGTACTAGGCAGGCGAAAACAATGTATTATCGACAACAATCTAATAGAATAGGGAGTTGCTCTAACCTAGTGCATATTTCCTGGTTTCATTCATCTTAATCCTTTTTTTTTATTTTTACTATTTCAACTGCATATCAACCTTGCCTTCTTGTCCCTCATAAAGTCACTCCAAAAAGTGTCCCAGTACATGCCAAAACACAGATATAAGTAAACTTATTAAAAATATACTTTCTCAAATATTTTCGTTGAATTTCAAAATATTTGCTTCAATTTCTAGAGGTGATGAAGAGTAAATGGAAAAATATACTGTTTCTTTTGAACTGACCAGTAACAGGACTTCTTCAGAAGACTGGTCATATTGTTTTCAGGAGAGAATAGAATCTTACATTTCTTTCTTTCATTTAAACTAAATGTTACTAACACTATGGGATAAGATTGGGTCAAAACTTAGGTTATAATTCCAAAGACTTCAAAATTAATAAAATGCTAAGATTTTCTGTAAGATTTTTTTCAAACATACTTAATTCTACTGAGAATATGACAAGCTTCAAAATACTTACTGATGTGGGTTAGCAAGCCATAATAAACAGCAAGCCTCCATGCAATCCTGCATGACCTGTAGCAGGGTATTTAAAATCGTAAATGGATTCAAGCCTGGCACCTGATCAGTTGATAGCTGAAGGAATGCAAAAGGCACCCTGGAGAACTCTTCACCTTCTTTTTCCCAACAGAAACATCTAGGAATCTTAGTAGAATTTCAGAAAACTAGACACACAGTTGCTGGTTTCAGTAGGTTTGGAAACAAGTTACATATTCCAAAGGAAGTATGGTCTTTAACTGAGGACAATATCAAATGCTACTGGGATGCCATACAAATTCCACCACAGAAAGGATGCTAAAAGTATTATGACCATATTCCCATGCTGCAAAGGTTGAAGGACTGCTGTATACTACTGACGTAGTATTTCTGTTGTCTTTCCCATATTAAAGTCCCCAACACCTACAGCATGCGACCAACTCCAAATGCAAAAAGCTTCCCTATAGTCAGAGTTCACACTCTTAAAGATAAACCATTGCCTGAGCCGTTACTGCATCCAAAGCCTATAAAAATCACTATGTTTATATAATAATGACAGTAGACCACTTTGATCCACTCCATTCTCTTTTAGATTTTTATGAATTCTCTGCCAAAGAAATTCAAATACAATTATTTCAAGAAAGTCAAGGTATATGTTTGAGATCCCACTCAACAACACAAAGCGTGGATTTTACAAAAATAGTACAAATAAGGAGTTAAGACTAATATTTCTAAATTTACCTTGATGTGTACTTTCCATATGGATAGTAACTTGATAGGCAGCTGCAGTACAACAGGAGTCAGTGACAGTGTGTAAGCTTCCAATTCTAGCTTTCACTTTACATAAAGATAAATGTAAACACATGGGATACATCTGCTAAAATATACTGGACTTGTTCTTTGCTTTCTTTTTACTGCCTCTGTCTTACAAAAGCGGGACAGGTTTATGCACATCTTCAACCTTACTGATAACTTACTTTATTTCAGGAGAAAATGTATCTTTTTAAAGTACGAGTTGCAGGAACTTTTTTCCTCAATCTTCTTTGAAGCAAGCATTATGTAGTGTATTTTCTTGGAAAGGGAAGTTTATGGGGGAAAAAAAAAAGAAAGAAAGAATATAGCAAAAATATATTCTTCTCACATGATCCTCCAATATTCCAACTCCTTGCTGCAGTCAAAAATGGCATCAGCAAGGAGGGCCTGCCTCTAAACTGTCCCTCTGGAGCCAGAAGGGGAAACAGTAGCTGTGCAGCAGTTCTGCAGGAACAGGCTTGCTCACCACTACAGAAAAGATGGGCCTGTCACCTACTGTCATTAACGTCACTCTCACTGAGTTTTACTTTCCACATTAGAGTGGTGGTAAGTATTAAGTTTGGGTTTAACTAAAAGTACTAGATATTTTACTCTTTTCTCTCCATTCTCCATCTTGCTTACTTCTGCACACTTCACACAAAAATCTAAGCGCTTTTATTCACCCAGCTGTAGAATCCATTAGGAGAATTGGGGATGCATTCACCTATAAGACTGGTTTTGCTCACCATTAAATTTCAGCATGTAAGAAATTTTAGCTACTAAATTATGTTTTCTAACCAGAACAAAAAGCAGACCCTAAATTCTGAGCCCATAGTCATCAACAGTCTCACTAACTTTGAGGTTCCCAACATTTCAGCCCACGTTTTCATCTGCATTCCTGCAACTTGAGGAGTAAAGCAGGTTTCAATCAAGGAATAATAACGAATCTCAGTAAAAAAGTTATTTGACTAAGAACTAGGTTTCTCTGTCATCCTTTCTTTATTGCTCTGTTTAGAAATAATTGACAAAAATCGGTTTGCAATTTGCAGTTGCACGATTTCATAGTTATGATTATTGCTAACTCAGAGAAGCTCCTCAGCCCCACACACTAGTTTAGTATGTGTCCTGAACTTAGTCTGCAAAAGATTGGTCTTAGAAAACTGCAGACAGAAAACAATAATACTCATGAGATGAAAACAGCCCTTGCAACCCCTACCATCACTTTTTTTTTGTAACATTTGTATCATTTTCATCATCACAATCTCTTTAGAAAGAAAATGTTTCAGTTCTAAAGGCACTTAGCAGTCACTGGAAATATTCTTCCTGGAATACGCAATATAGTCTAGAAGTATAATTAATTATTTTAAAATGCTGTTTTTCTTTTCTGTCACTTCTTTGGAATATCACTTCTTTGGAATAAAGTTGCAAATAACATAGATGAGTAAGAAAGGAACTTTTAGTGTTTAAGAAGAAAAAAAAAAAAAAGAAAAAAGAGGGAGAGAGAAAGACTACAGGAACATAACCAAAACACCAAACTCCATTACACTAGACTGTAACCATGCTTTTCAGTAACTTCAAGTTCACTACAAAGCACAGGTCAGAGGAAGCCAATGGAACTGCAGAAGTCTGCGTTCATTCAAAATAATAATTATTTACATATCTGATCCTACCATTTTAGTCCAGCCACTCAAAAACGTAACGTTCTATCAGTTCGCAGTATACACATTTCTGCACAACTCCCTACATGATCAGTAAAGGAGAACCACTCTTGCATAATTTACCATGAAATTCCCATTAAAAATAAAAACCTCTGTTTTTCTGTGCTGCATATTAATTTATAGTAGTGAGACAACAGTATCAGCTGTCCATTTAAGATATTTTAGCTTAGTGTACAGTTTGATCTTCGAAACTCTATCTTTTAAATATCTCAAACATGTATATACTGTGTTCTGAAGAGCTTTCATGGAGAATGTTTATTAGTCACTTTGATCTAATTCATCACAAAAGAAACTGTCTTAAAGTACATAATGTTCTTTTAAGTGACACATGTTGAAGCTGTTAACGTACTTTTAACCCGTGCTTTCAAGGATCTGAACCCGTCCTTACATCGTCTAAAACTTAATTAAAAGAATACTGTCAATATCAATGTCAAAGTAACTTGTCACCCTATGAATGAGAGCCTCAGTCAATTTTTCAAACTGTGCCAAACTTTCGAAGGGCCCTTTCACTTTATAAATCAACTAGCAGCTTAGAATATCCTGGCAGCACCTTCAAGGAACGAATCAAAATGTCAGGAAAAGAGGGGATAACAATCAAAGCTTGACTGAATACAGGTGTTTGAGTTTACAGACGAACCACAAATGCCTGGATCTTTGACAGCTGTTGATGTTATCAGTTATGTGCAGCTATTATTGGCTCCGGTCTTAGGGGCTGTAAGGCCTTTCCCTTAGCAACATCTCTGTGGCTGATAACATTTGGCTGAACTTTCAGATCTTAACCTCCCTTCTGACTTTTTGCAGTCAAACCCGCCTAAACTGATCAGAGGAAGAGACACGCAGTGGGAAGACAAGTAAAATATTATTGACTGGACTGTTTCATGTCTATTAGGAAGAAAGTGCAAGGGAGGGAAGAGCTTTCCAACTTGACAGGCTTCAAGATAATCAGGGAAGGAATCAAGGCAACAGAGTAACCCTTAGAAAAGTAAGAAAGCAATGGCTTATGAGAGGTCATTGTTCTATACGAGGAACAAACACGGGGTGATATTTTATTAGGCTCCAATTTGAGTTTTCTTGTTTTAGTACTTGAACTTTTTAGTGCTGCCACTTAAAAGACCTAGAACAATTTTATGGCACATGATACAATATTATTACTACTTAAGTTTCCAGCTTTACTTAAAGCATACACAGATCAGTAAATTGTTGAGATTCTCAGCAGATCAAACTGTGCTCCTGAGCATTTTCAGAGGAGTCACATATTTAAGTAGTTTTTTAATTCTGATTCAGCACTTGTTATCAGTGTTTGCCTGGGCAGACTTTCCCCTGTTCCACTAGCGTAAGCCAGGCAAAATAAAAGTTCATAAATATATTCAAGCTATTTACTGTTGTCATTCCACTGGTAATGGCATTTTTTGTAAGGCAGTGCCATGCACTCTGTATCCCTTTTAGAGCCTCATGAACTATCCAAAATTCTCTATGTTCCTCTGAAGTAAAGGCCGGGAAGTTCTCTGTACACCTATACGCATGTTGTAAACCATCAAACATCACTCTTATTACTAGGATCAGGCTCATCATCCTAAGATCGAGAAAATTCTAGGCCAATGAATTAGCAGCCTAATGGACTGGGTTCTTAGATCTCCTCAAGCGATGAAAAAAGCAATCCCAGAAACTTTCACAGTGTCACAAGAAATCACGTTTTGGACTTGTTACTCCACATGACCGTGTTCATCAGTTGAGCAGCACTTGCATATCAACCATTACTAGTGAGTAGGAGTATATCATATGTATTCTTTACAATGCCCTTCTACTTTCTAAATTGTATGTGGGTACAACTCATGACAGACTTTTCGGGACTTTCACAGTAAGATTTTCTGGATACGTAACCAACTCTATACTAAAAATTTTGATCTTTAATTGTGTAATATGCTTACTGTCTGCCAAATAACACTGTAAATCCCACAGGAAAACCACGCTGAACACAATACATGTTATTGTTGTGCTGTATCACACAGCAGAAAGCATAGGTGAAATATAATTGTTTAAATATTATAGATACCATAATATATAAGGAAAAGACATAACTGAAGAAGATATCGCAAAAACAAAAAAGGGACTTAAGAATTATGCTGCACAACTGTTGATATTTTCAAAACTAAAATCCTTTTGATTAGTAGCTTTAGAAACCAATGTTGTTAAGCAGGAGTTTCAATCCAAAATATAAACTCAGAGATGTAGACTCTGCATCTATAGATCAGCCCAATCTCACTGAAATTATCAGATGTACTGTGATCTATATTAGAATACCAGCATTATACTTATTTTATGAATAAAAATCAAGATGTAATAAGTCCAGTTTACCTTTTAAAAGTAATTTAAGAACTTACATATTATTGCTGTTTAAGTTTATAATTCTATTTTTAAAAAACGTGTTCAGCCATAAAGATGTCACCATTTTAACCATCAAGAAAAGGTCACATCGGCATTCAGGATACAACTTAACTATTCTTTTTCATGCTTTGACTCTGAATCTTTGCATCTGCACTTACTTGGAGGTAACTGCTAGAATCATAATAATATATTTAAATTAGTCACTAGGAGAAAATTAGAATGTTTTGGAAGAAAATTAGAACGGACTGTTTCAAGAATTCCTAATATTCCTTAGACTTCTTTTTTTATATCTTTCATATATTGCCAACACTGAGAAAGACCAAACCTGCAGGAAGCCATTCAGGGCTGCACACATTTATAAATGTCGTAAGCACTCAGTCAGAAAGTAAATATGAGATGGGTGACCAATCACACAAATGAATTATCAAATTATGAATACCAGACAAAATCTCTCAAATTATCCACACACTAAAACATTCACTATGGAACCCAGATCAACGTTAATTAATGCAAACATCCCATATATTCATGAGTTGTTAACTGAAAATAAAAAAAAATTTTGCTCTCAAATCTCTCTCTGTATGTATCTCAGAACACATTCTCTACATTAATGACAATACATTAAATAGTCTTAGAAAAAAATATAAAAGGATAGTAAAGCTAAGAAATTTATGGTAAACGATATCATAAATTGGCCCTAATTCCATACCTCAGTAGCATAGGGATTGAGAGAGAAATCTCAACCCACTTTTCTGTCTTTCCCAGCTCCTGAAATTAGCCAGCACCTGGATATTCCAATTTACAAACTACATGCAAGAGCCTTTTATAGGTCATCCACCAGCAGTGCAATACAATGTGCTGTTCAGAATACTGCCTGCCCCCCGAATCCAATCTGCATTAAGACCTCACAGCTGCACATTTTCCAACCCCTAACAGATCCGGAACAGAGTGCAAGGACTGTTGCAGACAACGGTAGCAGGGGATGCTTTTGTCAAAAAAACGAAAGTCAAATCACTAACTTTTTTCATTATAAAGTTTTCAAGGTAAAGATGCACACGCTTCTCCCTAGCTTCACCTCCATTGGTTTTCTCCCCATACTCTCTAAAAACAACTCTGCTCTTTCTGAATGCCCTCAATCCAACAACTACAGCATCACTGCCCCCACCACCAATTTGACTGATGATCAGCTAGCCTGTTTGTACCTCGTTTTTAAACTTCTTTCCTTAAACTTCGGTGCAAACCTAGTCATATTTCACATATAGACAATTACCCCAGCCTAAATTATACCAGTTATATTAGAATTTCATAAGGGGACTCTGGTTATAACCTTAACTGCAAAGAGGCTATCTTCTCTTCTTAGTACTTTTACCCTTAAGTCAACAGCATTTAGGACAGCACTTCTGGTTAGAGATCATTCGTACAACACAACATCGTTATGAAAGCCTTTTATCCTCAATCATTCAACCAATCCAAATGTGGAGAAGCATCTTCAAGAAACAAGCACTAATAAATCTCTTTGATTTCCTTTTAATTTTAGGCAGATAAATGTTACACATCCTGAGTTGAAGGCTCTCTGGACATGAAATCACTTAGTAATGACTCAAATAAAATTTAACCCTATGGTAGCTAACTCAGACTTCCTTTTGCATTCATATGTTGATTTTAAAAGCTCATGACCTAAAAAGTAAAATACACGATACAACTAATGACAAGAGAGACTTGTGAAATTTAACAGAATTAATTTCATCCTCTTCTACCACACATCAAAACAGTCTGACCTCTGACACAAGTTCATCTTCCCAGTCATAATTTGCAAAAATCAATGATAAGGTCTGTAGATGCTACATTATTTTGGGAAGAATCTTGACTAGTGCAGGAAGAGATTACCTCTTGAAAAACTAAGATCATAGTGTAATGTCAACAGTAATATCCTTAAGCAATTGGGTCTTTGACCAAGAGAACTTTGGGAGACAGAGTCACAAAATGAATGTAACTACTGAAGACAATGCACAGTTCAAAGACACATGTTCGGTCCTGTCCCAGAAAAGAGGAATTGTGCAGCAGCAATATGATAGTGATCCTAGAATGATACAATTTCCTTTTCCAATTTCCTTCACTTTTCAGTGGAAAAATAGTAAAGACTATATTTTAAAAGAACTCTAATGAAGGAGTCAGGGAAACTACTCCATTTTTATGTTACATTTTCACCCCAGATGATGTTAGAAAAGCTCAGATGATGGAGGAGAGCAGTAGAGAAATCTCACTTTTCTGTTATTGTTTTATTCAATTTACTTTTTTCTAATGAAATACAGCTGAAAGTTACAACTGAACATGCCACATTCTCACACTTTTCAAACTTAAATATTCCGCCATTTTACGTAGATAACAAAGACCTTTTTTTCCTTACAGAAGGTAAGGTGACAAGCTATTGGTGCTGCCTTTGATGGTGTCTTTGATAGTGGACTAATCTCTACCATCAGTTAAAGTGATTGCCATTAAAATCTTTATAAGCAATTAGCATTATTGCTTGAGTTCCAGGATTCCCTCTACTTACTGCAGAAAGCAGGGAAAGCCAGCAGTCTAGTGAATGTTAGTGGTTTTAAACGGAATATCAGTTACAGAAAAAGGTAAACATCGCAATGGCAAAACTTAATGGATAGGAAATCCGTTAACAGAGAAAAAACGACCTGTTGTATTTTAGGGGGGAATTTTCTTCTTCAACACTATTTTCATTCTACTTTTACAATAGACATTTTCTCTATTCATTTTTCACACATCATGAAAGCTTGCATTGAATTCCCAAAACTATGGTCATCAAATGTATGCAAAACAAAGCCAAATAAATTCACCTTGCTACATGTAATAACTAGGTCTTATGATTTTAAACCTTTGTATACTTCAGGTGTGGTCCTCACGTGCATGTGCAAAAGTCCTAGATATTTCTTATTCTCAATACAGAAGAAGTTACATCAGTTCTAAAGGGATGCTTCTCCATTATTATGGATCAAAAAACTCCTCTAGCAATATTATGGCAAGCTATTAGTATGCTATTTAAAGCTATTTTTGGTCAGTTTTATATTGTGCTCTTTTGTCAAAAATATAAATTTCTCACAAGTTTGCCTTCCTCAAAGGAGGAGTTTCATCTTTTTTCCACATTCTGTTCCCTGTGGAAGACATGTACACACCCCCACAAGGATTCACCTTGTGGTTATTCTTAGTTTTAGAGTTCCAGATAGTATTACAACATTGCATACTATAATGGGAGAAATAAAGTATATAATTGTCAGTTGATTTTACACAGAAATCCAAACTACAGAAAATATAGTGCTTGAGTGATAGGAAATAGGGCTCTTAGGATCTATTGCTTTATTGATATACACACACTGATGTTCAAGTACTCGTAAGTGCATTGAAGGCCTGCACTCTGTGGTCTTCATGTATGCCAAAGTTCAGGTCACTTCACTGTAACTGTACTTCAAAAAGAAATTCCATATATAACATTTTTAATGTAATTGATAACAAATAAAGAATTTGGATTTACAAAGGATTGCTTTTTATTCAGAAAACCATGCTACTTATTATTTAAAGCTACAGTAGGTACCTATTCTGAAATAATATCCAACTCTACTCTCTTCTGTCCCCCAAACTTTATTCATGCTTATGTAGATCTTAACACAGTTATGCAATCATCTGGCTAACATTACCCTCTGAATAGTAACAAGGTCTTCTCTAACCCTTTAGCTGCTATAAAGTATGCAGAAGTTAAATGCACAGATGAAAAAAATTTGTCTCAATTTCATACTTCTGCAAAATGGTAATTTTGTACTTAAAATGTACAAGATGGATGTTCAGAAATATAGGCTGAAAGCCTAAATTATATTTGGTCATAATTTATGTAGTACAGTCCCAAAGAGATACAAAAAAGGCAGAGCATAATTTATCTGTTGGAATCAGAGATAGCTTTACTAAAACTCCCATTTATTCTATCCCCCATAGTCTTAACCAGCCTTTGTCCTTAGGGCGCATTCTATTTAAGCTTTCCACATTGCTGTTTGATCACATATTGTAGCCTATAATTTCTCTATCATCTGAAGCAAATTCAGCTCACAAAAATTATGATCTCCATGATAGCAAACTGCATTTCTAAGATACAAAGTATTTATATCAATACAAAATTATTTGCATGTAAAATGTCTATCAGGGGAACATACACTTTAGTTTTGAGCATAATACTATTAGAACATAAGGTATCCAATACTTTGACACTGGTTTCACTACAAAGAACCTAAACAGAGAAACAGGATGCAATGAATATAGTGGACACAGTTCTCTCTACAGAAATTTCATGCAATCTCACAAAAGTCAATGGGATTAACCAGGGTTTATGCCAAGCCTGAATTTGTGCTCATTTTTTTAAATATACTATTTCATTTATTGAAATACAGAAGTTTAAAAACAAAAATGTAATGTAAGTTTGATTTGGCACATGTAGTAAAAACCTGCAATTATTCTGTCTAGCAATAGTTTTTCTAAATACACTTGCATGTAGCAAATTAGCTCAAAATTTACATCAGAAACATCCACGTCAATTTAAAAAAAAAAAAAAATGTATAGCTGTAATGCTTCAGCCTTGGCCTTCTCCTTACCTTTTTAGAACTGTCAGGACTTACTTGCATGGAGGAGATGTAAAAGACATCTTCATGTTGCAGAAGCACTATTTTTTCCATATCTAGAGATTGTTTTTACCTTGTTTGCATTAAACTAATATTAATATCTTAGTACATTAACAAACACCATGTTGTTACTAGAGCTGACAGTGCCAACCTTGCAGTGAGACATAAACTGTGGATATGATGACCTGGGCTCATTAAATATTCCCATGGTTCTTTTAATCATTGGTATTGCTATCATACATATTCAAATGTTGACAATATATTTTTCACAATAAACACTCTTCAATTGTAGATTGGCTAAATTCCAATTAGAGTACTTACATTTTGCCTCCCAAATTTCCCCTGAAGAATATGATACTCCTCTCTCTTTTTCCTTTAATTGAGAGTGATTTTCTCTACTGTTTTATACTGGGTTTACTGTTTACTACTGGCAGGGTTGCACTTAAATGGTCTTAATTTTCACAGATTAATTTAAAACACAAAGCATAGATCTGCACCTGAACTCTGGAAAACTTCTGTGGAGTGTGAATGCACATTTAACATGAAACAGTAGCTCATAGGCACACCAGCATTCAGTTAAATCACTAATCAAGACATCTCCACTTAATACTTATATGCTGTATTCTTTGCAACATTTGAGGGAGAGTGTCAGGAGTGACAGACAGGTACTTTGCAAACTGTTTTGTTTTGGTGTGTGGGGGGGTGGTTTTGATCAAAAAACAAATGCAGTTTAATTCCAACTGAAATTGTGAAATCACTTCCATTTGATATGTTTAAGCAAAAGAATGAAAGTAAATACGTAATTTCAAATTTGTGGTTAAAAATAGTTGCAAAACATTCAAAATATTTTTCTTGGTCTTTTTTTCAGCCAAGAATATGAAATCAATTATATGTACTGCTCTGTTCATAAGTACCTAGTACTCTTCTTGACTAAAATTTGGTAATACCTCAATCTTTCCATCATTCCTGGTTGGCTGGGAGTTTCCACCCATCTTGATAGAAGATTAGTTGGCCTCAGTTCTTCACATCTTCCATATTTCTAAGCTGAAAAACAGAAATGTGATTTATGTGAAATAAACTCTTCAGTGACTACAAAACACCAGCTACTGCAAAAAACTGTAACGTATCTGTACAAAAAAGTTATGAAGAGAACACTAAACAGGCTGTTTCTGATCATCACTCAGTTTTGAAAAATGGTATATTTGATTATCTTATATTCCCAAGAGGTTGGACTAGAGGCCTCCTGAGGTCCCTTCCAGCCTGAATTTTCCTATGGCCCCAACGTGCCAAACACAGGACCGCATTCACAAGTACGCCTTCAAACATACCCCAGCACCGAAGCACACGGGGCCTGAGGTGGCTGCACTCCCCTGATAGACAAGCACTAAGTTATCGTTCATGAAAGAACACCTCTGCTTTTCAGCCTTATTCATAGGATGCCAGGTCACAATATATTTTCACTTACTCATCATTAGACTCCCAAGACTACAAACATCTCCCCCAAACTCCTGTCAATTCCTAAACCAAAACTGTCTTACTTTCTTGCCACTGACACAGTCAACATGAAGCAGCACTGAAAGGATCCCCTGAAACTACACATGCTAAAATGAAAAAAAACAAATCAGGTCCAAATAAAAGCCCATCCCATGCCACCTCTCTTCACTTTTGACTTGTTGCAGATATCTAAGGAAAAAAAAAAATGGTCATGCACAATGTGATCCTCTCCCTGGCTTCCCTACCCACGTTCCAGCTGTCAGGGAAGGTTTGCCTTCATAAGAATACCAAGACTTTTTAACTCTCATTTCACAGAATCTATCTAAAACGTAACCTTATTTGGACCAACTAAAAGCTGCCATTCATACACACAAGAACCTCACTCAGCCTGATGATAACACCTAGATTAGTCTGGCCATATTTCCCTGAAACTTCTTGTTATTTAACCACACTGCAATAGGGAGAATGCACACTCTGAGTAGAGACTACACTTGAAGCTTGTCAGTGGAGTCTCACTAAAAGCAAAAATAAATTTAAAATACCAGCCACCTGCTGGTAGTCTGCTGCCAATAGCTGTCTGACACTTGTGGTGAAGCTAGTGCTGTTAGCAATCCAGGACATTTAGAAAAGGAAAGGTAGGTTGGCTAATGAACACCATTTGGAGTCAGGTTTGTAGGTGCATTGGAAAAAATATGACTGCAGCTTTTCTTGTGTGTTTAAGAGTTACAGGATTGTTTACAGATGGTTTCTGAGCATAAAATCCTATGCTTATGGAAGATACCAGTAGAGTGATAAACACACAATAAACCCACAATTCATAGGAACAAGACATGCATTTCAAGGATTGCCACATATACAGAAAATGTTTTGTACAGTAGATCCTTTTTATGGCTAAGTAACTATTTTAAACAGAAAAATTCACTGCAAAGTAATTTAGCCGTAATCAGAATTACAAAGCTGGTGACTGTAACAGAATTAGATTAAGTATCATCTCAGTTTCATTACAAACTGCATTACACACAAAGGCCACTTGTTTGTATATGTTAATATCTGCATAGGAAAGGTAAATGCCACATTGGTCTGATAGTTTTACATTGATGACTGCCACTGAAATATTGAAGTCCCCAGTATATGTATGTCTGGTATTTCTGACATAATCAACAATGAACAAATACAGAATATAAACTCTACTGGAGACACTGCTTTCCTTTTGAAGAAACATGTTTTAGGTTTTATGGCACAATTTAGGGATACAAAGAGAAGCCCAGGTTGTGAGGGTTGTTCTTAGAGTTATGACCTATAATGGAGTTCAGCCATTTTTCATAGAACGAAAATTTATCTGGGAAGTGTTTATGGATTTTCAAAGAGTCAGCTGAAACGCCATCAACCTGCTTTAAGAAAAAATATCTTGAGTTTCAAAAATGTAATTCCTTGGTCACACAGAACTGTTATGCATATTAATAATATGTCTTTTTTGGCAACCAGTGGAAAAAGAAATCAAGATTTAGTAACTAAGCTTCTGAAACCTGAATTCCAGGTTACATGACAGAATCAGAAAAAGACAAATTAAGAGAGCCAGAGAATCTTTAATATCAGAATTTGGGGAGGGGGGTGTCCTCCTAGATCTGCAGAATTTAAAAAATTACAGAAGAAACACCCACAGAACCACCTACATTTCAGATTATGAAATTGTCCCATTTTGAACCAGCGCATATCTGTAAAAAAAGTTTGGACTAGATGAAAGTCAGAACCTACTAAATGGTAGGACAATGATACAAGTTCCTCAATCTGAATGCAAGAAATTATTCAAGTCACTTTAGCTTTATGACTCAGCTTCTTCTCTTTATAAATAGGCATAATATACATTTCCTTGGAATAACATCATACTTGCCTTTCACACAACTCAGTGGGGCTGTTCAGTGCATGGTGTAATATTCACCATGCTAGGAGAGTAGTCTTATGACTCTTATGGGAGAGAGAAGCTCTTTATGCCTACAAAAATACTAAAAACCTAACTCACCTCAAATAGGGGAGCCATTTCCCCAACTCCAAGGCTGCACTTGTCTAAGTGTAAAATAGTACACTTGACACCATGCTTTATCTAAGAGCTTCAACTGATCATTTGTATTTTCTTGGCATTAAAGATCATTTAAGGTTTTGAGGGGACGTTCTTTTTAATAATTTTATTTGTTCAGCATCAACTTTTCTTCAATTTAAGCTGTCTCTGTTTGGCATTATCTATTAAATGGAAATGGAAAGGACTCATCTGGGCACTGTTATAACTTTGGCCACTCCACACAGTAGAATTCTCAGATTTCCCCAATTAACACTGGCGAATGACCACATCAATTAGGGGGTTTAGGGCTTTTTATTTCATGGGTTGTGGGGGGGGAGTGGGGATAGGGGGTGTCAGGGGGAGGAGCTGATTCTATAAGAATATTTTCAGGGTCCATTAAGCACCTGCATTCTACATGTCCTTATTTTAAGAATACAAACATTGAGAATACAACATAAGGGGCTAAGCAGAAATAATATCTGTATCAGAAATAAATATCCACAGATAAACATCCAAACTTTCCAACTCTCCTTATTCTGTTCCTTAAGAAAAAAAATTTTAAAAAGTTATTAATAGCTGTTGAGTAAAGGTACTATAAACCAAACAGCTGACACTAATCTTTGAATTCAAAAGATGATTGTGGTAGGTAAATTAATTAGGAAGCTTCCTTCATTTGACTAATGCCTGGATTTTCACTAGTACCAGGAACACAGGTCCTTTGTCTCAGATGTCCACTTCAAGTGACTTTTCATGTAAAAGTTCTCTTGCAAAACCCACCGTTTAGCATTGAACACCCCAGCAAAAGACTAGCAGGCAAAGCATTTCACGTTTCCAGCACTGATGCACTGAGGAAAGAAAATGTTGACAAGGAAGTTTCTGAAGCATCGAAAAGGTACCTATGCCAATCCATCAAGTAGGCTCAAAAGTATAAAAGCTGCTATTGAGAACATCCAGAATACTGAGACACATGAGAGAGCAAGCCCTCAAAATAAGAGCCAAAGCATTAAAAAGATGTGAGTACAGAGGTCTTGCAAACTACAAAATTGTCCTGAAGCAACATTATACAATGCACAAAAAGACAACATGCTGGTGACTCACTAATGCATAGCAAACACAGACCACTTCACTGAAGCCAGCATAAAAAAAAATACTATCCAAGTCAGAGGGCAGCACTGAACAATAGCATGTTTGGTAAGTCATGCACAGTAGCTAATTGCCAAGTTGATAATTTGGGCTCTACCTCGCAATTCATGTCCTAGTGAATAAAACGAAGCAAAAGGTTGTGAATATCCAACTGATCCCAAATCATAACAAGTACAGTGAAAATTCATTGGAAAGAGGTTCTCTCAAAGAACATTTACCTGCTCAGTATTGTGCCCCCTTTACGAACTGAGACTAAGAAATATAAGTAAGGAAGTCTCCAGATTAGACTGTCTAAAACCTAATTTTATTGACTTAAACACCTTTTTATTTTCAGATTTAAAACCTATTTTCTAAACATCCCATGGAATTAGCTTCTTTTGCCTCAAGAAACAATACAAATAAATCAATGAGTAAGCTATGTCCACCCTTAAGAACTTCTACTGCTTATTCATTTTAATCAAATTTCCCATATTCTTTGACTTTCTATCCTTCATTGCCTTGAGCTATGCGTTGCAGCTACTGATGACATACAAATGTTAATTTTGTTCAAATTCAAACACAATACAGAAGAGCCCATTTTAAAGACTACTCTGCAAACATCACATTTAAAACGAAAGAACTGAATTAAACAGACTACAGAAAGGAAAAAAAAATTCATTCAAGTGGATCCCTGTTAGCTCTGCCAAATGATCTTCAGTCTCTTCAGGACTAAAACAGTGATTCCTTTCCTTGAAACTTTAACAGCTGCATATTCTATTAAAACATACATAGAAAGAACAATTCCTTTAAAAATAAACCATTTGTGAGGTATCCAAAGAACCAATAATAGAAAACTTCATCCATAGTAATTAAGGGTAATCCCCACAACAGCAGACACACAGCAGCTGTGCAGCACTTAATGATGCTTTTTGTTCTCCTTTTGTCATTTTTGATATTTCTTTTACTCCACTTCCCTTCTATGCTTTTTTTTTTTAAAAAAAAAAAAAGCAATACACTTATTTTCTGCCTCAGTCCTAAAATGAAGTATATTCCACATTGAGTTTCAATAAAAAGCATGGGTTTTACTTTCACTTAGATATGTGATCCCTAATACTTCCCAGTCACTAATCCAAACACAGTACCGTTTTGTTCACCATTTAACCAGAGACGACCTGCTGGCTCTTGCTGTTTATGTCAGATTTGCAGCTGCATAAAAACTCTTGGAAATCATATGGCGAAAACTTAAAAGCACATAAACAATTTGGTAACTACAGCAAGGCTTAGCATTTAAACAAGGTCTCTTCTAGCTCACACTTCAGATGCATTAATGCATGAAACAAACAAGGTCTGATGTGACCACTTTCATCTGGGACAAAACAAAGTTCCCCCAGAGCTCATCTTACAAACTGCTATAGTTTTATCTGATCAAATAAGGTTCTGTATTAAAAAGCTTGAATTCAAATTCACCAAGGATAGGACACCTCTGCAGAGTGCCTCTAACACTCGCCATAAGCAGGTGTGTTATTCTGGGAAGCCTCTCGTCACCTCATATCTTCCACATTGCTGACTAACTGCACTTATTTACTTGATAACCGATTTACTGAACTTTCCTTGTTTCTTTCTCTTCTACATTCTGCTTCAACTTTTTCCAGAAACTTTTGCTTTTTCTGACAAAGTGATTCACAGAGAACATACCTGTCCTTTCAAAATACATGTTCAGGCTCTGACAATACCCTTTTAATGTTGTTAGAAATACACTTGGGGGGCCTGAACATGTAAGGTGTATTTCTAACAACATTAAAAGGGTATTGTCAGAGCAATAAATTCTGTCAAAGTGTGCATTACTTTCATATTTGTGCATTCTTGATGCCTCAAGGCACAAAATCTTTAGCATTTTCTTTTAAAATAGCAAAGCAATAGCAACTTCCACCAGTGACCACAAAAACGAATCTATTGTGGTTTATTGTCAATCTGCCTTTTCAAGTAGATAAAACAAAGATCAAAAAAGTCCCCATATTAATTCATTTCAAACCCACTCTCTAATATTGTCACTGGGCATCAAGGCATTATCAAGATGAAAAAGCTCTCTTGCAAGTCACAAAGGTATTGTACATTTATCATACCTAGGAATGTGATCATCATAAATTAACTATCAGTAATCATAACTTTCTTTTTAATCAGTTTTGACTAATACCAGTTTCAAAAGAATTCTTCACGTACATCCAATGGTTGACCATATTGTTGGGTATGTGAGAAGAAAAATCAGAACTATGGTTGCAAGGGGGGAAAAATTACATTAATATTTAGAACTGATCTTGAAACACCAGACCTGTTTCATACAGCTTATCACAGCCTACCTTTTAACCCTGAACATGTTAAGTATCAGTTCTTCCTCCGGAGACTTGAAGATCTAGGGTTAACAGCCTTCTGTTTTAAAAATTCATTGAGGTACAAACAAATGATATTGCTTTCAATGCATATGCATCGCCACAAGCCAAGGGGAAAAAAAAAAAAACAACAGACCACGTTACCCCCTACAGGATACTTGGCAATTAACTCCAGCTATGTCAGCAATTTTTTGAAAAATTTCCTAAACATGAGGAAATCTCATCTTCACCGTATGAAAGACAAAGCTACTGCAGTGACTCTTCCATGCATTACAATGTGTGTGTCTTACTTCTTAACCAAGCCGCTAATCACGCAAATTATTGCAACTAATTACATCTGAAGGTCTAATTAATTCTTTCAGTACCACATCATTTAGTACGCATTCACAACAGCACCTGTTTTGAAAAATCCTTGCAGTTAATTTGTTTATAAACAAACACTATTTGCATAAAATGTTTAATGAATGGTTTAACAGTTAGTACAATACTCAAGCTTTGTCTTAGTAGATTTGAGGTCATCGAAGGCCACAATAAATTAATTTTAAACTATACAAATTAATTTAAATAGTATGTGTGAATTTCTCATTAATAAAGAAAACATTTCTAACATGTTAATTAATATCTCTGTAACAGGCCAATTACTGTCTGTACAAGTGCATCTTACAGTCAAACCCAAAAGATTTTATAGGGTTCTACTTTAGTGGAATAAAACATTCCAACTCACATGTACACGGGACACATATAAAAGTCACAGTGGCATTCAGAACTTACTTTCAGATGTCAGATAACTTTTGTTTTTATGCAAGATATTAGCATGCTTCAATATTTTTATCAAGTATTTTAAAAACTATAGAAGATTGATAGCTTGTGTATCACTTCTGTATTGAACAACAAAGTAAAATCAACTGATTTAACTATACTTTATTTTCTCTTTACACTGGATAATGCCTCTTTTTTGCTTATAAATAAATAATATTTTATGTCATTATAAGTTCCCTAATAATAAGCTTTCTGATTAGAGGATTAAAGGTTGCATACAGTTTTTTGACTCAGAAGTGTTGTAATTCTCCATATGCAATGTCATCCCGCTTCACGTAGAAACTAAGAGAGAACATTATTTCTTACTATCAAAACATATTCTTTGCATGAACTATCACTGAAATATGTTTATAGTCCCAAAGTTTGTTTCTGATTTGCAAGCATTTTCACATTTGATAAGCACCTACTGTAAATTTACATTCACCCATGAACTATTCTTATGATAGGAAGCTAAGAATTGTAAAATATATTTATAACCTTACCCTTGCATAGTGTTGCCCCTTAATGCATGTTTTGATGAATTCACATCATTGTACTACATAGCAGTATGTACTACAGTATCTGTTTCAATAGGGTAAATAAGGAACAAGGGAACCAGTGCTCATTTTCTTTTGAATGTGAAATTTACTGTGACTGTAACCACATACCTACCTCAGCCAGACACTCAACAACAAAATCACTCAGGGAGACCAATAGCCTGTATTTGCTTCCAAAAACACTCTAAGTGTGGATAATTTACTCTTTTTACAACACAATTTGCTGTTTCTGAAATAGGGAACTGCCACAAAGTTTCAAAAGAAAAATCTGAAAGTGCGATCAGGATATCACAGTGTGGGCAGCATCTATGGATATATCACAGTCTGCAAGCGTAAAGACATACTGGTTTATTGACCTAACATTGGCTACTTAAGTATAATTCCAATTCATTTCAGCATTATGGGTTGGTTTTTTTTCAAAATGGATACTTTCATTTTTCTTGTTCTTTAAAAAAGTCTCCTAACCTGCAGCTATTACATGCTGAGAGTTCTAAAAATGTGACTGAGACATTTCTTCCAATTTCTAAGAAATACAAAATACTCAGCATGTTGACACCAACATCAACTATTACTCACAAAGCAAACCATATTAGCCAGATCAGAATTTAAAGTGATGCAAACCAGTGATGTCAAAGGAGCAAGAATAAGTTAAACCAAAGAGAATCTGGCCTATCTGATTAATGTTCTGCTAAGTGCTTCTCAATCCTATCCATTCTCTCCTCATGTCTCAGATTGCACAACATATAGCTTGATTCAATTTAGCATGAGTTATTTTTGAGAAAGACTTATTAAACATGCCAAGTGAAAGATCAGTTTTGATATGTACAAATTCACTAAGAAAAAATCTGAAGCTTTTACTTTCCTATTATACATTTCTTTCCCTTTACAGTACACCAGTTATGATTCACAGAAGCACTTTAACTGTCTTTTCATGAAAACAGAATATATGAATTTCCTTCAAAAATTTATTAAGAAAACTTTTTAACACTCTTCCCGCCTTGTATGCAAAATATCTTGCATTTCAGATCTCATTCCCACAAGACAACAGCCTCCTTTGATAACACCTGTATAGCAATTAATTAAATCTACACTCTTTATATCCCATCCACATAACTGCGTGAGACAGAGAAAGCATGCAATACGCACGCAACTATTTTCAAAATACTGGAGATAAACTTGCTGTTTTAAATGAAGAGCTGAAGGAGAGTTTTGTTTGCTGATTAAGACGAACATTTTTGTCCACACAGCTTGACTATATTCTGTTCTATTGTTGTAAGAGTTAAAGAACCTTGAAGATTTGATATAAACAAGACAGTACTTTTAAAATCAAAGATAAGTTGCTCAGGCAGCTGCTAAAGAAAACAAGGCCACAGCTAAACCAAAAACAGTGTTAGTGCTGTGTCCAACTTAATAAGTTATTTGAAACATTCCATGCACCAATGTCCAAACTATTCCAAACAAACTAGCCTTCTTTTTCTCTTCTCCCTCAGCAATGGTTACACTGAACTCCTGAGATGGCTCTCCTAACATTAAGAATCACGAGCACTTCACAAATAAAGGAGATCACCATGTGAAAAATTATCTTTTAAAATGGAGTTTAATTTGCATATAAGGAACAGGAGATTTATGATGAGCAACATAGCGCAGCACTGCATCTGCCTAGTATCAGTCGTAATTTAGATTGTTTGTGACCGATCTTAAATTCTAAAGCATGGAGAAGATGAAGTGCTCTGTTGCTGTGTTATTGTCAGGAGTCTAAGACTTACCAGAGATTTATTAGTAATCTTATCACAAACATGTCTCAAGTTTTTGCTTTTAATATGTGCCAAGCTCCTCTGAGGAATTTTCCTCACTGCAATTATATTTCTCAATGCATGCATTCTGAAGCTTAGTTGATTTCCTTCCCAAAATAAAGCGACCTATCATTACACTACAGTAGCTCTGCTGCATTTTTCCTCTGCTACTTAATAATCAATGTATTCATCATTAAAATCTGAGCCCTGAAGCAATGGTTTTTAGCATATTCTAATGACTAGCGACTTGCAAATTACATTGACCTTTCATGTACATTCTGTAAGCACCTTGTTCTAATGTGTACTGTATTTATAGTTTGCCAATACAAAGTAGCCAAAGATTGGATAATTACTGTAATCTATTAGCTCGATTGCTTTCCCTGCTCATTTGTAGCATGTGCCATATAGACCATTTTCAAAAGCTGGCCTATCTTTCATCTCTTGCAAGCCCAGAAAGTAAGAAATACTTCATCTTCACAATATATACACTTACTAATATATGAAGAACACCCTATCTCAGCTCAAGGATATTTCAGGAATAAAGAATCTTCTTTACTATTAGTGTCGTAATGCTATTTGTGACTGACAAAAAACACAGCTCACTGAGTGTAAACTTTACTTGAAGAATGTCAGGCCAAGTTCCATTTTCTACCCATTACCCTGACTTCCAAACAGCATTTAATAGGAACTGCTTGCTTCTTTTCGTAGAAAGAAAGATAAAAAGACACTTTTCCTAAAGCACAGAACTTTTTTTTTTTAAGCTATAAGCAAATGTTTCAAAGAAAGGTTTAAATACTTTTTTATAAAGGCATACTGTTGCGACTTAAGAAAGATAAGAAATACTACATGGAAGTATTAGCTCAAGTCTCTTTCTGTTCTTTCTGTTGACAGTCTATTTCAAGACAGTTATGGATAGATAACATTACAGACACTGGTAATTAAAACAACACTAATTTTGTCTCAGTGGCTGTGCTTTGTTGTTTGAAATCATCTATCATGGCCTTCATGCTTCACACAATGAGAAGACATTTGTCTAGTCACATTCTGCTTGGTCAACACTTTTGCTAATATCCCAGCATACCTGGATGCTACTGCACTGTTAAAGATGTAGTGCTTTTTTTTTCCCAAAAAGACCCTATTAAATAAACTGCTTTGAAAGCTTATTTAGATAAATTCTTTTTTTGGGGGGGCTTACTTTTTTGCAAAAATTTCATTAATGTCTTTTCTTCAAAATGGTTTAAAAGAAAAAAAACCAAACAAACATACATCACACTTCCTCACATTTTAACTGAGACAGCATCAGTTTAGGACACAAACCTTTATCCAGCACAGGAAAAAAGAAAGATATATCGATAAATCAACATGCATTCTGAAACAAAATAAATGCTTGAAATGCCTGGCCATATATACTACTGATTATTTTGTATGCGTGAGTTTAATTGATTTATGGACACTAAATTTTTCTTCAAAGTTCTTTTTAATATTCTTAAACATCATTTATTTTAATGTTAAGAATTACAGCATGCAGATGCTTTATATTCCATTAAAAAAAAGACAGAAAAGACTCATATTTCATTAGGGAGGATGAAGGAATCAGACATTATTTTCAGATTAAACTTGAAGAGGAGTAACAAAGTAAACCAAACCCCTTAAGATAGATTTCAAAGGGTTGTTACTGAATGACACAAACAAGACAAACAGGCAAGATCATTTAATACATAACAGAATTCAGCAAGGCCACAAAACAAAGAACTGCTGTCTTGCTGAATGGGACTGATGTTACAGAACTACCAAATACCAAAATCAGCCCTATCCTGCAAACCCTTGTATAGATGAACCAGTGCACAGTTACTCGGTGCTTCCACCTCAGCTCTTAGTGCAGCCTAGTGTAAAGCTGCCATCATTGTCTAAGTGGAGGAAACAACATCAGAAATTGAATTTTCTAAAAGTTAATCATACACAAATTCAATGTTTTCTACCTTTTAATGGCTTTCCTTTAATTTAAGAAGAATTTCATAGTGGCCCACACGTAGTTTAAAACACGAAGTGAAATCACAGCAGCCTTGCTATTCTAGCTGCTCTCTCTAGGATGGTATCATAAGTGGAGATACAAACATATAGAGCTTCAACTTTACACAGAAAGGAACCCTACTCCGATGCTGGAAAGGTGACATAACCAATTAATAAAAATTATAATTTTATCATAGCTCTATATATTAAAAAAAGTTTTAAAACAGAAAAAGAATCATTAATTTGCAATTCATAGCCTTTTCAATGAAGCCTAAACTAGAAAAAACTTGGGATCTGTTCTGTCTTCAATACAATTAAAATGCTCATAGCCTAAGACATTTAAAATTCTTGTCAAAAAGTTACATGAGCACTGACTGCAGTAAGCACACAAACACTTGAAAGGGAAAAACAGAATAGCAGACAAGTCAGAAAACATTAGCAAAATACATGTTTATTCTCATGAGCTAATGAGTATCCCCTCAAATTTAAGAGGTCAAACTATCCACCACCCACAGGGAAAGAGCAGGAACCCCTCAGGATTTAGGTTTCTATGGCTTCATTACAAAAAGATTTTGCTGGCAACAAGTGGCTCCTTAAGTCACAGAGACAGAGACTTGTCAGTTTGCAAGCAGATATGGTGGGAACTGATCAGTTGTTTGCCTCTGTGACTGAAGACAGGAGAAACCCTGGCCTCTTCGCTTCACAAGGTACAACAAATTAGCTAGCTATAACTTCACTTTTTTTAGTACACTGGGAATTCTTCAAAGGGATTGGTATTATATTTTTATTGAATGTTACAGGATTTTAATTGCAGTGCTTTATAGAAAGGCTCCAGAAAGCCACTGGCATAGGAAATGTACCACTAATGCAATAATACAGAGTTTCTCATTTATTCTAATTTTCAGATACTAGTAAAGCAACATGAATGAGCTGTATCAACAATATTTTAAAGACACAAGCGAAACAAAGTAAATAATTTAAAGCAAGCTGTATCAACCATATTTTCTTTCTTCATAGCCTTTTATAATCCCTTTTAAGATTAGTATTCAAAAGATAACTATTATCAATGGACAAACTGCATGAGATACGCTAAGAATACAGAGTCCACGAAAGGAAAGTTACTGTTTCCCAATAACTATTTCTGCAATGAAGAAGCACAAATCTTCTCACTTTCCATAACTCATTTGCATGAATTTACTTTTTTGCCTTAAGAGGGGGTTGTAACGTGTGTTAAAACGCACAGTGCAATTTTAACTCCATAATATCACGAAAGAAATACTGTGTTAGTATAAAGTGTAAGAATATGAATGCTGTTAAATTCTTCTAACAGAAACAACAGTGCAGCACTGCTCAAAAGCACCACCCAAAGGTAGAAGTGATGTAAAGACATTTACAGAACTCTTTTTTTTGTCTTTTTTTTTTTTGTTGTTGTTAATTTCAGCAAAACCTGAATGTAAAAAATGACAGTGCAGTGAAAGTTGACAGAGACTTTTGATCGAAGTGACTGATTTCCACAGCTGCACCCGAAGGAAATTAATGATAATGCTGTCTAAAGCATTCATTATTATTTGGAACTTTATTCAAATGAACACGATTCATAAATTTGCTAGACATGTGTCATAGATAATAGGACAAAGTGCTGTTTTCAATTGAAAATTCCTTTGACCCAATTTTATAAAAATCAAACAAAACTGGGGAAGAGAATTTATTTCTAAAGCCTTCTGACATAGCTGAAGTTGTATTTTTGGAACAGTATGCATGTAAGTGAAATATATTCACTGGGCAAATTCAGCTATCAATTGTATTCATAAGTTTTCTTTATTAGAATTATAAAGGTAAAGAATAAGGCTTTTTCATATTACCAACAATCAGTTGCTTCTTAGACAATGAACATTTATCTTTCTGCTAATCATACTCACAATATTTCTAAGGATGAAATAAGCAAAACTTAGGATTTAAAAACGTACATAAGCATAAACTTTCAATATAAACCATGTGATGCTAATCATGAACTGCTAACTGGTAATATACTTTGATGGAATAATCGTTTTAACAGCCTATTCGCCGATACTTTAAAAGAGAGGAATTTGATGCATTCTTGTTCAAATAGTGCATTACACTAACGTAAAGAGAATAAATATATTATTCCTTTAACTTTTGCAAAAAGAGTCTGGATATGAGGAAGTATACCATTGCCATATATCTTCAAGATTTAAGTAGGTTAATTTGCTGGGGGATGGTTTTGCCCTTTTTACCGACATTCATTGCTCACAAAGAAAACTTGAGAAATTGTGAAGCAAGAGGATACACTGAAACTCCAACTCACTGGAACACAGATCAAGTACTAGAAATATTATGAAAAGACAGCACTTGGCACAGAATACAGGTATCTCACCTGCAGTCAGAGTTACACAAATACCTTCAATACAAACATTTTCCTTACTAGAGTTGCCTTTGTCTACATAAGTGATTAGAACCAAAAAGATGCACAATGGTTATTTATTAATGCAGAAAGGATGCAGTATAGAATTTTCTCTGCATGCTTCTGTTGCGAGAGTACAAAAATAAGTCAATCTACAAAACTCCCTCATCAAAGACACAAGACTTGTAGTAATTCTCTTCTCGTAAGTATGTCTACACTGTGATTTTACCACCAACTGGATAATTTCTTCTTTTTTCTTATTCCTCTTTGTTGTGGAAGCCAGGGAAATAACTAGTTATTAGGGTAGACACAACACTGAATACCAAAATTGGGCTTTCACAAATGTATTGTAACATAAAATCACATTTCAGCCTGGAAAATGTACTGAGTTATGTTAAATCCACAAAGGATTCTCCAGCATGTTTCCTTTTTTCTTTAAACTTCAATACATTTCTGCAAAGCAAACTTACAGAGGGTTTTTCGAGAATATTTGCAACAGTGTGATATACAGTCCTGGTACTTCAGATTTTATGAACCCTGGAAAATGCGAATGGACTCCTTTTTGTTTACGGAAATACTGTTTTTCAATGGAAATCTCCCTGCGAGGCAGGGCACCTCCTGCAGCCCGAGAGGGAAGCCAAGGCTGCAGAACTGCATCTGTAACAATGACACATCAGGGTCACAGGCAGGTAGCTGCAGGGCTCCCTGCACAGACACTAGAGGCCCTCAGCCTTTCCACTCAACAGAAGCCAATGTCAGACTCCAGAAAGACCTTCAACTGTGTAAGGGAGGAAGAAGATGAGGGCACTCCAAGCTCTTTCTGTTAAGAAAATTGCAGGCGATAGGAGAGACCTTCAACTACTGTCGTAAGACAGTCTCTCTCATCCATGCATATGCTGCGGGAGAAGGTAACTCGTTCTCTCCTTCCACAGAAGGCAGCGGCATTTAATTTTCCAGTCCTTCCTCCCTCTCTTCTCTACAGATCAAGAGAATATATTAAAATTTCCTCATATTCCACAATAAGATTTTGTAATTTTAGATCAGACACGCTTTACAGACTGTATGAATGTTATTTACAGGAAAGGGTGCGGAGAGGAATACATACCTCCCCCTCCCCACATCTTCGCAAGAATCAAAAGGTTCATTAGCAGATATTTGGAGACTGTATCAGAGGCATTAGTAATTCCTTAAAAAGTAGTAAACTACAGTTTGAAACAAGCATGTGTATACACACATGGTCTAGATGCAAGAAGTTTCCACTCTACATTAGTCTGATCTCAGCAGTTCATTGGAAGAGTGTGGATTATGCTCAGGCAGGCAGCAGACACCTCTCACTGCAAAGCATATGCTCACTTTTCCTCAATTGTTACCAACTCTGTGGAGTAAGATCGCTTTCTTGCAAGGTGTCATTAATGAAATTCCCAGGACAATGACCCTATACAGTATGTACCAATTTCAGCCATTAGAAAAACAAATGCAATCAGTAATTAAATTACCTGCGATTTTCAGCTTTCTCACTCTTCTAAGCTCGATATGCAGTTACGAAATGAAACTGTTCATATTGAGATTTCAGCTGAACTTCAAGCATGCTTGGAATTGTGACAAGACAGTCTTTTGTGACAGAGAGGTCAAATTCCCTGTTAGAATTATCCAAGAATTCAAATTCCCCATAGAGTTTCAAGGAGACATTCACTTCAGTTCACTTATTTTCAATGTATAATTTACAAAAGTCTTTTTTTGCCACAATTAACAGAATTGTTCAATATCAAACTACTCAATAATCTGGGTTCCACTGCAATATACTTATTAAAAATTAGCCTAAGCTTTTCTGGTTTTGAGTCTTTTGGTGGTTTTGAGACCAGTTCCTCTTACTTGCCCTTTCCCTTTCTGACTCTCTCTTATTCACAAGCTTTTCGTTAGAAGTCGGCCCAAACAGGAACCATGCATCCAACTTGACGATGCTGAATCAAACCTACTTTGATTCCAGACTTCCATGAGGAATGTTTTCAGCACTCCTATAGGATTTGACTAACAACTTCTGACAAACTCAAAGATTCAGCATCTGGGAGTTCATTATCTACACCAACACATGAGCAGAAGCAGGAGCTGAATGTAACACCCTTGTCTGTATCTCTGAAAGAAACACTCAGGCATGTCTAGCAGAAATAATTGAGACAGGAGATCATAATACCAGAACGTACGAGCAGATGAGTTAAAAAGATTATCTGGGCTCCCTCATGACTCCCTCTGTGATGGACCTTAGACAGCAGGGAGAACATACAGGTATCCTGTTCCTTAGTACAGGAGAAGTGTCTGATACAGCATCTCAGTCTTTGCCTTTTCAAATACACCAGTGTTGACACTTGACACTGGTACAGGTCTTATGGTGTTCAACTTGGGGATCAGTGATTATTGCTCAGATCTCCTTCAAGTCACTCATTTATTCTTAACAAGTTTGAGAAATAAGGATACCCAAGGCAGAAACATCCACACTAATTACAGATACATATGAAAAGTTATGAGATGCTTGGTGAGAATTACTAAAGACAATACAAATAGTAGACATATTTTAAGTAAGAAAATGTCGGGAACAAAACATTTTCAACTCTTGAAATAATGGAAACTTTAAATCTTCACTCTCTAACTGGGACATTGTATTCTCATTATATCATTGTAAAACGAGATGGCTGGGTAGCAGTATTCAGCCTCAGCACATTTTCATCATCAATATTCAGTACCTAAAGCTGATGGAACACAGTGCTGGGAGAAAGTTATATCATTAGCTCTCCAACAGGTGAGAAAAGTGGGATGAAGATTTGTGGTTGTGTTATTCATACCCTCTGTACACATGCAAGAATGAAGGTAGAAAGGAAGACCTCCAAATGGGCTTTTAAAGTTGAAACTCCACCAAGGGCGTCCTCAATACACCAATGATTACCAGCCCTATTAACCTTCGAACAGAACTCATTTACACTGAGAATCTATCAAGGAAAGAAATACAAATAAAATACAAAAGGTAAAGAGACAGACAGAAAGGAGGAGAAAAAAACAGAAGGAAAGTTGTACCTCAGAGTACTTAGGAAAAGAGCTATTTCAGAGGAACAGATGCTCACCCTTTCCAGGACCATGTACTCACGGGTAGACAAAAATCAAGAAAATTCCATTAAACTGAGTTCAAAAGAATTCATGAGCCTGAGTTGAGATGCTGAAAAGTAATGCCTACAAATGGATCCAGATTTCTCTCGCTTTTCATTCAAGCATTTATCATTATTTCAAAATTCCTTTCTCTGTGAATTGCTTTGGCAAACTGGTGATATTCCAGCTTACAAAATAAATTTTACAAAATGAGATTATTATGTGTTTTAAATTACATAAATTCTTACTCATTTACACTGATATTTTTTTTTTCAAAATATAATTAAACCACATATTCGACCGGATTGACATAATGCTTTTTGGTCTTGAGTTCTATAAACATGGCAAAAAATAAATGAGAGGCTAAAAATGTCTTCTCTATTAGTAATTAAGTATTAAATCCCTTTTGCATAATTTAAAAATTGGAAAACCTAAAATCTCATGAAACAGATAAAAATTGCAGAGGCTGTATAAACAAATTAATAAGATCAGAATTGAGTGATTTTTTTTATTATATGCATCTTATGTTATTACAAAGTTTCACATGTTCACAATATTTTCCCCTATTTATAGATGTTAAATCACTTTAAGGGGAGGGGAGTGGAGAGATGAGAAGATTACTGCTATCATGTATATGTTAGGAGGTAGCAACATGCAAACAGTCTCCAGTCATCTAAGAGGACCCACACTTAGTACCATTACTGAAATTGCTATTAATAAATATCCTGAAATGGAACACACATCACATACCCGCAGGCTCCTGTTTTACTGGAAAAAAAATTGCGTGCACTACAGCATGAGAAAAACAAAACAACAGTTCAAGACCTACCACAACTATAGTGTAGATCAAAGGACTCAAGATTTCTAATTTTATTTAAACCTGTAACTTGCAAAACCCATTGGCTCTCCTTGAACTAAAAGCTTCAGATCTGCCCTTTTCTCCTCTGTACTTTCAACATAATAGGTATTATTACCCATAACTTTTTATTTAAAAGAATTGTGCAGCCAGGAAAATGAATGAATTTAATTATCAATGCAGTGTGAAAAAAATCATTAGAGCAAGAGGCTGGAACACTACGTATTAACAATAAACAAAGGCTATTAAAAACAGTTTTTGAAAGTGTCATTCTTTCTTCAATTCTTAAAATGTAAATAACACAAACACAGAAACAAAAGAACCCTTTGTAAACATCTGTAATTATTGGCAAAAGATGACCCTAAGAAAATGCTAAATGACTGACTGGATCATTTAACTTTAAATCTATACTTTATGTGGCAATATGGAGAGGTCATTTGATTGCTATGCATAAAAAATTTAGAATTCTAATATGATCTAAAAGTTTCACCTTCATAAGACAAAATTTTCATTATAAAACTGTATTTAATGGTATTCATACATATCTGCCACCTCAGTTTTGTAATATTATATTTCTATAGGCCGTCGACTATGCATTATAGAAATGACTATTTAAAAATAGAGTAGAACTTTTTTTCTTCATACTTTACAATTCTCCAGTTTCCTTCATACCTGTACGATGAACATGTGTGGCTTCTTAAAGACAAACTGCAAGTTGTTGCACAAAAGAATTTCATCAGTTAGGAATCAGCATTTTGCAGCTGTATTTTCTGGGCAAAAAGGTATTCTCAGCCATACGCTTCGGGCTCCATTCTCTGCACATGGACAATTATAGTCAGTCATGATTCAGCCTTTGAGGATTTGGAAAGTAATTTTTGTATTTTCATTTTACGATTTCACATAAATTAATGAATAATCTGGGCCAATTTCCACCCCCCGCCCAACCCCAGAAGCATGCAAAGCCTGATAAATACTCAAAAGAACAATTTAGACCAAAATTTGTGGCTACTGAAAATTTATGTTATCAAAAGAAGAAAGTACATTAAATATGTATTGTTGCTGTGAAAAAGGAGGCCAAAATCCTAACTTCAGATATATGGGAGCAGTTTCTACTAAAGTTTACAAATGTGCTTCGACATAAGCTCGCCTCTCTGATTAAACTTTAATTTACTGAAATCCTGACTCAGAGCTGCTTTTCAAAGTACACTTATTTACTTTATTAGTATGTTAAAAAAATTGCACTGGTAGAATACTTCTCTGCCACATATTTAATTCAAAAAAATGCTATAAGATAGCACAACTACACACCCACTAGAACAGCTGGTTGTTAATTGGGTTGGGAAAGAATTGTATTAAGTGGAGCTGAATGAAATAATACCAATGGATAGGAAACAGCCATGGAAGACAATAAGGGCAGAGAACGTTGCATAGAATGTATCAAAGGTCAGTTTTGATTTTCTCATATATGAGGTCTTGAAACAAGTATTATTTCAAAATTGGAATATTTATGCTGATGTCTTAACAAAAAAACCATTGATATAGTATACAAAGAACAATTAGAAAACCATATAGTTTATAAAATGACTTACTGTATTAAGTTCATTAGTGGTTATTTAAGATGGGGTTTCTTTTTTTTGTGGTGATGCCCTTCATAATGAAGTCATACAACATTTTGTAATGCTTCCCAGCCTTAGGCTTTATTCTGTAAGACATTTCAGACTATTTAACTTTACTGCTGGGAATATTCCCTATTGATTTCAAAGGGATTACTTGTAGAAGTAACTACAAGCAGAAGTATTTGCAGTAGTGGAGTCTCAGACATCTTTTCCCACCCTTTTCCCCTGGAGAAATCAGAAGGGAATCTAGAGTTTGAGAGACATTACGCTAGAGGGCTAAAAAGTTACAAAGAACAAAAATTTTAAGTTAACCATACTGCATGCCAAGAAGTCTTTCAAAGCACAGGGCTAGAAACTAACTACAGATCTTTACGGGGGAAGAATGAGACAGTAAACAGGTTAGAAAGATACAGGTTAGTAGAAAGTAAATGTGAACAAGATTTACTCATGTTGTTCAGCAGTGAAACTACTGAAGGATTTAAATTAACAGCATTAATGATATTCATGCCAATCAAAACTTGGGCATCTCTAGAAGACTACACAGGTTTCCTCTACAGTCAAAGTAGAAAATTATCCTCCTGAGAGAACAATTATGAGCAACAAAGTCAGTGTCTACAACTTGGTAGAGGGGTCACTCCAGAAACATGTCAACAGAGCCTTCCCACCTCCAGACGCTAGAAGGAACCCAGGAAACTACTATACTCCAGCCTAGAGGAGAAAAGTCAGGAGTATCCTGCAGAGCAACCTCTGCCCTGTCTACTCCCCTGCTATTTCATAAATGCCAAACTCACCCATGGCACCTCTCTCTAGAGAACCTGCTGGAGCCCTTGTTATGACAGTCCATGCCAAACTCCTGCACAGATGAACCTGTTGAGGTTACTAGGAGTAAGCTTCCTCCCTTTGTCACTTACAGGTGACTGTGCCTTCCCACAATGACTAAAAAAAGCCACCTGGGAATATAACGGTGACCAGGCCAAACCACGTTCACCCCATCATCTACCTTCTTTATTCTCCCAGTTAATTATTCGGAGACAGTGGGCACAAAATATCTTATTCACATTTGGTTTCAGACTTTGAAGCTTTGAGGATTTATTTTGAATGCATAAATTTTATCAGGAAAAAAAAAAAAAGTTCAGATAGCTAAAGTAGAGGGGAACCCAGGAGACAGGTTATGTAGGTTCTACTTGCATTCTTGTATGGACTCACCGTGCAGTCCTCAGCATGGGGCAACTTTCCAGGAGATATATTCTGCTCTCTCTCTCTCCTAATCAACAATACATAGCAACAATGCTACAAAACCGTCTTGCGAAGTATTTGAGATCCTTGGATGGAAGGCATTTATCAAAGCATTTTTTCTGATATTAACTGTGAGAAAATTAGTAAAATAAAGATGGTCCTTTTTCTTGCCCACTTGCAGCAGTGATTACAGAAAATATGCACTTCATATGCCACACTTTGAATAAATAGTGGAGCAGTGACAAAGGACCAACATCAAAGCAAGTATTTTGGAAGAACTGGAAGAACGTAATTTCTTTTTCCTGATTTTATATATAATGCCACGGAATCATAGCATTATGTATGGAATAGCATTATGCTACGGAGTCATAGCATTATCCTACGGAATCATAGCATTATGTATAATGCTAGCATCAAATCTTCGTATTTGCAAGTGAATAACCTCTATCCAAAAGTACAATTCATATGTGAGCTGAAAAGCAAATGTCTTTCTTCAGCATTCCCACTATTAGGCAAGCAGATGGCTCAATCTAAATGACCATGTGAAAGAAAGAAAAAAAACACGACCAACACAGATCAATATCCTCACCATGATTCCTGCATTCCAATAAATACCAAACCATCAGGAGCAACAGCAGAGGGAAAAAGAGCATCAAAATATCATTTTAGAAAAAACAGTAAATAGCTAAAACCAATCTGAAAACAAACAGCCAATAGATTTAATAAAAAAAAGAACTTAAACAAAGGCCAAAACAGCTTTACTCTTACTGTCAGTGCCTGTGGTTATCTTATATGTAAGTAACAAAATAAACCACCATAAACCTCTGTGTATCACATACATATGCCATAGTGAGAAATACATCAAAAAGAAAGAAAAATTAATACTACCACATAAATGAGTCACCGTACTTTGCAGTTTGGGTGGGGGTTTTGTTTGGTTTTGTTTTTTTAGTTAAAGAAAATAAATAATAATTTCTTCTTCCAATGGGCAAAACATAGATTTATGAACATTATGCTGATGTCAAACAGACAAAGAAATGCCAGACACCAATCAGATTAGAGCTAGCTCAACAATGGGGAAAACACACCAGGCCAACAGCTTTCACAAATTCAACAGCAAACTTCCTTGCTGCAAGCAGACCTCTCTCCTGGCCCCATCTCTTGAGCCCATAGTCCTGCATCACATGGCTTCCTCCATGGGCAGCATCAAGGAGCAGATCCATTGGTTTGTTAAGATTTGTTGCTCTGAGGCACAGCCATTATATATGTACATGCGTTCAGGGATTTAAACAGACTCCTCATGAACTTGACAGTTCTGTCCTGACCTAGGCCTTAACTCAAGCAAGAGAATGAACCAATTCTCCAAGGGCAAGGCAATAAGTAAGTTCATATCTGTAGATAACACCTGCAGGAAGCAAGTTACTCTCCTATAAGAGAGTTCTTTCGGGTACAGCAGGTGATCTACGTACATTTACTCATTATTCCCCTTTTCAATCTAGCTTGTTAAAACAGCGTGAAAACAAAACCACAGAAAGTATCCATCTCAAATAAAAAGCAGAAACCTAAGAGAGATGCCAGAATATTTAAAAAAAAAAAAAAAGCCAAGATTCCGTCATCTTCCTCAGCCTTTGCTCCTATAAGCTAAAGCCATGGAGTGAACAGAGTTCTCATTGGAACTACTGACGAGGACCAGAAACTCAGGATGTGCATGCATCTGTTACACAGATTGAGTGTAGTCAAAGATATAATTCAAAAAGTTAATTAAGCACATAAGTCACCCTCTGGTGGAACTTACTGATAAACTTCACCTGACAAAGCACATAGTTTATAGGTGAAAAGGGAAGATTAAAAGATTAATTTCAAAAGATATCCCAAAATATTCTGCATAGATATTTTGGGCCTGGGCACATCACCTTGTCATTGTACAACACTCTATATGGACATTTCAGCAGTCAAGTCTTATATCACAAAGGTTTTTCTTCCCATATTACTTCAAGTGAAACACTGCCAAGGAAAGCTGAATTTCAGACTCCTTGAAAGGTTCCAAAGACAATTCCTTAAGACTGTTGAACAAGTTATTAAAGGCTGAGTAATCATCTGGGTAATCAAAAGCAAGCTATTAGAAAGCACCTTAGCTGTACAAATTCTCAAAATTCTTAAGCAGAGTATCAGATACATGAACTTGAGAAACAATAGACCAAGAGCCAAGTCTAGAGACAATGCAAAATCTCTGTGCAATCCTGACAGCGCCTGTTCTACTTTGTCCAGCATTCGAACCTATAGCTTGCATACATGACCGTCAGTAGAATAGGTTGTCTGTACTGTGACACAGAACACAAGGGACACTCTACTGCTTTAAATCAATGGACTTTGGAATAGATACTTGATGAACAATTTTTGTTTACTTAAAAGTCAGAAAATTAATAAAATTATATGTTTAAAGAAATTTAAATTATTTATTTTGCACATTGTCCTTATTTATTTGTCCACCTTCTGCTTGATGTTATACCTTAACTAACTACACTCTGTTCTAATATAGAGATCTAAATGAACCAGCAATTAATATATTTCAGTCTGATCCAAGAACTGATCAGTATACCTAGATGTCATTTTTGCTTCGAGTTGCACATGGATGGAAGTGTGATCTGGCCAATAATCACATTTGATTTTTCAGTTTTCAAAAACAGAACACAATAAGAGTGTGAATTTTATTATAAAGAAATAATAGTAATTTTAAAAGCAGGTCAAGTGTTCACTAGTCTTAATTTTAGTCATTTAAACAAAGTTATCCTTTAAGTAATATTTATTTTCCTACTAAAAACCCAAACTTTCCTGCACACATTTCCATATCTCATATAAACCCTATTATTCTTAAAAAAAACCAAAAGCCGCCATTAACAAAGCTAAGAAATAGAATTCCAGCATGAAGCCCAAATACAAAAAGATATATACTCATCAGCCCACCAACTGTTCCAATCATAGCTGAATATTTTAATACTTTCTAGAAGGACACATTTGGCCATTTAAATTTTGGGATCATATCTAGCCATTTAAAACAACGACAGTTCATAAGACATGAAAAAAACACAATAGACAGTATTACTAAACAAATACTTTGAAAAGCTCTTAGCATAAAACATCCTGCAAATCCCACACATTCCCATACAAACATCTGAAAATAGCTCTAGCTCAAGATCCTTTAAATCTTTTCTAACCCATGGTTTTATAACCCTGTAAATTTTGCATTTTATTTTAGGACATCAGACAAATGCATTACATTTCTACTATTATTTGCACAAAAAAACCCTGGTCAAAAGAGCAAAAAGGACATATTATGCCAAAAGTATAGAATACGCCAAATGTAAATTTGAACACTGCCAAAAAGCAACTGTAAATTTAATTTTATAAACGTGCAAATGGAATGTAGTGCAAATGAGGGTGGATTAACCTGGTTTTTAGAAATCAGATATCACGAAGGTTTGGAGTTCACCAGACCACCCTTACATGCCGTCTCTTTGGCTGCCTTTAATATGAAATACAGAGACTTTAAAAGGCCTCAGAAGCTGACCTAAGTAAACTGACTTTTATAAGTCTGAGAAGAACTTAAAGTTGAACTACATTTGCTAGGGGAAAAAAAAAAAACAAAACCTCATGTTTCTAATTTTGTGCCAGCACTTCATACACTATGTATAATATTTAAACATGCTCTAATTCTTATGTGTCAAAACAATCATGTTCATTAATATTTCCATTGCACCTGCACTACTTTCGTTGTATAATTTTATAAGAACCATTCCCTAGCTACTTAGTACTCGTCAAGGAACTCAAAAGAAATGGGAATCAAAAATTGCAATCGCTATATCCATACTACATATTGATATAAGCAGTGCTTAACTAAACCTGTTCAGAGACCTGGAGTAGACAGAAAAAAAAATCCCCATTTTATAAATACAGGGAAATAATCTAAGAGGCATGTGAAATATTGCTAATCTATTTCCAGCACAGAGAGAATCCACTTGCCATAAGTCTTTTTTTCCCCCTGAGAAATGTAATCCTTACCCCACCACAGTAATGGAAAAATGCAGTTTCTAACTATTTCAAGAAAGGCAAGGAGAAAGTTTGTAAGCTTTCCATTCGTTTTCATGAAATCTCTCTCTGTGTTCTCACCAATTACATTAAATTGGAGATATTCAGGTAGAAAAACCAACACAGTAACTCTGAGAAAAGAAAAAAAAAAAAAACACGCAGAACATTTTGATAAGTGTTAGACAGCTATTTTCTAAGGAATTCACCAGGCTTACAACTTTTTTAAATCAGCCGACAATACATCTCTTCAGACTCACATTTATCTGAGAGGCGTTAAGTATCATTCATCTTTACATCTTCATCAACAGTAAACATTAAGATTAGGGAATGATGGTAAATTGGAGTAAAATCTGTATCATTTTGGCTAGATTTGTGAACAGGCATTAGAATAAACCCATCAATACAGGAAGCAAGTGAAAAGATTCACCTTAACCAGAGGCGGTTTTAACACGAGCCGTATATCTTGCATGTCCTGTGGAAAAGAAGTTAAGACAGTATGCAAAGTACCTTGGCACTCCTGATGCAAAAATCTCAGGAGTTCTGCAATGACTTTTCACTGAGGAAATGTATGAATTTACATACTCAGTAGTAGATAACAGCAATGAAACAACAGCACTATATAACAGATTGAAAGTTGGAGAGATACAGAACAGCCGATTTCGGGATTTTTAGGGGAGCTTCGTAAATGACCGTAGACCTCTACTGGAAACATCTCTACAGCCTAGAAGAAAAATTACACTCTGGAAAACATATATGATTTAGATAAAATCCACTGAAACACTGGATGATTTTAGGCTTTTTGTGGTTTTTTTTTTGTTTCCCTGGGCTTCTAGATGTTGGTTGTCAAGATCTGTGGAACAAAGCCACTAACTACTCTCTCTCTCCTGCCCTTGACATTTAAATAGACAAGTCAAAAACCTTAAAAGTAAAGATAGAGAAAACTGCTGATAAATGGTTTACCACTGCAAACTGTAACACACTGAAACTTCTGTCTTCACCTGACTGTCAGATTCCTTAAAAAAAAAAAAATAAAAAAGACAGGGTGGTACATGCTAATTTGATTCTCTACCCCTCTACCGCATTCTTCAGTAGGAAGCACTACCATCCCATGCATTAAGATACAGACTTCCAAGGCAGTTTAAGAAGGATTACCAGGATGTTTTCTGTTTCTAAGTTTTATACTCTCTGGGGGGTTTCAATTGTTCTTTCTTTAATCTAAAAATGAATATCATCTAGACTGAGAGGATATTTTTTCTTTGGATAGGAAAACACAAGAGAGGCACGACCTTCACTTGGGGGGTTCGTTACACACATTCCAGGCAGCTCTGATCATATTTCACTACCCTGGAAGTGATTGTGATGTCCAGAACACTGAATTATGTCATTAATTAAGGAATCGGGCAGGAGGTAGCTGATTATAAGGGAGAGAGAATCTGTACTTACACAAAACTATTTCCATAATCAGTGATGATAGAAAGGGAAATAAAGAAAAATTACCTTGTGCTTAACACAACTGTCCTGGTATATTGTTTTAAAAGATTGTTCTGTATGTAGAAGGTGCTATTTAGCTTCTGTGGTCAGCCAAAAGCAAAGCATAGGTTTTAATAACCTTGCCTTAGCATGAAAAAGAGAGACACAACAAGATTTTGCTTTGGATAGCAAACTTTATAATTTCTCTCAAAGTACATATGAGAAAAAGGTAGGATAAGTGCCATAATCCATTTACATTCTCTTTTTTTAATGTTGATTTTACCTGAAACAAAATGTGCAGTACGAAGGAGCAAGAATACCGTTTACTGGAGTATCAGAAATTAGTTCACTAATGGGTTCAAGCAACTGGCCATGCATCAGCATAACATTAGAGGCTGTTTCCTTCTGTAAGCCACTTATACAACTGAGCATTTGCAAATCATCTCAAGATGCACGTCAGAGAGAGAGATGACAGTGTTAAAGAAATACATTTTTCATTTATTCTATTAGTAATACACATTACTGAATATGTTATAGTGCAGACAATAAGAGATATTTTTTTAACCAGTTTAGCAAGCCAGAACACACATTACCGACAACGTGGCTTTTTTCTGTAAGACACGATTCAAGCAAGATTTCACTGAAAAATAGCAGGATTCGGTGAAACAATGGTTTTGCCAAATTCCCTACAGACTTAGATTTAGATTTTCAAATAGGCATCTGATTTCTTTCTTAGCCATATAAAAAAAAAAAACCAAACTCATTGATGTTAATCAAAACAGGCAAAGCTGGGCACGTCCTTGCACTCTGTGACGTACACAGATGCCGGACAGAATAAGCGGTCACTGGGTAAACGTCACAAGTATGCAAAACATTCATGATTTTTAAAAAAGAGAGGTAAACAGGCTACAGACAGACATAATTTCCTGTCTCTCCCAGTATTTAGCTTGAATGAGGTGGAGAAACACACAAGATTGCTGCAGCAACTTTTCATTCCCATATGAATGAAAATGTCGCTTGCCAGCCATCTTTGGGAAACCTGAATTCCAAAGTGACCCTAGAGACAATACTGACTGGCACTTTATCACTTACTCATGGAAAAAGAAACTTGTGAGAGTAGCCTTCACAAGGTGAAGACAGGTAACAACAAGAACCATCAGGAACATGTGTCTAAAAACTTCAGATACTTGATTATTCCAGTAGCAAGAACCAAGCTAACAAAACTGGAAGTACATTAACTCTCTATGACAATGACCAGAGACTACATCACATCTCATAGCACCTAACGGGAGCGCATAGCAGTTCTGAATATTAAATTTTAAACAAATCAATTCCAGCACTTCTTAGAGCAAAAATAAAATGGTTAAATAGTGTATTTGTAAGTCATAACTAGTGGGTAGTACTCGCAATTTTCAAGGACTATACACAAATGTACGCATTGCTAAAGGGTGCCTAAATAATCAGTGACAGAGAGGAGGTACAGAGGGGTATGGGCAGTCCTCAGGATCAGGAGGTGAGTGTTCTTCACAATTCGTCTTTCTCATATTTCATAATGGGGTAACTGAAAAGGTCTTCCATTTCCAGGAAGCGTGAATTTATGTTTCCACAGAAACTTTTACTAGGAAAAGACTAGAAATCTGCGTTTTAAAAATGAAAGTCCAAATTCTCTTTTACAGGCACTTCAAATTCCAAGTCTTATTCTGAGAAGGGAGCATATCATATTGCCAGATTATCAATATTGAACAATTTCTCTGCTGGATTTCAACATATACCTTTTGGAGGCTTTTGCTTTAGTCCACTTCAGAAACTTCTGTTCCACTTTTTTTTATTTTCTTGGAAGACATGGAGCTCTGGAGAGGGAGACTGAAGGGAAGGCCTTTGATATCTTTGTGTTATCACCTGCAGTGTGCATCAGCAGGGAGCGAGAGCACACGGCAGTGTGAAAGCCAGCTTGCAACTCTGAGAATTCACTGCCAGAAATCCACAGCAAGGAGACAGACACAGTGATTTGGCTGGAAGCATAGTTCAAGTATTACTGTAGCAAAGATGCTGATGCTTAGCAGCCCCCAGGTGGGCAAGATCCCAGTTGATGGGCTCCCCATGCAAGCTACTCTTATTCACTCTACATACCCACTTCTATCTTTTTTTTCTTGCGACTGTTTTTATATTTAAACTCAAGGTTACTCTTTAGCTATATGGCTCTTTAATGATTCAATGCGGTTTTGTCTCATTAAACATTTTCATAGCTTTGTTTTCATTTAAACTTATTTTCTCTTTTCATTCCAAGACCATTTTGCCTCAGGAAATTTTTCTTCTGTCTACATTCTCAGGCAACTAAGCTTATTTTTGTAAGGCCAAAAAGTAATATTCATCCATTTTTAAATACTGACTTATTGACTATGGAGTTAGGCTGTTTTCATTCCTTCTATCCCCCCACTACCACAACTATAACCTGAGCAGCTGCAGATGAATTAAAAAATAATTAAATTGTTTTAGATAGAAAGAAGAGAATAGGATAGTAAAGAGAACTTTATATTTCTCCCTTCAGTGTCACTAGTTGTCAATATACAGCTACTCCCTCATGTAAAGAAACAAAAAGTTAAACTTAAAAAGTAATTGATGGCAGTTAAAAGTACTCCCTGAAGAAATCTAATACAGAAAACATATTTAAAGCATTTTTCCGTATATATCCACAATAAAGCACCTGATAATGTTTACTAATTTAAGAATAAACATGCACATTAACAAAAAAGAACTATGATTGCTAAATTGCTAAATTCTACATACCAGAATGTGCAGGCATTCATTCAGCAGACAAATACATCATTTTTCCTGATATTATAGCAAGCTATTCAATGACTTCACTGGGAATCACGATACGTTTCTTGCAGTATTTATTCTTAATGAGATTACACTAATCAAGCTTAAATTAACATTTATTCCTCATATACATGCAGAATTAGTGTGCCTGTACACATATACAGGCTGGTGAAAGTATTACTTATCCAGGGAATGATGTGCATGTAGTAGAATGCTCTTACTGTTAAGAAATCTGGTATTGAGAACTCTGCAAATATGCCAGGAGATAAAAAGTCACCATATTACTGTGGTCTGTTTCAGGGACAAATAAAGTATGCTATTATCTCATATACTATGGAATACACAGAACTACAAACAGAAGTGTTTCAATTCAATACAATATGAAAAAATTCAAAATAAAATGAAAAGTGTCTGAAAACAAACCAACAAAATTACACAGCAGAGTTAATTATGATTATTTATGATCATTCAGAACTGGCATCGTTGTTATACTTTTCCTTCCAAATTTCTCTAAGATGCATCACTCCATAGCAACTCAAGGATCTATACAAATGACTTAACAGCAATTTAGGGCTCTAAAAGGTGTCTTACCCAAGCCCAATGTTGCTACAGTTACAAACAAGAGTGTAATATTTAACTTAAAAATTTAAAGTAGGAAATTTATGACGGACATCTTTTGTGGAGCATCATCAGGCTAGTAAGCAAAGTATTCACAACCACTGAACAGGTCTCCACTGAACAGGTCTCCACTGCGAGCAATCAGCTCTCCACCTTTCTTAAAAAGGAATAACCAGACTCATGAGTGTAAACCATTCAGTCCATCGCTACCTGCTACACTGACTATTTCATCAGAAATGACAAGACTTTTTCCTTCTCCCTCCCTCCCAACCCCCTTTTATATTTGCTCGCTTGACAACTTGTCACTGCCACATCACTGCCATGCTGGCTGTCCTTGAAACCTGACCTCTGTAGCTTTTTGCGCCCAGTGGTCATGCCGTCCCTGTCTCACTCCAACCATTTCTGACAGGAGACATGCTGATCTCAACAGCAAGTCCTGGCACCTGAGACACACTGGGATTACACAGGTAAATCAGGGTATTCCATGTTGTCTCCTAGATAACAACAGAGGGAAAAACATGACATCTCGAACAACAGATCTTACATTCGCATATTCAAAAGATTCATCATGCTTTTACAAGCAGATGGGCAAGATTGTTTCCCCTTGCTCTGAGAGGGCAAATCATAGACATAAAATAAAAGAAAGTAAAAAACCCAGGAGACTTTATTTTGGTTTTAATTTAAACAGAATTAAAGGGTTGGTTATTGAGGAAGACACTAGATAAAACAATGAATTAAAAATAAAAAAATACAGAAGGTGAACAGAAAGGCTTGTTCACCAATCTAAAACTGTTTCAATTACATCTTTTCTTAGAAGCACCTCAGTTTATTTAGCTTCCATGTGAATCATGTGTAGCTAATAAGGTGTATGATTTGATTCCACAATAGCATGATCTACTTAAAAGTAGGTATATTTGTAAAGAAAGGTAAAGTTTCCCTTGAAATGGCATGTTTTTAACTTTTCTTGAAACGTCTGTGTAGAGAAGAATGTGAAGTATTTTGACTGAAATAAATGCTTTCATGGAAAACAGTGAACCCTGGAGATTATGCCGATTCTTGAAGAACTTCATACTGTTTTAAGCAGGTGACAGTAATGTCATCGCCTGAGCTTTTTGCCTTTCACACTTGCACAACAAAAAAAAAAAAAAAAAAAAAAGAAAGAAGTTTTACATTGTACAGAAAAGCTCAGAGCTACCCATGCAGATAGCACCTTAGCACAGGCTACAATTAACGTACATCAAGATCAGGTCCACTACTGTTACCTTATGGCCAAGACTGCCTTTTACTATGAAAAAAAACATAGTCAACACCATACCTAAAACAAGAAACAGTTTGCATTTAATATATTTCCCTTGCAAGGACTATAAACATCTTACACTGCTACCTACATCATGACCAAACTGGACCAGGTAATTTGGATATTTCCTGCACATCAGCACTGTTGATTATCCCACGGGATATCATACATGGCATATGAAACCATAAGAGTAAATTCTAAAAGAAAGAAGATGCCCATGAGGATGGTATTTAAACACAGTATTTCCCTGTGCATTTATAGTTTTCCATCTCTTGGTTGTCTTTTGCCACTAGTAAATAGCTACGGAAAGCCCCTGGATTCCTTCCTAAAACTACTCATGCCCCAAAAATATGACATTATCCTTGGCAATGCTTCAAAGGCTAGTAGTAGTTATTTGACCACATTTTAATTTCAATATTCTTAAAAACATTTAATTCCAAAACATAACAAATGGTTGATTTTTTGCAAATCTCTGTACTATACAACAGATCATTTTCAAAATCATGGCCTTTACATTTAAATAAGAATTTTAATGCACACAGGCTACATAGCATTCCTTCTCCATGTCTCACACTAACATTACTATTTAATCATAAGTTTAAGAGTCTATTCAAATTAAAGTATCCAACATTATCTCCTTTGGTAGTTACACACATTCAAGAGAGAATACACCCTTTAGGCACTGTTCACTGAAGAAACAAAATGGGGACAAGAGGGAATCACAAAAAGCATTTAATCTGGTCTTTTTACCTCTGTATGCTTCAGGCAAATGAAAGTGAAATAATTCCCATTTTCACTTGTCACAGCTCAACTACCTGGATGCATAATATTTTGTGCATATTGCTTATTTTAGGTGGGCACTTACCTACAGTTACCATCCAACCAACTTTAAAAATAGTGTAAACACTCCTAGTCAGACGTAGAAAATATTTTTCAGTTTGGAAAGTTAATGCTACCCTCAGCCTGATTAGGAAGATTGATCACATCAACCACAAGTTTACAAGCTCAGGAGTGAACAGACATCCAGACATTTCAAGGTGTGAACCCTACTTTAAACACAGCCAGAGTGAGTATACACATACACAGTAGCTGCATAATCCCAAGCCTAAATTCAGGGATGGTAGCCAGCAGAAGTCCCAAGCAAATTCATCCAGGCAGCCTGTGCAATCTTCCACCTGATCTTCCGTGAAGGAAAATTCTGATCTTCTGACAGTTCCATTGCTTGCTCCCCTGCTAAACTACAGGAGGCAGCAGTTGGTAAGGTGGTTTATGAGTTCAAGAGAAATTCAATTGCTAATGTTTGAGCTTATGAAACTGGAGAAGATGATACAAGGGAGGTGTTCACTTGAGACTTTGTTCAAAAGAAACAACATCTAATAAAGGAGATGATTCTAACAAAGGACACACAGAGCGAATACAATTTAGTAGGCAAAATTCTATTAGCGTATTTTACAGCAACGCTCTTGGGGAACACACTCTTAGGAGAGAAGTGATCAGCTTCCTGAACTGGAAAGAGTTCATAGCAGGTGAGAACAATCTAAAAAGGGCCTGTGCACACCTGTCCTCAGAAAAGCTTTTTGAAAACAGATAACACCTACAGCAATCTGCTCCTGTAGAAAACTAAAAGAAAAAAACACACAAACATGAAAACCTGTATTCTTTCAACATGTAATTATCTGTCCAATAATCAGGATTGCTTTGACTGCATCCACTGAGCGCAAAAGAGTAGGAGAATCGAGCGTAACAGAATTCTTGCAGAATTTAGCCCTTTCTTATAAACTCGAAGACGCAACTGAATTATCAGTGTGATGTAACTTCCCAGTAACACTTAAGACAGTTGTGCTTGAAAACATATGTAAGCAAGTAGCAGAAATGATAGCACTTTTCTTTAAGAGAAATTTATGACATTTGTCACTTCTGCTCTCAAAGCCCATCTGTCTATCTGTGTGCTCTCTGAGCAAATGGAACTGAAGGCCGTCTTCACGTTGTATCATGTTCTGCAGCATGCCTGCGAAAGCACTACTGTCCCAGGCACAGAGGTTTCCAGAAGTGCAAGCTTCTCATTCCACTAATAGTGAAATTTTCATCTGGGCTTCTTTACAGTCCCCACTTTTCCAACAGCACATCCTTTATCTACAGATTTAAGAAAACATGGGTGCACTTTTAAAGTTCTTGTGTTTGTATGTACTCAAGTACAATTTGCAGCCACTCAGTTCATGTGCCACTCTTATGTGGACAAGGAAGTAAATTCTAAGCTTCTTTGTCCAGCACAAAGAGCATGTTTATTACCATTTGAATCTGCAAATTACAGGAGCAAAGACCTGCATAATGTTGTGTAAATAAAACCTAAGGAAGCTAAAGGCTCTGAAGAAGGAAAAAAAAATATCAGTCCTTTAGACCCAAGAACACCTATTGTTTAAAATTTTATTTCCAAAAATCACAGTCCAAAAAACAAATAACTTATGCCTCAAAATACAATAACAAAAAGGACAAGGCTAAAATCAAAGTCTTAAAAATAGCACAGCCTCTGCAAAAACACTGTGGTGGATTTTATTTGGCAGTAACAGGATCCCAGGTTAAAAAAAAAAAACCAAACACAAACACACAAACTAAAAAGAACAAAAAAGTGCCAAAAAACCACCCACGCCCCAAAAGAAAAAAAAAAAAAAACACACAAAAAAAACACACAAAAAAACAACAGCAACAACAAAAAAAAAAAACCACAAAACAAAAAAACCACCAGTGAACAATCAAGTTAATCTGCCTATTTTTAACTGACTTAGCTGTACCACTGACCCAGACCATTAGCCATGAAAGAAATGTTATTTGTTAGAGCTAAAAATCCAAAGCAGTATCATTAGGCTTCATAGTTTCAGATCCTTCTTGTGCTTCAGGAATACGTATCAACATTAACTTTAAAGGAAAAGGGAGTCTGGATTTTCCAAACAGATAGAATTCAAAATATAGGAAGAAAAATCACTGAAGAACTTTTAGAAAATGTGTTTTGGGAGTTGATAAGATTTTTAAGGCAGAATTCCTGAATATCTCCAGAACTTTGGCTTGCAGCACACTCTGTTCTGTGTTTCTCTTTGTTTCCATAACAAACTTACATTTCTTCAGCTTTAATTAATTTGACATATTGAGCGCTGATCCCAGATCATACCCTTTCCATACCTTTACAAATGTTCGTGTGTCTTGCAGCAGATCATAAAGTTCAAGGGCATAAGTAGACGTTCTGTAATTCAGCCATATGATTCATACGAATTCTGCTTTGCTTAACACACTCAGGAAGCCCTCCCTTCCCCAAGAGAAAGAGAGTTCAATTCATAAAATACTAATAGCTTCATTATGCATGCTCAGAGGCTGAGCTACACCAAGCAGTCAAGAATAGCAAAAACAGTTACATGTTTAAAGGTCCAGCTTCAGGACTACTATGACGTTAGAGTAACTACTTCCATCTGGAAAACATACGCGACTTGTATAGTTCTCGCATTTCTCAACTGAATATGTAACATAGGTGCACTGCCACACCAGCCTGCATGCATGAAGTCTTATAAAAAAATTCTAATAGCTTCAAACTGATCCACTCATCTCAATTTTGAAACCTACTGCTCCAGAGGTCCCCACAATATCAGACTGCACAGGCTAGTCTTAATAGCCATGTTAAAGCAGAAGTAACTGCAGAAAGAGAATCTAACTGAGCTCCTGGACCTTAGTTTGGTGGTGCTATGGTGGTAGAGCTGCAAAGTCCAGTTACAAAACCTAAACCCCTTTGCAGCAAAGAGGCAAGTTCAACAATTAGGTAGTGCTGGTCATCCAGTCTCTTACTACTCTGCTACTACCTTTCTACACATTTCTGTGCAGAAATTGCATGCTGGTTTATATATTACAGTTCCACATCTCAAAATCTATGCATACATGTGTTTGTGTAAAGATTACATCCTCCCAAAATGCTGGCCATTAGTTTCACACAACAGGTATTTTTATTAGTCTGGTGCACATCCACAGACCAATGCAGCAGTAAAGACATGCAATCCAGATACCAAACCTCCTGTTGCTCTGCCTTGGCAACGACATATCTCATGATACTCCTCACTGCGCATTCCACCACAGTTTGCCTCTGCCATTCTCCAAGTTTCTCCCCCATTCCCCGGGGAAAGCGGAAAAGTGTCTGGTGTTAAAGCACCCTTCTCTGATCTTATAGTTGATTATTCTCACTGTAGCCATTTCTATGGGTGTGCAGATTGCATGTGCCTTTCCTACAGGTGATAGCTTGAGACTTCATTACAATATCTGATGCAGACATCCACAGGTTACAATCTCAGATGTCCTGTCAGCCAGCACATCGGGGACTAAACAGGTGTGGAAGGTCAGAGGGACCTGCTGTGGACAGTTATTCATGCACTGTATCCATGTCTTTGGAGACGGGTATGAACATTTTGAGAAAAGGAAAATATTCTCGACGACTGCTACTTTAAACTAGAACTTTGGACACAATCCAAAGCACACCTAAGTCAATGGACAGACTGTACATAAACTGCAACCAGTCATAGTTCAGGAAAGTCTATTAGCAAAAAGACAGAAAAACGTTTCCGCAAAGCAGAATTTGTACTCATAGACCAACTTCTTTCATCAGTTTCAAGCATATTGATGAGAGAAAGCAGAATGATATTGTTTACCACCAGGAATTACAGAAGCACTGTTCAGACTCACATTCAAGGTCACTTCCCACTAGCATTATAAATGTGTGTTTTAGCTGATTTATGGAATAAACTTTGACTACAAGGGCATATGTTTAGCAAGTAAGGTAACAACCCAGAAGGAAGAAATTTCATTTTAGATTGTTATCTCCATTTAAAATATTTTTACAATGCACAAAAGGCAAAAAATCTAACAAAAATATATGCAGCAATTATTTCTTGCACTTTTTACCCATGAGTGAATTATTATTTTTAATAGATGAACAATCATGACAGGTTTTTAATAATACTAAATTTAATTTGTCTATTTTAACTCAACCCATTATTGCAACCTATTAAAAAAATTCATGCCAAAGCCTGCATGTAGATGACTGCATTAAAAGCACATACACAATGCAACTCAGAATATTCAAATACTAAACTGTGTACCTATGTCTGTATGCTCATTTTCACCATTCCACCCCAAATATAAAATTAACTAGAAGATACATCTGCACTGACTTTAATCTATTTCATTTTATGTTGATCAGTAGCTAAGAATACTTCACTATAGAGATTTATCACATTAATTAGCTCTGAAATTACTCATAGTAATTAAGTATATTGTTCTTAAACTCTTTAGAGATTATTGAAATACTTTCACTGCTACTTAAAGGAAACAAATATTGAGGGAAAGCCTTTTTCAGAAGAAAAACTTGTCTATTAATGGTATTTTAATTCTCCTAAGCTCTCCTGCCCTGGATGGACTTCATATTATCTTCTAGCAGCCTAACACAACTAAAAAAAAAAAATTTCTAAAACCTTCATAGATTTTGAACTGTAACTTACAGCACATCACGTTATCACAGTGATCTTTGAACAATTCTTGTTTATGCACATAGCAATCCCAAATGTAGTACAATGTACTTCTGTAACTCAGATCCCTGTGTCACAAGTGCTGCAAGCATATAGGATTTCTACAAAGGTTTGCCAAGTATTGTGGAGGAACTCAAGACTGTGTGGTCCCGCAGGATAAAACATACAAAAGCAGAAACTTACATTTGCATGGTTTATTATCAAACAGAAGAGGGAGGCCTGACTAAACCAAGAAAACCTTTTAGAAACTGTAAAATCCAACAGTACTGGATATCAGCATGGAGTGGGTCCCCCCCTTGAGCCTTTTTTTTTTTTTTTTTTTTTTTTTTAAGCAAACAGCATGGCTTAAATTTCTCAGGCTTGACATCCCATTGGGCTGGTGCGTCATGTCCCTTTTTGTCAGCCTGTCACGTCACACAGTGTAATGTGGCATTTCTGTGTAACGGACTGAAACACGTCATGCCAATGACATGTCAAGCTTGTGAATTTCAAAAAGACACAGTTCAATGAAAAACATGGTTTTCTAACTGCCCTGGAGGTTTTAAACCTTAAGAAAAATAAAAAAAGACTTTTCTTCTCCAGTGATTTTGCCACTGCAAAGCACATGTTTTTTGCTGTTACCCATGTGTAGAAGCAGGTAGCAGGTATCTGAATATTTGGACAACTTTATTAACTGAATCTTAAATTGTTGATTCAGTTAGATAATTAGGAAAGGTCCAGAGCACGTGGATTCACTGAGCTGATACTGTTGTTTATTTTCAGTAGAATACATATGCAGTGATAATTTTTTTGCCATTTAATGATAACCTAAGTCTAAATATTCAATTTCTATGACTCACAATATCATAATTCATACCTAATACTCTTTATGCATGCTCCTGGTGACTATAATGGCATATTATGTATCTGCTTAGATACCAGACAACAGGTGGGACACGGGGACTGTTAGCCTTGCCTATCCTCTACGCCAGTTTTAGATGTGCAAAACAAATCCAGAACCTCTCTGCAACACTAAGCACCTTATGATTTTTTTCAAAGCATGCTTTGTCAACACAGATTTAATATAGTCCAAACTGTGAGATGAATCAGTTAACAATAACACCTTTCTCCCATCACTAGTGCTATTCCTTATTCTCTACACTTCCTAAATGCTTAAGGAATACAGCATCTTTATGCTACACTCCAAAATGCTTTTATTTTGTTAACAGTCGTTTTGGACCCTATTTGTAAGAAGGAGCAAATTAAGAGCTGAATATAGACACTATCATGCCAATACCCCACTAAAGCAAAGAAGTGGTTGGTGGCTTTTTAAACAGCATTTTTGTCAATTTCAAAAGCAGTAATGCCTTCTCAGATGGACTGCTTTCAAATCACATGGACATCACATGAGACCACCACTGTAAACGGAACGAAGAACTGGGAAGCCACTAATACTACTTGTGGAAAAACAGTGAAACGTGCTCCTTGGCAGATTCCTATTTTAAGCAAATAGATTCTGTGTGCACTGAAGTCAGATCATGGGTTAGTTAATACCATTCTTAGTTTGAAGAGAGCAAAAGAGAACTGATCAAATCTAAACATGCAAGAACAGATGCAAAATCTATACTCACCACCAGTACTGCAATTCATCTACACAGCCAGCAGAATTTCTGCTGCTTGCACATATGCAAATGGCTTGAAATAAAAACAAGCAAATTAAGACACCTAGTTTTCCTCAACACCACCTTTTCCACAGGCTCTAAATGGAAAATGTATCTGATTGCATTATATAATTTATCACATTGCCTACAACAAAAAAGAGGTCCAAAAGGAAAAACATGTGTCATTAAAGGAAATCAAAGCCCTAAAAAAAAGGTGAAACTTCTACAGTATCAGCTTGTCCTTATCTTCCACTGTAGTTTTAAGCAGATAGAAAGACATGAATCAGTGGACCAGACGAACTCAAATCTGCCGCATATTTTAATGCATTGCTCTCACAAACTGGTATGTGCCTCAATTTCTTAGTACCATCCCTGGTTTGTTTTTTGGTGTGGGTTTTTTGGTTTTGTTTTGTTTTTCTGCAGGGGGGCAGTATTTCCACAACCTACCAGTTGTTTCATCAACAAATTTAGTGTTTGTGAAATCCTTAAATACAACAATGATGGGAGAGCTCAGCCAGTGGTCAGCAGCCAGAAGATTTGCTGCCATCAGCAATGAACCCCTGCTTACATGGCTAGTGTTCAAAGATGCTACACACATGTTCAAAGATGCAAATCTCTGCTTACATATGTACTAAATATTTGAGTTGTTAGATCTTTACTTGTATTTATAGAAGACTATAGGTGACAAACATCTACACACATCTATATGTTAGTCAGCTGTATTGTCTGTGTAGTAGGACTGTTTAAAAAAAAAGGAAAACACACACACCCCCAAAAATTAAGCATCTGTTGTCCTGGAAAAGAAAAAAAAAAATACTACCCTTATGATAAAAACAATCATCAGGTAGCTCCTTTGGGTGGCTGATTAGTTACAGACTATAACTAACTGTCTGGCAAAACCAGTTTTATTCCAGAATGCATAACTGTTCTTAGCAGAACTTATAAAAAAAGTTACATTTGTTGTATTGTTTCCATAGCTTTGCACATCTTTCAGATATTAAAACAACTACCCTAAAAGAAAGGTAAGACACAAAGATCTCAGCCTTTAGAAAGGTTATTTTACTAAACATCTTCTTTTAAATAATAGGACTAGTTGAAAATGCAGTAACAAAATAGATAGTAAAAATAAAACCACTATGTTCTCCATTATAAAACAGTTCTATATGACAAAATACTTCTTTGTTAATAACTAAAACTATTTAGATGCTCATCATTTTATTCTGCCAAAATGCCATGACACCTATTGAAACTTAGCACTCTACAGTGCTAATAACAGTGGGCTAAGAGCTATGTTCCATTTTAACCCTCATAACAACTTCTTTGTTAATAACTAAAACTATTTAGATGCTCATCATTTTATTCTGCCAAAATGCCATGACACCTATTGAAACTTAGCACTCTACAGTGCTAATAACAGTGGGCTAAGAGCTATGTTCCATTTTAACCCTCATAACTGCATCTGAGAGAAGGAGGTGGCGTTCTACATTTTAAACTTTGTGCTGGTTAATATAACATGAGATGACCTTCCTTGTAGTGGTAATCCTATTCTGGGAAACACTGAACCTTTCCATGGAATTTTTCAGTGCAAGAAATACAGTAATTTTTAAACTATTTTTTTAAAATGCACAGTAAAACTCATAGTCTAAACGTACAATATACCACTTCAGCATGCATCTTCTCACAAAGTCATGAAGCACACTAACAGCAAGTGTTCCATTAAATCTCACGTTTTATAAATAGCTGAAATTTAAAGAACATAAAGAAATGGTATACCTAAAATCACATTAGCGTCTATCATTACACAACTACATCTGCTTTTAACCACTAGTCCTGAACTGTTCTCCCTTTTCTCTTGTCCAAGCATCCTTCAAATCTGCGGACAGCCCATAACCTAGCATGACTAGCCAAGGAGGCAGTTGAACATGAATCAGAAACAGGAGAGTACGTATTACTCTTCTCCTTTCCCTAACGTAAGACCCATACATAGGTCTGCATTTATACATGATATGGCACCAAACAGGTCTTATGAAACAGAGTTTCTATACATCTGTACAGAAATGCATCCTCCCTGCAGTACAGTGCATTGTAATGTATGATAAGATGCCAGAAGCCGTCAGGAAAAACAGAACAGTTCTCTGAAGTTTCTTAGAGAGAAAGGTGAGAATGAGATAAAAATGCATACTTTTTCTTGTGTATTGATACCTTTGGATCTAGTGGGAAGTTTTTTTTATTATTAACTATTAAAAAAAAAATTAACGTTTTTGTGACTATCTTGAAATTCTTCCATTTTGTCATTATGAGAAAAGAGTAAAAATTATTGCTGCTAAAGACAGAAAGGATCAAGTGTCTCCACAGGATAACCAGGTTTGTAAACAGCGAGGTCTAGCTGGAGAATGTTGTCTTAGACAACCCGCTATTCTGTCTCTCTGGAATATAAAACTAGTCAGAAACTTTTCCTCCTCAAGAAACACCAAGCTTCTTTTTCTCTTCTGAGAAATGCGTATCTAACAGCTGTCAATTCTCAGATTTCAATCTATAATTGTGAGCAACATCTCTGACAGCACACCTGGACTGAAAACAAAATACAGGACCATTAGTCACAAATAATTCCAGTAGATGCAGGATAAGTAATTCTGTTGAAGAACTGAAACAGCTTTTTTTTTATTATTCTTCTGTTTCTTACAGTAAGAAAAACTATGTGCATCTGTTGTGAATCTGTACTACTTATTCCAGAATCCAATGCAAAGCTTGCATACAAATTCAAGGCTTTCTTATTTCCAGGTTCTGGTTCCGCCTATTCATTTCTATTGTTTATGAGGTCATTTTTAAAGACTCGCAGAATTAGATTTGACCATCAGGTAAGCCAAAGTAAATCTGTAATAATTCTACCATTACTTTGGCATTCATTTTAGATGTATTTTCAGTTTTAATAGTGTAACTCCAGTGGGGTATTACTACCATTTCCAATAAACAGACAGCTTTAAAGTTGAACATCCCCATTTCTTCTCTGCTTAGCAGGAGTATGGTTACTGTAGGACAAATCAGTAGGAGCTGATTGGCACCTGGCCTGGGATTCTCTTTCAGCATGTAGCTCTCTCTTTTCTCAGGACTCCTATGCAGAACAAAGAGCAGCAAGGCTTTCCCTCCTCTCGTCACCCTGTCTCTGTGTGTCAAGAGTTATGGAGGTTTCCTTGCTGGAGCTCCCATTTTCCATCAGGACAGTAACAGCAGTCTTCATTTTGTTCCAGCTAGGATCCAACTCATTCTCCTTCCCTCCCATGAGCTTTTAGCACGCCACTGTTACATTTACTATTGTATTCTCAATTCCAGAGATGCCATTTAAGGCCTGATAAGTACCTTACGCTCCTTTGAAAACTGCCTTTATAATATTAGTACCAGTGTTGTTGCAGCTTCTTTATAGCACAAGGCAAAACATCTGTTTTGACTATCTTGCCTTGCACAGAGAAAGAGGAGGCCTTGCTTCATCCCTACCCCAGTTTCCTAAATGACTACACTCAAAAAGATTTCAACATCTGATCAAATGTCATGGGATTTTCCAAGCCTTGGTCTTGCTTTTACAAGCCTCAGCCCAAGCCTTAGAAGCCTTATTAACACTGTATTTAAGAAGATCTGCAGCATTTCTTTGGTCATAAAGTACTTGATAGTGGCTTTTTTACTTTGGTGTTGGGATGGTTGAAGTTATTTTAGTATGACAGAAGCACAAATACAAATCTAAAACAGAAAATCCTCAAATCTTGTTCTTATAGTTGAGCAACTATTAACCTTTCCTCCTCTCCTTCCCAAAATGCCAATTTGTATATAAAAACAACCTCCAGGACCTAGACCGTGGGTGGCAGTTTTAAGTCTAAAATCAATTTTTGAGTTATAAACCCTCTGAAAATAGGGGTTTATAATGGAACCACTGACAGACCCTTAACTACAGCGGCGCTAGCAGGCACCACTATAATATACGAATAAAACTAAATTACATCACTTGCCATCATTAAGAAAAATTTTCATCTCAGTTCTTCATTTGAAAAGCACTATAGTTAATGAATGATTACTGAGCCATGACACCTAAATGACTAAAATATAGGAATTATACTGAGGTCAACTGAAGTATTTTTTAAACCATGAAATTAAGGGATCTATTCACTTTGGTATAGGATACCAGTCGTGGCTATTATGCTCCCTTGCAACACTGACTCTGAGCATAAGGGAATGGTATGTATTTCTATATTGGAGATTAAGGTCCCATGCAAATTTAAGAGGTGAACACATGATTGCCCAAGAGTGACAAGGTATGGGATTCTTGTCTACGTTCATACATGTTTCCTTCAAGCACCTGTTTTCTTTATGCTCTTCTGCATGTAACTAACTTGAAAATGAAGAATATTTTATGGCAATAGAAGGCAGAATCTTGTTCTTTGAAAAAGGATACTTAATCATTCAACAGAAATTCCAGTAACTTAAATTTAGTAACCCACATTTAAGTATACCAGATCCTTTCCACCAAGACACTTAAAAAGAAAGACATTTTAAGGAAAGCTGACAGTATTGTACTATTGTGCAATGCTCTGACAATGCCTAACTATATCCCTCATATATTGTGTGATCTTGAATTAAGAATGGAAAAGCCTTACTTTCCCTGTGTTTAGACATTTTAAAGGTAAACGCAAAGAACAAACTGTAAAAAAAAAATTACAAAGAAATGTAAAAATTGCTTTTAAATGCATCATTTTCTTAATTTGAAGCCATTTTCTACTTGCTTTTAACTAAAAAAACAGAGGCACTCATGAGAGGCAGAATGATTTTAATTGTTCATACAATAGAAAGAAATTAAAAGGTGTCGGTAAAGGTATAAAACAATGGAAAACGAGGCAATTTTCATTGCTGCCATACAAAGATTCTAATGCTGTGATACCTCCCCAGTGCACCTACTTTGCTCATGTTCTCACAGCACTGAGTCTGAGCACTGCTGATCATGAAGATTTGTCCAAAGCATGCCAAAACTATGAACAAAGTATGCAGTGTGTCTATAATTAGAACAAGCATCTGAGATCATAGCTTTAGGGATATATTGTCAGTCCTGCTACTCAGTCGCTGTACCCATGTTTACCTAATGTTTCATGGAGCTTAACTGAGGTAAATAAAGATGACTAAGTAACTTCAGGTTCTCAAAAACTTCCAGCACAAGCAGTATTAGCAGTATTCATTATTTTAACCTCCATTCTTTCACCTTTTTTTTTTTTTCCTTCACTTTCCCAGTAGGCAGGGCAGCACACAAGGGAAAAAAAAAAAAAAAAAGAAGCAGCTATCTGGGGAATACTGACTGAACACTATGAAACACACCTGCATTTATTCAATTTTTTCATATCAAATTTCGAATACACACATTTCACAATACATGATCTGCAAATCCTACTTTGAGAGTATGATGTTTTCCAGTGTGGAAAACTCTTACTAGGTTTTGGAGATGAAAGTGTAAGTAGAAGTGAAGGTTACCAAATTGAAAACTATGAATGTAGGCTGAATGTTAATTGTCATCTAGCTAGTTTGCTCATGTTGGTCACGTGGCTAGTGACAGTCATAGATGCTGATGGAGTCTGACCTGTTCTAAAAAGCTGGCATTTTCAAAAAACTGGCATAGAAGCTATCTCTGCAGTCTGTGGAGAAAGAAAAGGAGAGAGAGAGGCTTCTGACAGCTCAAGCAGAGGAGGAAAATTAGAAAGGAAAGCAAGTACCACTACCATATGGGCTCATAGCTCGTCAGGACAGCTGGCAAAAAACATTGCTCTTCTCTTTTTACTTCCAGGGCTGTGATACATTTCTTTATATGGCTATCAATAATACTGAATGATTAATGCTAATGATTTATGTTAATTTTATTATAAGCTTTATTTGTTGCCCAGTGTTGAATTAAACCTGTCAAATCATCCTTTTCTACATTGCTAAAGATTCTTAAAATGCAGAGCTAAATATAACATCTGATCATTAATATGTTAATACACCTGTTTCATATATATTCCAGGAAAACAAGAAAGTCGTTATTTTAAGATGATTCTGAGAGCAGTGCTTCAGGGATCTTATATCTACTTACTGCCAATTACTTAAAGGAGAAATACTGACATTTCACATTTTCCTCCTGCAAGTCTTAAGAAAAAAAAAAAGAAAAAAAAGCAAAGATCATCCTCTGTTACCAGATTGCATAACACCATTCCTTAAACAGTAAATAATATAGTATATACCCCTCAGTGAGTCATCGAGCCCCCTGCCGAGACACCTATTTTCCACCATTCTACATTAAGCTACCTCTGATTGTTCAAAACAAGTAGGAAGAGGACAGGATATACAGGATTGTATTTAACTATGTTAAATCTCATCCATCCTTAAAACTACCCAGAAATACCTATTCCAGCTCAGGCTCTCTTTCCCTTCATGTTCCTCTCTGTTTTATGGAGGAAAACTGTCAGTCCCTACCTACTCCTATCTTATTCTCAGACCAACTTTCTTGCTTAGCACCATCTTGGGTTAAAAGAAAGGGGAAAGGAAGTTGTCATTGCTATTCCAGAAATTCTAACCCCATTCCCTGTCTTCCTTAAAATCACAGAATCACAGAATGAACCAGGTTGGAAGAGACCTCTAGGATCATCAAGTCCAACCATTGCCCTGACACCACCATGTCAACTAGACCATGGCACAATCCATGGCAAATCCGTTCCAGTTAAAAACAGCTCATTTGAACCTACCAGAGATCCAGACGCAGATCACATACGTGAGTATCTGCAAGCTGCTAAGCCACAATAGGGCCATTTCCTCTTCACTTGCCCTATAGAGACCAAATTACTGTTGATGACAGAGGAGAGAAATCTTTCCAAATCCCAAAAGGGACAGTAACACTTACAAAAGCCTAAGGAATTCCTGGCACAGGAGGACCTGTCACACATGGCAAGAGGTAGAGGAACAAGGTTTATATACCCTTCACCACATACTCAGCAAGTAACGGCTTAACCGAACCCCTAACAGACCTTCAGAGGGTAGGGACCTTTAAGCAAGCACCATCCTTTTTCACACCACATGAAGTCAACAAAGCAGTAAAATGGCAAAAGCAACGTTGTTTTCCTGTTTGCTTATAAGGCTCTAAAATGTATTTCAAAGTTGAAGCATGTCAGGTACAATTTTTCACTGTATTTTTCCTGTCATATCTATTACAGTACTACCTTTCACCTGTACGAGGTCTCCCTGTACCAGGACTGCAAATCACTTCTGAAATAATGATTTTTAGTCTCTTCATGCAGCAATGAGAAATTGGATAGTCTTTTTACTTACAAATTTACTTACAAATTTTAAATGATAATTTTACTTACAAATTTACACATAAATTCCTCTCATAAACAGCTTGAAATAAATACAGTAACTATAACTGTTTCTTTGAATTCAAGTTACAGAGCATGCTGCCATATGCCTTTCACAAACAGACTTATTTGGTCCTCTGAGGTCCTCTGACTACTGGTACTACCTAAACGACAAAATGTCCTTTGTTTAAGTGCATATAAAGCGCAGGACTTCGCACTTGAGCGTACGTTATAAGGTATTTGAGAGAAAATAAAGGATAAGTATATCTCTTACAAAAATAATTCAGAATTTTGACCTAAGTGCTAGGAATTGCGATTTGAGCTCATGTAAAGTTCCAGATGCTTGCCTGAAGTTTCATTAACTTTTGAGTCTGCTCTCCCTGTTCTTGTCACCACATATCTTTCATTAAATTTCTCAGGTTTTTTTGAAAGAGGGTGAGTTTTGGGGGAAGATAGAAGTGAGTTCTCTCAGAGGATCCCGTTTGATCCACTACGTAGAGACACTGACATAAAAAATGGCCATAAAATATAAAGTATATACATTGTATTCATAGACCATAATTAGAAAACTTTAGGAAAACATATGTGAACTTTTAACAGCTGAAGGGGTTTTTTTTCTCTCTCGAAATCTACTACTTGCAGCTTTAAAACTACAACATATAGGTTTTGTACCAAAAAGGAAATATTCTATTTGTTGCTCCTGCTTTTTATGATGGAACTACAGTTCTACCACTTGGTCTGGGATATACAGCTAACAAATGTCAAAACATATGGACCAAACCATTTATCAAATAATCTACTCTTTGAATAGATAGGCACTATCAGCAATCTGGTATTGATCTTCACAGGCTACTGCTATTGTTCATCTGAGCATTGAGAATGCCAGCAAGAATTAATGAAAGAAACAAAACAATGCATACCAAGCACACAGCACGCAACTTTTTTCTTTCTTTTTTTTTTTTTCCTTTTAAATTTGGTAAAATTTATGTAGTTATCAGAAATACATTACTATAAACAAAGTATGCAGGCAGGATGGGATAAGTGACAGAAAAATCACCTCCCAGGCATTAACTCCTGCAGACATCCAGTACATTTACTTCTAGATTAGTGTAACCTACTTACAGTTGAGATCTAGCATGATAAATTCCTTGCAGTGTGTTATACTGGCATTCGCTATGGCTGAGACTGAGATGGCACTTTCATAACAGCTCCATTTCAGGGCATGTTTAATGTCTTGGACATTTCAAATTGCATCTGGCTGAATCTTGGCATACAGCTTGTCAGTCCAGATGCACGGGTTTTGTTTGGTTTTTTTACAGAAAATCGTATAAATTGGTTGCGACATTCACGCGTTCCATTGTGACTAAAAATATTAAAGGTTAGTAATTAGGGAACAGTTTTTTTTAAAGGAGAACACAGGCATTTAGTTTCTCCTTTTTCAAATTTATCCACATGCTTTCTCCCACACTGCCTTCCACGAGCTCTGCAGAGATCCACAAGTCCACCACACCATTCTCCTTCAAATTCCTCTTTAAAATGCTGGTCTAAGGAGATGCTATTTGATGTACTATGTTTTGATTAAATGACTAAGACTTGAGTTTCATCAACCCGCAATACAAAATTGTAGATACAGATGTTACTGACATTTTCTCTTCATTGGCTCCTACAAAAGTAGCACAGTAGGGGAGATGTGATGGGAGAGCAAAGAAGCCATGACCAGGCTTACAGCTAACAATTATATCTAGCAAATCACCTTCTAACTAGTACAACAAAACACAGCCATCATCTAAACAGCATAAAGCAAGTACAATATGCAAAAAAATCTAGTCTTTTTTGCAGGGCTCAGAAATTAAGATTGGTTTCCCAAACCTCAGCCCTGTGTCATCAAAATTCATCTTTCATCTCCATGACCAGTGATTCCTATACTCATCACTGTCCCACCACTCTCTTTCCAAAGGTGTTCATTAGATTGTCATTGCAGTTACTTTACCATGAAGAAATGTAGGGGAGAAGTACGAAGGAGCCACAGAGAAGCAAAAGAAAGTAACACAGCAAACATGCCTGGACTCAAAATCGTTGTTCTGGACATTGTCAATACCATTTCCAGACTGGACAATGTTCTCTTCTGAGGTCCTACTCAAACAAACAAGATCATAATAGCACTGATCTTGTTGACACTTTTATATTAAAGAATCTATCATGCTGTTATTGTATAGAAACATTCCTCACCATGAGCTTCTAAGTTTGACAAGCTGAATTCCACAATGCAGATTTATGTTTGGGAAACAGCTAGGTGTTCAGAAGCACTCTCCTATGAATTGGATGATAATGCCAAGTATAAGGAATAAAACAAAATATGATATTACTATTGATATGGCCACTGCTAACACAGTGCTCTGAGTATTATGCATTTCTGAAATGTTTCCTGTTAATTAGCTACAGAAGACTCATGAGTTGCAGGTTTTGCCCAAGTTCTGTTTAAGATCTTGCTAATTTTCAGTGATTAGCATTAAATTTAAGTATGTCAGCATTTCCATTACAAACCACATTCTCAGGGGTTTATTAAATTATTGGAAAAAAATTATTCTGAGGTAAAACTCAATACTTAGGGGTAAATTTTCAAAGTGCAGCATGCAGTTTTAGCTCCTGATCTCTGAACAAAGTCAATAAGAAGCTGCAGAGCTGCACCCCTAGTCAATGCTTTGAAATTTTACTTCAAAGTTTCACCCTAGGAACAAATTCTGTCACACACACACAAAAATCAATTTGACCTCTTTAAACCTGAAGAATGCCTACTATTCATGCACTGTAACTGCTTTTCATAAAGATTTTCACTGTTTCCTAAATCTGCCCAGCCAATCATAAGCAACAGCTTTCAGGAAAGGGAAGAAGGATTAGAGAGGGTATAAATACTATATCTATAGGGGTAAAAGATTTATTGTTGCTTTAACCAGAAGCAGTACCAGAGTAAATACGTACAGCCATGTTTCCAGCCAGCTCTACATTAAAAAAAGAAAAAAAAAAAAAGTACTGCATTTGTTCGTGCATCAACATGACTATAGTAAACTGAACTTATTAAATGCAACATCAATAATCAAGAAAGATGACCCTTTTCTGTTGCCAAGAACCAGATAAACATCTCAAAAAACAGTAAAAAGGTAGACATTTTATACTGAAAGATTTGAAAGGGAATACGTTGAATATAAAGATGACTAGTGTTGTGGCATTGAAGAAAAACCATAATTTTTCATTGATGTAAGGCAGCAGAGCTGGAAAGAACACAAATACAACAGTAGATCCATTAAGTGCATGACAAGAAACAGTGTTCACATCGACTTACTAAACTGTTTTTGATTCTTTAGTACCAACATGCAGAACGATCCTTACATTATGTTGCCAAGGAAAACCTAGAATGCATTTATTTTATAATGTAGCTTTCTTCCATTATCATAATAGAACCATCATAGTTGTTGCAAATACTGTATGGCCTCAAACACCTAAATACAGCCGTTGAATTGGACATTTTTTAAGAGGAGAACATTTTAAGCCTCCCTAGAGATTTGTGTTGCCTGGCAAACTCTCAGCAGGAACCATCTATTACTGCAAAACCTTGCTTACATGTGAGGGAGAAGGAAATTATCTCAGTTAACAAAGGGGACATATTTGGAACCACGACCACGGTTGGACCATATTTGGAACCACGAAGGCTACTTCAAGACCATTAAAGTTAACACCATACACTGACGCAGAACCTTGGATGGAATTTAGGCTGAGCTGATGAGCCTTAGGGAGCTTGTATTCATTCTTGGCAAGTGATTTCTCTCTCTCCTCTGATGGCAAATTACAGCTTAAACTCTATTTTTATCTTGAAGCCCCATCTCACCTGCTCCCAAGACTTGAACTTTGCAGAAGGGAAATACAAGATGATACAACAACCAAGATGCTGCAGTCTAAGCTTTGTAAAGTATCCCCCTCTGTAAATACTAAGGGTGCAAAGGACAGACTTTAATCACTGCGTTACTTATTGAGCACAGTAACGAGTCAGGGACAGACAGACACTTTCTCTTTTGCTTTAGGATGAAAATCACAGGTAACTCCTGTACGTTCTGTGCTTTAACATCCATGCTTAGTAAGTCTATATTTTAGTGTTTTGTTAGTAGTATCAATACACTGGTTACATGGCTAAAATATCACATGGTGCTATTCTGCCAATTACCTACTAATTTGAAAGAGCTCAGAACGACTAATCAAGAGTTAAATCTATTTCATATTCACTTAAAGTATCATTAATTTCATTACGTAGGTAAACAAAGAAGCACAGACACACCTTTGTTTTGCCCATCTCTCTATATCAAAAGAGCTTTTAGATAATTAAATAAAAATATTTGTGGTGGATTAAAATATGGAACATTCATTGATCAGTGTTCCAGCTTTTCAGCAAGTGTTGTTGTTTTACTCTTGGCTACATTTCAGGATTCATAAACCTGACAATCAATTCTCCTCTGAATGAGCAATTAAAAAAAAAAATCTTACTTTTAATTTCACATAAACAGTATTTGCACCAATACACTGTTTGCACTGAATCTGTATGACCAATATTACAATGTCTTAGTGTAGTTTGCATAAATAATTAAATGTGAAAGGTCTGCCTTGGCAAATTACATTATTGTATGCAGTTCACAACTATATTGATACTAACCAATCAACAGTCCATCATCCCAATGTTTGCTAGGAGAAGTGGTAAATTAGTCACCAGAAGCATTAATACTGGTATCTTGAAAAAGCAGGATTATCTAACAATGAGAAATAGGTTTTATTTTGTTCAGAATTTTCTTTCAAGTTGTTTTCCTTACTGTCAACATCATCTCCATCCCAAGGGATGGTAGTTTGATACACACACATTATAGATTCTTCTGCAACTTTATAGCCTAATTAAATAAAAAGACCTTTTCATTTGTGACTGCATAGGTTTTATGTCACCTCTTACCAGTCACTTCCTAGTAACTCTTCTCCACCAGCTTGATACTAACATGAACAGAGACACCCTCACAGGCCTCTCAGCTGTGAACAGCAGCAACAGCTGCCATATTAAGACTGCATTATCTTATTTGCCATTAACATATATATGCCCAAAAGCAGTGCATAAAAATTATACACACATTCCCCTGGTGTCCATACACAGTACCTATCTGGGAAAATACTAATATCATTGCTTCAGAAATAGCACCAGTGTCATAGAACATATATTTAAAAACTTACTGTATATATTTTTAGATTAACATGACTTGTTATGACAACATATGAAGCACAACTCTCATTTGTAAAACTACCTAGTACCATTACAAGTATATATATGTATGTACAATACTTATTTGACAACTTGGGGTAAGGAACAGAGACGGCAGGGTGTGGCTAAGTGCCTACTAAAGTAGGTTTGGCAGTTTATTGTAGGAAAATATAAATACCACTCTGATATTACACACTCAGTGTTCAGAATGGAATTCAAACATCAATCCTAAACCACAGATGAAAGAGGGAGCAGCCACTCTCCACAGCCCTTAGCCAGGAAAAAGCACACACTCCTAGCTCTGCCTAGCTCAGATTACTGATCTGTCTGCTTGTATTACACCAACAGCAGCAACACGGGATCAGGCATCGTTATGGTAGGATATTTACATTAAAAAAAAGTGCAGTGTACAGAGCTGTGACAAAAAAAAAAGAAAAAACAATGTAAGACGGGGTTTTATGGTCATGATTTACTACCAGACAAAAGAGGTGAAGCAAGAAACTCTTACAGAAGCATTAGATTTAACAGGTATATTGGGTGAAGTTTGTGTACAAATTTATCTAGTCCTGTGAGAGCTCCACCAGAAATTAAGCCTTTTCCAAGTTCCTGTATATCAGAGCTGCTACACATCTTACCATTACACTTTGCCATTCTTGTGAAAACTTCTCCACTTACTTTTCCTCATCATTCTCCCCCAGCCATGCTAATCCTTAGTGTGGTGATACACTGACCAGCTTTTGTATTAAACTTTGTTTTCTGGAGCCAGAGCCACTACTTTCTGGGTTTTCTGGGACTGCTAGAAATCAGTTCATGCCCTCTGCTTCTGAAGTTCTGAGAAACAAATTCATACATGTAACATATGAAGCAGAAATATTTCTTCGCTGGTGTTTTTAGGTAGGGTACCAGTAGTCTTATATACAGGGCACAAAGAATGCAGTCATCTGCAAAAAGAAATTTCTATTGCTTGGCAACTCCCTGGACTGCAGAAAGAGTAGCAGAAATGGAAGAGACAACCACATACGGGGCAGGGGTGGGGATAAAAAAAGAAAGGGAAAAAAAAAAGAGCAGATAAATAATAGAGCCATTAACTCTCAAGAGGACATCAGACATAACCTGTTGAAGGCAGGAAAGCTTCACTGAGGTTTTTCAAATAATTGACACGAAGGTTTTCATTTCTTCATGATCTACCTTCTCAGAATAAGTGGAAAAAAATAGCAGTGTTTATGCTCAATCTTTTTCAGCTATGGCCTAAGAACGGATCAAGAGGTAAATCTCAACATCAGACAAAAACCAGTACTAACTTCCACAACTGGGATTTCACAAAATGCAACCTGGCTTCAAGTGTGTGGAAGAACCTAATATTTGAAAAATCTAAGAGGTCTGTATGGCCACCACCAGACAACACACTTCCAGCTAAACCCCTACTATGCAGGATGAACAAGTTACAATCCAATATAATACCTAGAAACTTCTCATGCACTTCTTTCTACTTTCAGTTATCACTGATCATTGTATCCCCCCAAAAAATTAACCTGTTTATGGAGAAGAGAGATGCTAATTTCATTATCACCTTGCCAATACTTTCAGCCATTATTTTAATGATCTTCAACAATCTTCTAGCGAGCCAATCCTGAATCTAAGTAAATTGATAACAAGCAATATCAGAAATATTTTTAAAATGTTATAAGGATCTGTTTTGGAACAGGAGATGATCAACTTATGAATGTCAGCAAATAATACCCTCTTTCATTTTTTCATAATGAAAGACAAAAGAAGACACACTATTACAGTGGAGGAGTATTTATAAGTTAAACAATCATAAGGCTGAATGATCAAGCACCAAAATTTCTTCTAACAAAAATTAATGAAGTGTTTCACTTGCATGCTCCTAGGTTGATCCAACGGTCGGGAGAGGGCAATATGCTTTGAGTTTTGACTCAGTGTTTTTCAACTCCACTTCCACATGGACCTCGCACAAAACCAACTGTGCATCATGTCAATACAAAAAAAAAAATCTTTCACACACGTAGAAATCACACGGAGACACGTTGAAAGCTCTGTGGGGGGTTGTGAACATTCTATACTTCTCAGGACCTGGTATACTAAATTGTATCCCTTTCCTTGCATTCTTCATGTCACCAATCACCTTTTATTTACATTGGGCATTTAATAATGTCTTCATATAGAGTTTAACAAAATGTGGCCTTGGTTCTGATATAAATATCACACTATTAACGGCTCTTTATTGTTTGATTGATCAAATCTTGTTTCACTGATTAGAAGTTGCCTGTATTACATAGGTCTTAGATTTGTTCCACTAAGCCTAGGCTATAACAGCTTCTCTTACTCTGTTTCAATTCACAGGGCTTGATACTGCTTCATGAGCCTCTTAAAGGTTCTCCTCCTTCTAATCAAACCCATTGAGGCACTGTAACAGCTAACCTGGGTGATTACAGGCATCGCTGTTGTAATTTACGAAATTATAAATGCTGCTTCTTAGTCATCAGTTTCAATTGTATAAAGTTGCCCAACTGTAATGGAAGTTGCATGCAGAAATATTGTTGAAAATTTAATTTGCATGCAAATCTGCCCACTTGCCACCCTTTATTGTGAGGTGTTAATGTAGTCACAACAGTGCTGCAATCATTGATTACCAGGATTTTCAACCAGGCACTGTGACTATAACCACTTAAATATACCATCCTACATTGCCCCCACAAAAATTCTTACTTGGGTTCATAACTTACAGATGTGTGCTTGCACACATGTATATTCAAAAGTACATATTGTTGTGTATATGCTCTTACATTTAGTATGGCCCACAGTAACAAGAAAATTACTTTAAACCATTGCAGGTGTATACGTGCAAAAAGGAAAATACATGTTTTATGTATTAACATCTTAATACAAGTACCTTTTTATTCTTTGGCTTCCCTTCCCTTTATTTCTCTCAGTCAAAAAAAAAAAAATCTCTGGCTAAATTTTTCAGTGAGGTTTATCCTGAGGCTTTATACCTGTCAGGTGTCTTTCCCCGCCCTCCCTTAATCTTCCATCATTCACATGGAGATGTACACTTAAAGAAAGGCAGCTGACACATGGTACAACACTTATTACTTCAGGCTCCATCAGCAAGTGCCTGTCATTATCACTTACCACGTTTCTTGTCTGATTTACTGTATTTAAGAAGTTGTAGCTGTAGGTAATTAACAAGAACCCCTCTGGTGTGATGAATAATCACCACACAATTTGTGTTACACTAGAAAAGTGTAAGTCTCTTTTTTCCTCCCCACTTCTTAGGCTTTACACAACACAAGCAGCTGACTTGCTGCTTCTTTTTATTCCAGATTCTACACTTGCAACATACTGGGTCTAACTAGTTTTATTCCTATTTTTAACATAGCACCTGTAAACAGTGTAAGTACATTCCAAGAAAATAACGAAAAACGTACAAGTTCTTATTCAAGAGTAAAGAAAATTCTCAGTTTGAGACGACTTTATATTTGCTTGTGGAAAGTATTTGTCCTCTATTTTTACTAATACAAACGCATGCAAGAACCACATTATAAACTCAGGCATCCTGGTACTGTAGAAAGTGCACACTAACTTCTTTCAACACCTGACTGCAAAAACCACAAGCTAGAAAGAATCACACGCTTCAAAAGTTTAGCATCTGTTTATGTGGTTTTTGAATCTAATGAGTTAGTGCTCCCAATCTGCTATGACTTCCCACTGGACCCTCTGAAGAATTTGGGCACATACTCTTTACAGGCAACAAATAATACTGTTTTCTATATAGGGAAAATATACCCACCACTGTGAACCAGAACTGCGTGACAAAATGAAGCATAATCCAGGCACGTGTTTCAGAAAGAACAGAGACTTAGACTTAAGATCTATTAACTTCACGAAAAGGAAAAGAATTGTTTTAATGAACCAATAATTATATTGCAAACTTTTCATACCTTTTTTGAAAGCTGAATAGCAAGAAGGGAAACGGGGTCATTGCTAACAAAATGCATGCACCAATTCTTGAGCTGTAGGGTAGAAAAGTGTTTACATGGATCATTAGCTACTGTTAAAAAAAGAATGAATTTTTATTATTTCAGTTACACATAAGAGAAAGACCTTTTCAGAAACTATTTGCACATTTAGATTTTCTTGGAATTACAAAGACGTAACAAAGCACTCAAACGTGTTTCGGGTTGTTGGGATTTTTTTAAGTTTACCAAGAAAATTTACAGGCTCATTCGTTAAATCACAGGATACAAGAGACTGGAAATGGAATAGGTCACAAAAGGTCAAGTATTATTTTCATGTATAACTCAAGCATTGTCCCTGGAGTAGCTCTGAATGATATGTGAAACAGTCCAGTAATGGGTGTTATCACTTAATTTGGCATTCTTATTTGAAATTCCCTTTAAAGCCTGTCTGTGTGTTGAAATAGCCCGAAATGTCTTCAAAATATTTTATTACTACTACAATAAGCAATTTCAGAACAGAAGAAAATTGTACTTTTCTTTCTGATAAGTTTGCACTAATTGAGATACTGAAATAAATTTTGGAGTGCTAGAAAAGAGAAAAATCAGTAAATATTTCAGGTTCCATAAAGAGGTACAAGGCAAGACATTTAAATTTTACAACTCAGACTTACAGTAACAGAATTTGCAAGACTAAAGAAACATAGTGTAAGTCTGTTCTTTTAAAATACTTATTTAATTGAATACACACACTCAGAAAAATCCTAAAAGAAATTAAAGATTACAAATTCCACTCCTCTCCTGCTTCTCATTTCATGGCAAATTCCACTGACAGAAGGAAACTATATTTACTGTTCTTACATACCTGACCCCCAACTACATTTAGAACAGAACTTTGGTTGCAGAAATACAACTGATCAAAGACTCTAACACAATGGTCTCTCAGGCTCTTGTAATATTATTAATTTTTAAAGTACTTATTCAAAACAAAAACACGTATCCCCAGTGCATCATTATGTCATGCATTAAGTTCACTTTCTCAGAGGAGTTATTCCACATCCCCCCTGCTTTCAGGCAGGGGTCACTTCTATCAAAGGCGGCAAGAGTGGTACAGTTTACAGGTCTTCAGTGTACTATGGCACAAAGATAGAACTAGGAATATGTAGATTTACTTCACTCCTTTGAACACAGCAAGAAACATAGCTATAAGCAGCAAGCTTAAAACAATTGATAAATTATTAGGAGAGAGGAAAAATTGTCTTTCACTGCAATTTTCCAGTGAACCTAGTTTTTAGATTCTTCACACTTCCAGTCATAGTGTCCTGACTGGCTCCAAACCCAGAGCTACCCTAACTCCAGTGAAGCAAATTTCACAAACATGCTAGGTGGAGCCACTTCTACTTTACATCAGGTAAGTTGGTCTTAAATATTTTAATTATTTACAGGTGAAACTTTCTCAGCCAGCCTAAGCCCAGGTGCAGTTGTTATGTACAGGCTATACTGTGCTGTGTATGTGGTTTGTACTAGAGTTTTGTTGCAACTTTTTTATAAAATCCTTTTAAGGAAAAAATTAGCACTGCACTGCTCTCCATACTTAACAAGTCTTTACTTTTTCTGCTGCTACAATTAACTATTTTCAAAGGCCTGAAATTACCTACCAACAGTTTGTTCATAAAATGTCACCAAGCCACAAAACCAAAAATTAAAATGTGCTTTGTTTTATTAACACCTACTTAAAAGCATTAAAAAATTCCCTCAAAATTTCTCTTCTGTAAATTACAATTTAGGATTTATCTTATTTAAACACTTCCCCATATAACTCTAATCCACATATAAGCCTTCTGCATTAAACAGAATACACACACATTACATGCAGTTCCAGCATACCTTTGGGTTTGGTGTTAGCAGAACTCTACATAAAAAAAAGATAGCTCCTCAATCCTTTCCCTCAACCAGAATAAAATCCCCATGCCTGCCTTCGAAAGCAGAGTTCTCAAGATGTATCTGCTGTTACAACACAGCAGTAATTGCCAAGCACCTTCAATCTAGGGTTCAAGCAAAATGATTCTGAGAAGCTCCACATCCCTTCTCAGGGTGTTAGCATCTGCCAGCCTCTTCCATTTCCTTCCCATACATTTTATCTGGGCTTTTATCTTTTCCTCCCTTTATTTTGCTTTATCTGTTTTCGACAATAGTGACTAGCACAGTATAACAGCATTATATAAGCTTTTTACAGTGCCATGTTTTGCTTTACAGAGTGAGCATAAATGAGGAAACACTAAGTTAAACTCTGACAGCCAATGCTGGATGTACCAGCTTGGCCTATAAATAAGCACTGATCACTTCCATTTTATTGAACTCATTTTCCAGGCAAGCAAAGACCACAAGATTCCTCTGCAAATTTTCCCTTTACACTCTCCAGCAGTGCTGCTAGTGTCAGCTGCGACAGATTTATAGCCTATTCATTCATGGGAACAAAAACCCTGCCAGGGCTGGTCATGCAACACGCAGTAGCAGTTAGTTCAGAAGATAACAGCTGCAATACCTCACTTCCTTATTCAGCACTCTACAGCACACACTACTTTGGAGATAATAAATGCTTCTTGTTTGTATTTCTTGAGTAATATCAGAGGAAAAGGTCCGCATTACAACAGTATGAAGTGGCACTGCAACACAGGGGGATTAATCAGTGTTTTCATTGTATTTATTCCTTCTCTAGCTTTATGGTTTTATAACTGACATTAAAAACTTACTCTAGACTGTTTTTATATACTGTCACTTCCAGGGATAGTCAAATATTTAAATTTTAAATTTAGTGCCCATTTAATTTAAAAGGTTATTTTGAATTCTGAGGTCTTATAATATGCAGTGCTTTAATACCGAGAGACATTCACTGTTAGGATTAACCAGTTATTTTCCTTTACACTCAAATTCAAAAAATGTGCTTAATCTGAAGCAACTGAACTATAGATTATAAAGTTACCAGATTCTTTTCACTATTTTGAAAAAGCAAACTAAAAGCTGTAAGAGTTTTGTAAATATTCTTTAGTTGCACTAAGAGGCAGTATCAGAGAGAAGATGTCAGACTAAGATCAACACTGCTCTTTTTGGAGGTGCTGCTCACAGTCATCAGTTTTGGAAGAGATGCTCTTACATTTGGGTTGCATGCTGAATTTTTGAGCAATGCACTGTTGCCTCATTGTAGACAATCTAAACCTTCAACCTCTTCTCAAATGTCTCTGCTGCAACTACACTTTCTGCTCCTCTAGAGCAACTCACTCTTTCTCCCATTGAAAATATACAATGATATTACACCAAGCTCTAATCACAAGCAGCATGGACTAAGATCAAGACCCACTTATGTGCAACTAATGCATATTTTCATGGTTCCTTTGAAGGAGATACTGCATTGGCATGAAAACCAAAATGAACTTCTATCACCTTGTGATTTTCATTGTTTTTCAACTCTCTCTACTGCAAAATAATGTCCAAATGAAGCCCTAAAATGAACCTTTAATTATGTTAAAATCAAGTTTTTCTAAGTATTTCTTAGGTTTGTTCAGCCTTGAGCACAATATTCAGTTCTTACAGCTGCTCAGGAGATCAGAACTTCTTATCTCAGAATTTTGCAACCTCAGTCTTCTTTCAGAAACACAGTACCCAAAACTAAGTACACTTTTTTTTTTTTTTGTGCTTTCACGAGAAGAAAATGCATAGCAATTTCTAAAATAGTGGTGCAGACCACAAACATTTAGCATCTTGAATTTCTTATGAGCTTTTACTTCAGTAATGATCCACTGTCCCAAGTTATGGTTAAAAAGTCCATTTTTAGTTTGATCAAATGTACCTATATACCATAGCATACAGAAGAGTAGATTTACTGTAAAGGTGGAAAATATGGGAATGATCAAAAAAATACTCTAAAATAAATCCTTAGTTGGTCTAATTAGAAAATTTACCTCTCTCTACAAATCTCATCTCCCTTAGCAGAGCAGAATACGTAACCATCTTACTAGATCAGACCAAAGGTCTGGGCTAGAATCCTGTCTGCAGCACTTGAGACTCCAACTGCAAACATAAATGCTTCGGAACAAAAAGATGCTTAGACCACAACAGCAATACAACCCACTAAAAGCACCTCTGTGTAACCTCTTCAAAGTCAAACACATGCTCTAATGTGCTCAAATAGACTTCCAGATTTAACTTTGAATCTCCTCACTTCAGTCACTTTCAGTCCATGGAATGTATAGAAAATGTGACATCTGTTACTGTAACTACAGTCGTCACTAATCAGTCAGGTTTTATTGGGTGGCCTCTGGCTCAGCTTATAATACTGGAAAGAAGCTAGAGTAACAGTTCAAAATTTTGCCAATTTAATAATCCTCACTAATTGGAAGTAGCACACGGGGTGGGGGAGAAAAGAAAAACCCACCATCACCACACCCAAAACCCACCAGGTACTGAGGTTTACAGTACCTGTGCTGTTCCTATTGGGGGTGAAGGAAAGGGAAGGGGAAAAGATTTTCTGCATTGAAAGGCGGGGAAAGAGTGTAAGAAACTAACCACTTGAATGATTCATCCTTGCATTGTCCCATCCTGGCAATATAAATCTAAATATATCTACATATTTAATTGTACCATATTTATAAGGAAGCTTTTATGAAGCAGCCCTATTTTATCTGCTGAAAATTAGCCACCCCCTGCTGTAAAAACTGGATTGTTCCCACTCAACATAGAAATACATTAATTCTTATAATTGTTCTTTTCTTTCAAATCACCTAATATAACAAATGCTAGAAGATATTATAGTTCATCTGCTAAGCAGTCTCTTTATGAGTTGAGGCTTCAACGCTTTAATGGGGAAATTGCCTGATTTAAGCAAATCATGTCACCTCCACCCACATAATCATATTAGTTGCAGACTTCTGCTGACCTCAACTCTACAGTAAAAACAAAAACACATTTATATTTTCAGCTTGAGGTATTTGGTTTGAATGGTTTACAAATAGGTTGTAATGAAAACTAATTTTAGTCTACTCCAAAGATACTATTTAAGTTCTCTGTGTTTACAGATATATAATTATTGGTTACTGTCATTTAAATAGAGACAGCATGTTTTTGCAGAAAGAAAGCAAGAAACCTGTGAGATCATTTCTGTATAGGTTACTACATTTTGAAAATGTTACTTTCAGGGAAAATAATTGAAAAGCTAAAAAGCTAAACAAAAGCTAAACGTATGTATTTTCTATGATAAGAGGTTTCAATGTTTTTTTGTATATATTGTTTTCCCCTCTGCTTCATACAAGAAATCCTTTTGGAAGTAACTTTCCACAGCATTATCTGCATCACTACTTTTCAGTGGGAAATATTTCAAAAAATACTAGTTAACTAGTCTTGTGAAATTTCAAGCAAGTTTTAAACAAAAAATTAGTTTTTACCCTAGTTGCTTCCCACATGCATGAGAAAAAGCAATACTGCCATTACAAGAGCAAAGGTTAGAATTTCACATGGAAGACAGTACAGAGTTACCATGTCAATGCATATTGCCTTCACGACCATCAGCCTCACATGTTGCCTTTTCAGTTAAAATGAATTTATGCATCATTCTTACTTTTCACTTAGTCATGGCTTTTCCGATATACAAACACAATTTCTAACCTATATTCTTCTATCTCAAGTTCTGATGCAAACAAGAGAAACAAGGAAGGAGCAGGGGAGAAATCTATGGAACTTACTAGAAATTACAGCTTTCTTGTGTGGTTCTAACTCACTGTGTGGAATACAAATTCCAAAGACATGAGACCACGGGAACTATCCAATCATCTAACCTGATCTGATGCAACATAGATCAAAAAGCTTCATTCAGCTACTTCCATAACAAGAATACACTCCTAATACAAAAAAAATCTTCATCCTGTACTGTGAAACTCATTCTGAAAAGCTACAGAGATTTTTTTAAATGTGTGTAGATCTGTAGAACTTCACAGTTCTTTACAGATCCTAATAATTTCAATGATTATATTTTTAAAAAGCTGAAATGCATTGGGATGTAATAAACAAAATATGATTTTAAGTACTAATAGACTGAAATAGTTTGCCTTGAATTTATACTCTCCACATTTTAATTTCAAATTTGAGGTACAAAGGTGAGATTTGAGGAAATCAGAAACGGTTTCCCTCAATATAGGAGCCAAATGAGACTCATAGACCCATTGGCTTTTTTTCATTACACTGGGAAAAAAATTTTTGGATCATAATCCAAACTTTCCCTCCAAATGAGGTAAGCTTTATCTTCTAGGTTTCAATAGCTCAGAATCCTTCATAACACTTTCATTTGGTTTTTACTATTTCAGAGAGACATTGGCATACACAATTTTTTTTTTACAAGACAAAAAAAATATCTCTGCTTTAAGAAAATTATAAGGCAAAATTTACACATTGCAACTTGTAAATTTAAGGTGAAAGGATGATATATAACTTTCCATTTATTCATATTGACACTTAAAACAACCTAAATAAGTAACATAGGGTCCTTCAGAAAGGCTTCCTTTATTTAATCCCTTCTTGGGCTAAAAGGATGAAGTTTCATGTATACTTTTAGTGGATACTAATTCTTCTCACTAAGAACATTCATTAGAAGAAAAGACAAAATTAAAAAAGAGCAACTAAGCAAAACTCAACATTTTGCTTCAGCTTCATATCCTTTATGCAGGCTTCGCTCCATTACAATTCTCTTTCATCCACTTATAAAAAGATTGGCTTGTCCTGAGTTGTTCCAGAAAAAACAGAAGGGAGAGTGTGAAAAAGCTTCCATAAGCAGTAAACATAAACGTGATAATAGAAGAAATATAAAGGTGATAATTGACCTCAGTGGTCATTCTAGCCTAATATTCTGTCTCTGATATTTGCCTTTATAAATTATTTAATGTTTAGAAAAGTTCCTAATAGGTCATAATGTATCATATTAGAAAAAACTATTCCTAAGTATTTCATTATCTTACACTAAAGAATGATTTCAAAACATTCCTTTGAAATTCACAGTAACAACTCTAGATCTTATTGTTACCCACCTACATGTCTAGTATGCTAAAACAGTAGTCCCATATGACTTGTGGCAAGGGGTTCCCATACTTCTATACATATATGGCCTGAAAAACTTTTCTTTTCACTCTTGTTTTATACTTGCTCTTTTCCAGCTTCATTGAATGTCTTCTGTTCCAGAACTCATAACACCAGTGTCTCATTCACTAAGTACTTAGAACAAACTTAAGCTAAATGCCTTTTCAATTTTTTTTCAAATTCATACGACTTTGTATTAATTCCCCTTTCCCAGGGCTTTCAGCCCCTATGAATGTAGGTACAATGTGATTTCCAAGGAGGCCTTCAAAGTTCTGAACACCATGCATCACTTCTGAAATACGCTGTACCATTGACTAAATTTGCTTGCCAACAATCTCTTTTCCTTAACTATGCTTTCTACTATGGCTGACAGATTTTGCAACATCTTCGTAGGTAGTATATAAAGCCCTATCCTTTGAAAGACAGTATTTTAGTTATCTTCATCTTTAGCAGTGAGCCTGGGTTAGCAGCCTCATAAATTAAGCAACCCCTGTAAGTAACACAGCATGCCTATACATGAAGATTTTTTTTTAGTATTGTTCAGTGAAAAACAACTTCAAAAACGGAGCATAAAATTGAAGAATGTTACAAAATAATATTGGTGTCCACATTCCCAAATCTAAAAAAATCAAATTTGGTTTGTTGACAATAATCTAACTCCTAATTTCATAATTTCTACTGCTGTCAGACAGCTATCTTGAATTTGCACCTGTCTCATGTTTTCTGCCCACCACATTACGCTAAATCAATGACAGTATCTACGCATTCACAGCATACTGAAGTTATAGGACATGACATATTTTTAACTACTTTGAGTGTGGCAAACAGAATACTCAATTATATTAGTTTGTTAATCTAAACAGAGAAATGTTGGGTTATATGGCTTCACGAACAACTGAGAGAACAGTAGCAGAAACCGTTAACACTCACCTAGCATTTCCAGAGCTGACTCAGAACCTCAGGTTTGAGATGCCCTGTACAGTTCACAGAGGGTGATATAACAGACACTGTTATAGTCTCTTCCTAGAAAGATGTTATGGCTTGTTACTTCTATTTTCCCCAAATCCTTGAGTTCAAAGGTAGTTCACACATAGAACTGTTTCCTTTTCCTACTTGAACTTGAGTTTATTTATCTCAGAAACCACACAAAAGGCTGGGACGAGCAGACCATAAGTACAGAGAATATCTCTCAATTTCCTCTATCTGTTATCATCACTCTTTCCACATTGGCAACATTTCATCTTCAGGTACATCCACATGAGTTTCTATAAGAACTACACAACGCTCTGCAATCACCACATGTTGGTGAAAAAGATGACCTGGCCTGAGACTCCACATATCTACTTCTGCTCCTAGAAACACCTTTTTTTCCTTCACTGTTAATCAAAGAAACCATGTCAGAATTACATTTATCAATGAAAAAAATTGCCCATTTCTCACAAAGATATTATTTCCTTATTTCACAGAATAGCGTTCTAAAAGAATGCCCATAAAACTCCAATAATGATTCATTAAATCTTAGCTGATTAACATATAATAGAGTCACTATCCAACGTTTGAAACAGATACGTAAAAGTTGAATAGGAAGTCCACAAGCAGGAGCAGAATTTGTGTTGGACAATATATTTGAGGCCTTTAAATACCTCAGAGGAAAAAGTGGACCAAACACTGCTCAAATAGCTCAATCTGTGCCAGCATTTCCAGATTTATATGAAATAGCAAAAAATTGGTTTGAGTTTTAAATTGTTTGATCAGTTTTCAGAATAATCAAATAGTTTCTTTCCAACCCAGTTTTATTTTTGCCAAAAATGAAGTTATTTCTTTTAAATGGCACTTACATTAGAAAATTTGTCTTCCTCTATGTATCTAGAGCCTTTTTTTTTTCCATTTGAAGGACTGATCTTTTTAGAAACTGTCAAAAAGATAATAGGTTAAATTTGTTTAAACACTATACTGCTAATAACTGGCTTTCCCAGGTAAATATTTGCAGACCAACCCTCTCCTGAACTCAGCTGAAATCACTATTATGAAAAAAATAATACTTTTTTTACATATGCATTAACCAGCATCCTGTGTTTTTGTTTAGAATTTACAATATATCAAATTCCTTTCCTTCCTACCTTAAATTTCAGAAGATCGTCTTCAAAATCCTAAGAGATTGCAACACACAATTTTCTTACTCTTCTCAATGTCTTTACATTCAGCGTGCCAGAAATCTTATTTTTCATGACCCTCTGTGGTAAAAGAAACCTTCACTGAAACTTGCCTTCGTAGACTTCCAATGACTATAGTCCCATTAGACTTTTCTTGTAATTGATATCGGTCGTGTACAAGAAATAAGGTGTCCTCTGTAACAGGTCTTCAAACAATCATCTTCCCGACACAAAATGATAATGGCTACAGTGTCATGAGTTGAAGTTAAATATACTGTGTGTGACTTTATGGGATGCTAATTAGAAAGCAGGTGAATATAAATAAGAAGCAGAGATGGTGCATGACAATACAGAGGTGGAGGAAGGAAGAGTATGAGCTCTAACAGCCAGATAAAAATGCTGAGTCTCCTTTCTCAGAGCTGAATCCTTTGTACCTAATGCAATAGCTTTGATTGAATGAAGCCTCATATTGCAGTGTGAAAGGTATTTAAAATTCCATTTTAAATTTTGTAAACTGTCAAAAGGAAGCAGAGATGTTGTTTTCAATATGATTTCTGTGCCTTTTGACTAGAAGGCTCTTAATGTTATTACTATTACTTCATTTCTCTGAAGTTCTTTTGCTATCTATTTCAGCACTTTTTCCTCTTTCCTTTCTTCCCCTTTTATTTATAGAGTTGTCTATGTCTTCCCTTTCACAATACATTCATGTAAAGATGACTGTGAAACTCTTCTGCTCACCACAGGATGTTGTTACTGACAATTATAATTAGTGTGCTACCACAATCACTGAAGGAAAGAACATGCTACAGCCCCACCACGGGTTGTTGCCTCTTCAATTGCTTATACTATTGTTCTTGAGATCTTATTAAAATTATACGTAATGACTGCTGTTTAGATTCATTTATCATGAAACCATATACACACAGGTTATTCACCCATTTAGTTTGCCATCTCACTTCTATCATCCTTCTTTTTCATTCACTGCCTGTTAACAGGAGTTTTGCCTGTTAATATAGTCCGTTCCTTACACTAGTGTATCTTTATTACATAAATATATATATCGTATCTGGGGGTTTTTTGCTAATTTATGCCAGAAGAGTACAGTTTGTATTTTCCTCACTGTTTTTCTTCTCAATGTTTTCAGGATATTGGCTGATCAATTGTCTTCTGATCAATACTGAGATTAAACGGAATCACACATTTCACTGATACATGTTTACTCCTGTGTTGAATAGGCCAACCATTCACTTTTAAATATTTTCAGTTTTGCAGGTTAGAATTAAAGGGAACACTCACAACTTACTATATATGCATTTTTCTAACTTTTATGCACATAATTTAAAGAGAACTGTGCACTATTACTTATGAGTTGTCCTATCCGCAGTCATTCTGCCACCCAAGAAGTAGTTTCTCAGACAGAAGCTCCACTCAAGTTAGTTTACTGAGTAACTGACTGAAGCAGAGGGAAATGCAGAATTCAGGGATAATACTCACTCATGTACATAGATACTCTTATACTGATGCTGGCTGTATCCGTGGCCAGGCCAAAGGTCTTTGGAGAATGGGGTTTCAGTGCCCCACACCTCCAAGAAACAATCCACTAACTGAAGGAAGAATACCTTCACTTGGCATCTTCTAACGCATCCGTCTTTCTTTGCTATCCTCTCCTTTCACCTTTTGTATATGCAAAAGGCAAGCAAAATGAAACTCTCCCCAACCAAACATACCGGCCTGCTCCCTTTAATATTTTATCTGATTCAGTAAATCCTCAGAAGTTTTTGCAACTACAAGCATAAGCTTTTGTCTATTTTATTGGTAAATTACATTTACATTTTCTTCACATTGCATATCAAAAGTCCAAAGACACTGAACACTGCATAGCTACAGCCAGAAATAAATTTCTGGGCATAACAACTTCCCATGCATTCAGCCATACACAAGCTAGACCACAACTCTTGTTTTGAACGGGTGATACCATATTCATGCAAGGAGCTTCGCCATTGTCAGGCTACACACTGATATCAGTGTAGGCTTTCTTACAGCAGGCACTTACTCATGAATTTCAAATACACTGAATGTAATATTATCATAAAGGGACTGCATGTATCCAAGCAAAGACAGCGTATTTAGCACAGTGTTAACCATAAACATATACATATATATCTATATCTATCTCAACACACACAAAGAAGCTAGACTTTTCTAGCTCTGTGCAGGCAATAGTATAGGGCTCACCCACACCAGAATGTGGGCAGAGAGATCCTGCTTGGTGCATTCTCTCATGTGCCCTATGCTGCCTCAGATTTTTACAGGTAACAGTAAAACGAATCCCCCTACTACCCATATCTTCAAATACCTCCAAAACAATGTGTCAGAAGGTAACCCACAGTAAATGGTGCTTCTGAACTAAATTATATCACAGGACAGAGAGAAACTGTCTAAAAACATTCTCCTCTTCCCGATGCTGCCATAGTGAATGCCCTAAAAGCTGCAGCATTCACATGATTTGTTTCCGATGCCACTGTATGCTCATGGGAGAGTCAGGGCAAGGGGCATACTTTGACTCTTCACGTGCCAAGATGAAGAAAATCAATTTCAATGTCCAAGGGAAGAAATTACTGCTAGAGAAGGTCACTCACCCCTACAAGTTGTTCCATTATCATGTGGTCTTGGAAGGAATCCTACAAAAATTAGACAAGTATGGCATATGAGCTATAAATAACCTGGGGTAACGTAAAAGGTATATAAAGGAGCTAAATTTTAAACCAGAAAAGATTTCTTATGCATATTTCTTCTGATAAAGAGTTTAGGCAAGATGCTTTTTGTCTGATGCTGAAGGACCGTAATTTGTACACTGCGCATACAAAAAAATTGTTGATACAATGCAAAGAAGATTCATGTCAAGCTGGGATTGCTGCCAACAGAAGGTGGGGCAATTCACTGAGAAAAATGGTCTAATAATTGCTTGCAATATTCCAAGAATATGCCTTTCTTCAGAAATCAGCATGTTCCTTCAAAGGAAGCCTGACTTACTATGCACATAAAGTTTATAGGGGCCAAGGCTGAACCTCAGCTGAAGAAATGCACAGTCTGTCCCAGACTCAATCATGTGTAAATGGCTTTGCAAGCAGAAAAGAAACTGGCAGAGAAGCAACACCATAAGAACAATAAAACATTGATGGTTTCATTCATGCTATATTTAACGGGCACACACTCAAGTGAGCTAAGAAAAGCACACTCCAGAATGGACAAAGTCACTACCCTTATAAGGAAGCTAAATATTCAAAATAAGTACCAAGATAAAAGTGCTAGTTGTCATCTGATTAACCTTAACAGGGATTCATAGAAGCTAACTCCTTATAAAAGTCAGGATTAAATGAAGAAAGCAAAACAGCAAAGTGAGACTGGAATTAGGTTGTAAACTGTTAGCCCATCCATATACAATGAAATGCTCAGTATTGACAAATGTTACAAATATATTATTAATTTCCCAGTATTCCATACGTTTTTTTTTCCTTTAAAGCCCCAGTTGCTGAATAATGTCATGCTAGAAAAAAAAAAATATAACCTACTCATTTTCACCGTCACATTTTGAAAATCAGTTACTATGAACTCAGCTGCAGAGAAATCAAGACTCCAAATTCACCTTAACATATAACAAAACAGAAAATAAATTAGTTTTGAGACCTTACTAATGACATACGGATGCTTGGTAAAACTGAAGTTGTAAATGAAGATTAGAATTTTAAGTAAAACAAAACAAAAATAACAATTTTTCTGTACAGCAGGAAGACAGAATAAGGACAATGAAAAGACAAGAAAAAACCCTTTGATGCAAATGTTAAAAAAAAGTAAAACAAACAAACCCCCAGGACACAGTATCCACTTCAGTAACATTATTCTTGCTGAAATACTCGAATGATGTCTATAATACTTATACAGATAGCAGCACTTTTTAAGGAGTTTTCTTATTAGTACTTTTTCACTTTTCCTGACATCACAGGCTAAAGCACACAGACACTAATGTCATGCTCAAAGATGACAAGAGAGTGGAAGTAAAAGGACATCAGTTGCTCTCTCAATCCTTAGGAGCAGGGAAGAAGTCACTGGGCCATATTAGATTAGGGCTTGGAAACAGCTGGAGAAACATAGGGAAGTCAGATGGAGGTAAGGCTCTACTAGGAGATTGAACAGTCTTATTAGTAGGCAAAATACACCTTTGATTAAAACATCTACTTTGAGTTTCACTGGTTTTGTGTAGTTTAATTATAGCAACACTTTCTGCATGATAAATGCTTTGTGAACACTAATAAAGGACTAACTCTGCTACACAAAACCTTAAAGTCTAAAGACTGACAAGTTGACAGAGTAGCCCTGAAGCTTGTATGTTATAGTTGGAAAGAATCACATCTTATAGACAAATTAAGTCCAGACAAACCCCACCCTCTCTCTCTTCACAACACTTAATAACATTTAATCGTTGTTCAAAGAGATGCTGAAACCAAGTCCCTTTTGTAAGACCAAAAGGCAAGCCATAGATGTCAGCAATATTTTAAACAAAACATAAATGGGAAAGGAACCTATAAAATTAACCCAAAAGCCATTAAACTCACTTTTAGAGAAGCTTGCCATCACGTATAAGTCTTGCACATAAAAGAACTGCAGAACAGAATTTTGGTCCAGATTTCCAAGTCTCAGGATGACTTTTAAGATGGTATCAACAGCGTCGCATATGTGAAGTTTTTATGTACATATATTTGTATCCTCATGCAAACACCAAGACAGCTTTTGCTTCTGTACCTAGTATGAGATGGCAAACATCTGAAATTCTGTCCCCTATCAACACAATTGATATTTGAAGGGGTTTGAAAACAAATGAGGCTATCCTGAGGCTAAAACAAAACATAGTATATGATAGTCAGCATTAAAAATAATACATTTATTTTAACAACATCTGTCACATTTTTCTATAATAGATATTTAAGGTACTAAAGAAGAGGGATTTCTAATTATATTACTTGGGACACTGTTATACAAAACGTAATGCCAAGTTCAGCCAAGATGTGACATAAAATTGGTAACACCATAGCCTGTGGATTCCATGTTATTTTGCTTCTCCTATTTAATGTTTTAGTCCCTGAACATGTATAGTATGCCTTCTCTTGGGAAATTAACTATTTTTTTCCATAGTTGCTACCACCAAATGTGGTGCACAAGACACATCAGAGAAGAATTTGTGCATTATGCAACCAACATCTCTGTAGCGCTACACTTTTTTCCACTATACATCACACTAAACCACTGTCCCTGTAGTCCAGTGAGTGTCAAAGTCCAACAGGAAAACACAATACCTGACACTAATAGACATTTTTGCCAATAGTTGTTCATAACCAGCTATGATTTTTGTATTCCACTCCCGATTAAAATGGAAGCAGACCTGAGTTCACCTTGCTTCTGCATTGTATCCTTCAACCAGTACACTAACATTATCTACTCTGGGTGTTAAGAGCAAAAATCTAAAGGTTCAAGAGCCTGTTCAAAGACATAGGACATTTTTGACTATTCAAAGTTTCTTTTAAGGTCAGCTGAACTGAATCCCAGATTGAAGTCAATTGAACAACACCCATTCAAGAAATCTGCATTCACAGTGACAAAATGATTAATCTGTTATTGAGGTATGTGATTTTTAGCATACTCAGTTAAAATTTGAACCCATGCCCATTTCAACTTTTCCCATTTTAAATGGTAAATAATATGTGCAGCACTCATTTATTTGGAAGGAATAATAATTTGATCTCTACAGAAGTTCTAAGATACTACATTTTTAAATTTTTCATAAAATACAACTTGAACTGCTTGAACAACACTGAGGCTTTGGGGCATAAAAATATGAAGGAAGAAGACAGACAAACTAGGACTTGTTCTGAATGTCTTTCAGACACTAACAGGTTAAAAACAATCATCTATACTATCCCCTCACAGGTTAATTTATGCATAGAGAACAGAATAATCTATTCATTTGCTCTCATGCAGCAAATTAATAGACCGAGTAGCAAGGGGCATTTGCACCTTTCTAGAACTGGCAGGCTATTTGGCCCAATGTATATATTCCTCTTGAGAAATTACTAAGATCAAAGGCACCCAATGAGAAATCCTGTGTCATCTTGTACTATTTCCTAATATTTCCTAGTATTTCCCTACTTCCATATCAGCATGTCCATAATAAAAATATATCTTTTCTGGTTTTGCTACCAGTTAAGCTCGCTATAACCTCGCCTCAGAACCCAAGACAAAAGCAAGGAAAGCTCAAGTTGTGTATATCACTGGCTTTAAACTTCCTGACTACTTCAGATTCCTCCTCCACAATATGAGAGGAACTTGGAGTTTTGATTTCAACCTATGCTCCTAATGTGAGAAGCCATCACCAAGTGTATTTTTAGCACAGGCAAACCATTCTCAAAGGATTATCTGAGCAGCCATTCCATGATGGGGCAAATCCCAACTACCCAATCCCACAGAACACCCTGAACCCAGGGCAGCAAGGGGTCTTGAACATTTAAAACCATCAATTCTAGCAATATCAACCCATATGTTTTGTGTGCTATAAAGAATATGTAACTTGGGCACTGACGTGTCTCTCACAATGACCAGGCAGGGCACAGAAAACTTAAACGGTACTTACAGAGTATTGCAACCCCTTTTCTAGTATTCAGGCCTCCCAGCTGAACAACTTGATACGTTCAGGATAATCACAGAATTCCTTGCTGCTCAAGCAACAGCCAATCCATGTGTTACATCCCAGCTCGAACTACGTGGCTGCTCACAAACAAGGCCATGCCTAGCTCCCCTTAAAAGCCTGTCAGTCTCTAATAATGGAATTATTTTACCACTTTACCACTCACCTAGGCACCACTCTCCTTCATGTCAGAACTTATTTTTATACACATGACTGATCCAATACCTCTCAAGAGTATGAACCATTTGGCCTTCTAAAGATCAGGCCACTCTAAAGAACAAAGGACTCGAGAGGTAGTGTTTTCCTAACTAGTTTACCATTTTTCCATGTGCTTCATGTTTCCCCATCACTACCTTACCAGGTGCACAAGGCTACGGAACCATCAAAAGAAAATTTACATTCAAAAGACATGGAACCAGGTTCAGAACAAGTTACTGAATATTTGTCCTTGTTTACAGATATTCAGGTCTGGGTTTCAATTAAATTGTTAAAAATCTGTGAGACAGGTACAAAAATGTGCATCTTTGTTCACGATTCAATCCCATTCACTTCCTTCCAAAATTTCAGGAGACAAACCATCTACAACATGTGTTTACCCCATCTTAAGTTTCAGTCCCATGGGATTTCCATATGACAAACAATGCCAAAGCAAGTAACCCTAGTCATTTGAGTAAATTTCTGAACTCTGTGTATTTAGTTCAAATGAAGCAAGGTAATCACATCTTGGTGCCACCCGTCATTATTTAGGATGCTAAATCCAATATTTGCAGGTGAAAATTTAAAAAGTATTTTTACTTTTTTTTGGTGATTATGCATACTTAAATTAAACACACACCTTATCTGGCAGTCACTCAGGCTAGAGAGGTTTGGTGAATTTACTCTCAGTGCAATCCAAATAGTCTCTCTCATCTTTGATATTGCTTTTGTTTGCGGTACTTCTAGTGTGTTGGTCTCTTGTACTCATGCAATTTCTTACCCTCTGCCCACCTTAGATACATAAGAGCAAAAACTCTCTGTTCTCTGTCAGAGGCTTCTGAAGCTGCCACTTTTTCCCCAGGGCTTAGCGCTACGATGTTTCACATTTACTGGCGGTGCTCAGCTGCGACCTTAACAGACTGTATCTACAGAGATGGAGCCAGAGTAAGCAAGGCAGCTGACGTACAAAAGCGTTATGTCTGTGTTGGGGTGCTGTTACACCAGAACCTGGCATTCTGGCAATGTTTGCCAAAGCCCTGGTAATGCTATTTTTTTTTTCCTGTTAATCTTATGCTTATTTTGGTATCATTCACATTCTGACATATCAGCTGACGCAGTGTGACCCCTTGTAGTCTTCAAGTAACAAGCAGTAAAGGAAACTCGACTGCTGTAACACTGCAAGTAGATAAACCAGTCATCTAAAGCTTGTGTCATGCAATGCCCCTTTAATGCAGTCAAGCCCAATTCAAGGGACTTCAGCTCCATAAAACCCTCTAGAGGCTGATGACACTCCTCAGTAAGAACTCCTGGCTGACAACAGCAAAGCCAAACTCTACACTTACCTCTGTTAGATGTAAACAGCACATATCTGCTTCTGTGGTCACTGAAGCTTTTCACTGTAACAAACACAAAACAAAAGCTATTATCTGAAAAACATCACTGCTACTCTCATGTATGAAAAGCAGTGCTTAAATATTATATTTGATACAAAGTACAATGCATCAATTATAAATCATGGCATATCACCATGTCATACTTCCTTTTAACAAAATTCTTGCATTGCATTCATTTGGGGTTTTTTGAGCTTTTTTTTTTTATTTAGCATCATGTCAGTTAAAAGTATCAGTGATATTTTTGTCAGAATAGTAGTAACTAGAAGCTTTTAATAAAAAGTGATAGAATTTTAAAAGTAAAATTTAACACTGTCATGCATAGTAATTTTATAGAACTACCTTACTCAATTTCAACACCATTTCAACAGACTATTTGGCTACAAAACAATCATTTGAATTTTCTGATGTGAATCTAAGATGTTATCTTTAGACAGATATCTTCTTGCATATCTGTAGATGCTTGGCCAAAGTTAGAATTAGACCTTAAAATTCCTTCTCATTACTCTACCTAACGGTTTTTGTGTTTAGAGATCTACGGCCAGCAAAAACAGACCTGCAGAAAGGGGCATACCCACTCAAAGTTTTGGCAGTTTGACACACTCAAACAATATCCTGAAGGACAGCATTTGGTCCACATGTGGTCTTCCCTCTAAGAGGATAAAGCTCATCCTGTAAACTTTTGTGAGATATAGCTCAGTTTTGTTGTCCTTGACAGGTGTTGTGAACAAAGGGCAGGGGGGCCAGGTCAAACAGTCTAGCTTTTAATTCACTTATATGCTGAAATAGAAAGTAGAGGGGAAAGATGGGAAAGTTGTAGGTGGGGAGACAGAGGGATGATACCTTTGACAAAGTACAAACTAAGCATATATCGAAGTGAATGCAGAGAACTAGCTCTAGAGAAATTTCAGCTTAGATCATGGTCAGCTACACCCTAGGGAACATAGCCCAAACTGTGCAAGAAGTTACTATCCAGAACAATAAAGTTAGACCACATGTATACTTTTTATCTGCTGAAGCTTTGCTATGCTGTCAGACTGTTCATTTTCTAAGCAAAAATTAATCACAGCTTAGATGTACTTGGTTCCACTGAGGCAGTACAGCTCTACACTCGGAACTGTATTTAAAGCAGCAATGACATTAAAAAGTATGTTTTGTCTTTACTCGTAATTAGCAGAGGTTGTGCCTTACGTCACTAGGTACTGCTTCAAATCAGCTGCACAGCCAGGGAAAGAAACAAAAGTCCTGACTTGAACAGCCGATGAACAGTATTCCCAGAGTTTACAGGTCAGCTCAGACTACAGTGAATATACACTTTTGGACATCAGAAAATTAAATCTACATGCAAACATTGTGAAATGCATCACTAGAACAATTTCCATCCATGCCTTTAAAAGCAGGCCACATGTTCCTCTTTTCCTTTCAAAGTTAGAACAGCAATGATTTTTTTCTCCAATATATTCATGCGAACAAGATATTTCATCTCACAGATTTTACTCCAGTTCGATGTATGCACATTTTAAATAAATTAAGATGAAATAAATCCATTTTATTGTATTACTTTGTGCCACCTCTGTGAAATAACGCTCATCTTTGTATTTTGTAAGGGATCTTGACATGCCTGAAAATGGTACATGAAGTATAATCTTTGAGGATTGCACAGCTAGAAAAATAAATCTAAGCCTATGTTTCAAGCTCAGAATGGCACCACTTTTGATTGAAATGCCTCTGAAACATCCATTCCAATACAGCTATGCTGTAAAATTCATACAATTGATCACTAGTGCAGCTGTAACAAAACTAGTGACTAGTAGCTTTGTTTTCTAAACATCTGTTCCTCTCTTGCAAGCATAAAACATGCTCATGAAGTAAATTACGTACAATCCTTCAGTTTCAGAAAGGAAAACTGCAAACTCACAGTAGGAAAAATCAGGTGGCAAAGAAGGGCTGGTCAGACAGATCACAAACAAAACCAAAACGAAGTTTAATGTTTACTAATAGCAAAAAACTCTTCTTGTGGAGGAATTTTATTCATCACAGGTCTTAGTCAAATAAGTTTGAGGTATGGCATCCCTCACAAAATAGTGATATTTCTTCTCTTGTTTCTTGCCTGCATTCCTAGATGCAGGTAAACTCTCAAGCTGATGGAGTCCTAACAGGATAATTTATAAAACTGCTTCTTGCCATATCAAAACCAAATGTTTAATGAAAAAAGTAAATGTGATCAGTTGAGAAAGAAACTATAAAGTCTCATTATCTAAAACCAAAGTTAACCGATATTCTCGTTATTTATCTTTTTATGACCACAGCAGCAGAGCTTCGCACAAATCCTAAAAATTTATGACAGAACAAGTGAGAAATATCTGTTCTGATGAAGAAATTAACTCATATTTTGGAATATGAATTTATACTAATTCTCAGCTTCAACCTTAGCGGCACATTGGTAACTCCAGAAATCATCAGAGCAAAGAGAGGTAATAACAACGGCGAAAGGGACAAAGGTATCATTAACTACCAACTTCCCAATAGCTTAACAAAGAAACTCCCTTGGCATTTTCTGGCACTAGTTCCATTTCCACTTTGAGTTCTTCTTATCTTTAACATGAAGAAAAATAGCTTTATGAATCAAGAATCAGCAAGCTCTCCCTAAAGATAACATTCTACAACTGCCATTCAGAAAGAAATCAGGAGTCATTTTTTCAGCTATGATCAATGCCATTTATATTTTCTTTTATAATGAAAGTACTTGCATTCAAGTAGGGGGTAAGTGGGCATGACCATCATATTAATCAAATACTAGCTGCAGAAGAGTTATCTGCTGGGCCCACTTGACGAGCTGGCATACAGAAAACCTTGTACTAAAAGGGAAAAGTTACATTTAACACAACATCTGCTTCTATTATGTCACTAGAAAAAACAGGAACACAATTAGAGCACCCAAATCAAACTCTCTGTCATCATTTACAAACTTAAAATAGGACACTAAGAAACTAAGAAAAGTTTCACAGAGTGTTCTCATTCAAGATGGATACACCAAAATTCTGATGAGAGCAACAAGAAACAGGCAATTAAATACCTAAACAAAAAACCTACTTCAACCTTCTTTCCAACCACACAACTTACTTATACAAGTTACAGTTTTTAAATTCATATTTCTTATAGTATTTTCATTTTTAATTCACTATTTATGTTAGAAATATAGTTAAGCTTGATTTCTGATCAGTCCTGCATGAGGTCACACAACATGGGTAGTTTTTAGAATGAAAAAACTTGTGAAAATTCTCACAAAACACAAGGTTTGGGCACAGGGTTTTTTTCCCCTAATTCGTTCAACTACTCAACCGCAAGGCTTCTGATGAATGCATTAAAAATGCAAGAAAAATATTCCTGTCTGGCTAACAGTATCTGTAAAAATCAGTTATCCAAATCTACCATCCCACTTCAGATCTACCACGTTTTAGACTTTAGGAAGAAAGCGAGATTTATTTGTACCAAATCTTATTAACTATTTGTTCAGAACGCAGGTATAGCAGACCACAAGGGAAATGGCAGAGTTATCAAGAGCACATTACTCTCAGTTATGAGGACACAACCACTTCAAATGCAGTGGTCAATGTTATTTTTCTCTGCCTAATACACAGAAAGGTCATTCAGGTATATTTAGCCAATGGTTCTACGGTTTTCAAGTAAGGACATGTGGTTGAGTAAGTGCGAGGTACAGGCCATCAACATCCACATTACTCGGTGAATCCCAAAGGCCATCTCATCTTTAAATGTCTAGATTCTTTGTCAAGAACTTGCGTTTACTTAGCAGCTCCGTGACTCTAAAGGATTCTGACTTTTTTACTAGACCATAATTCACAAAAAAAAAGGTGGACGCCTTCACCTCATCACAGAACAGCTCTCCTCTGGTTTTACTGAATACGGTCCAATATTTGATGAAACAGTATCCTTTGCCTAGTAGTATTTCCATGCAATGGGTCCAAGAATTACATCCAGACATATAGAGATTTAGTTAAAAATAAGAGTCCACTTTTGTATCTTTCATCTGCACGTCCAGGTCTATGGAAATAGAATTGGCATGTAATACAACTAAGTCATCTCTAGAATTCAATTAAGTGCCAGGACACTTGCCATACAGAAAAAAAAAGCTACTTTATGAATAAAAAAAATAGGAAAAAAAAGGTAAGAAATGATACATAGGCAAATTGTTGTCTCCAAAAACTTACCACAATCAAAGTGCTTAAAGCTGGTTTTCCTCTAATAATTTCCCTCAAGCTAACACTCAACAGCTGGCAGTATTTTGAATCCTAAAGCCTTTCTTTCTTTTAAGGATACAGTACTCATCACGTACTTCCCCAAAGTTAGGAAAGATAACTGCCTGTATACCCTACACATTTTCAGTGACATACAGGATCAGGGACTGTAAGACATTCCAAGCATTGACCCACTCAGTTCCTTACTGTAGTCACTTCTTTTTAAAATACATTCATTTATTGATTTTGACACCAACTGTTCCAATTTAAATTACAGTTCTAGTTCGCATTATATTACATCCTGACCCAAGCCAGGAAAATGCCAGTTTTACCATTGACTTCCACAAGACCATAATTTCAATCCTTTGCCAGCTAGACTAACCATACAGAGAACTATCAGATACCTACGATAAGAAAGGAGGACTTTTTTGAGTAGCACCTAGTTAGCTAAGAATTTTGATAGTTACATATTGATAGTCAATAGCATTTGTACTCATAGGAGTCTAAACTTAAGTCGCACTGCATGTCTCAAGATAACAGTTTAAAAAGCCAGTAAAACTTCATAAGCCACTTGGACACTTCTCAAAACTTTCACCATGAACACTTTGCTTGTTGTATATAATGTGCACTGGGAACAAAATGTATTATCTGCAGTGATTTTATTTACTTCTTTACATTTATATAGCAAACTTGAACTCTTATTACATTGCAGCCTTGCAAAGTATATTATCATATTTCATTATCTAGCACATAGGCAAATGTGTCTTACGAACAACATTATTATAATGAATTCTGAATATCTAGTATAAAATTGTCAACATTATAAAATAATGTAAAAGTAACTGCACAGTCCAATGTGTGCTACAAAGGAATGGAGTTTAACACTCACATTTTCATTCTAAAGTTTGTCAATGAGAGCTTAATATGTTTCTATGAAAAAGTGTACTTCCATTACCTCATTAGACTTTATTACCCAGATAGTCAAAAGAATGGAGGAGTAGCAATCCACTGATGTAGATATGGTCCAATGAACTTTTATATTTGAACAATGGATCCCAATACTTATGTTTTTGGTTTGTTTTTGTTATGTTACTTCTCAGAAGTAAGCATTAAATATTGGTTTTCATTCAGTTTCTTTTCAGATTTTGAAAGTTACACACAAAAGAACAGCAAAAATGCTGTAGTTACATTGACCTAACGTTAAATCCTTGGAGTTTTGCAATGTATCTTAAAATCTTTGGTTGCAAGGCAGAAATGCAGATTATCACAATCTGCTATTATAAAAATTATTCAAAAGGTTATGGAATACAGAAATAAAATTAAAAGTTACTGATTAAAAAGACTTTCCTACACAGGATTAAAATGTAAGGTTGCAATTTAGTTTAGAGAAGGTTTCTATCCTCTGCTCTGGAAGATAAAATCAAGCTCTTCAGATCTGCCTCTCACAAAACTCTTAAACATCCTTATCTAAATAGTCACAACTGTTGACTCTCCTCAATATTTCTCCTCATTTACTTCAGCAGGAACCAAACTGGATCTTTTCATTTTGTTTCCTCCCACCACCCAGAATCATCACCATTTACAACACTAACATTTTTCATAAACTCTCTGTTTATAGTATTCAAAAGCAGTAATCACTTATCATGGTCCTCATATTTATTTGTAAAAAATAAATAAATGAAGAAATACATCTGTAGAAAACAGATTAATATTATGTACTCCTAAAATCAAGAGTGCTCAGCCTCTATTAGTTTGAGTGACATTCTGTATGTAGGCCACAGTTTCACTGTTAAGAGTCATGTGCAAAATAAGAAAAGGATAACTATGATGTGAACAGAACTAATGGGAGAAACATACAATTATTTAAGTGGGATGGAGAAAAATATTTGTGAGAAATAGCTGTACTGAATGAATTGTGAAATAATATTTCAAATCTACATTTTACCAAAAAATTAAAGTATTTTTTTCTGGGATAACGAATTTCTTGAGAGAGACTTTTTTATTAATAATGTATGTTCATAGAATCATAGAATGGTTTGGGTTGGAAGGGACCTTAAAGATCATCTAGTTCCAACCCCCCTGCCACGGGCAGGGACACCTTTGCTCTAGACCAGGTTGCTCAAAGCCTCATCCAACCTGGCCTTGAACACTGCGAGGGAGGGGGCAGCCACAGCTTCTCTGGGTAACCTGTTCCAGTGTCTCACCACCGTCGCAGTAAAGAATTTCTTCCTAATATCTAATCTAAATTTGCCCTCTTTCAGTTTAAAACCATTCCCCCTCGTCCTGTTACTACTTTCCCTTGTAAAAAGCCCCTCTCTCGCTTTCCTGTAGGCCCCCTTTAGATACTGGAAGGCTGCTATGAGGTCTCCCCAGAGCCTTCTCTTCTCCAGGCTGAAGAGCCCCAACTCTCTCAGCCTGTCTTCATAGGAGAGGTGCTCCAAACCTCTGATCATCTTCGTGGCCCTCCTCCGGACTCGCTCCAACAGCTCCATGTCCTTCTTATGTTGGGGGCCCCAGAGCTGAACACAGTACTCAAGGTGGGGTCTCACTAGACTGGAGTAAAGGGGAAGAATCACCTCCCTCGACCTGCTGGCCAGATGGAATCAGATACAGTAGGTGGAAATAACACTTAATCACACATTTGACAAGACATGATTCTTTTTGCACTACAAGTATTGATTTGACAGAACACCTTTTTTTTTACCTGTTCATAGCCATTTAGGCGTAATGGACTTCTTTATTATCCAAATGTTATTCCTTTGTTTAAGATTTTCATTTGAAAGCACTTTAATGCATTTATAACTAGTTACCAATTCTCTGGATCTTTACATGTGCATTATGTTCTAAGCTTACTCCTCCTCTTTTCAAGTCTATTAGCGTCAATTAGGCTTGCAAAGACATGCAACTCTGACAGGCAAACTTTGATAAAATGCTTGGGCTGATCAACCAAAGACAATGCTACAGCATTTGTTTCCAATAAATGATTGCATTTAATAAACATTTCCTTGAATTTTACTTTTTTTTTTACCATACTAGTGCATATAATTACTTTTATTAATGTCATAAAACTACTATCCATTGTGATGTACACATCACTTAAGTATCATTAATAGTTTGCATACACTGATGAGTTAAAGAAATGGTTGGACTTAGGGATAAACTGTACCTTTTAGACCACAGATAATTAAGCAACATTTCAATACACAGCAGAATAGTATAAAGCTGTTACTGCATAAGCACCCATAATAGGCAATAGAAAATGGTTTGGTAGTATTTTGTGCTCAGACTATGCCTTTCAGTCATTTCAAAGAAAGAGAATTTTCACCTCTCAGCTCCCACTATTCTTCCCAAATTAAAAGTAAAAAATTCTAAGACAGTTTCTCCTGTTTTTACTAAGGCTGCATAGCATCTTACTTCACAAATAAACCCATTAACTTCTTCAGTAATGGCACAGTGGAACATATCCAGTATTTAATTTGGTTCTACCTGCTCGCAGTTATCATCTCTCAAATGAACAATTTGCTTCCATCTTTCAGAAAAAAAACAATCACAAAGTGAAGAAAAAGTATTTGTAAAAGTGTCAGAATCTGATCCTGAATTTTACTATCGGTAATCAGTAACTAGGTAAGTAATAACTAGTAACTGCAACTGCTCTGCATGTGAAAATACAGCAAAGTAGACGCGAATTCCATCTGTAAAATATTGCCTTTGAAAGATACATACACATGCACTCCAAAATAACATTTATTTCTGAATAGGAAATTAAATAATCCTTTACGTGAAAAATTGTAAAATTATTTGTTTTGAAACAACAAAAGAAGTAACCGGCTCTAAAAACTTTGCAGGCTATTTTAAAATACCTCATTTTTACAATTCACTTTTCCCTTCCACCTCTACAATGATGCAAAAAAGCAGCAAAATTCAGACGCACCATTGTAAGCATCTGGCACTCCTACAGCTCCAAATTTAAAATACCAAAACAGCATTACTTAGAGGAACTTGTTGCCTTGGTATACTCACTGGTGTTTCAAAAATAATATTTTGTATTGCAGTGTCATTTCCTGATATAAGTGAACAAAAACACTTCCCTCATATGATTGCAACTATTTGATGTAAGAGATAGGAAATTTTAAATATTCAGTGGGCAGTTTTTAGCAGTGTGCCAGTCACAGGGTGGCATTTCTTTGCAAATACATTTATTTTACAGTATTTTAATTTTCTAAGCGGGAATATATCTTCTGGTCAATAGCCCATACATAAAATTGAGAGATACAAGCAAAAGGAAGAAGTGGCAAGTCTTAAACATCAAATGCAACAAAGCACGTTTCCAATTCCACGAAGAAGATATTTTCAGCAACAATCAGGTCCGTGGACACATTGCAGTAAATTGGAGTTTTAGGTGCATAGGGATACAGGATTATAAATGCCATATATAGCACATCCAGCTATTCTTTATTGGTATTAACAAAGAAGGATTTCTAAGGCAAACAATTGACCAAATTAGATTTGATCCCTACAACAACTTAGACTATAGCTATTCTTTTCAATTTCTCATTCAAATTTTAGTCTTATTTAAGCTTTAAAAAAAAAATGTTAGTAGTAGCATGTTTACATTAATAGGCTACCGCCTTCTTTTTCAATAACTGAAATTTGTCCTGAAATTCTAGAATTAAATGTAAAACAGTTAAATATAGACTGAGATTACACAGGGAGCGTAGAGTTTACCACTTTATTAAAATTGTGATTGTTCACATAAAGACTCAACCAGGTCACATATTAATAATTATCACTGACAATCTTTAACATCAGACTAAACCCACAAGTGAAGCAATATTACATCTCTCTCTCTCATTTATCTTTACTGCTTATGGCCCCTCTGTGGTCAGCATGCTGTGAGCTTCGTGGACATTTAATTATGAACACATCATAAATGTGGCTGACAAGGCAGAAGCTGGGTTCAGATGCTCCTGGGATGAAGGAAACATCATTGAAACCACTTAGACTTGCAGTACTTTCATTTTGTTACAATGAACAGTGTTCTGAGTTACCATATACACACTGAATATAAAGCTCCCTTCCCTTTCTCATTACAGATTTTCATTTCACCAAATGTTACAGTATGTCTTGGTGAAAATATGAGAATGCATTGTTCATGACCCTTAAAAAAAAAAACTATTTACCTTTTGCTAGTCAAATTATAATGGTGTAATATCAGTGCAATAAGGGCCAAATGCTAAATTTTTCTACCAGTGTCATATAGATCACTGGGAAAAGGAACACAAATGCAACACCCGGGTAATAACACTACGAAGCATTTTGGCTGTGCCAGCTAACAGGACAGACGCCTCAGACAGCTGAGATAAAAGAAAGGAAGTGCCCAACAGCACATATAATTTTTGCTATGAGTACCAATATATATTGCTCCTCTCTATGAATTTCTAGGTATCAGTAAGATGGAGATTAGTCTGGCTTAATGATTTGTACAGCAAAAGCCATAATTGTGGTACATTATCATAGATCTTAGGAAAAAAAACCCCACACCAAACCAAGAAAAAAAAAAAAAAACACACCCAGGAAGTTGCCAAGACCAGCAGCTCCCAGATATTACACATTTTAAATAAAATTCTGGCATCAGAATCATATGAACATTTTGTCTTGAAAACACACATAGTAAGCAAGACCAAGGCATGCAGATTTGGTATAAATGAAACAGAGGGGAAATTCTGGGTAAATCAGTTAAACTACTGTACTGGCAGAAAACAAGTTCAAGATCAGAATAAGGACAATGCTCTTTCAGAAAGAAAGTTAGTTACAATATATTCTGTTTCAAATTAGTTTCACATCCTCACAGAAGCTGCTTTCTCACACCCTTTCCACATCAGCTTCTGTTTTGGATTTTGTCTTTCATGGCAGCGAAAACCCCTGTAGCAAACAAAGAGCATCTCAATTGTACTAAGATTCTTGAAATGTTATAAAATCCTCTGAATCCTCATCATTTATAAGCTTTACTAACAAGAACACTATTTTAACAAAGCAGCCTATATCTTCCTCAAAGCTGTCAAAAATGGGACAAAGATGTTACCTCTAAGGTGATTTTTTGGTGGAATAATATTCATAATGCTAAGAATTAACATTTGAACAAAGAGTAAATCTTGCAAACTACCCTGATGCTTAAACACGGAGGTAAGAATAAATGTGGATGCAAAGAACTAACCAGTGTCATGTTTCAAAGCAACTGTCCTCTGTAGTGCTGAGGTACATATTTCTATACCTCCCCAACAGACTAGAAATAGAAAAGACAAAGCATATAATAAAGCCAAGCACAATGAAAGAGCTCTGAAGAGAGAGCTGAAAAGTAGCTATCATGTTGGCAGATAAATTCTACACACAATTATTCATTCCTAGCCCCTTGACATGTAGATTAATGAGTTTGATAACCCAGGCTTCTAAGAAGTAGATTCAACTCTTTCACTAGCTTTCTTCTCCCCTTCTAACTACAAACACCACTTCGGTCTATTGAGGGAAAAAAACACAAATCGATAGATTTGCACTGGTCATCAACATCTTTGCAATTGAAGTCCTACGTCAAAAATATGATATCTGCTGTGGGACATAGCTCTTTACTGGCCCTGTCAAGAATTCACAAGGGCTCATGTGATCACTGGAGGGAGGAGTTCTTGCAGCCTGTGCTTCCATGCCAAGTTCAAAGTCATATAGTAGCCAAGAAGGGGGGCAGAAAAAAAAAAACAAAAACAAAACCACACAAACCCACAACCACACACAACAGCTATTCTCATAGTTATAATGACCCTGTACTCACTGCAATGTGTTCTGTACATAAAATTTTCTATTTCTTCCCTGAGGCCAAATGACCTTTTGTCGACACTTTGGTTAATGTTCACTGATCAAAGTGGATTTTAAAGCAAGTGCTGTATCAGATTCCAGCCATGACGACTTCACAAGGGCTTGTGTCTGCCTTAAACCAGTACACATAGTGATGCACACTCGGGGTCAGGGAGAGAGAGGAGGAAGGAAAAATACTGTTAATGATTTACGGATTTATTCTTTGTTAAGACAAGTCTTGCACAATGGAAGTGTTTTGTTCTTGATTGGTGAGCAGCTTTGAGTCCTTTTCTTTCATCTCAAATGTTATGAGTTCAAATTCTCTCGAGTAATAACAGTCATATGCAGCTGCTTAGGAGGTTTAAGGGTTGGGGACTGGTGGGGGGGGGTGCATTTGCTTGAGGTTACCTCCTTTTCCTGGTTAACCACAAGGTGAAAAGTAGTCTTTGGCCTTAAGAAAAAACAGAGAAATCCTACGTTGCAAAATTACTAAGATATTACTTAGATAATCACAATTTCAGAACCATGTCTAGTGTAATTATAACATTTTTCTTGTTATCTGCAACTGGAAAAGAAATCAAGATTACAGTGAGCACTCAATGTATGCTAACAGGCGCATCCTGAGGGAAGGAGAAAGTTACAACAATCCCAAAACCAGAGACAGGCTATACCAGACTAGTGACATCAAAACAGCAACGACATTCTATAGCATTCAAGGGTAGTTTACTCTCTCAGGCAAGGAGCGATATCTTTCACAGCCTGAAACAGATTTTTCTACTGCAAACACTGTAACAGTTACTAGTATCTTTATTCTTTTCTCTTTGCATGGCTCTCTAATGATCTGAGCAAGCCATCAATATGTTTGAGTAATTTTGTGCCAATCACCATGCAACATTTTTTTTACCTACACCTGAAAGTAGGTTGGATTATTGGATTTTATTTGTTATTATCTCTACCTTATTTTTTTTTATACAGGAAGAACTGAGTTGCAGTCGCAAAATTTTGTTTTAAGCAGAACTTTTTTTAATATTGTTTAAACTTGATTGCTTAAATTTAAATGTATTTATCCTGAATTTTTTGGTTGGTTGGTTGTGTTGTGATTTCCATGTGGGTTTGGGTTTTTTTTTCTTTTGTTTTGTTTTTTGGTTGGACCAAAAAGGACCTTACTGTAGGGTGAGCTACCTAGCATGCACAGGGGTGAAAGACATGCTCCAGTAATATCTTGCATTTTATCTACAAGCTTTATGATCCTGTAGCATGAGGCACACCCCCTCACATATCCCAACTGTAAATCTACTGCATGAGAGGTTATTTAGAGATACAAATTACTGTTATGCACAATCCCCTTCGTAATCAAATATATCTTCAGTTTAGTGTTCACTTTAGAGAGGTCTCATTCCTTTGATGCTCTTAAAGCCAACCTACTGAAACAAGTTCTGGAAAGAAAGTGTTATTCTTCAAAGTAAATCATAAGGAGCGAATTTTTTTCTGAAAGATCTTAGAAATAGCTCACGCTGCTGCTTCCAAAGATTAATTCTCAGAAACATCCACACTAAGTGAACCCTATACTTATCTAACATATTGAGCAATTGGCATATAGACGTAACCTTCCCACCACAACTAAGGATCTGCCTGCATCCAGAGCATCTAATCTCCAAGCATCATTAGATGCTCACAGACATTTCTATAGACTGAAGGGAGAGGAACCAAAAAGGACAAAATATGAGGCTATTTATTAAGACAATTGTTCACAGAATTCAGTTTTTTCTGCACCTCCCTGAATCTAAGCATTTTAGATTTAGCCCAATAATTTAAGTTCTGAATTTGGGAGGATGGCAGGGGTTTTACATAGAAGTTAAGTTTCATAAAGATCTGCCCAGTTCCCTTCATTTGCCACTCATACCAAACTATACATCTCTTTCAAGCCACATGATGTGTATTATGAATCCATATTCCACCATCACGTTGGCACCTTCTCCTCAGACAGTTCTCCAAAGTACCTCCAGCAGTCTGCTACCAATGTTGATATACAACACACAGAGGTACAGCCACTGTTCTATAAACCAGTTATTCAACAGCATTAGATAAGTATCTCAAACTACTACAGCTATAGGTATTTCAGACAAAGGAAGATATGCAAAACAGCAACTTTACAATTACTGGAACGTCAACAGCACTGACATTCCCAAAACAAAGAGCCTGTGCAAAATGGTGACTCACACCATGTTTATACCTATAGTCTTCAGACAGAACATCAACAAGTATACACAGTCTACAAGACAAATCTTGCTTTAGTAATCTAGAAGTCATTAGAAATCATTAAGCGTTTCCGTGAAGATTACAGAGAAAACAATGGCATTCGTGAAAATGTACACAAGATTGTTAACTGGGAATTAAATTGCATTGTGGACAGCTTCATGGTTTTGTTGGGATTAACAGCCACCAGGAGTGATTTCTGCTCAAATACGCCAGGCATCTTTTTTCCTGATGTTGTGAAAATCAGTGGAAGTGCACAGTGCCAATGAAAGGTACACAGAGAATTCTTATTTTATCAGAATGGTGTTGGGCATGACTGGTCCCATATTGATGGGCATAAGAGATGCTCAATGACTGCAGAAGCAAAAGAATCTTCTAAATTATCCAGATCTAAATGCAAGCTATCTCAAGAATCACTAGTAATTTGTAAATCAGTGGTCAGGTTATTATATGCATATCTTTTAATCCAGTCAAAGAGAAGAGAGTATATTAATCTCACTTTAAGAGCTTAGTTTTTTGTGTATAGAGTAGACTTGTGCTTTTATTTCAACAACATCTGGGGCTCAAGACCTGGTAAATCCTCTTTGTGTAGTCACTGTTACATTGATAGACACTGGGAACTGAACAACAGAAATTATTTTTGCAGCCAAATTGATATGCAGGTGCACATCTGAGCACATTTATCTCTAATTACCTGTTCTTGGGCACAAAACAAGCAGTTAGAGCAGAAAATATGCAGATATTTATTTTATTTTATTCTTGCTCTGACATTCATTTAATGTGTGCAAAAATGAAGATCAAGTTACCAGAGAAAGAACTGAGTCTCAAGCCCACTAAAAATATGCCCCAAAGTGACTTGCCCATGTGAATTTTAAAACTTACCTTTTAGGAAAGACAGGAAAGGAGTAAAAGTGCCTGCTTACAGGACTACCAGAAGCACTGAGACTGGCTGCCAAAGAGCATCAACATAACTTCAAACTACTTCACCAGAGCCACTCAACTTTTTTGGCAGACATGCACATTTTTTACACCCCTTCTGGGGATAAAATGCAGTATCTTGGATATGTGCATGTGGTAACAGATGGTATACGCCAATTGTTTTAGTGGCAAATACTGCATGAACTTTGAAGTACCTCACTATTCTGAAGCTGTAAGGTAGAACTCCCAGACTGAGAAATTTATATAATCAACCCTTTGAGGGAGATAATGTAAGCTGTATGCAGTTTAGGATGTGCATATCTCAGCTAAGATAATTCTGCATTGTTTTTACAGAGGATTTTTTTCCAAGAAAGATTTGTTCTATAGCTTTCACTAAAAATTTCACCTTTTACCACCTTATAGTACATGGAGTACCAGGGACTGCCAGTATAAGGATCTGTCCACTATATTAATTTCAACAGTGTGCATGTTATATCTAAATTACTTATTGCCATACAGCAGAGATCCTTAAGTTAGCTTTAACAAAGGGCACAGACTATATTAGCTCCTACAGAGCTCTGTGGTATCTCAGCTAGATTTCTTTTGGAATCTGAAAACTCTATGTTGCTCTGTCAAATGCAGTGCAGACACATACCAGTATAGCAGACCAGTAGCAGAAAAAAAATCCTGATTCCATAACATATTCCAACATACTAATCACGGTAACATACTGCATCTTATGAAGTCCTTTGGATGAAAGATATTACAGCAGTGTAAAACTTTTGCTTTCTTTCCTTATTTAAAAATAATAAATCTTACATAGACACAAATAAGCGCCGCTTCTTACAGCAGCCTTACACAAAGCAAAGAAGGCTCTTTGCAAGAGAACCCAGCTGAGAGCAACAGATTGAATGCCCAAATACTTTTAGAATAAGATGGATTCATGCAATGTATTTGTGTACAGCAACAGAGATCCGATGAACCTGCTCATTTAACAGCCACACAACAGACAAGGTTATTGTAAGGTAATGCAAAAGTCTATCAAGTTTTAAATAACAGATACATCCAAATTGGAATGACCAGCCTTTACTCCTGCTGTCAACCCAGTTTCAATGAAATGTTCCACATAGATGTTTGAAAAACTGTATCAATATGGAAGAAATAACATATTTTACTTAAAGTGCCAAGTCTGATGATTCAGGAGTAAGTGCTACTTCCTCTCTCCCCCTCCCCAGCCCTCCACTCACACACACACACTCCCCCACCAGATTCACAGGATTAATATGAGACTGGCTTGAGGGTTTTAGCAGTAACTGCTGCAAAACAAGTTCTGATTGGTTGATTCAGAAATTGGGATTCTGGGCAGTGTTTTATAAAAGGATAATGTATCTTTAAGCCTAGGTGCCCTTCAGGGAAATGTATTGGATAAATGTCTTCTGAAAAGCCTGTAAATATTCCATCGCCTCACTGTCATTACTACCATGAAATGATAATGAAGCATGAAAGAAATATAATTCCATATTCAGATGACAGCATTAGCCTTCATAAGCAAACTGAAATATTTATTAGTAAAATGTTCGGTATCTACGCCTGTAATCTAAAAAAAAGGACAAAAATGTTTTATAATAAAAAAGAGATTGAATGCAGAGGTAAAATCTGGTTGGCTGATTTTATTGCTTATTATTAAATCCAGGCAAAACAATTATTTTTTTCTTTTCATTAGTAAGGCACCCAAATTAAAACTATGCCCTCAGGCTGTGAGGTTTACAGTAGTGATTAAAAACAAGAAATTGTGATGCTTGGGGTTTTTGACAATGGCATAATCAAATTCATTCATATTGTTCAATCTTTCACTGACAAATATTTTTACAGTGAAATATACCAAACAAAGAAGCACATACAAGTACTATCAATACAGAGAAATTAGGAAGACTTGTTATTATTGCAGTAGAGAACAGATACAATGTTTCTATAATCTTGAACACAAACATTATAGTGTAGTTAATTAGGGTAATTATCACCTAAATTGTGCTTAATTGTTTTATACTGAAAAGGATTTCTGAAAGAAGCCTTTTGGATTTATACAAGGCACAGAACTAAACACTGTGCAGTCTAAGTATTTAGATGTAATTTCATAAGTTTGATTGTATTTCCTGTAAGTCAGAAAATACCTCCTGAAGCAGGCTGGGACAGAGATAAACATGACCCACACGCCTTGACCTCTGTTTCACCTTATTGAAAAAGAGGCTTAAAATAGTCATTTAGTACACCAGCATCAGAAAGCATTCACACACTCCAAGCACATTCTTTTGAAAAAAAAGGTCTTTGAAGTGAATGAAAAATTAGAAATTCAAGTGACCACAATCAATTCTGAAACACTGCACAAAATTAATTACAGTTTTGCATCAGAAGCAAGAATGTAGATTTCAGACAGTCTATGTCATTTATCTCACGCTGTACAATATACAAGGCGATTAAAAAGCCAAATCTGTTCCCACCCCCCAAGTCTAAGGCCTATCAGAGGCTGTGAAGTACAAATGATTAACTCCAAATTATTCAAGGGATTGTACAGACGCTTCAACTTGAATGAAATTTGCAGCAAGTCACAGGAGCTACAGAGGGACAGATTTGCTGCTCTTTATCAAAATCTAGTCTGACTATCGCTGACAGAATCCAGATAAATTGCATAGTAATCTGGCAGTGGCTGTGGAAAGCTTGCTCTGCAAAATCCAAATCTCTAATTTCTATCTGTTTTTAATTGCTTGACTTAAATTTGCATTTTTATACAATTGCCTTAAAGGATTTATTCAGTTCTTTAGGCTACTCTAATAAAATTGGGTCCCATTTTGCACGGTATCTCAGAAACCTACTTATATTAAATAAGCATGCTGTATTACAAAAATATTTACTGTAGCAGAAAAAGATTCCTTTTTATGTCATGTTCAGAATTAGCTAAAGAATACATGTGTCAGGAAGCTCATTTTAAACTCCCCTATGAAAACATACCTCAGAATGAACAGGATGGCATGACAAAGAAAAGCGAGGAAAAAAAGTATTCATTCAACATCAGATAAGCTGGTAAAAAAAAAAAATAAATTCATACCTATGTGGACAAAAGAGTAGGTATGCATTTAAACTCAAGTCAGAAGCCACCAATAATACAATATGCTGTTAACCAAGCCTCCTGAAAACAGCCATCCATGCAGCTCCCCAGAACCTGAAAGCTGGGAGTTAAAGCAAGAACTTCTGCTCTTGTAATTACCATGCTCCCATGCCATTAACAGAGGTGCTGGCATCAACTGACTAGTGTCCTTATTAAGAAGTTAATGTCACCCTCCTAGATTATAACTTACCCCACCCCTAAATATTACAGAATAACAACATCTGAGCAGCACTTGGCTGGCTAATATCCCTCAGCCACTGTTCAACTGAGTATCAGAAACCAAGTTCAAGTGCGATGATCATCTGAAAACTGGCATTCCAGCAGAATAACCAAGGCAAAACTACTAAGCTCTCTAAAATATTACACTCCATTTCATCTGCATTTATCCATTCTGGAACTGACCAATGCAATAGATGAGGAGACCGATTTCAAACACACATTTTAACTTTCTACTCCAGCTTTGCCAAAACAGTTGCTTTATTTAAAAAGATATGGCTGTCAAAGGCTATACAAAGGCTACAAGCATCTTTGACTTGATTTGAATATCCATAATCAAAAAATATACAAACTTCAGTGTAGTTTAACATAACTCAATAGAAACAAGACCTTACATTCTTATAAATTAAGTTCAAATAGCATTAAAAAAAAAAATAAATCTATTTTTACCTACCAGTTCCAACAAGGATGTACAGATTCCCTTTCCTTCCAAATCAGTGTGAACAAAACAGCATCAAACAGCTCCTGTACCACAACAACAAACATGGTCTGACCCCAGCCATAAACATGTTTTGACCCTACGTACTATTCACAGTGCTTAATACGAACATCAGCACTGCTGGAACTTAGTTATGCTCCAGCCTGGAGGGTAGCAGCTCCATTACTTTTCCATTGGATAACATGTCCAGTATTCATACTTACAAAGAAAATCCACAAAAGAAATAAAAGCAATAAACTGGGAAAAAAAGTCAGCTATTATAGAACTCATGCTCATATTAAATTCCTGAGGTAACTAGTTATCAAACATATGGCAATTCTAACTCTGGCTGTTGTGCAGCTAAATCTATAAAGATATATGAGGAGAGACAGTTATCCAAACAGGATTTTCCCCTCTTCAAACCAGTGATGTTCCTCTGGGATGTACAGGCAAAAGAAGGAGTTCCAGCAGCAAGAAACCAAAACACCCTTACACTGAAAAACCATTCTGCATAGATCACCAGAAATAGGGACAGAAAGCAGGAATGGTGTCATTTCCGAGGCTCAATGTTCACAGCAGACCCCAAGTGAGAAACCAATCAGAGAAACCCATCTGTAATTGTTTTACTGAAACACCCACAAGCAATATAATGGCAATCAATAGTTCTACTGCAAGATCCAGAGGAACTTTATTTTGTTGCTCTGGCTAACGTCCTCTGCAAAACTGCACAGGGAGAGCAACATAGTTTCTTCCTAGAAAACCAAACAAAATGATGGAAGCCACTGCTTCAATGGCAAACTTAGGAAAGGATGGCGAAACTCTGTCAAACTGACATGGAATCAAAAGTCAGTGTAATACAGAACATACAGTTATTTCTTGTAGCTAGCAGAATAGAAAATAACTGTCCATAACCTATTCTAACCCAACTATGTCATACCTTTATTTTATCAGAAACCTTCGCACTCATTCTCATGAATTACTGTACTAAGCTAACCTTTCCTGAATACATGAGATAATTTATGTGTGAGCTATGAGAACAAATCCATCTTAACATGTTATAAAAGAAAAACAAAGACTGACAGACTGTCTGTAACTCCAAACTGGTTGTACTATATGTTTGCATCAAATACTCAAGGAGGAAGTAATCCACTGGTCTGTATTTCCTCTAACATCAGAAATTACACCACACATGCAGCCATGCATGTTTGACTTTTTTAAAACACGTGTACAATAATCAAAACTCAGATTGCATCTTACATACTATTCAAGCTTCCTCATGTCTTCTGACAAATCTGCTATTATTTTTGGTACTCTTTTCCTCTATTACCACATTTTTATAAGGTAATTTATATAAATCTTCTGAAATATTACAGATAAAAATTCCATTTAACTGTTGAGTGCATCTTATACTAGTTCCACAATGACACATAATTTTCCAGCAACAAATTTCATATTCACCTTTGGATGTTAGAATGCAGGAAGACCTCCAAGGTTTTAGCAAAAGTCTTCATAAAAATACATTTGTATTTTTCCTTCTTTCAGAGGTTTTGAATTTTATACTTCTCTAAGAATTAATATCTGATTTCGTATCCAGCTGAAGGTAGTTATCCTAAAGTATCCCTTCTTTTTCATATTTCTCATCTTTGATTCCTTCGAATGGCTATACTGTCAAATATCAGTAGAGAGATCTGTTTGGTGAAGCAGAATTCCCTAAAGCTGATTCCTGCCAACGTGAGTCAGTGTCCACTGTACTCCATACATTTTTGTCAGCCAAACAATGCTGCTATAATCTGTGTCAGTTTTATAGGATTTAATTCAACTGCAATGTCAAACTAGCATTCATATCTCACAGTGGGTTCATTTTAAAATAAACAAATGAATACTTCCCTTCAGCCGTTATTTGGCTGCTTCCCTCCACTGAATACATTCCACAAACGGCATGTACCAACAGTCTTCCAACCAGACTGCTCTAAAGGATCAAATGATGCTGCATTACATCTTTATGTTCAGCAAAAATTGGTCTAGCAAGTATTATGCCATTGTAGGCCCAAACTTGCAAAAATACATGCCTTCAGCTCAGAGGGCTCCACCCCTACATCAGCTCCGTGCTTTGCCCCCTCCTGACACATTAAAACATGCAAAGCTACAAAGCAAGAAACAGGTATATGCAGCCTATATTTGGATTGCCTCTCAGAGTAGCCCCACTGATTTCACTGGCATTATTCATATGGAAAACAAATCACCTGCATAATTAAAAATATATACATTTTCTTATTTAAAAAATTGGAATTATTTCGACATACTAATTAGAAAATACTAATTAGAAAACTTTAATTAAAAGTCTGTAAGACCTTACATTTTTTAAAAGTAAAATAATTGTCTACTTACAGCGGTATAAATTTATTCGCTGAACAGATATATTATAGCAAAATTAAAGTTTGACTGAGGCAGAACCTTCCAGTATTAGAAAATATAAACATTCTAGGGTGCTGATATAAAAACTTATTTTATGGCAAAAAATAGAAATGTTGAAGTAGAGGGGGCTCACAAAGGGCTTTAAACAACACATCATCAAAAGTATTTAAGCTTGTCTGCACTAACACCTTCTATCACTGCAATGACTGTTAATCCAGGTAGTAATTCAAGCAAAGGCAAAGTCATAAGGTTAACTGTAGCCTTTAATTTGTTCCTTTCAGGGACTTTTTCTGGTACGTTTTTGTTACTGCTGAAAACCAACTGTCTAATCATAAAGGGTTTGGTGCTTTTACCAGCATTTTTTAGCAACTTTGTCCCAGATATGCCAAACTAGATATTCCAAATTTCTAACATAAATTGACAGATAATCAATTTGACCAAATCTGTGTGTTGTACTCAACAGCTTATTCAAACTCATCAGTACAATAATACTTAGGAGTGTGAGCTACTTCAGACTGCAAAAAAACACTCAGATATACCCATATTTAGGTTTCCACAAGAGTATCAACACCTAATGCTATAAAAAAAACCCAACTATTACAATAATAAACCCAAAAAGACTAAATGCCACAAGTAACATCGACCAAAGGAGGAAGAGTAGAGCAAGAGTCTGACAAAGACGGTGAAGTCTTGAAGGCCTGAGACAACATGTGTATATTTAACTCCGCAATCATGCTATCCTGAGGAATAAATGCTTTGTGTGCCAATATTGCATGGCAGTCTCTGAATACAGAGAGTATATACTTCTCTAAATGTGATTTTTTTTGTCTTTGAACAAGTAGCTAGAGTTCAGGCAGGCTTGTTTCTCTTGGAAGCACAATCTGATGACAGAGTTACTCTGCTACAGTTATGTTTATTTACAAGGAACACAAAAGTCTGTCTTCTTGGTTCCAAGCTCCTTTCCAATTGTTGCATAGCTCAGAAATGCTTTTAAAGCATCTCTCAGAGTCAAATTCTATCCCACCCTTTGGCTTTTTTGTCCCTATAGTTCTATTGTTTCCTTGGACATCAGCCACTCTCCCATAATCCTCCACACTTCACAAAGCAACAGTGACAGCAGTACACCCAGAGGGTCCTTCTCAAATCCCCAAGTTCTCAGTGGAGACATGTCCATCTCTTTGGGATGAAGGTTGCTGTTATTTCAGTTATATAGTTTAGAATGTGCTTTTTCTTACAATATATTAAAGTACCTGCCAAGAACTGAACCCCGTAACATATTCTACTAATCAAGCCAACTATAAAACATGGCACCTTTAACATTATTTCTGTGCCAAACTTCTAGGGAAGCAACAGAAATCTGTCTGAAACCTTTAACAATACCTTAAGGGGTCCCAAAAACTTTGCATAAACCTTAACAAGTATGCAAGGTTATACACATAACACTGGAAGTTAAAGAAAGAGTCCAGATCTACACCAATTACAATGAGAAATCGGTCTTGTAGTGTACTATAATTAAATGTTTGAAGTCAGCATTTTCTTTTAAAGTGGTAGAGACAATAAAAAGAAAAGTGCATTAAATACACGTCATGATAAAGACTGGACAGCATCATTTAATATTTTAGCATCCTTTCTCACGGAACTACTGTTTCATTATTTATAACATAGATGTTTTTTCAAGACACAAGGTCCATAACCTTGTACTTTGAGTTCTACTTTGTAATAGTCTAACCTGTAAAGCACCAGTTTAATCCCAAGAAATTACATAAATACTTTGGAACAGGAAGACCCACACAGATAAGATGCTGAGGTTACCTGAATGAATTTAGGCTTGAGAACATACCAGACACAGTAAAGAGACACTAAATAAATAAATAAATTTAAACAAGCAAATAAAAGAAAAACAAACAAAAGAAAAAAAAAAGAAAATGAAGAGCATAGTTTGTGGAAGGAAAGACAGCGTGAAAAACAACATAATCCTGAAAACACATAGTACAGAATTTGCCTCACAAAAACAATTCTTTCTTAGATTTCTTTTGAGTTTGATTTAGAATCTGGCTTTCCTCAGAGAAAACATTTCAGGAAAAATTTTTAGACAAATTTTTTTCCTGGTCATCCTCTCTGAATGCACTCCCTCTAAGTTCTTATTTCTATGACTGAGATGCAAGAGTAGGTCACTGTTTAGCACAACAGGTTCAATTAAGCTACACCAAACAGACAGTGATTTAAAATCACGTCTTGGTCCTAAACATTTAAGCAATAGTAAGGGAAGAAAAGGGGTGGTGCCTTCCCATAGGATAAGAAGCCAGAGGTGCTTCACCCTCATGGAAGATGTCTCAATTGTATTATAAATTATTTTGGGCATGTTTCTTATTTGAAAATGATCCCTCCACTATCCCCAGATATACAAATCAAGACACTGCTCTTTAGCAATTCTTAACTCTACAATACGTAAGGACCAAGCCATAACAAAGTATAAATCAAAACCATTTTTTTCTTAACTATGTGAACTACTGTATTTATTGAACCTGGCTTAGCCATCCACATAAGATACTCTGTATTCTGAACTGCCTTTCCAGTGACCTCCAAGAGGGGAGATTTCACAGCAGCAATTCAATTCAAAAGTGATGAAAGCCTGAATAAACCAGTGAAGGCAACAAGCAGAAGTTATAGCTCTATCTCTGAGAAGACAAACACTGCTTGTCAATGCCGTCTAAGTACTCAGTATCACACATGGAACCCACAGAAGCGCTGGACTGCAAACTGATTTGTGTCACTAAGTGCATGTCTACACAGCACAGTACAGCTAGGAAGAGCTACAAGGCTAGAAGACCTAATATGGGTACAAAAATATTGTAGCTATCTTAATATAAAACTCCACCTATACCAATTAGGCCAACTGAGATGTAAAATAAGCCTCGGGAACATGAGTTAGTGATGAACCTAATGTTGCTTCCAATACTCACTGTCTTATTCAATGGTAGCATGGGTATCTCTGTAGGGCACTGCACTGCCGTATCAATATAAAGTAATAATCAGTTAATAAAGACAGATACAACCTTTGCCACAGTTTCTACATACTTCAATTTTAGGTAGGCTGAGTTTCAGCTAACTGCTAATTTTATGCTTTCTCCTGCTAGTTTTTCTCCAAGTCATCTTAATATGACAATGCATTACAAGAAAAGGTCCAAAGGAGATTATAATTGATTTAAAAAGCAAATAACTCCTGCCCTTTGCCTTCTCTCTTGCCCTTCTGTCTCTTCCTCCACCTCCTTTCTCCCTCTTCCTCACTCTGCTTTACAGAAAAAGCTTTTCATCAAATTAATTTATAATGAGAAATGTGAAAATATACTAAGAGGTCCTGGGACTGGTCATATGAAACAATCCTTTTCAGATTGCAATGGGCTATTTAGAAGTGTTATGCTTTACTGATGCAAAATTATCACAGAGTAAGTTTCAGTTGCTTATTATATCCTGTTGAAAAATAATGACTCACTGAGCTGCTTAGCAATCAAATTTAGAGCCTGGCCTACCAGGTTCTGTTTTTCTTAGAAGAAACTAACCAAAAGTTCTAGGGAATCTGTCCTCATTGCACTAACTTAAAAAAGAATTTGAAACCCTTTATTCTATAATTGGAAACTTCCTATAAGTTAAAGATATATTATTCTAGAGCATACAATGCAAAAAGAACATAAACCACAACTGCTGTCCTAATTGGCAAGAAGGACAAATCTTCCTAGGAATTTGAGATTAAAAGCATATGTCATATGGAGTATCTGACACTTTCAGAAATTACTTATGCAGTGCACACCTCTGCGTTCCATTTTTGTGTATCTCTGTGGTGTAATACCGAGTATAGGGAAATGCTTTATAAAAATGAAAATGCAATTGTCTGACCAATAAAAGGTATTCCTGTATGTAATAGATTTTTAAACCCTTACCACTGCTGCAATATTATGTATTCATAGCTATTATCTTGTCCACTTCCAAATCCTGAAAGGTTAGATTGTTTAAAGATTTGTTAGCTGTGAAATACTTAAAAAAGCAAAGTAATAAACTCAGAGCTAATTGAAAAATAGCATTTTATCAGATTCTCCTTTGATATTATCTTGTAATGATTGTACTTAAGGTACTCACAATACTTCAATAAATAGTGAAATTAAAAATATAACATCTTTAGGGCTTTTCAGAGAATGTGGCCATTAACAATTTATACTGTCTTTTTTTTAACCATTATTTTCTTATATTTCCCACAATGCTTCACATCAGAAGCAAACAGAAACTGAATGATTACCCCAAAGTGTGCTAGATGAACTGGAAAAAGTCTATTCAAACAAAGCTCATTAGTTTTGATACCTCCAGGGCTATGACAAATTAAGCGGCTGGTGAATATGCTTGCAGACAAAAGGATGATGCAAAATCTAGGGCTTGTGCTAGGCACTGTGTCAATAAATTCTACTGAAAAAGGTAAAAATTACAATTGAAGCTAAAATGGAATCCCTTTAAGGAACATGTAGAAAATAGATCATCCCTTTTCTTAAATACATTTTGAATGATTGCACTATAAATAATAAAGGGATTGCGTATTGGCTACTTTGAATGTACAGTCCGATGGGTCAGTCCTGGCATCTGAAAAATTTTACTCCAGAGCTAGTAAAAAGCACACAGAGAATTTAGGCAGACTCTCCGAATTGCTTTGCCATATTGAAAATTTAACTATACCACAACCATTGTAAGTTTGTACCATCTATTACAACATCCTCTCCTGAACTGAAAGCAGCCATCATCAAGCTCATGATTGTACCTTTGGAACTCAGCAGTGAAAATGCACAAGTAGCTACAAAATTAGTTGGTGGATTTGGCCCTGGTCCTAGCAAACAGGTGTCTAAACCACATATACCACCACAACCAGCAACCCAGTTGATCAGCTCAGAAAAGACAGAAAGAGCAAATTCATTCCTCTATCATAAGGTGACCCTACTGTGTCATCACTGGTGATCTGACATTTGTCTACTCTTTGTGGTGCTTATGCTGTACACGTTCTGAGGCAAAGTGAAGAATTTGAATGACAGCACTAAACCCAAGATCCTTCAAAGGCACTACGAGTTTAATCTTGCTGCCTGTCAGCTTCCATTGGTTTTAATGAGAATAGGACTGGAACTTCTCAAAATTATAATTAATTCCTCGTATTTGCTCTTTAATCACCAAAACGCTTTCTGATGCAAACCTTGTTCCTCTCATGTACTTGTTTGTTACTTCCAGTCATGATTATTGAGCTATGAGTGGTGTGCCATAAAATTGTGCACCCACTTATGTACTTCATTTTGCTGATCACGACATACCTGCCCTTTCACAGCTGTACAGTATTTGACCTAGATATCAAAGTTTCACATGTTTAACATAGTGAGGATCTGACCTATGACAGAAGCCATATTTCTGTGTGTTGCACTCAGCAAGTCATTTCCTCAGAATACTCTGTACCTTAAAATTGCTACAGAATAAGAGCTGGAAGCTGGATTCAGCTCCTTTTATATTACCAGGAATTCAAAGTCAGTTCGCAGCCTAACTAATCCAGGTTGCCACTGAAAGCAGATTATTGCTTTTGAAATTCACCTTCCCTTCTGACAAAGCCTAATTTTGCAAGCTTCCAGAAAACATTACAGAGCTCCCTTTCATATGATGGATAATCAAGAAGTATATTTGACCAAACAGGCCAATTTTCCTCTCCATAAACTCAATGAGACCTGTTACCACTGGGGAAAGAAAATAATCCTTGTATACTTCTGTTGTATGTTTTATATACATCACAAATTTTGAAAATGTCTTTGAAAATTCTTTTAAAAATGCATTATCAGATTTTTTATATAAAAATTGACTGAAAATATTACTGATCTAAATTCTAACCAGAAATATTTCTTAAGATATAGCAAAATATACAACTATTTTCTCTGAGCTCTGAGTTCTTGCAAGAATATTTCTATATTTCCACATTTAAGGTCAATTTTGTTACTTAAAGTCAGTTTAAAAAGATGGGAGATTTCCCTGGATAGCATAGTTTCCAAAGGAAAGAATAAATTAGTTAACAAATATTATACGCAACTTGTTCTGCCAGAAACTAAACAGGAACTTACAGTTGTAGCTTTTTGCATGTATGAACAAATTTCAAGTACCAACACAAATTATTACCTGGAGATGTAAATTGGGGCGGGGGGGAAAAATCTGTGTCAGTTTCTCAATAAATGAGGAGCTGGCTCTGTATATCTTAATTATTGGTTACAAAATTATATTTTTTAAAAAAAAGTTTTCTAGTTGGTACTACTGGCAATAAAAGAGGAAGAAATGATATGCAGGGGAACCTGTTGATTTTGTGGCTTTCAGTAAAGAAGATACACATCACTTTAAATAACAAAGCCACGTGTGCTCCAACAGGATCAGGCTGGTAGGCAAGACAACACTTTGAGATAAAAGCTGGATGCAAGAGAATGGCCAACATGTCTATAATGACTCAAAAATTCTTGGGAAGAAATAGGTGGTGTCATGATAAATTCATCAGCAGCCTCCAGAATCCAGACTTTTCATTCCTACTTACAATTTGCTAAGAGGAGGTACCTTATGACCAGGATTCCATTTGCAAATAAACTCATGTTATTCTCTTCCAAGTGTCATTCTCATCTCCCTTATTTGTGTGCAAGGTAATGAAGTACCTGTCTTCTGAAGTCAGCAGAAGTCATTCATTTTATGGGGAACAAAAGGAATGCTTGTTAGTAAAATACCAGGTTTAAGGAAACACAAAGCGCTCAGTCACAGAACAAGCAGGTGCTCCTTGCCCAATTGTTCTCGATTTGTGCAGCTTTAGCTGGGGCTACAACACATGACTGGCAACAGGATTTTAATCTAAATCCCTGATTTGGGAAGAATCAAGCAAGGAGTAATTGCTGGGGCCAGCATTATTACTGTGCAGTTCTGGAACAGTACTGTATTTTCCAGATGTGCACCAGCCCAGAGTTCTCTCACAACACTACTATCCTGTAGCAAGTTGTCACCCTCTCTTGCTTGTACCACTGAGAGCTTTCCCTTATGAGTTACTGAATACCTGTTTGTAGGTCTTTGCAAAGTAGAGATTTTTAATAGGCAGCTCACTGGATAAAAAGGTTGACCACCCAACATAACATATGAAGCAACATAAGTTACTGGGGAAGAAAAACCCAACGTATTCCACAGTTCCTTTAGTCAGAATTATTTGTTAATTAACTATATCAGGATCAAAATAATATATACATGGACCTACGGAGTGGAAGGAGGGGAAGATAAACCATGCTTTTACCTTGAATTTTAGTTCTACCCTAGATGATCTTTCAAGGTCCCTTCCAATCCCTAACATTCTGTGATTCTGTGAATTAGAAACCAAAGAACTTTGTTCCCTACTTATATTGCAAACAATCTAGAATCTGAAAGTCAGGCTGGGTTCTTCTTCCTGTGCATGTTGTCATCAATATTAGAGGTTTTCCAGTTCAACTTCAGTCTCCACCTTACCTATACAATGTCAAGATCTTCAAAATATGCCCTAACATGTCTGCAATCTTAGAAATGTCAATGAATTTGCACAATCCTAATTCATTGGAGCTGCAATCATCATCCTGTACACATCACCTGACTGTGGGTTTGGGTTTTTTGCAGGACAACTAAGTGGGGCAAAAGGAACCAAATATTTTTGGTTTGAAACATATACCACTATCTTGAACAGCGGAAAAATTCTTCTTAATTCACTCATAAAAGTAAAAATATGGTTTATCATTTTCTCCACTCACGTTTTTAGTTTGCATGCATTCAAGAAATAACTTTGATGGTTCTAGAACATACTTATGATGTCAAGGGCTGGCCTATACAAATATTTGTTCAATTAAGTATATTAAAGCAACTCTCGCAGTCCAAAAAAACCACAACCAACCCTGAGATATTCGTTGAACACCTTGTCTTAGCAGACTCCTAGCCCCAGTAGATAAATTACACTTCCTTCTCCATAAACAATGTCAATAAACTCAGTTGTTAACCTTGACAACTTCCAGATCACAGAAGTCAGGAAGTTCAATGATTGTAGCTCTTAATTCTGCAGCACCTCACCCAGGAAACTGCATTGCAACCGTTTCTCTCTATTCTTAAAGGACAAAAAGAGCTGGCCTACTGAGATTTAAACCTATAGTTTTACTTTTAGTTCAAATATATAGAAGAGAGTTCAGTCACAGAACTATTAAGAAAGATATCTCAGGACACCGGAATTCTGAGAAATCATCTGGTCTCTCTAAATTATTCTTTTGGTTATCCACGTACTACTGAGTTGAGCTACCATTTTTGTATCTATTGTGCAGTTCCTTTCTTATCATATTTTATTGTTCAAAACTCTATTGTCAGCCACTTCATTATCTTCATTATCATCACTGTCAAGAGTGGAAAGCATGAAAGGCTTCAACTAACATCTTCCTAAAGATCTTCCCTTTTGTGTTTTACAAGTCGCTAGTGATCTCACATACCATACCTAGGCTCAAGCAGTGAGATATCAAGAGCATAATTCTTGCAAATTTTTGAGTATCATAAAGCCTTACTGTGCATATCATCCAGACTGTTATGATGTTACTTCTGTCTTTTGATATGGCAATCAACAAACGTTTATATCCACATGTATAAAAGACATGAATAAAAGATGAAAGACAAATACAACTACACAGATATAAAAGAAGATATGACACATATAAGCATTTAGGCTATAAAGTATATTTTTTTTCTATATCACTCTGCCTAGTCCATCCAATCAAGACAAATCCAGTTGAAGGAGTGACTTCATCAATTTTCCCAAGACATAGTTATCATCAGAACTAAATTAAAGTAGGTCCCTTTTTTAATCTCAAGGTGATTTATGGCAATATATCATGTTCCTAATCAAAAAGCACTCACAAATTTTTGGGGATACAAGACCTTTTCACTGGAAATGTAACAATGCCATCACAAGCAAAGTTATACAAGGACATTAGAAACAGAATAAGGTTCTCCTGTGCCTGCAGCCGCACCCTTCCCTTTCAGTTCACCTTTATAAAGTACTAACCGATGAATCAACAAAGATGCTGAAGAGAAAGACATCCATGCACGCAGACATAGCTATGCCAACCTTCACAAATTAAGGGTGAAGAGTAGAATGGGTGTTAGAGACAACAATGGAACAAGAACTCTTTCAGGAAGTACGTAACTGGACTTCATAGAATGCCAAGCTGACTTCCTAGCAATGTTATGCGCCCCTTCATTTTCCATCTGTCCTGTTGACATTAAACTGGGAGTTGCTCAATAGTCTGTATTATTCACTTTTAAAATGTACACTGATAGTAACAGATAGACCACAGCTGGCTGTAAAGGCATCTCAGTGTTTCCTGAACTAAGAAAAGCAGCTAATAGGACCACATCATCCAAAGATTCTTACCAAAGGAAGTTAAATATATAAATTACGTAAATTTTTTAAGCTGTTCGTGTAACTGTGACATGAAGACGACTCTTTGCAGAAGGATGTTACATGTAAAAACTCCACAAAATGTATTTTAAGGGATGTTATTTTTAATGAAGAATAAAATTTTACATGCCACATACTAACAGCAGTTAGTTCCTCTGGTGTAGGCCTAAAACCTCAGGGGGCAAAATGCAAAAAAAAACAACACTTTTGATTTAGAAAAATCACAAAGGTAAAGTTTATTCCTACAGCTACCAAGGCTCCTCCTGAATAAAACAGTAAAATTTATGAATCTCAGCAGAGGGGGAAAAAAAAAAAAAAAATATTGTATTTCAGTACAGAAGAAAATCACACTGTTTGGTTGGGGAAAAAAAAAAAACCAAACCTCAACCGAACAAGAAATAGAATTATGAGATATCCATTTGCTACACTCTCATGCCAGACAAATCTGTCTTCAGACAGTTCTTGCACGATCGAAGTTGCTGAACAAAGATAAAATGGCATGAAAACTCCTCCTACAGGCATCGGAACTGAAGTTCACCTTCACATTGATGACATTTTTTGTTTTCTTTTTTCAAAACCATATAAAGATAATGTCATCTATTCTGATACTGCCAATTCAAAACAGGACTTGCTTGAGAATTGCAGAGTAGAGACCTGCCAGATAACACTGACACTGGTGATTTTTCTCACAGAAATTCTTCACATGAATAAAGATTATTTTTTTAAATGGAGACTAGGTATAAATACTGGAAGCATTCCGAGAGGGAAAAAAAAAAAGACAGAATAAACTCTCACATTTCTCTCATAAAAGGAACCATTTTATCAAGATATTCATTTTCACTCTTTGCCTATCATGAAAAATGAGTAGAAACTCTAAAAGGTCCAGCAGATGTTGGCCTCTGATAGCCATAAAGATCAGGTTGAAAGCTGTGACACCCAGCTTGAAATAATATTTTAAATTACTGGTTTTGACTATTCACATTCAAAATGTTGATTCTAATTAAACAGTCATATTTTCTAGGTATATACTTTTAGAGACTGTCGCATTATTGAAATGTAAAATTTCCATTATATCCTCTATTTCCCTCTTATCCTCACCCCATTATTATGTGAACATGCCCTTAAATAACACAGATGATAGAAATATACAATAGAATTACTTTGCCAATCTTGGGAAAAAAGTTCGCATTATAGTCAACAGCTTTTAGATACGACTGCTATTCCCAAAATCAAGAAGTCTCCAAGTAATCTGCAGACCAGCAGTGAAACACATGAAACATTCTACTTCAACAACAACAAAGTGAATGTTACAACTGAAATTAGTTCTTACTTCATTCAGACTATAACTGCTGGAAGAACCTCAGAAGCTATAAACATACGTGCCACTTTAAAAACTATGTATTATTATAATAGTAAATTCACGTGAATGCCCACTTGTAACAGAAATAAACTTTTTCATATAATCATTTCCTACATTATTTAACCCAATGAACAAAGTCTATTTAAAATGTCAGGCTTATAAATGCTCCTGGATTGGTGGTGGCAGGAGTAAGTTTTTAGTATGCATTTGAACTAAGATGCAGCAGCAGAATTTGTGCTTCTGTGGCTGTATTCTTGAGGTTTCTCCAACTAGCAATCCTTAGAGCATCTGAACTTCCATTTCTAACAGAACCATTCACCTCCTTCCTAACTTCTCATCTGAACAGTGTGGCTCAACCTGACACCAACACTGCTTACCTTTATTCAGTTTTGCGTTACCTGTGTCAGTAACAAACACACAAAGTCCTCATTATTGCAGTCCTATGCTTCTTTTAGGGTCCTCTATTACTGAAAGAAGGAAAGGTACTTTACACAGTCTGTTAAGTTTCACCGAAAAAAACACACAGAAGAGGATTTTCCTTACTTTAAAACAATGCGAATCAGAATTTGAAAAGCTTATTTTATTTGGGAAAGCATGAATTTTTTTTATTTTTAATATTTTTTAATTTTCAGTATATACGCATCTCTTTATTTATTTCCCACATTACTTTCTGTCAAGGATAGATTAACATCTTGTTTTGAAATGAAACATATTGTTGGTTATTTCCACTTAATGGTCTCACCTGGAGTAAAATGAGCCTTCAGGACCCAAATGTGGCAATTACCTGAGGAAAACATGCTTTCCTAGGGCACTAGATAACTTTTTCCTCAAGAAGGTTTCAGTGAAACATACAGAAGAAACTGGATATGGACAAAGTAAAAGCAAGAGAGCCAACCCATGCACAGGCAGTAATATAGGGTTAAGGGCTGACTTAAGGAGCTGTGTAAAGAAAAGAAACTAGGAGGAAAAAGGCACACTGGCACAAGTCAGTGACATTTATCACTGCATGTTTCATTCAGTGACTCCAGCATTTTTTCACTGGACTCTTTAGGAATTAGGATAATTGATGTTATTATTTCCAGTCCTTTGCACTACAATTTTGTTAAAGAAACCTGGTTTTCAGCAACTTCTTCAAACTTTCTCTATCACTACAATGATTACGACCATGGATAGTCTACTGAGGCAACAAGTTGGAAGAAATTTTAAAAAATGCTCTTGGTTCCGAAGAGGCCTTTGTCCATCCCAAAGCCATCTTATAATTTGCAATACACGTCTTTTTTGCTTCAGCTGACTGCTTATACTTGTAACTATGTAAAACTCTACCTTTGTTTAGTATTACACTGCTATGGCAACCTTAAGAAAGGACATTACAAGAGTATTACATCTGTAGTAACAAAATCTTACACCTCATGTTTATGGGCATGTCTAAACGTAAGAATTTCTTTAAGACCCTTTCTAAAAGGAAAAAAGGGAAACTCAGGTAACCATATGATTACATTATCAACTGCTGTTGAAGACTTCTGATGGTACATCCCAAAGACATTAAGCTATTAAAAAATTTTAAAGATTGACAAATTGCTATTTTAAGTCCAACTGTTGATACATGCACAAGAGATTTTTGGTTTGCCATTTTACTTATATATGCCTGTTGTTCTATACTGTAATCATTAGTACTATGTACCATCTGGCCTGAATTTTATATATTTGACTAGAAGAGCATAAAGTTTATAACACTGGTACATTTGGAAGTATACCTTAACAAAAACATTAAATGCATACCTTAAAAAAACAAACAAAAACAAACAAAAAAAAAACCACACCACAAAACAGGTTGAGTGGAAATACTGCTACAAAACATGGATTTTATCAAATTAATATCATGATCTTCAAAGCAGGGAATACATGGACAACAGTTTTTATGAGAATGTTATTTCCAAGGATAGAACTCCTAACACTAAAAATTCTAGTCTAAAGGGGAAATAAGGAAAATTCATGTGCCATTACAAGTTAGAAAAGAGCTTTAGATTGCTCATTTGTACTCCACATAACTCACAATTTAAATTACACATTCACACAGTGTCATAATCCATCTTTCATTTAAATTGTCAATATCCGAAATTCCTCTCTTCTGGAATATAAGGCCTCTCAGTAATTGCATTCAGTATCATCAAGGTTTTGATAGTTGCAGAGACCAACATGGGAACATTAGTTCAAGTTTTGTTTGGTTGGGGGTTTTTTTTAGTATCTATGCTACCAGGAATTAGAGCCAGAAAAGACATATCAGGCCATCTTGTTTCCATTCTGTTAATATTATTCCCATTGTGTTAATATAAAATTATTCTTCACAGATTTATTTTTCCTTCCATTGAGCCCAAGCTAGATTTAAATGCTTCACAATGGAACTTCCGCCACAGGTTACACAAGTACCACATTTTTCTCTCTAAGCTCTTTCTTAACATCTCAGCAATGCTACAAACACTAGTTAGCTGCCTCAAGCAGCTTTAAGCTGAGAAACAAAACCTAAGCAGCAAATTGTGTCACAGTCAGTGACAATGACAGTACAACAAGGTTTTTCTGCATCATATATCATGCACAAAGAGTTTTCAACATCTGTCTACTACTGCTACAAGTTTACCTCCTTTTTCCTCAGGAATACAGTTGGAAATGCTGCATTTGAAAGTAGAGAAGCCTTTACACTATTAAAAAAAATCCAGAAGTATTAACATGGCATATCATGCGCTATTTGCACATTCAGAATACAAGGGAGAAGCCTTTGCCTTGCTATTGTATTTGAAATCTATTGGTATGCCCAGGACGCAACTGTGTTGATCGTATTTGGTTTTGGAGAGAGAATAATAATAGTAGTAGTAGTAGTAATAATAATAAAAATAAAGATTCAGACAATCAAATTAGGGATGCTACATTTAATGAAATTTCACTTCACCCAAATTAAAATAAAGTTCCTGGATTAACTCATTCCACAAAAGAAGTTCTCTCTTTCAGGTCAGCATACACTTATTTACACAATCTATTAATGCATACTTTTAAACCTGAAACCATTTTGGGTGCAAATATTATAGAAAATACAATTCTGTGGTTCAATGACTTTGATGTTTATTCTCTTGCTTAAATAACCATGATTTACATTCCACTCTTCTTTTCTTTCTATATATATATTGTACATATAGAAGAATAAATGTGGTACAATATTCCAAAATTGTACTTAATCATAAATGTAGCAAAGTTTATGCACGTTTGGTTTATTTCTCCCACAAAAATTCCCACCAAAATAGTTCATAAATATATGTTCCAAGATCTATGCAAATTCATTTAATCAAATTTCTATTCATGAGTTATATAATCTATTAAATGGAATATTTTTATTTATTCTGCAGAAAGATAAAATGTTTGGGGTTTGGGTTTTTTGTTTTGTTTTTGTTGGGTTTTGTGGGGGTTTGTGTGTATGGTTGTTTTGTTTTAAGTCTTTTTTCATTATCCCCTTATCAGCCAACAGCTAGATACTGGAACAGTTTACTGGTATAAAAGGATTCTTTACTAGTATAAGTGATTTCTCTTTGACAACCAGAAGTTATATTAGAAAAAGGTATACTTGTATACTTCTGTATGGGTATCCACTCTAGAAAACTTACTCTCTCTATGACTATTTCAGCTATACTTTCTAATATAGACTGCCCATATTGACTCAGACTCCTTACATAGGGGCAAAATAGAAAAGTGACACTTTTTGACCCAAAAGCATCAGAAAATTCAAAGTTTACCAGTTTACTAACAAAGTTTTGCATAAGGTCTCTAGCACCTAACCGTAATTTTTTAACGAACATTAATACAGATGTATTTCTTCCACAATAATTCATATTACTTTAATAATGTATTCTTTCCAACTAAAGGTTGTAATTAATTTAAAATAAGGTAGATTTTGTTCTCTGATATTTCCATTCTTTTTCCAAAAGTTCTAGATCTTCTAAATTTTTTAACACACTAACCTGTGTCAAATAAGAATAAACTGATACTGATCTCTGATCTAAATCAGTATATGCCATTGTCTCTTAATAATAAAATTCAGTTCTTACATGTAAAATGCATCAGAGGAGCTCTATTTACCATCAGCTGCAGTGATTTTAGCTGCAAGATTCATACCTCCTTCATAAGTGTCAACATAAGAAAAAGAACGTAAAAATTTAGGAGCTACAGCTCTGGTTCGAAGTATTCAAGCAGATGATTAAGTATACAAATAATCCTACGCTATTCATTAACTTGAAGTATGCAAGTTTTCCCAAAAGTATTTTTAAGTAGTTTACGGAATCATGGCCTGTAAGTTTACTTGCAAGGGGTAGTTCAAGAAAGTTTGGGAAAATTTTACCAGAATTACTACAGCATACATTTTTAGACCCACGTGCCTAAAACTAGTCTCTAAATCCATAATTGGGCATCAAAATAGAGATGTAAAATCTTCAGCTATTCAGGATATGTTCAGACTGTACATTACAACCTCAGAGGAACTTAAGCTTGTAGTTAAGCTTGCATTTAAATTACTGAAATGTCAAGCTGGGGCCCTTGCTGTCTGCCCTCTAGGTTTTTAAACCCCCTTTATGCCAAGAAAGCTCAAGACAGCACACTACAGCAATTCAGTATGAATGTGCCAGTGTAAGGTTACTTGATCTCACAGTGCACTCCATTTGTAGGTTACAAGCTTCTGAATTTCATGTTACCACACTGTTGCCACATGTATTTGTGTCTGGACAACACAATTTTTTTCTAACCTCACCAATACTCATCTCTTCACAAGTTGTCAAATGAAAAAAGCACAAAGCACTCAAGTAATAAAAAACCCACAAATTCTCTGAAGAGTTTTATATTAAGTGTTAACAGCAGTTAAAATTTAGCAGTAATGCAACTACCTATGGCTATTCAAAAGACAGAAAGAATTTAAACTTCACTGACTGCAGTGACAGGTTGGTAGTAACAAAAAGGGAGTTTTCAGTAACCATTAAGAAGACATGTAATGTAACGCTAAAATTCCCCTCCCTCCTTTAGCAAATGCAATGAAATTTGCTCCCTCCTCCCCCATACAGGCCATGTAAATATCACCCTTTTGAATTCAGTCAGTACTCTATTAACATAGCAATTAGCTGAAGCTGCCAGAGCAGCAGGTGTGGCAAACAACCAGGTACTTTGTAATCCTATATGGATGGCATTAGTCATTAGCAGTAGCCACAGTGGTTTGCCATATACCTCTAACTTCTCTGATCTAGAGACTAGATCTACTAATAATAATTCAGTTATGAAGGACAGACATCATCTAATCTACTAATAATAATTCAGTTACGAAGGACAGACATCATCTAATGTAAGTTTTAGTTATTTTAGCATGAGAAATCCAAGTCTCAGTTAATCCGACCTACAGACTAGTCAGTGGAGAACAGTGGGTGCCAGGGAAAGAATCACCTGTTTAGGCATCTGCTTTAGGCATTCCTAGGGCATGGCTCCTATCTTCCTATTTCTTCTATAACTGTTACCTGCAGGTAAAGACCCAGTACAAAAGGCAATAATCTAAGTATTCTACCCCGGTTTTGAGTTATAAACCAAGTTATACTTTAATGTTAAAATATTAGACTTTTAATTTGTACTATTTTATTAATGCTCATCCAAATAGGTTCTGAACTCAACTCCAGCATGATAAATTCTCATTACTCCATGTTTACACCATTATCTGGCCCACTATGCCTACAGAACAGAATAGCTCATAGCCCTTCCAGATACCACTCAGGTGTTAATTACCTTATTTTTATATAGTTCAGGTGGAGTATCTGCTTAGTTTGCATTATATGCTGTGTATTTTACCCAAAGACATATTGTATGCAATCATTAAGTGAAATGCCACACATGCTAATAGCTAGACTACAATATATATGGAGAAGGAAACATGCTAAACTAAAGGAAAAAATATTCTAGGCTGTGAAGTGTAACAAAAAAGGCCCATGATGACAGTTTCAACCGAAAATAGCAGACTGAGACATATTAAAATTGGTTTATTGTCTCCCTAATGAGGCAATGTGTATGTAAAGCCCAAAATACTCTATAATCAAAGTTACCATGTAGTGTAAGCTTTGAAAAAAACGAGAAGCAAATCTATATCTGATAATTAACAACTTCCTTCATTGTTGACTACACAGGAAAGAGAAGGGTGTTTTTACTACTCTTCTACTCTGCTCTGCTGTACGATGCTACCGCTATCACCCAGTCTGAACCCAATCTCAGAACACAATAACTGCTTCATTTTTTTCCAAAAAACTTGTGAGTTGCAGCCAGGAAAGACTACTTTTTGTACACTAAAATGCTAATGTCATTTATTTAGTTAGATAGAACTAGAATAATCTGTATAATTATAACAAATCATAAGCTTTCAAGCTTAGCCATAATGTCATGAAGAAATGAAGTTTTTTTTCTTATCCAAGTCTGTTTTCCCAGGCTAAGTATAATTCATCCCTGTGCAAACACAAACCCTTAAATACTGCTTATCATACCTTAAATAGCAAAACAAGTATCCGTAACCTACCAATATACCTTATTCAAAAATGAGAGAGTAAATCTAAGGCAAACATCTTAACTACATTATTCTAATTCTCCAAAATCCCAAACAGAGGTCGATGGCCATCTTTTTCTGACCACACAGGAAAAAGAGAGTAAAGATGGCTTGTTCAACGAAGCCTACTGCCTGTAGAAGCTACAATAATCAGGAAGCAGCATTATTAATAAGATGACCTAGTTGACAAAAACAGTTTGCAGAGATACTTCATCCAAAACCCTCTGCTTCCCACTGAATGATGATACAACACAATCACTCAGACTCCAGTCTTCTACCAGAATGCCATGTCCAAAGCATCCAGTCAATCAAGTCAGCTTCTAAGGTTTGATTTTTTTTCAATGTTCTCTTAGAGTGTTTTCACAGCCTCAAAATAATACATGAACCTACAAATTGAACCCAAATGCAAGGAACAGGACGTGAACCTCTGATTAAATTAACTTTGGGGAAAAATTTTTCCCCCTAAAATCCAAGTATTTTTTTCATAAATCCAGAATTATTTCTTGCTGTACATTCCTAACTGGATGTGTTTCATGCTGTGAGAGGTTTTATGCTTTGCCTTAAAATACCTCACATTTAAACTAGGTTTTCAAAAGTGGCTACGTGCAAATCAAAATACTACTTACTCATTTGCCCAGGGCAATAATTATTTTTTATAAATTTGTCAAATATCCTTTGTTTCTTAATCAATCTTCAAGGCATGTGGCAGACAAGCAGGTTTTGTGACTCTTGAAAGTAAAATTTCAAGACAATTTTGTAAGGTTGATATTAAAGAATGTGCATTAGTATTTGCACCGAGTATTTCAAGGCTCCAATGAAAATTGTAAAACACTAATAGATAATACAGAAAAATTTATATCCATATCCACCAAATCCAAACTTGAAAGTCATTGGGTAAACCACAAAAATGTTCAAACGATATCTACAGATTATATCCCATTGATGAGAAATAATAAACTGAATTCCAACATGAAAGGTTATCCCTGAGCTCTAGTTGTGTCCAATGAAGAAATAATGGCATACCTGTGCTTCTGGCACCGAAACTTATACAGTTTTGCTTAGGAAAGCACAAACTATAAAAAATGACCCACACATTCAAAAAGAACCTACATGTGGCTAACAGTTAAAAAAAATATTTTTTTTGGTGCACTCATATGGGACCTTTTGATAAGATTTAACTGTAATCACAAGGTACACATTACTGAAGAGACAAAAAAACTGGTTTGGATCTGGCCATCGTCTAATATTCAAACAAACATTACCTCTCATGCTGTAAAACTGCATAAGAACTGCTATTAACCCAGTGTTATGACTAAATGATACCACACTTGAAAACTGTCATCATGGATCCTTAGGTATGTTCATATTCTGGATCCCACCTAAATGGAAATATTATCTTGTGGATCACATCCCTTCTCATCTGCACTTTCATAAACCCAGCTCCCTCATATTCATAACCCTTACACATATTCATCACCATTTAGAGGCAAGCGTATGTCTTTCCAGGGCTTCATAATTCCATCTATCCTGCCTGAGATGCCCTGAAGTACGGATAAATTCCACTGAATAACACTTTTCCTTGAGGGGGGGGGAGGGGGGGATATCCCTGGATGCAATACGTGGATTATATCCATGGTGAAAGTTAAGGATTCAGATATAGACTCAGTTGAAGTAGAATATTCTGCAACAATTTATTCCTCCAAGGGCTACATCTAAAGTACAAGAGGCCATCTGTACAAGCAAACATGTATGGGATACATCAAAAAAAAAAACAAACTCCACCTCCTAATGCCCCCCCTCCTGTTGGTCACTACATCTCTTTTCCACACAATGTAGAAAGCACTGGCTAGTAACACAGTGTCCCTAGCTTGGTATCAGGCAGCTGATATACAAAGAACTCAGCATGATGAGCAGAACCTTTTCTTTACTGTTTACTCCTACTGCCTGCACTACAAGCAAATCCAGCATTTCATTCTTGGTGCTGGCAAATACATTTACAGCACAGTCCATGAAGATGATCAGAGAGCTGGAGCACCTCTCCTATGAAGACAGGCTGAGAAAGTTGGGGCTCTTCAGCCTGGAGAAGAGAAGGTTCTGGGGAGACCTTATAGCAGCCTTCCAGTACCTGAAAGGGGCCTACAGGAAAGCAGGAGAGGGGCTTTTTACAAGGGCAAGTAGTGACAGGATGAGGGCGAATGGTTTTAAACTGAAAGAGGGCAGATTTAGATTAGACATTAGGAAGAAATTCTTTACTGTGAGGGTGGTGAGACACTGGAACAGATGGCCCAGAGAAGTTGTGGCTGCCCCCTCCCTGGCAGTGTTTAAGGTCAGGTTGGATGAGGCTTTGAGCAACCTGGTCTAGAGGAAAGGTGTCCCTGCCCGTGGCAGGGGGGTTGGAACTAGATGATCTTTAAGGTCCCTTCCAACCCAAACCATTCTATGATTCTATTATTGGTCATTCTGTGATGTTTGCAGAGCTACCCTTACAATCTTCAGTTCAAATCATCCTTAGTTAAAATTTTTGTCCTCTGTAAATGAACTTAGGTTTGCAATCCCATCCTATTTGACAGAAGATAAAAAAAAACTGAACAATGTAACAGATGTAAGTGTCTTTTCTAAATTTCTTTTTCCATCAACATACAATTTTCCAGTTACCACATGAACAATGCATCTGATTGGTTGTACAGTTTGTGGAAATACTGAAGAGGACTCTCTCCGAAACAGTTTTAAATAAAATATTAGTTGTTTTGGGGTTTTTTTTGTTGTTGTTTTGTTTTTAAATCCATTTCTTATTTATAAAAACAAATACTTCTCAGTCATATTTTTGCCTGGATTTTTTAAACAATACAATGAGAAAGCCTGATCAATAAACGTTCTCTGATGAGTTTTTCCAAATTTATACCCTGTTGTGATGGTCTCACACCTCTCAAAGTACATAGTACTTCATAGTCAGTAGGGAAAAGAAACATTGAGAAATAATGAAGTAAAAAAAAAAAACCCACAAAAAAAAAAACCAAAACCCAAACACCCCCCCCACCTCAAAAAAAAAAACCACACACCCCCAATTTTTATATTACAAATCAATCTTAGGGACTATTGCAAACAACTTTCAATATCTGAGATACAGTAACACCAGCTCCCAGGTAAACACCATAATTCTATTTTGTCTACTCTGTTTTGATGTCACAAAAATTCAAACTTCATATAAACTGCATGTGCCATTTATTCTTCATTCTATTTTTAAGTAGCCTATTTCTTTCTGCTGTTGTGCTTTTTGTGGTAATCCAGTCACAGTTAACATCCCAGGTAGCACTGTCTCCAAAGCTATATAAACTTTTACTAGCACAAAGAAATTGCAAAGTAGGAAAAAGTTTAAATTATTGCAGAAATAAACCTAGAATATAAATGGTGCTATAAAACCCTACTTGTTTCAGCACTTTTTTTTTTGTAATGCACTGTCACTATTATGTGTCAATCACAAGAAATCTATTCTTCAAAAACAAGCTCTTAGCCACTGATCAAGACCTAAAAATGCTTTTTTCCCAGGTGGCCTAATGATAACGGGTTTTCACAGATCAGCTGCAAAAGCTGGTTGTTTTCTTCTCACTTCAGTGATGTAAAATTCCAGAAATGCCACAGTCAAGTTAATATCAAAGAAAACAGATATAATGAATACAGAATAAGGGGACTTATCTAAACTCTGACTTTTGTAACATGCTGTATTCAGTTCTGCAACTACTAAACCTCATCCTGGGAGGTGTTATATAGCTACAACTTCCACCAAAGTCCAGACCTCTTAGGACTAGCACCAAGTCTTGGCACACACACACAAACTCATTGGTGGAAGCATCATTTTTGTTAACTGATCAAAAGTTCAGTGTCTTTCCTGAGTCCGAGTTCTGCCCTGTGAAGGCTGACACTAGAAAGAGGAGTATCATGGGCCTAATTATAGCTCAGTAATTCCGATACCAGTCTCTGACAGTCCCAGCTTGAGCTGGGAGGGTATTTGTGTACAAAACATCAGTCACAGAGAGTAGCTATGGGAGTTTACGCCAATGAAGGGCTAAGCTCTGTTGTGCTCTTAAGTCATTTTGCCCTTCCTTCGGCAGAGATACTGAATGCCTACATCTTTAAACCCGAGTGCGTTCTGGTAACCATTTCTCAAAAAAAGGATAATAGAACTAAAAAGGGCACTGGAGACAAGAAACAAGGATAATCAGAAGTATAAAAGTATAGGTCATAAATTGTCAGCTTCCAGAAACAGGGAGCACAAATTTGGGAAAATATAACCCTACTTTTGCTCTGCTACTTCCGCTCGTTCCCTCTAAATCCTTCATTGGCCAATGTCACAAAAAGTACAGCGTCCTAGAAGGCTTTTGGTCTGCTGTTGAATAGTTGTTCTTATGATCGTAAATTTGAAGACAGGAGGGAGCACTAGAGTACTGATTCCCACTTCAGGAAATTTCAGCTAACTAGCCACACACACCCCAAATCAGACCACTTAAATTCCCTGAGATCACATTAGATAATTTAGATCAAGTATTTCTAGAGTTCTATAGGTGTACAGATAATAGAATATACAGGATCTTTACTATTTCAAAATTAGCAAACTAAGGTCTGTGTTTTGGAACTGAGGCATCATACCAAGAACGTAAGCCTTTAAAGTAACCTCAGGGTATGTTACATATTTTGATAGGCATTTTTAGACTAACATCTGTGTCTATAACAAATGAGGAATAAAAATAAAAGACTCTGAAAGCCTTTCAACTTCATCACAAACAAGATCAGTTTGTCATATTAGCACTTTGATGAAAAATCTCATCGAATTATCTTGTCTGTTTAACAATAAATTACATCTAGAGAAAAACTGATTCAGTTTTTTTTAAGCAGGAGTAACACCTACAGCAATAAGCAGAACTCCTCAGCACATCAGTGTTTTAATGCATTTAAAACACAAAACTAAAAACCCATTTTGTAAGCAAAAAACAAAAGACATTTTTCTTATGTTCCAGAAAGCTTAACAGCAATAAAAACCCACACTTCATTTTCAGTTCAGTTTTCACTGCTTTTAACAAAATTATAGTTTTACTTGATTCTCATTCCATCAAATCACTATAGTTATCATAAAGAAACTTAACTATTTTACCTGACTTAAAACACACTTGTAGCTCGATGCTTCAAGTCCAACATAGCAGTTATTTAAACACAGTACAGACTGCTTGAAAGTAATAATAGTGAGAATAACTGCTCAGAATACCTAAAAAAAGTTATAAATACACAGCTTGCCATTCTTATTAATTCTTTCTCTTCATACTGTGATACTTTTTGAACGCTCTCAAAAAAAAAATCTATTGGAAGTATCCAATTAGTGAAATAAAAATTTCATTTAATCTTTTTAGAAATACTGTCTGTATAGCATTTAATGAGAATCAATCCCATTGACACAAAATTAAAAAAACAAAAACCAACTTGTGGATGTAATGTGGGTTTTTTCCCTATCCAGCCTGCTTATGCACATGGTTGTTTGCTTAAGTATGAAATCCCAATGAAATCACATCACTTGTTTCTTATAATTACATCGTTACGTACACTGTAAATGTCTGGTACTAAGCATGGTCACATAGGAAGAAGCAGAAGTAGAAATACATTTCAGCTGAAAGATTCCTCCCCCCCCTCCCCGAAGAGTTTCTTTACAAAAAATACGGTATATAAATAATTTCTGAATGTACCTCAATATTTTCTAAAACAAAATGCTAATACAATACATTATACCAGAGCCTAATCACTGACAGATGGAAGCAGTATAAGTTTCCTAGCAAAATAAAGCAAGCATAAAAGACACTGAAAAATAACCCACTTCTGCAATAACAAAAATCAGTTTAGAAGTACGTCGACCAAAGAAGTCTCTCCAGAATGAGTGTTGGAACATCTTCTCAGTCAACCTGTGCAAGCCACATGATTGCAGCAGTAGCTCTTCTCCAAAGACAAAGCAGAAGCCTCATTTTTAAATTCAGTTTCTTCCTTGCAGGGCATCACAAGTTGTCTGGTTTTGCTCTCTCTCTCCTCTCAGAAATGTTATTTTAACTTCTCATCATAAAAAGATATGATTCCAATGTTTATACTATGAGCTACATATATCTTTAAGAGCAAGATGTTGAATTTAGCTCTAATGATGAAAAAAGCCTTTAAAAAGGAAAACTCATCACAACTCATTATGTACTATAAAGGCCACAGTTTGAGGAATCTGTAATTCCAATGATGATCATTTTAAAGTAGATTTACAGCAGAAAATAGTTAGATCCTTTGACTTCAGTGATAATTTTCCATTTTGTAATTTAACACTCCTTTAGTTTATATTTGCACATTAAAAATATAGCATCTAAAAGTCCATCATTAAATACTTTTAATAAGTGCAATAAATAAAGTTTACGGTGTGCATAAATCTAAGAACAAAACACAGCTTAAATTGTTAATCTTACACTTTTTCTCATTAATTGCAATACATAAACATATGCTTTATACAAAGATATTTGCTACAAAATAAGTATAATAAATACAGTTTACCACATGTATTAATCTTAATAGTTACAAGCTGTTAATCTTATATATTAGGTAATAATTTGCAATAAATAATTGTTTATTATCTTGATGTTTGCTTGTCTTGGATTTTAGCAATATGCAATAAAGAAATGCAATTTTGAATAATTTGATTGTAAGACTGCTGGGAAAATACTGTAAGTTATAATTAGCTGAGGGAGGATTTTGTTCACTAGATGAACTATAGAGATATAGTTCAATAACAAAAACATGCATTATTGCTACCATAAATAATTTAAAAAGTTAACTTCAGTTTCAAGCAATAAGCGATTTTTAAAACTTAAATGCAAATAAAATTAGTAAAATATTTCACATTCTTTAGTTCTTTTATCATTCTGTGCTCACTGAAAACAGCAACAAAAACCAAAGCAGCATTTCAGCATCTTAGAATTCTTTGCACATGAATACATCCCACATATCCACATATACCCGTTTCCCACCATCAATATTTGCCTGTTCAAAAATGTGTCATACATTTATTTCATATATTTATATTTATTTTTTTTTATTTTATATTTTATCCATCTTCAGTCCAGTTCTAGTCTAATGTGCATTTTACCATATTTACTAATCTTAATAGAAATTGGTTTTCCTATACATAAAGGGTAATAATTTGTCATAAATATTTGTTCATTATCTCAATATTTTCTCACCTTGAAATTTGGCAACATGCAACAAAGAAATGCAATTTTGAATAACTCAATTGTAAGACTGCTGGGAAAATGGGGTAAATTCTAATTAGCTGAGAGAGGACTCCATTCACCTCAGAAGGAGACTGCTGCTTGCCTTCAGTAACTTAAAATTTACTTGCTTAAAAGCAAACTTTTAATTTCTTAAATTAAGCAAATATATACAGTAAAAGCCTTTCAAATGTGTCACTTCTACAGAAACAAAAGGACAGCTACAAATAATAAATATAGGTCCTGAAGCCCCAAGGTGTTTGGGTTGGGCATTAAAAACAGGATTAGCCTCAGATAACATCTATGTAACACTCGACTGGTCAGCATATAGTATGCATTTTTATGCAAAAGTATCATTTTGTCTGTGTTTCATTATTCCTTTTTTTTTTTTTTTTGACTTGTATGTCCAAATACCGATATAGGCAGATCACAGTTCTATATTTAAGAAATATAGCAAAAAACAATGTAAAGCTTTTTGTAAACTCTGTTCACTGGCAAACTCAGGACTGCAACACCCTTTAATCACCATCATACCAAAGCAGAACATGTTTGTACTTTCTGCGCTCTACATGCAGTATTCAAACAGTAGGTATTCCTGTCACACACACACAGAGCAAGGTCTTCTTTCTAAAGTGAAACACTTATTAGGAAATCAGAATTTGCAGAATGCCATCTTAAAATAATTTTGGAATTTCACTCAACTCTGCTTTCAATGCAGTTTCACTCTATTACTCTATTTGATTTCCCTGTAATCTGGCTCTGCTTCCAATCTGTAAACCATGCAAGTTAAATAAAGAGAAACTACATTACAAATGCAAGCAGTAGAGTAGAAAAATAAAATCCATCAGTAGATCACAGTATTTCATAATCTGTTTATTACCAAAGTTGTTATACACATACCTATAGTATCTCTGAAAATTATCTACTGATAAACATTGCTATATATAGCAGTATTTGTAAAGCAATGCCACTTACTGTTAAGAAAATAATATAGTCATGCATTCATGAATTTTACAATGATAGGTAAATTCCAAACACTATACTAGAATACTTATTCGTCCCACCTAGTCACCTTGTACTATCAGGTAAACAAATTACTTACATTTTGTTTAAATGTCATCTAAAAACTATCACTAAACCACTGGAATTTGCTGACACAGAGGAGATAATGAAAGACTCCTCATTTAGTGATCAGAACCTGGTGTGTGTGTATTTATATATGTACAGTTACTTTAATCTGTGAAGTTGAAAGAAATAATTTACCTTTCTAGAAATTTTAACTGAATTAAATGATACAGCATTCAACATTGTAATGCAGTTTAATAAAACTGCCATTGTTAACATTCTGTAAAACAGTGGTGGAAAGGAGAATTTATTTGTAGGTAGATTTACAAAAGCGTACTGATACGTACAAATTTTAAACGAACGCAAATCTGAAAAATGATGCTCAAAATCAGAAAATATTACAGGCTTAATCATTACAGAAATCGAAACACACGATGAAAACAACTAAGTCACACTAAAATAAAAAAAAAAAACACACTCAAATTAAAACCCAATTCCCACTTGCCTTACTTACATGAATAATCCCATTGATTTTAATGGGACTATTTGAATAAGTAAAGCATGGAGAAGAACAGGATGAACATAGTGTCAAACCTACGATAGGAATGAATTCAGAAACCCTCTGCATAATGTCCAGGAACAATTTCCATCTAGAACTCAGGAACTGGAATAAGACTAGTTCAGGTACTTAAATGAATTTGTACGCAGCATGTAACAGGAGAAATCAGAAATCTGAATCTTCCGTTCACTAAGGATAAAAGGAAAATATTCTTAAAACAAAAGTGGGGTTTTTACACCAGATGAAAGGCATTTGTTAAACAAAGAGCTAAAGAAGTCTGCTATTCAAATGAAACACTGTACTACAAAAACACAGCGAGACAAGCATTATTAGAGGCTTCACAGCAGATGGAAAAGCTACTTTGTTGTAGCCTAAAGATGTAAAATGCAATACCAGTCCCTAAGTGGCACTGGTACAACTGTGGAAATCATACAGCCAGATGAAGCACATAAATTTCCCATATGAACAATTGTTTTCATTTTCCTCCCATGCCACTAGATATTATAAGTGGAAAGTAAAACACAAGTAAATATGTTCATTCCACTCTTGTGATCAGTGATAAATGAAAGGCTATTGAGCCTGACAAAGGTCAGCCACGGCCCCGCCGCCGCCTGCCGAGGCCGCGGTGGCCGCAGGTGCGCGTGCCCATACTGCCACCAACAGGCCACAGGCGGGATCGCGCCGCGGGCGCCTCTGCCCAGGACCCGCAGCCGCGCTCACCTCAGACACAGAGCGATCGTTCGTGCTGCTGCGGGTAGGAAAGAATGCAACGCGGTCAGTGAGCAAAGATGAAAACCAGTCCAGTTCTACAGACAGCAGCAACGGAGCTGGAGAAAACGACGGCTTCTAAGGAGCACCACCAGCTAACAGACACCCCAAAAAACGTGGCAAGAGCATTTCAGACTGTTATTCGTAGAACCGAGGCAAGATTTCACATGACTTAAAAAAAACACAACTTTTAAGAAAATTTAAAATATTAATGCTGGAAAGTAAAAATAAAAATAGATTAGGTAATTATCCTAGTAATTATCCTATAAGTTCTCTTTCCTTCACCTAGGTATTTACACTGCTACATATTTTCCTGAAGCTCTCAGTGCCTCAGCAACAGCTGCGAGCTCCAAGTCCATGGCCAAATACTATTCTCTACAAATCTAAACATACAGCAGGGCTCAAGGTAAAATTGTTAAAAATAATAAATTTATTGACTAATTCTGTATCATCCTTGTCTAATATTACCATATAAATAGAAAATCCTTGGCAAGTTATATTAGCCAAATTTTAGACATATTCTGAAATATTTATTCATATAACTAATTCCCAATCATTCAATAGTATTGTTAACTATAGCAGCCAAAGGAAGTGGCATTAAAAAAAAACTTGTGATAGGCAGAACTGGGTCAATGTCATCTTTGGGACAATTAATTTCATGTAGTATTAGATTCACAATATATTTTACAGTAACATATTTACTACTGCGAAATTCCATGAAGAGGATTTTTTTTTTAAAGTTATCCGATACTATTACAATTTTTAAAAGGGGGGAAATGCTGCAATAAATTGAAAACTGCATTGGGTGGAAAACAAAATATAAGCTGGAATTTCAGAAATCTGAACACGTCTCTTAGAATTGCTAGATATTTTTAACATTATCCACCCCTCCATTTACTTGTATGATAAAATACCTTAAAATTCTCATTCATGATACAGATAGAACTTTTTATTAAAAAAAAAAACAAACCCTCAACCACAAAAAAAAAAACACCAACCCACATACAAAACCACACAACAAACAGGAGAGAGATGGAGACATTCCAGAATAGCTAAGACCTCAAAAAACCTACAAGTCAGATAAAATTTTTTGGAAGTGGCCAAGAATAGAATACATTTAAATCATAAATATGCTTTAATATTTTTCAATCACTTATCATGCAATATGTAACATGGCTGCTCCTCTTTATTTACCAATCTCTATGTCTGCCTTAAGCTTGGATCTCTGTTACTTGGGCAGGAATTTACATAGTCTTTATTTTCTAGCAAGTAACATAGGAAAAAAAAAATAGAGCAACTAATGAAAGGAAATACTGTTTTCTACACATTCTCTATTTCTGGGGAGAGAAGCAACACTGAAGACATGAAGTCAAACTTTATTCACTCAATATTAACCCTGGGGCAGCAATGGAAGAGAATGAAAGAGAATTCAGCACGGCTGTATTTCATGGGTATGGCACAACTGCAAAGCTCCAGAGGACCAGCGCTTGGAGCAGACCACTCAAGAGTGCAGGATCTCTGCCACAGAAATCCTAGCAAAAAAAGTGATCAGACCTAGAAAAAGCATAACTATGTCCAAACAAAAGGCACACCCTAGAAGTGGTCAAAGGCACAAATGACAGTGAGGTATGTCCAAGTAATTTAACAGGACATGGATGTCTAATTCTCATTTATGTTCTTAATAAAAGCCCATTTGCAGTTCCTTGTGAATGACAGACCATTGCACACATTTTTCGTTCATAGGAATTACACAGACTTTTCAGGCTTGAAAAATTGTTCCCAAGTCAACAATAGCAACTTCCGTGTGTCCCCAAAATAACACATGGAAGATAATGCCAGATATTTACAGGAACACAATCAGCAGTCAGAACTCGTCTAGATATATCATTGCTGTGGTATTGTACATTTTCGTCTGTTTGGGCAGCTCATTGCATCATATCTAGGGACCTCTCAAAGTTTGGCCAAGACATAAAAAACAGATCGTATGTATTTCAAAGTTCTCAAACCTCCTTCAGTGCCACCCTTTTCTTAAATTTCAAGCTCACAGAATACATTGGATGTTTCTGGCAAGGTAGCCAACAAAAGATGGAAGCAATCTTATGCACTCAAAATTGAAATAGGAATAACTATAAGAGGAAGGAATACAAAGATTCTCCAAAAGTGAAAAAGAGCTCTTCCAATTAAGGGTGATATTCCATGAAAAATGAATGACAACACTTTGAAGAAGATGTACCACAAAAACCTCGCTTCCTATTACAGCAGACTGAGTGAGTGCCTGTGTCCAAATTACTACTCCTCCTGGGTTTGATGACTTGAAACAAAGAAAATATTTGCAGAAAAGCTATCAGAACTCTTCCTGGATCACTTAATCAAGAAAGGACAAAGCAAGACAGAATCACACTACAATAGCTCCAAGAGGTCTGTTCTTTAATACAGACAATCCATTGGAGGCCAAGACTGAACTCTGGCCCTTCTACCATCTTGCTTCCAGATGTGCTGACTCTAGATTAGCTCCATGGCAGACTGAGGTTGAGCTAAAGACAATTACTAGCAATCCCTGAAGGACTGTGTAGAAATGGGACTTTTCTGACCATCCTCACAGCTCAAAGCTGACAACAATGTACATTTCCAGCAGACTCGCCCTTGCTGTGAGGCCTGCCCTCTCTCCAGCCACTCCCACCAGTCATGGTGAACACTTTTCACAATTTTTCCATAGGAAGTGCAACCCACCACTGTACCCCCACAGATGCAGCCTGTTCAGGTGCTAAGCTGCAGTGCACAGACTAGATGGGATTTCTTATGAGATTGGTTCACTTTTGTTCTGTTTACATACTAGCTAACAGCAAAAAATTAACAGGGCCTACATATAACAACGGTTGCAGTAGAGACCAGTTCTATATGTAAAAAAAACTGAAGAGCTCAATTTTAGAAAAATAACTATTTTAGCTGAAAAGTAACTCATATCAGGTCTCACATTGCAGGTGACATCGAATGAAATAGGTCCTTAGTCCCCAGTTTTCTTTTTTGGAATGAACTTCATTACATCCACTTTCTTCTCCTCCTCATGACCTGCCTCCTTTCCAGACACCACCTTCCCTTTCTTCCCTCCTATTCACTACATTGCTTCTTGCCACTGCATGATGCTGTCTCCTTGTCTTCTATCCTTTGTTCTTCTGACCCCTGCTGCTACCTCCCTCCTCCCCCAGCTGCCCAAGTTGGCAGTGTCAGCACAGGGCCCAGCCTAATAAGCCTGAAAGAGCTTATTAATTTAGGCTTCATGCCATGCCTCAATGCTATTGGTGTATCCCTGGTAGCTGGGAACCAAAACATACAGTGAAACTCAAAATTCTAATGTGAAATTCAAACATTTTAGAATTAAAAACAGAACAATTTCCAAGATATTTATTCTGTAGGCAGGCAAAATTTGAGTACCAATTTCTATCTGTATTTATTTAAGACAGCTGAAGTTACAATAGTTCCTATTCCCCCAAATCACAGGAATTGCAATGCTTTATTATCATATCCATGTTCAAGATGTTTCATCTTCACATTGCGTGGGTTTCACGTAGCTTAATTCTCCAAATCACTAGCTATTTAAGGTGTACCTACAAAAGATATCTATACATGTGAAAAGCATCACAATTTCACTGCACAGCAAAGTTTTCAGGGAAGCCTCGTGATGCACAAAAAGGATTTTTTGAAAGAAAGTAAACTTTTTTTTTTAACGCTGTATGGACACAAAGTATTTTTTCTAGATCATATGATAAAAGTGGAAACCATTAATAATTTGACACCAGATATTAAGCAGCATATTAAATATCAGTTTGTACTGGCAAACCTGATACTGTTTATATATTTTATATACCTTATTTTACCAACATCATTTGCTCTTCATTAACATTCTTTATTAATCCTTAATGTCATTTTTATAATAAAAATCACCACTACCATCTCTGCCAAAAGAAATACTAAATACAGTGCTAACATGATACAATGGAAAATTGCTAAACAATAAAATGGATCTCTAAGAAAATTTGATATAGATTTCCTGTAGTTTCCCTGAACTATTTTCAACCCTTCTCACAAGGGATACAGCAAAATGGCAATGAAAAGTGAATTTCCTGCTGTTACAGCTACTTTGGATGCTCATGCTTCTGTTCCTGTGGAGCCAACTTGGATCAATTTCAAGAAAATAGCCTTTATCTACACTTTTGCACAGAAAACACATTTCTGTTTTGAGGATATGCAGTATTTGTCTGTGGTCAGTATTTTAATCTGCAGCATAACAGTGTTGTAACTTGCATATAATGAAAGCATAGCATACTATCAGAGAAAGATTTACAGAGCAGTTAAAAATTATTTTTGCACTTCCTAAATAAGGTAGAGAAGTATCTAATTCAGAATTCTTAATATCATTTGTGCACTCTATGATACTATTACATGCATATTATTACATGCACCTAGTACAGTTTTATCTATTGTAGCATTAACAGAAAGTTAGATGAAAATTAGTATCGTCATGGTATCGGGTCTGAAGATGCTTGCGTTGTCATTTGTAGATCATCTGTGTCTTCTGGCCTGATCAGGAATGAGAGACCCTGCAGCAGTTAGTCCTAATCCTGTTACCAGGTGTGTCAGTACTCATTTGTTAGCATTACACTGAAGTTTATGGCCCACTCTTATCACCAGAAAGACAACGAAAAAATTGGTTTATTTTAGGATACAGACACTCAAGCAAATTAATGCACAAAGAAGCAGCACACAAATTTACTTACTACTCTCTCATTGAGGAGTTAGTAATAACTGATGGGCTGTAATCTCACAGCAAAAGAGTGTAAAGACACATGTATACATTCATGCCATACTTAATCTCATCATAGCTTGTATTTAAATATCCTTTATATATATATATTTTTTTTTTTAAAAAAAAAAAAATCACTTCAACAGCGCAAAACCAGACACTTGGTCAGTTTGAAAGAACACCAAGCAGGGTGCCAATGACATCTGAATCCACCAGCCAGCTCTCATTCTATTCAGAGATAGTCAACACATGCATTACCTGGCTTTTACTATGTCAAATTTGTTGGATAAACATGGAAAAGCATTTTATAAACTGTACACTCTAAATAGATGCAGCTATTCTATAATTAAACAAATCACAGCATCTCTGCAAGAAGAAACACTCTAAAAGAATCATCAAATCAAAATGTGAGCTCAGACTTTCTTACATGACTCCAGAAGACTGATCAACAATAGCCTAGCTAGGTCCTTATTTCAGTGCAAATATAAACGTAAGGCAAGTAGAATACGATGATGCACCAGAAAGAACAGACTAATTCCTAAATCATAAGACCGCATTTCTTTATCTGTTGTACACGAACACACTCTACCAAAAGCATTGCTCCCATTTCAAATGCCAGCTCTCTGGAGCAGCAAAATTAACTGCATTGATGTAAGCATCATTCTCTACTCTAGAGCACACAGCAATAGTTGTAACACAGAAACACAGCAAAACAAGCAAACTTCTTCAGCTCGCTTCATACAATTTCACACTAATTTCCCGATATTTAAAAGGAAAAATGGTAGAAATTAATTACTTTGATTATTGTTAAAACTTAGATGCGTCTCTTAATAAAGAGTTCAAGTACCAAGTAGAGTAGGTATAGTTTCCTCTCTATACACTCCATAAATCTGCTTCTTCAATATACAATTCAAAAAAGCCCCAAATTGCTATTGCTATCATGATAAACATTGGAAAGTTCTGCTTGACCTTTTATTAACATTTTTCTATACCAATATGGTTCTTTTGCTACAAGCACCCTAAGGAATTATGAAAAATACTTTTTTCTGTAGTTTAGCCCATGTGCACTTAATAGGCTCACAAATATAATACCATTATAAAAAAGAAAAACTGCCAACACTGCTAAAAAAATTGTCATAACACTAAATTATTATATAAATATAAAAGGAGTATGTCTGTAAAATATTCACTCAATGAACATCCCAAGGTGATGATTTTGCTATGTTGTTTTTATTCCTGGGAGATCCATAACACATTTGGATATGCCACATGTCACCACATGAATCAGGCAGTTAATGCATGTGCTTTTTAGAAGCAGAGATGTCTTCCCAGTAGAATGTGCTATAAAAAAAAATGTTGAGATTCTGCTGCTTTGTCTGATAGGCATAATTTAATGTCTTGCTTATAATGCTGCATCTTAAGGAAAAATGTGCACTGTCCTATGTAGTTATTTACAATATATTACTAAATCTATGCAAATATATTTCCCTGAGCTTGGTATTATATAACAAAGGTCAACAATGTTTGAAATATTTTGAAACGCATTCCTAATATATTTTGTATATAGTACTAATGTCCAATGTACATACATATATCTTAATATATTTTCAGATATTTCTATTCATTTTATCTTGCTGTAGATTATTACAATAAATATGTGGGGTTCTTTTGCTTTAAGACTATAGAAATTAGCCTATCAAGCTATGTCTTTTCATTAAGAATGCTAATTATACATTTGTTAACAATGCATCATTTAAATTACCACATAATATGCCAGCACTACTTAACAAAACAAATTCTAATAGTCACTATTCAAATATCATTCAATAATAAACAGATACTCATTTGAGAAAAATTAAGAGAAAAAAGTTTTAAAGTTCTGCTTCCTATGTGATTCATTTCATAATTTCTACCATTCACTTTTGCCTCCACTAATATTGAAACAGAAGATCCCCAAATACTATTTATCCATCCCATTTTTGGATAAATATTTCTCTGTCTTTTGTGAAGACTCTAGACATCTGATTCCATCTACATATCCTCTTGTCCTTTATACCGTTATGTCCACATTATTGTTCACAATTTTTTTTCCTACAAATGAAATTGTATCAGTCATTAGCAGGTTGTTAAAATTACTCCCCCTGCTTTCTGAGATGCACAGGTTTTTAAGGGAATACTTTTTTTCCCCCCCATTTTTTCTTTAGATTTTTTCCCTTTTTTTTAAATGTATGTGTTAGGGACAGTACGTATTTTCTCTGCAGAAACATGGATGCTTTTCTAAAATTCAGGACTTACAAGTTAAAATATAAAATGTTCCTCTGTACATACAATACTACTGAAATTCTGAACAATTTGTATGTTGCCCTGTCAAGTAACTGACATCTTTCCAAATTTTACATGCCTATGATTTCAAAGTAAAAGTTCTGAAAATTAAACATAGTCAAGTTGTATATATTTACACTTTTCCTAAGTGAAAGCTGTATCATGTCATTTTAGCGGAGCACTGAATTTCAATATTCATTAGTGACATTACAGATCCACGTCTGAGAAAGATCCAGATTTTCAAGGCCAAAAGGAATCACATGTTCTACCTAGTCTAACTTACTTTTGCCACTACACTTCACCAAGCAATTCCCTGATCAAATCCAACAGGCTGAATTGCTATAAGCAGTGACTAAAAACAGGTTAAAACTAGCCCATATTACTGCAGAATGGGAACAGCAAACTTCTTACTCACGTTTCCATTGTAAACAAATTTCTGACAGTCACTTCTCTGGGAGAGGCAAGATGACATCCTATGAAGCACATTGATGAGTGCAAAGCATATTCTGGGTCAGCATCTACTACTGAGTTTAGCATGTACTATCTGCCTTACATACTTACTCCTAACTTGCAGACTATCTCTGTTCACAGAATCACAGAATCAACCAGGTTGGAAGAGACCTCAGGGATCATCGAGTCCAACCATTGCCCTGACACCACCATGTCAACTAGACCATGGCACTAAGTGCCATGTCCAGTCTTTTCTTAAACACATCCAGAGATGGTGACTCCACCACCTCCCTGGGTAGCCCATTCCAATGTCTAATGACCCTTTCTGTAAAGAAATTCTTCCTGATGTCCAACCTGAACCTCCCCTGGCGAAGCTTGAGGTTAGCTTGTTGTAGCATTAAATACTAGATATAACACTTAGTTCAATAAGTACCAAGCAAGATTTATCTGACTATGGCTACAGTAAACCCAGAAATATTTTTAAGCTGTTTGTGTAGTTGTATACCATGGCCACATCCCAATTCCACCCCTAAAACATAGGCTAGATAGGGGCCAGGATACTGGGGAACATCATGCCGTGCCCTTGCACGTCTATTTAGACTATACAATTATCCTTCCTAGTGTATCTGCAACTAGCAGGCAATACTATTCATTCTTACTGCCAGTCTAACTGTTGGCACTGGAGCAGTAAGGATTCTCCATCCCTTACCCACCATTCAGGTTGCACACTCAAGACTCTAAAGCTCAAGTCACAGGAGCAGATCAACAGGTAATTTAACTTTGTATCCTGTCTGCAACAGTGGGTGTAAGCAGAACATATGAAGAAAACAGGGCCAGGATGAGATACTTCTGCCTAATATTCTCCCTGCCTTCAGCTATTCTCAGGTCAGAATTCCCTACATTTTTCTTCCACATTTCTACCTGAAGCCCTCTACTGCCACTCTCTATCTTTTCAAAGTATTTCTCAGCTTCTAAAAAAAAGATTTTAGACATATAATGTCCTTACTCTGTTGATGTTTTCATTCTCTCTGTCTAGTGTTGGTTATTATTAGAGTCAATGTTTTAATTTCTAACATGTTTCGGTCATCTCTGATGGGCTTTTACTCTTATTAGTTCACATCAGTTCTTACCCATTTCATTTATTGTAATATTAACCACTTCATTATTACCCATTCTTGTTTTTCAACTAGTAATAAATTAATTTCAAAAAAAAATTAATTATATAGTGGAATTGTAATTCTAATTCCACCAAACTGTAAGAACTGTTATTCTGGAATTATATTCAGATATATATTTTCCATAGAACAGTCATCTATTTTTGGCATGTGATACAGTTTGCATTTACAAATCAAGTATAGTATGCATGTAATTACTTAATCAAAACTACATACAAAACCACTGTGCCTGGCAATATAATGGAAATTAACCCTGTTTTCAGCATACATATTTCCCACTTTGTCCACAAGTCTTCTTGTTTTCCTAGTAGAAAGAGTACCTTTTATTTCTCTTTCCTTGCTTAGCATGGTTTACATCATCTGTGATTCTGCTACATTTTCATTAATCTGAATTAGAAAATAACACAACCGTTTGAAATTGAAAATACACACACGAATCTGTGTTTAGATCTAGGATAGTCCTGGTCGGTCAAACATTGCGATTAGCTCCCACTGCAGTTTTAAATATACCAGAATTGTACACAACCCTGATAAAGAACATTGATATTTAATACTATGGTCCTATTAAGCAGTATCAATCAAGCATACTAACAAAAGAAATATCTCAAAACCTAACATACTCTACTTAAAAAAAGCAATACTACAGAGGCAACAAGATAAGAATAATGCCTACAAGTGGCAGAAATTTATTATGAAATTTTTTCTGGGAAAATACTTGGAATTGTGCCCCTGATGTTTGCCTAGAAGATTAAGATCTTTATTCAAGATTGGAGTTAGTTTCTTAGCATTATCATTCTCTTGTGTGTACATCAACATCACTGCAGAATTTCACAAAGTGCACTGTCTCCACTTGACAAAGGCCAATATTTCTTTTGTGTCATGGAGACCTGCTAACACCACTCACTATCTCTTCACATTCTTCACCCAATTCTAATAAATATTGGCAGTTCTTCTATTATACTTCACACGTCCCCCCATGAATACACACACAAGGGCATGGGAGGAAAACTGGCAATGTTTGATGCATTAAGATCACCTTTCAGAAAACATCTGTACCCCAAAAGGACTATACCCCCAATAAAGCTGCTTCACCTTGAGTTTCTCTTTGATGCATACTATTTCAGAAGAGGTACAAACGCAGCCATATCTTTGAGGTTTGGGACAACTGCTTCCTTTCTCCTTCAATATCAAATCTACCCTACCTATTTTGACATTTTCACACTGCTTTCTATCTTAGAGAAAAGAGGAGGAGGTACAAAATTTGCAAAGAATCCAAAAGTCCTTTCAAACAAAGATATTCAACAAACCTAAATATTAGATGTTTTTGTAGAGGGCTTTAACCAACATCATCAGAAGCAATAGATTGCCATAAGACAAGAAAGTATCATTTTCAGACTCCTTAAGAATAAATCTGCCAAATACGAACTTTATGTTGCAACAAATTAGCAAACAGTTAATCATGTACGTTTGTTGGTGAAGGTAAGGTGACCAGAACCTATTGGTATATTTAAATAGTGAGTCACTTTGATATTACACTTCAAAAGGAAACTAATTTAGCCAACTAATCTTGTTTATTTCCTAAATATCGCTAGTTGCTATCAGTCAGATGATTTTTCCAGACACTTACATAACAAGCATTAAAAAGATACATTTAGCAGCTACAATTGTTAACATAACAAAGGCTACAGAATCCAGAGGTTATTGCATTCTCCCAAAAGTACTTAAATAATAGCCTAAAATCTGAAGAATTACTTTAATACTTCAATAAAAATAACCCAATTCAAAACATTTTCAAGGAAACAGAGCTCCTTGCTCTAGGCTACCGAATAATGGCTGAAAGAAAGTATATAGCTTGTCACTTCTGATTAGAGAACTGTGCCTCTGTGCTTTGAATGAGAGGCATGTCTAGTAATAGGAAGTGCAGATATTAAATTTAATAAAATAACATGGAATACGATATATATGAAACTTGACCAAGTATAGCACAAAATGTAACATACATTACCCTGCTCAGTCAACTACTGTGGCCTAGCATCTAATGACAGACTTAATTTCTACTTTTCAAGGAGAGTACTACAAAAATATAATTTTCAGATTATACAAATATTTTATCAGACTATACGAAGAATGTAACCAAAATTGCCTTACATATCTACATGAATACATAACAATAGCAGAAAATTGCTAGACTACAAAATGCTCAGCCTTAAAAGCCCACAGAAAGACATTAGGTCTTGTAAATAATTAGTTACAAATACCCTGATGCTAATACAGCATCATATTACCCACAGAATATTTCTTTCTTTCCAGGTTTAAGGATTCATTCAGTTTTGGGGTTTATTTGTTGGTTAGGTTTTTTTTTTTTTTAAGCACAGTCAGGATAGAGCACTTACATATCATTCATGACAAATGAAGTGCCTTATCTGCTTATGTCTTAATTCTGGCATTCCAACACAAATTGTAACAGCTTTATCTTTCAATACATTAACCCTCAGCATGTATTTTCACAATTAAATAACAAGTTCTATTATAGTACTTTCCATTCCCTTTCTAACACAGAACTATGCTACCTGTGATATGACACATAAGGGATTTTAAAACAATTCCAAGAGCTAATCCCAGTAAACCCAGAATTAAAGTTCTTGTTTTCATATTTCACTTTCAAAATATTTAGAACTTTGACAGATATGACATTATGTTTTCATTAAAACAGCTGATTTCAAAATGCTGCACTGTGCAAAAACACCATAAACAGTTTATGATGAACTGCCACGCTCTTAATTAAAACAATAAATCCAGTGCACAATATTTGTGCAGCCTCTGGTTTGACCTTTGCCTCTTGCTATCCACCACCAAAGCTACTGCCTCATTCTGTGTACCAGATGTAGAAGGTTTTAAACCATGATCTGAAAGGCAGTAAAGATAAAATAGGAGAAAATGTGCCATTACTCTTTGCAGTTATGATTAATTCTGTTCATATATTACAATCTGGTTATGGAGTAAAACTGCAGACTTTACATCAAGTATTTGCCATCCAATGTACCAAATGTATAAAAATGCCTGATACTTAACAAAATGGCACAAAGCTAATTCACAGCCACCACATGAAGGACAAAAATAGGAATAATAAAAAAAGGACAGTAATTAGCTATCCATCTAAAATAATGAAGCTATCTCAGCCACTTGATGGTCAGTCTTGGCAACAAATTCATCTGTTACAACAAAACAAACTAATGCTTTCCCTTATCTCTCTACCACTCGATTTTAGATTAAAATATCCTTTAAAACTATCAGGTCTGCTCCACAAACAGAAACCAAAGGTTATTAATTACTATGGCATGCTGTAATGATCACAGATTTGTTGCATTTTCCCGGAAACAAAGTTGAATGCAGAAACAACTCAAAGACCTAAGTACAGGAAATGAGCCAGAATCCTGGAGTACAAGCGGTGTAGGCAGAAATCTTACAGACAAGATGATGAACTGAAAAGTCCTCATTCTGCAAATGCTTATACACTTATCAATTCATTGCTTAAATCCACAGTAAAGCCTGCAGGAGTAAACATCATGGTCTGCTTGGTAGATTCATATGACTATGTGTTGTATACTTAATATTTTCCCTTTCTGTCAAAAGAAATCAGTTCACCAAATGAAGCTAATATAGTTCATGATCACTTTTATGGGAAATTGGCATAAAAAAGATTATTCCTTAGGATGAAAGAGGGAAAGCGCTGTATGTTGCCAAACGAACAAATTCAGGATTCAAATGCCAGTCCACTCACGCCTTTGGGCATGAACTGCCTTTCCTATAACAATTCCCCACACAGAGTTGTAGAGAACAAGAGCCTTATTTTGCTAGTTCTTTGATTTGCCCCCAGTCAGGAACAAAAAAATCTCTCCTCAGGGTTAACTTACAGACACACATCATTCTGCAGTTGACAAGACACTAGGTATTTCAGGAGGCAGGGGGTGATAAGGAGTTTGGTTTTGGTTTGAAACTTTTTTCTTTGCTCCTCAATTTCAGTTACAAATTAAAAAAGAAAAAAATATAGGAACACACACACAAAACTTTCCCAGGTTTGGTTCCTTACACAGTATTCATTATGCATTCAAAATCAAGGTACACAGCTGTGCAAAGCAATGTATCACTTTTCTACATCATTGACAGACAACACAAAAGTTCAAATTCAATGAATGAGGTCTGTGGGAACACAAAAGGGAAAAAACACACATATATCTAGTTTCCTGCCCACTGAGAAATTGGAAGGTATATTTAAAAAAAGCAAGACATACAAAAAAAAAATCTACTGCATTAAGTACTCCATTATCTTTGTTAATATTATTAACTATTCCTTGGATTTCTTTTTACAAAGAAACACAAAGGAATTAGACTATAATCAGTGAGAATTAAGTGAGTGGGGTAAAAAAAAAAAACCAACCAAACCCAACACATAAACAATTTCAACCCCTCAAAAATAGCTTCCAAACATTTCCTTAGAAGAAAAATAGGAAACACACAGTTATTGGAGACTTCAATATTTATGTCTTTCTGTGACTTTCACACCTACACTTGAGGAGAAGACTATTAAAAAAGTTCACAGTAAATGAGATCTTTTAAACTAAAAATGGATTAAACTTTTGAAGAGATATTTTACTTTTAGAGCTTCACTTGTTTTATTTGCATTATCACAGGTCCCACAGAAGCAAATCTAAAAAACTTGTGGCAAATGAATGACCCGAATTATGAAAAGAGCCAAGAATCTGAATTTTAAACCTAACTCAGACAAATGATTCTTCCAGCAACTTTTCCAGACTCTGGGATTTTTCTGCTTTCCATATTTCTAAAAAGTTGGTGGGGGAAGCTACCATGCTTGTGTAACCTTTGAAGTTGTTAGCTAATTTCTGCAAAGCATGAAATATTCCTACAGACTAAGCATACAATAGGAAAAAATTTATAGATGTCCTTTGTGATATACACAATGCCATACTTAAAACAGTAACCAAGGAACATGTGCACGCTTTTACATTTACCTAAATTCTACTGCATAAATATGAAGTCTATTTTAAGTGCTGCAAATTCCTTTTCATTTTCTTGGGTTGCTTCATATGAATATACACCATGTTTTAATCAGGCATTACTAGCTAAAAATTCAAGATTCTTGCTAGCTCATTACTTTACAAATACACATATCCTGAAAACTGCCGATATCAAATTTTGTGGAAAAGCTTGACTGCTAAAATGTGTCTATCATGACATGCCACAATTTAAGCATAATAGAAGATGACCTGAAAATATTAGTGGTTTTTACATTGCCAGTCATAAAAGTTTTGATATTTCCTTGAAGGCTAAGCTCTTTACAACAGATTATTAATGGCCAAAAGCAAAAACCCCAAAAATCCTTTCCTAAGCTTCTTGACTATAAAAGAACTCTAAAAAATATAATGTACCCTAACAAACTCTGAACTCACAAAGAAAACAAAGAAGAAATATTTTCTGCATTATAAAAATCTCAATTTTTATGCCAGTCTTATGATTACAGTAGGCCCGATTCATAGCATAAAAATGTTTGGAGTTTGCCTACTTATCACTTTTCTATAGCTTTCATGGAAACTTTCAAAGATAAGCAAAAGTCTAACTCATCATCAAATAGCCACCAATGTATCAAACAATCTTTTCTAAATCTCTTACACAAAATTCATGATTTTTATACCAGATACACATATTCATAAACTCTACACACATACCTCCTCCTGGGAGAAAGGACTGGATGTTTTCCAAAGACAGGCAGGAACCCAGAGAATCCACTAGAATTATTACAAGTGCAGAACTAAGTGAGAAATACCCTTGTAAATGATTTCCCCCAGGTGCGACTGCAGCACCAGTTGCACTCACTTAGTCTAACGAAGTTCTGGGGCAAATGTTAGGATTGGGTGGGGAAGGGTGAAATGTTGGGGGAAGGGGGAGTTGATGTAAATGAAGATGGAGACTTTTGTCTTAGTATTTAAAAAGAAAAAACACCACCACAAAAACCCACCAAAAACATCACACAGTCTTTTTACTCCTCCAAAAAAGAAAGTAAGAAAGATTCTGTGAGTCTGGTTTGGACCTGGGTTACTGTTATTTCATCTGCAACCTTTCAACTGTCCCTTATGATACAGCAGGATCCCATCAACCAGCTTGGTTACACAAGTGAAACCTATGTCAGAACACCAAAACTCCTGCAATGATTTAGCCAATAAGGAACCTGGAGACAGAATACTGCACAGCTGATGGGACAACTTCCAAATAACTAACTAATCCTTAATGCTTTCACAATACTGAAATTATTTCTATCAGTTTATCAACTATAACATTTCATGAACAAACATTAAAATTGCAGGAGAGCACTTTCAAGATGTAATTACATTCTAACATAGCTTTTTCCGAAGCAGAAATCTGGACCCTAACTGCAACAAACTTACTTGCCAAGTTAAAACTGTTTAATGGACACATATTAACATGTCCAAGTGACAACTTTTTTTGTAAAGTGGACACCAAAATGCAAAACTGAAACAAATGTGTCCTCTATTGCAAAGAAAGTGAACATTAAAACTTTCAAAAAACAGGTGTAACACTATTTGAACGTTAGCCAATAACAGCAGAAGAGTTCATCCTTTTAGAAGAAAACATTATTCTACAGAGTACATCACATAGAGCACAAAATTTAAATAAGCTTTAAATAGGAATTTTGCCTAAAGATCCATTCCACTCCAGCCTCTGGTAGATGCTTTTCTAAAGAATACTTTTTTATTCCATGAAATGATTAATTTGCCTTCCTTTTCCTTCCAGGAGAAAGGAGTTGGTCAGTTTTGATAAGATTCCTGGTGCAGGCACCCTCACATGAAATTGCGTAGCCAATTAAAGTGGTGGAGCTCTGATTCAGAAAGAATATTAAATACCTAATAGAAATTAACACTGGCACATATATATACAGCATCCAGATTAACACAGGAAAGTAAAAAGGCAGGCAGCAAAACCCTCCCCAGCCCCTTTTTCAACCATGAAAAAATCTACATAGTTATCTCCTGCTGGATCACGTTAACAGTGCATACATGTGCAAAAAAAAGCTATGCCCAGAAGTATAAAAGAACCAAGACCAGCCATCAGCAGCCTGGCTCTGTGACAAATCCAGAAGCAACCATGATTACTCCAAACTTAGAGCCACAACCACCTGAAGAGCTGAATGAAGTCAGACAAAGGGTATAAAGTGACATCAGTCACTACAGGGAATTTCCATTAGGTCGACTGACAGTCAACCAGTTGGAAATGATAATTATAGATTCAGCATGGTGCAGAACCACAAGACCACGTTCTTGTAACACTTTTAAATGATCCTTTAAAAGGAAGAATAAAATGCATGGAGAGAAAATAGAAATTCACCTTCCCAGTCAAAATATTCATCTTACTTTTCTCCTTAGTATTATCTTTCCCATAGCACATTACTCCAACACTTCAATTAAGAGAAATTAAATTACATTTTACAGAGAAAACTACAACAACAACAACAGAAAACACCTGTAAAGAATTCACATCCAACAAAGCAACCAATGAACTGCCCAAAATTTTTAAACTAAACTTTTGATTTTCAGAGCTGCCTGTCTCTTCAGGATTTCAAGTCACTTGAGTGGAACCTGCAGATGCTTAGAACCCTAAAACAAAAAAGCTTTTTTCTCCATGTTATATTGGAATTAGAGATGTAATTTGGACTCCATAGTACCTGACTTTGCCTCTAACCGAAGAAACCTTAAAAGCAATCACTCATAGATTACTAAATTTAAAATAGTCGTAATACCAACTGGCTGAATAAAACAGTTCACACATGTTATTTCAGTCCCTACATTCAGAAAGATCATCTGTTTGTCTTCAGCAAAGAGATATTCTGTGTTTGAAAAGTGCATACAATATACTATTAACATTGCCAGAAACAAATCTATAACAACAAGAGGTCTATGTTTTCAAAGTTCTCCTGGAACTAAGATTGGGCATTTTTCTTTAAAATAAAAAGTAATTCCTGAAAAAAAAGTATTAGCAATTATACAAAACTTGTAGACAGATATTAAATGTGCCCAATAGCATAAAAATTCTGAATTATGTATTTCCAAAGTTCTTCTATGAGTGGAACTTTCGTACTTTCTTCTTTATCCTGACTTGAAGAGCGAAGATTTAATAAACTGGAAAAGAGTAGATTAAAAAAATAAAATATATGCTTGAAGCACAATATACTTTAACCTTCTATCAGAGACCCTGCAAGAAAACTGGGCATATGAAGATCAGCATGTGAAAGATAGCATCCATTAAGGTTTATGCTGCAATGGCTTTAGGTTTCATGAATAACAAAAAATGAGTTCAGTCAAGAAAAGTGGTTGAATAAAATTGAGAAGAAATATAGTATCCACACAAGGCCTAAGAAGTCCACCTTCCTATGAACTCAGTTAATGCTGTTTTCCTATTACAAAAGTAAGAAATTACTATTTGTTTAATTTTAAAGCAGATAAGTGAGGAAAAATTAGTAAGAAGGCAGCTTGAGGAAAATCTACATTTTCCAGACTATAATAGTCAGGTAATGAGTCTTTTCTTGCTGGGAAATGTATTTGAGGCATGGAATGGAGCAAATAGGAATTAACTAGTGTCTCCAATGAATTCTAGCTCAGTAAACGCACAAATATCTGTAGAGGTAAGAAATTTGTATTGTAACAAAGGAATAAACTGAACTTGTTCGCAGCCTGTATATGTATTTCTTTTACATTCAGTAGATGAACCCCAACATCTAATCTAAACAGCATAAATGTTCCTCTAAGTGCTGGCAAGTGTTTCCAGTGATAACAAGTTTACCTACTTTAACAAAAGTAATGCAAAATAGTAACTCTCCTATATAGACAACGAGTAGTATAACCCTCTCTGTCTCCCTGCTCAATTGTCAGCTTTAGGAATATTCTTCGATCAGCTAAGATACATGCTGGGTACATCTGCATTCCCATGAAAAGTCTTCATATCTACACTTGAAGACATCAAAACATCAAATCTACACTTGAACTCATAGAACTTGGTAGGTAATTAGTTGGTAGATGTAGGTGACTGATTTAAAAACCCAGCTCTGAGGAGACTATCTGAATGAGAATTAACCTTGAATCACATAGGGTAACAATCACAAGTCTTTGTAAAAGAAAGAGATCTGCCTTTCTGATAACATTACCCGTTGATCATGTATCGCATTTATATAACTGTAAATAATCTTCCTTTTTAAGAGTAAGGAAAAGGACTCCTGTTTAGTAAGATGACTAAACAAATATTGAATTTATTATTTTTCCAGTGTTTTCATAGCTTTAGTTTGAATATATACATTATACACTGAAGCTACAGCAGTTATAAATAAGAAGACAAGAATCTTGCAGTAAGGTTGTGACTAAAATTCTCCCTGAATGAACAATCAATATCTTTATGATGCCAACCCAGGAAATCCCAAATATCATGCTTGGAACTACACAAGACCATTAATAAATATATTATCTTTGTAGGTAAAAGGAAATGTTTTCTTTACCTCATGTGAAAGGGATTGATCCCACTCAATATTTATACATGAAACAAGTAAGTCTTCATAGAGAATCACAATGAAGTAAATAAATTTCACTCTGAATCCTGTTATTTTCTTCTTTAACAGCTCAATGTTTTCAATCTGATTTCAAATTTTTTTGCATCAATGTTGAAAGTGAAAATGCATAGCTGTCACCCAAAAGAACTATACAGAGACTGTTTAAAACAAAGACAATTGGCTGAAGCAAGGAAACCTGAGACACTCAGTCATTTCGATTGTGAGCCTTAATTTGTGCTGCAGCACACATAAACAGTGCCAAATGTGAACAATTCAATACAAGTCACACTCAACTTCTGAAAATTTGCAATTCTTCATTTGAATTCTGTGGGCAATATTCAAGAAAAAAATTCAAATTTCATGAGGAATTCTTCTTGAGTTATATCTGAAAAAAATCTGTCTTTTTTTAGAATTAACAGAGGCTTTAAGACATCACTCCTAGACTAAATATACTGAAAAATCAGTGCCACTACACATGGAAAAACACTGTTTAAAAAAAAACCCACAATGAGCTGTATTCCATCTTTATAAATGTATCTTACTAAGCTCCACCACTGGAGCAGTGGAAAAAAGAATATGGATACAACTCCCTCTAATTTTTTATGTCTTTCTCTGTGCCATTGTAGGACTAACATATTCTCCCTCTCAAGTTTTTTTTTTTTTAATTGTGGTAGCACCACTGGGAGCAGGTGCCTTGAAGTGGGGGCACATACCGAGCCTGACCTCCCTATAAACAGCTCTGAGTTCCCTGATCTTGTTATGAATATTTTTTCTTCAAATGCAAAGCTGCAAAATGCATGAAAACTAAAGTAATTCAATTAAGTATCTATTCTGAGCTGGAAAAGACCATTTTGTTAGAACCAGTGGAGCACTAGTTTAACCCTAGTGCTCAGAATTCCCAAGCAAGTCAGCACATTAAGCCAGCTCTTCAACTTAAGAACAATTACTGTCATTTATCAGCTTGAATAGCAATAATGCACAAATCGACAGCTTTCAAGAGGCAAAGAGCGAGCTAGGTGTAATGATATGCAAAGCCACAGCACTCTACATTTTGAACTGTCTCCAGCCCATCAATACATCTCCAAGTACCTACAATTTATCAATACAAATGTGGTACCTGATGAAGGCAGGACCAAAAAGATAAATATGAACAGGGTGGAATAAAAGGTTCAAGAATGTTTGAATTTTATAATGATGAAATACAGATCACATTCTTACAGCATTTTACATGCAGTGACCTGATCACATCACATTTTATTCAGCAAGAGGAAACTAAGATAAGAGATAATCTTCCTTTCAGGCAGTTGTATGCAGCTGCTTTGCTTTTTTTTGTTTCTCCTTTCTTTTTTATTATTCTTTTTTTTTCCCCTGCCATTTCTATTTCAATCATGAATCTATGCAGTAGTTACACAGATATGGTTACTTTTATTGAAATATATAATTAACATATCATTATTTTTATCTCAAGGAAGCACAATATATACAGAAGGCGTCGTTTGAGTCTCACTACCTTACAAACCTATTTTAGGAGCAATTGAAGGATTAAAGGAATGCTTGAAATTATCTAATAGCATATATACCAAATGACATTCTACTGATGATAGGCTCAAGAATACAGAACTGATTTCCTCTGTACCTGATCTAATTGTGTGTTGTTTCTTCTTCTGGATTTTTTGGGTTTTTTTAACATAAACAGCTTCTTTGTGAATGGAACCTTTCAGCAACTAGAGCTATTGAAACAGTCAGGCATTCAGATTCCTTTTCTCATATAGCATCTATGCAGGCAGCTACAGTCATTTGGGTTAGCAGTTAACATATACAGAGAATAAAGACACTCCTAAGTTTTACCACAAGAAAAAAAATCAGGATTATAATTATTTCCCCTGCAAGTCTGGCAGTTCTACCTGAAACCACTAGGTTTATAATACCTTTTAATTTTCTATTCCTTACTTTCCAGTTATTACAGCATGTAAACTGTTATATGTAGTACTATCTTGATTCAAGATTTCAAGGTGTTCACTTGAGTTAAACATCTACTTTGAAATGTATTTTGCAAGGGGATCTCACTATCAAGCTACTTTTCCTCGACTACTTCCATCTTCAAAAGCTTAACTATGTTACAGAAAGTACCAACATATCCAGATGGATAAAATGAGGTATGAGCAGAACTGACAGACGGCTTTGCCAAAGAGAAAACAGTCTTGTAGTTAAAGAATAGAGATCAAGAGTTCTAGGGTTTATTCCTAGCTTTGCTACAAACTTCTCACATAATCTTGAACACATCACTAAAACCTGTGCTTCCTCAGTTTCCCCACAGACAGCTCTTTTTCTAAACACAGAGAATAGCTTCTTCAGGGGAGAGATGACAGTTATTGCTCAATGGAAAATAGAATATCATGATCATAGAATCACAGAATCAATCAGGTTGGAAGAGACCTCTGGGATCATCGAGTCCAACCATTGCCCTGGCACCACCATGCCAACTAGACCATGGCACTAAGTGCCATGTCCAGTTGTCCTGGTTTGGCCCAAACCAGGCCAATTAGTCTAGGAGAAACCAAGGTCACTGCTAAATTCCTCACTGCTTACGAGTGAAGAGCCGAAGGGGGGTCGCATGTGCAGGGAGGAGCAGACAGAGCAGGTGACCCAAGATTGACCAACGAGGTATTCCATCCCATATATGTCATTCTCACTTTCCTATTTATCACTAACCCACTGCCTCCTGGAGGTGGGGCCCAGGAGGGAGGGGCCCTCCTGTCTCCCACTGATTGGTACCAGCTTTGCCAATTCTCCAGTTAAAAGCCTGCAGGTGTGATGGCAGGGGAGCTATTGCATTTTGCCCTCTGCCCGTGCTGGGGGGAGCTACTGCATTTTCCCCTCTGCCCGTGCTGGGGGGAGCAACTCTGCCTGAGGAGGATTTCCAACCTCTCAGTCTTGGTTTTGTATATATTTGTATATATTTGATTATTTCTATTATTATTGTTATTATACTCTTTTTCTTTATTATAGTTTATTAAAACTGTTTTAACTTTCCAACCCATAAGTCTCTCTCCCTTTTCCCTTTCCCTTGGGGGGGGGGAGAGGGTTAACAGAGAGCATCTGCCACCTGGTTAAGAGCCAGCCCAGCTTTAAACCGTGACACCAGTCTTTTCTTAAACCCCTCCAGAGATGGTGACTCCACCACCTCCCTGGGCAGCCCATTCCAATGTCTAATAACCCTTTCTGAAAAGAAATTCTTCTTAATGTCCAACCTGAACCTCCCCTGGCGAAGCTTGAGGCTATGTCCTCTTGTCCTATCGCTAGTTGCCTGGGAGAAGAGGCCGACTCCCACTCCACTACAACCTCCCTTCAGGTAGTTGTAGACTCACCTCTGAGCCTCCTCTTCTCCAGGCTAAACAACCCCAGCTCCCTCAGCCGTTCCTCGTAGGTCAGACCCTCCAGACCCTTCACCAGCTTGGTCGACCTCCTCTGGACTCGCTCCAACACCTCAACAGCTTTCTTGAAGTGCGGGGCCCAGAACTGGACACAGTATTCAAGGTGCGGCCTCACCAGTGCCGAGTACAGAGGGATGATCACTTCCCTAGACCGGCTGGCTACACTATTCTTAATAGAGGCCAGGATGCCATTGGCCTTCTTGGCCACCTGGGCACACTGCTGGCTCATGTTTAGCCGGCTGTTGATCAGCACCCCCAGGTCTCTTTCTGCCAGGCCACTTTCTAACCACTCTTCCCCCAGCCTGTAGCGTTGCATGGGGTTGTCGTGGCCAAAGTGTAAGACCCGGCACTTGTTCTTGTTGAACCTCATGCCATTGGTCTCAGCCCATCTATCTAACTTGTCCAGATCACAGAATCACAGAATGTTAGGGATTGGAAGGGACCTCAAAAGATCATCTAGTCCAATCCCCCTGCCGGAGCAGGATTGCCTAGACCATATCACACAGGAACGCGTCCAGGCGGGTTTTGAATGTCTCCAGAGAAGGAGACTCCACAACCTCTCTGGGCAGCCTGTTCCAGTGTTCGGTCTCCCTCACCGTAAAGAAGTTTTTCCTCATATTTATGCGGAACCTCCTGTGTTCCAGCTTGCACCCATTGCCCTTTGTCCTGTCAAGGGATGTCACTGAGAAGAGCCTGGCTCCATCCTCATGACACTTGCCCTTTACATATTTATAAACATTAATGAGGTCACCCCTCAGTCTCCTCTTCTCTAAGCTAAAGAGACCCAGCTCCCTCAGCCTCTCCTCATAAGGGAGATGATCCACCCCCTTAATCATCTTCGTGGCTCTGCGCTGGACTCTCTCTAGCAGTTCCCTGTCCTTCTGGAACTGAGGGGCCCAGAACTGGACACAATATTCCAGATGCGGCCTCACCAGGGCAGAGTAGAGGGGGAGGAGAACCTCTCTCGACCTGCTAACCACACCCCTTCTAATACACCCCAGGATGCCATTGGCCTTCTTGGCCACAAGGGCACACTGCTGGCTCGTGGTCATCCTGCTGTCCACTAGGACCCCCAGGTCCCTTTCCCCTACGCTGGTCTCCAACAGGTCTGCCCCCAACTTGTACTGGTACATGGGGTTATTCTTGCCCAGATGCAGGACTCTACACTTGCCCTGGTTTAGGCCAAACCAGGACACCTTGTTATATTTCATTAAATTTCTCCCCGCCCAACTCTCCAGCCTGTCCAGGTCTCTCTGAATGGCTGCGCAGCCTTCCGGTGTGTCAGCCACTCCTCCCAGTTTTGTGTCATCAGCGAACTTGCTGACAGTGCATTCTATTCCCTCATCCAAGTCATTAATGAATATATTGAATAGAACTGGTCCCAGTACCGACCCTTGAGGGACTGCGCTAGACACAGGGCTCCAACTGGACTCTGTCCCATTGACCACCACTCTCTGGCTTCTTTCCTTCAGCCAGTTCACAATCCACCTCACTACCCAATCATCCAGACCACACTTCCTCAGTTTAGCTGCGAGGATGCTGTGGGAGAACGTGTCAAACGCTTTACTGAAATCAAGATAGACCACAACAGATCCCTACAGATCCCTCTGTAGGGCCTTCCTACCCTCCAGCAGATCGACACTCCCACCCAGCTTGGTGTCATCTGCAAATTTACTGAGGGTGCACTCAATCCCTACATCTAAATCATCTATAAAGATATTGAACAGCACCGGCCCCAATCCATGAACATCTGTGTGGTATTCCTCAGCAGAGGTCCACCACAATATTGTCTTCAGCCTTCGGGAGATGGAATTTGCACAGAGACACAATTCATCATATGATATAGCTCAAAGTTGAGAGGATTTAACAGGAGCTTTCACATTATTTAAAATACAATTTAAAAAAAGAAATACAATTTCCTCCTGTTTTACTGCCTTTCTAGAATTCATTCATCTTCCTCTAGCCATTGGGGGGTGGACTACTGGGGGGTGGTGCGGGGATGTATATTCCAATGCTCTGAGTTTATTTTTCACATACCTTTTTATTCCCACTGACAACTTCTTTTATCAACTTTTACCATCTTACTAAGTGGGCTCATTTCATGAGTCTCCTTCAGACATGCTAGGCTGCCAGCTGCTGAAAAGGGTGCAGAGATCGAAAGGATATCAACCCTCTGAAAATGCCTTAGAGACCACCAAGATGTCTCAAATGGCAGAATATGTCAGTTTGGAATGAATTGAGCTTAAGACATCCTTTTCCTGTAGGCCTTTCTTATACTGCCAATTACACTTGTTTACCAAGTTTAGTAGACTTACCAGTTAGTAATATGAATATTCAGTCAGAAGTAGTAACTCAGTATCAAGAAGCTCAATGAACAGCTTACTAAAGAAATAATATGTAGGGTCATCTCATCTCAAGGGAAAAACAGAAGAGAAACCCACCACTGTTAAGACAGCACCATTTTGAGAACTTAAGAACTGCTGTTTTCTAAGAAATGACTTTTGTATTTGGTCTAGTGTTCTGATTTCAGTTCAGCTAGCAATGCATATGGAAGAATCCACCATAATGGAAACAAAACAGTATAATTTTCCAGGAAGGTGTATGAGAAAATGTCTAAGCAGAACAAATGGATGCTTATTTTGATTTATATCTCTTACTTGTTACTGTGTTGGCAACACTCATGATTTTATCACAAGTCTCCTGTTACTTGGTATTCCTTCTCCTGTAACCACTCCCATAGTTGTATTATTATATAAAAAATTCTCATTTTCTTTTTTTAAATTATGTCTCTAACATTCAGCAATGATGAGAAAACACTGCAAGCTCAAACCCAAAAGTTTCAGAATACTAAAGGAAACAAAAAGAACTGCAAGTAAATTGTTTTTAAAAACTGTTTTAAACCAATGTCACTTTTTTATCTGAAAAGCAGTGGTCATTGGTGCTGAATGTTCCTATAAGTAATGGCTCTAAAGCTACAGTGATAGTAGAGAACGTTCATCTCTTTAACTTCTCCTTCTAACACATTTGTGTCGACCTCGCTACTGTCACCAAGCTCTATCGCTCCCGTCTAATAGCAGCATCAGAAATGCAAATGTACTATAAAAATCCAAGGCATAAAACATTACATTGATTAAAAAAAAAATAAATAATTCAGAAGAAGAGGAGAAACTCAAATAAACGTGTAACCTGAACGATCTAAATGACGTTATTGTGTCAAATCCCTTTGTTCATTTCTTATGCCTAAACTGACTGCGAGTTTGATCTCACTCCCTCTGAATTCAAAACAAAACTTCCATCTTTTTCTTTGAAAAAGCACAGAAAGATCTTCTAGAGTGAGACAGTATCTTCTGTTCAAAAAACTACAGATTTATCTATTCCTTGGCTGAAGTAATAAGCAGACGGTAGGGCCTTCTAGCACAAAGCTCTTCATTAGAAACGTGGGTATTCTTTTAAAAGGAAGTATTCCTAAATATGGATATTTAATATAAAATTTCATACTGACATGTGGGTTTAAACTGGCAGGAAAGATGTTGCAGCCATTTTATCCTTGTTTCTATGAACAGTATAGCAAGCATGAAATAAATACAGATGACATGGAAGAAATAGCAAACAATAAAATGGGAGTCAAACACTCTCAAACAGAAGAAAACTTCTTGACTCTTGTTATTCTTCTCTTTAAAGTATCCAAGCAGTAATTTAGAATAGAGTGCAGACTCACAAACTGAAAAGAATAGAGGGCAAATCAGGGCTATTTCAGGGATTCAGATCAAATGTTGATATATTTAAACACGCTATAACCCAAAGAGGAGGGTTTTCTTCAATGTCATCTTATTACACTGCAAGGGAGGAAAACAGACAGTTCAATCACAAAATCATAATGCTTAAGCAGCATGAAATCATAAAGCTAGCAACAAAACAGGTGAAGCATGCTACATTTATGATTCATATGCTTCCTTTCACCCTAGCACAGTATTGGTTTACTGATAGCCCTAAATGGCCAGTCCCTGCTGGTCTCTCCAGCACAAGAGGAGTGAGCAGTATTATCCTTTTGGGTGTACTTACTGTACTGCACTCCATCACATAAAAATAATGCACATGAATAGTTAAACTGTTTATCCAACTGTACACATAGGTTACAAGCTACCATAAATAGGGTTGTTGTTTAGACATGTACATAAAGCTCAATGCATACAAATAATCTTTACTGTCACATTCTAGATCCATTGAAATTGGTATACTGCCACAATATAATTTGGTAATTTTACTTTGCTACAGACATCCTAATTCTCTTAAAAACTGATGTGAACTAAAATAATAAATTATTTGCAAAATCATATCTATAAAAGAAAGTCTAAATGTGGACTTTCTTTGACCATTTAGTTTTCTCATAATTTTTTCAAATTCTATGTGATTTTGAAATCAGCAGTGTTGATATTCTCAAGCATTTGGGGGCAAGCACATCTTGAAAGAGGTGTCTCCTTAAGATTTACTTGAGTATAAATCCAGAGTAAAAACAATTCAGAGAAAACTCTCAACTTTATCTTGTGCCTCCATGTGGTGAAATAGGCACATCCACCTAAGATACTAAACTGAAATTAGAACACCACAAAATAAACTGGGATGTTTCTTCTCTGCACTAAAGCTGGACTCAACATAGGGATGAGGAGGGAATGGAAAGGACAGCTTTGCTTACCTCAGATAGGCTGAAGCCTTCTTCAGTCTCTGCAGCAGCTCCCGTGGGTGAGTAAGGAAATAACTTGCAGAATTCAGCCCATCTTTCATTATCACAGATCTTACTGATACAAGTCAATTCCTAACAAAAGGACAGTATTTTCTGGAGTGACTAAATAATCTAAGAGAAGCGAACTAGGCTCCTAAATGCCTTTTTACAAATTTTAACCATGTCTCATATACTAATGTGTTCATTACCAGGTAAACACACCCGCTATATTGCCATCTGTTGTCAATCAATAATCCATAGTATCAAGAAAATTTCTAAATTGCTTTCAAGATAACACCATTGTTCTCAAAAAATTATTTGAACCAACTTTTCCTATATAATATGAATGTAATAAAGATTTATTTTTCGAGATGTATTTACAATATACTTTATCCTAGCATAAGAAACCTGTTGCAGTCAAAAAAAAAAAGTAAAATTAATAAGGGAGAAACTAATGGAATATTTGCTACTGGTATTTGCATTTCATTCTCTGAATGCTGATTCTGAGAACACCTTTTAGTATTTTCTACCTTTGTCCTCAAGTCTCAATCAAAAATTCTTTAAGTTTCTCTTTTCAGCCAGAAGATGGAGACACTGTTTCCTTAAAAGATCTTCATCACCCATACTACTATCCTCTCTCTGGTTCCTATAGCTTGTCAGCTTCCAACTAGGTAAATGTTAATAACCACATTAAAAGTTATAAATTATTCAGAATTTTGAGACATTGATCCTGCACTACAATACTGTTGACTCAGCTGAAAGTCTATTTTATCAGCTTATGGCAAATCTATCTAGAATATATTGGGGGAGGAATTTATTAATTACTTCTATTATTCTGGTTAGTATTTTTCCAGTCACAATCTCCACCCGAAGGTTTTTGACCGAATTTTCTGCCCTGGCTCAGTGAAATTTCCACAGGAATAGAAGCAATCTTCACATATAGTTTACTGATCACTCTTTTTGGGAAGAAGTGATCACAGCATAGTATAGTTCATCAGAGAACTGGCAATTTTGGAATGGGAGCTTGCTTACTGATGTTATATCTATGGTAAATTAATATCAAAGAGTACATCACACACGAAGCAGTGTTAAAAAGAGCAGATAACTAGCCATAGAGAATTTATGATTATGTGATCTTCAGATACAGGTGTACCAAGGAAATGAACATACTCCTACCAAACTTGAAAATAAGACTAGAAGATCAACATGAGCACTTACATCAATAGCTCTGATTATAAATAAGCCACCAATTAACAGCATACTACTAGTACTTCCCAAAATGACTGGTCAGTAGTAAAAAGCTGGTTCCTGAACTACAGATATTACAAAAAGACAAACTGAAGAGAATTCTACTATGCATACACCAGAGGAATTTTTATAGATCTTTTAAATTTTTTGAATCACTCAGGGAATAAATGAATCACCAGTGTATTAAAAAGTCTATACAAAACTAAACATTCCAGATCTTAGAATCTTTTTTCTCTCAGTCAACCCTTCATAGATATTTTCTATTTTTCTATGTATATATTTTTTTCCTAAACATTTACTTTATAGGTAACAAAGTATTTTCTGAATATAAATAGAAAAACTCTTGTAATTTTCCAAGTGAAAAGTTCCACTGAGATTTTTATATTAAAAGCCTTAAAATCATGCAGTTTATTCCTTAGAAACAATAATCTCAAAATATTTTAGTAAGTGAATGTATTTAATATATGTGTATAAAGAGCAGGCATGACATATCTGCTCATTAAACACTAATTTTTAGGGTCAAATGAATAAAATATATATTTTAAATGAATTATTTCCTTCAAAACTTACATTGCACTTCACTTCCTTTAGGTATTGCAAACAAATATATAAACTACAGAGCATGAAGTTATTGAAAGGCATTCATGTGATTCTTTGACACAGAAATACATAGCCCTTAAACAATCATTAATGCTGTATGAGAAAATACAAATTTAAAAAAAAATGGGGAGTGTAAAGATACCAACGTGACACCAATATTAACGTTTCTCATATTTAACAGCATTTTCCTGTAATAAAGATTACAAGTAGCTGACACTACTGGAGTTCTGCACATACTCACCACAGTGACCAAAAACTTCTGTTTTAAAAGGCTTAACAAGAAAAGCAATTTATCAGTCATACCACTAAGTCTGACTACCATAACACTGTAAGCAGCTTACAGGTATTCTAAAATTAATCACCATTTTAATTCATAATCACAAGCAAGTATTTCAGCAGTCATACATTATCTGACTACACCTGTAGGTGACATAACAGTATACCCTGGCAATCTACTGTTGAATCTGTGCCCTGTCTGGCATCTACAAAATAGAGAAACCTAAAAAAATCAGGATTACCCTTGCCTTCTGGATTAGCTGCAAAGGTGAAACCCATTTTTTTTTGCTTTAAAGCATAAAGCAAACCACCACGCAGAATTCAAACAAATGTGTCAGTGAGCACTCAGGAATGTATCACCACAGATACTCGAGCTATCAATATGAAAAAAATGTTTTGTAATTACTCTGTGAAGATAGTGTGATCACTTGTAAGTTCCAACAAGTAAATGTAAGGGGAAAATTATTACTTTTCATTTCCTCATGATTTTAATTTAGACACATCTGCAGAACATTTATGCATAAGACAAATTCCTATAACTGAATACATTCAGTTCTCTCCATTTTTTCTTAAAAGTAAATACAATAAACTCTTACATACATAACAATGTATTTGCTCAGTTATCAGATGTTTGTTTATAAAGCTTTCACAGTTACCTAGCAGGTTCAACTTTAACTCACAAAACATTAATAATTTAGCTTCTGAAACTTTGTGTTACTTGCCATAAAAGACATTCACCCACATCTACAGTTCAAAAGGTTTAACATTTTATTGCAGCATTATTAAGGGTCACGATGGTAGCTCCAACCAAATTAGGAAAACAGCACTGCTATTAATTATTATTATTTACAGTATATAGTAGTAAATTAATTGGGCAATAAAAGGTACTGCTATAATTTATCAGAGTATTAAAACCTCATTCAGTGGATTTTTTTTCCTACTGAACTACTGCATTCATTATTATAAAGCAAGCTTTTTACCTTTTTACTTTAATTAGGTGACTTGGTTTTGGAGAAAGTAAAATGGAGTTCTTGTGAATATTAGTGAGAAGAGAGTAGAAGTTCTGTTATCATTAGAAAAACAAAAATTCAGGGTAAATATTTTAAGAAGATTTTCTTCATCTTACATTTATGCAATTGCAGAAAATCCACCAAAAAGATTGTTCAGGAAGTCCAACATCTAGGAAACTTAAAGAAAACCTGGACAAAAGACAAAAAATACAAAGTCCAGCTTTAAGAAAAGGAAAACAACTGGTAACCAGATAGGTTTTTCTCATCGTTACTTTTTATAATTTATGAAAAAGTATTAACTGACAATGACATTGCATTTGAGTGTCAAAAATCAATCTATTTCTGCTTCATCACTACTCTTTTAGAGAATTTTTCAGACTATTCAGACTATTACAATGGGAAAATGTAACTAATATCTGGCAAACGTTGAGATAGTAACATGTTCATTATTATTGCACAAAAAATTAATGAACTATTTTCCATTTCTTATTATTAATACTGTTTTTGGAACTACTACCTTTGTGCTAAAACTGCTAAAGCAGCCAATATGGTACAGAGATATAAAGACCTGAATTACTGAGCTCAGCACTTTTTCCTGCACAAATACATTATATGTAAGAAAAAGAATGTATTATTGCATAACATTCTTAATTGCATCTCTCCCTGCAGGACTCCATCGCAACACGGCATGTTGTATCTTTATAAAAAATATTATGTATAAGGAATTTAGAAGAGAGCTAGTAACTGATAGCCATTGCACATATAGTTACAATGCATTATGTATTTAATAACCTAAATTTTTCAGTAGACAGTGCAGATTTTTAGTAAACCTAAATGGACATTAACTCCACATGTTTACATGTAGCATGATCTTTACCTGCTCTTATAAAGTAGATAAGCTACTAGCCCTAATTACAGGTATTGTTTCCATGCTCACAAATACTGTCTAAATATCCCTTCAGTTAAAGACATATTTAGAGTTTATTGCTTTCCAGATTTGAAGTTACTTAAAAGCTGGAGAACAAGGAGGTTTTCTGAACTAGGCTTCCAGGGGAAGTGGGTGAGTTTGTTCTCAGAAAGTGCATTATCAGTGTGCTTCCTGGGGGAGAGGAACAAAAGAACATGGCATGGGAAGGGCATCTTCCTGAATGGCATCCCAAGATTGCTGTGGGGACATCGTCTCTCATTCTGATAATTCGCCAAAGGTCTATGCTATTTAGAGCATGCATGTGTAACAAGAGAAAAAACATATTTTAAAAAAAAAAAATTCTGACTTCTGCAGATAAAGTGGATCCTTCGGATTTGTGCGCAAAACCACAAAGAGACAAACTTTTCTATCCTCTAGTATAGGAAAGTTTCATTTCCATGACAGCAATTGGGAACCAGCTCTTGTTCAGTGCTTACAGGAGGACTACTTCACAGTTTTCCTGTCATCACTTTCCCCGTTACCCTTGAAACAGGCAGGGACAATCCAAACGGCACATTTGCAGTGGTCAGAATGCTGTATTGTGAATCTATGACTGTTGTGAAGCAGGTCCTTCAAATGTCATACTATCAAACACCTTTTAAGTTGGTTTCCCTTTGAAAACTCTGGCTTGGGCAGAAGGGAAGGCAACAAAGGAGGTGAAGAAGGGACGAGAACAGAGATGCTGATGGTTAGATTTGTATTGATCCTCCCAAGGTTTCTACCCACTTAGTGGAAGCCTTTCCACCATACTGTCTGCTCACCCATCTACCCTCCTTAATACAAGATATTATTACAGTATATCAGATGGAGAGAGCTTGTAAAAGCAGCTGATTTTACCTCAGTCAATGCAGAAAAAAGCCCTCATTCCCATGGTGCTGGTCTAGAGGAAAGTGTGTCAGGAATTTCACGGAATCATAAAAAAAAAGTCACTGCATCTTCCTTGACAAAAAAACAAGCTCATTAATATCAGTGGCAGTCTTACACAAATAAAGAAATTAAGAGGTAATTAGTACCCAGCGCTGGGTGTTCGCGCCCAGGTTTCCTCGCGGGGCTGCAGGGCGGGTCTCTGTGAGGAGAGGCCGCGGCTGCCGCGCGCCAAAGCAGCGCCGGTTCCCGCCGGTTCCGCCGCCGCGCGGGGCACCGCGGAGCCCGGCAGCGAGGCTGGGGGTGGCGCTGGGAAACGTGTCTGAGAAAGGGCGAAACGCTGCCCGGCGGCGAGGGGAAAGTGTGAGGGTGAGCACCGGGAGCGCCGAGCTATGGGGAGAGGTGGGGTGGAGGAGGTGCTCCAGGGGCCGGAGCAGGGATTCCCCGGCAGGAACCACGTGGGAGCACCCGGACTGCAGCCCGTGGAAGGCCCCGGGCCGGAGAAGGCAGATGTTTCCTGAAGGACCTGCTGCCCGTGGGGAGACCCACACTGAAGCTGGGGAAAAGCGTGAGGAGGAAGGAGCAGCAGAGATGAGCTGCTATTGACTGCCCACAACCTGCCATTCCCAAACCCCTGCCCTGGTTGGGGCTGGGGTGGGTAGGGGAGGTGGGAAGGAGTGAAGTTGAACCCAGGAAGAAGAGGAGGGGAGAGGAGGAAGGTGGTGTTATAATTTTGACTTTGTTTCTCACCATCCAAACCTATTTTGTTTGGCAATAAATTAATTTTCTCCAAGTCTGATTTGCCCATGCCGGTAATTGGTAAGCGATCTTCCAGTCTTTATCTTGACCCACGAGCTTTTTCATCTTATTTTCTCCCTGTCCTGTGGAGAAGGGAGATAAGAGAGCAGCTGGGTGTGCGGCTGGCTGCAGTCCAAAGTCAACCCACCACATCCCCAGGCCGATGAACACTACTGACTGGCAATTGAGGGGGCAACATGACAAAAAGGGGGGGGAAAGTTAAAGGTGGTAAATATAAAAAGGGAAATATTAGATTTATTTGAAATCTTATCCCTACCTGGATTATTGTGGACTTCAAGTTCTGCAGTCAGTCTCTGACATATTTGGATATTTTGATCACACATCCATACTGCCAATATTTATTTTAGTGACATATTTGGGCCTCTGTACTCGTTTAGTTCTATTCTCAGCACACAACTGGAACCCTAAATATAGTCCTAGTCTGTCTGTGGGTATCATGCTGAGTAGCTAAAACATGCATGCTTTACTGTAGTAACCCTTTCTTCTACTTTTGAATTGTGTAAGCACTTGAAGGATCTATACCTACAAATGCTCAATTTCTTTTATTGTGTCAAATCCTCTATATATCTATATCTATTTATAGGGAAAGATGTGAATGAAACTGTAGGGATATTTGGGAAGGTTACATAAAGAAATGTGCTTTCTAATAAACATTATATTCATCTGACAAGGATTACATATAAAACAAAAAAAAAAGGAAACTAATAAAATACTTTTTTAAAACCACAGTATTTTCAGGAGATATATGCTGACTACACCTTAGGACACCTCCAGTATGCTATACTTCTAGACATACCTTTTCCTGAGATGCATTTAGTATCACTGAAATTTATTATCAATTAGCCTCCCTTTGAACTAAATATCTTTCCATATCGCACAGTTAATTTGTGGTTACAGCTCTGCTGATGCTACCTTCAATGCCAGGCCCACCATCTTCCCCAACATACAGAAAAGTGACATTTTTTTTTCTAGACAGCTTCCCCCCTTCCCCGCCAATTTCACACCTCCGTGTCTCCTTTCCTTAAGTAACCATAAAATTCAACCAAGAATGTTCAGTAAACTTCTTGTCCATCAGTAATGATACTTCTGACTGGCTACTGAAGAGTACCAGTCCCATTCTTACACACTCCATTTGTGCAGCAGTTGTGATACTGATCTAACAGTCCACAAAAACACAGCTTTCAATGGTTACAATAACTGAGCAAAACAGGTCCATTCTGAAATTAATAATACTATCACAGGAAGATTAATTTCCTTTTGATGTTCTTCTATCAGGAACACTACTTTGATTCATTGATGTCACTGAACAAATTAGTGCAGTACATACCCAAGCAATACAATATTAAAATCGGACATTATTCTGCCGCTGATATCAAACAATAAAGTAGCAGATGGCTTTTTTTTAGAAATGGCTTTCATGTCAGAGTAAAAGGCTGCACAAACCAAAATTATTTCTTTTTCTGGAAGTTGTTCTTGTTTGGGTGCATGTCTGGATCAAAATCTTCAGTGTATGAAAATACTACATTATACGATAAAAGGTCAAACATTCAATGGTATACAGAAGATAAGAGATTTCATAACTTTTTATGTTTTGGCTCTTCAGCATCAAAGTGGCAACAAAACATAACGCTTGGTGAAAAAACACTGCCCAACTTGTGTACTTTTGGACAAAATATTTGCCAAACATTCAATTTTAACAACATTGTCTTTTTATTTACAAAATTTACTTGTAACACGTGCTACGCTTGCTCTAAAAGGAATTATCCCTTCATAACGAATTAAAAACAATGATATCTACACTGCCATCAAAACTGGGTTTGTAAGATCAAGTTCCAGTGTTCCAATGTTCTTCATTTCTACACTAAGCCTGAACTTGCTTCTCCAGTGAACTGAAGACAAATGTTAATGATTTTGTCATTTGTTTCAATGGGAGGTAAATGCAATTCAGTGTTTTCCTTCAAACGTGTCTTCCTATGATACTACCAGTGTCTTAAGGACACATTCTACCTCTCTCCATTCAGCACAGCTGCTCTCTTCAGAAATTAAGTCATGGTATTTGAATACCCAGGCTTAGGGACAAGTTTCTTTGTTGAGGAACAAACCAACCCATAGATGATACATTTCCCCCTACCAACTGCTGGTAAGCATATGTACTGTAAGGAGGAGAAAAAGACCATGTAAAAAACAATGTTGTCTGTGACTACTTTTAAATGAATGAATTAAACAAACACAAAGCACAAAGGTTTGTTTCATGTTGCGTCTAACGCTGAAAATGACAGGTAATTAAATGTAGGTTTTATACAGCTATTCTTACCCACCAGCAGATGGGTGGAACACCAGATACAGCAGAACCCTTAGAATTTCAGTTAACTACCCTTTGAATTTCAGTTGCACAGATGAGGACAGTATATGTAATGCATTTCCTGTACATCAAGTGGTCAATTCTATAGCTATAGCTTCATACAATACAGTTTGCAGGGGCTTAGGAAAACAAGCAAAATAGCACCACTTAACTTTGATCTCAGCCCATGGGAATGGGAAAGAAAGAGCAGGCAAACATACTTACTTTAGTAAAAACAGAAGAGTCAAAATATAGAAACTAAAGAAATCCATAGAATCTCTAGAAAGGAGTAATACTTCATTATTTCCTAAAAATCCACCTTAACAGAGACATAGGAGATGCTGCTAAGTGGATTAGCTGCAATACAAATCCTATTGAACAGAACAGGCCTTCTAACAACTTGCAATTTGCATTTCTCCATGGAGGACTGGTGATTAGTTTTGCATTAATTGCCACAACCTGTTAATACTATGCCAGCCAGGTTCCACCAGCAACCAGAATCACTTTATTCATTATCAATTCTTATTAGTTTTTGTATGTATTTAATGCTAACCTATCAGTCAAATTCAGTTTTCCTATTGTTCTCAATACCAGATCTTTTGAAAGCTTGGACTACTTATGAAAGAGGTTTGTGGGGGCTTGGAGAGGATTAGCCATAGTTTGTATCATCTGTCTTTGAGAAAGTATCAGCACTTGGGTTTTTTCAGTCTCGTAAACTCTGTGCCATGATGTGACCACTTGTTAAAAGGCAGACACTTAAATTCACTTAGAAAAGTGAAAACATTACAAGTAAGTAAATAACACAAAATCCAGATATTTTTAGAAGGTGCTGTATTTTTAAAGATTTTCTCTTTTGTGCAAAATGTTTAACAAATTCGTATCACTTTTCGTATATTCATCTCCAATTTCAGCAAAATCCTTTGAAGAAATAAGTATCGAACATGCACAAACATGGGATAAATTTTCAAGTTATGTTTCTGAGTTGCTGTCTCCCTTTCTCTTCCACCCACAAAACACCCTAAAAATTGTATTTACCATCATTTTTAACATAAATTATGTTTACAATATATCATGTTTAATATAGTGAAAGCTTTTAACAAGGCTAAACTAACAATGAGGTCTCCAGTTTTCAGAGTTAAAAGATCAGTTTCTTTTTTTATCAAATTAAATGAATGACCAGTAAAATTGTAGGCACAGAAAATGCATTCTGTATTCACTCTAATAGTGAAATATTTGGTTTTGCCAGCAACAGACCAAGTACTCTATTTTATGTAGAAAAGGATGTGGTTTGCTTAGTTAGTTTGGAAATAAAGTGAGTGAAAGAGTGGAAGCTTTCAAAACACAGAGAGGCACAACTTAGTGCTGTTTTCCCATAAAGCTGCAGAATGCAGGTCCTTTTCAGCTGTTAAAAGATTGAAGAATGACTTGGAGTGGAACAATAATGTCAGAAGAACAGGGAAGTGCACACTAGACAGCCATAAGAACTTCATTTGACTTGTATTGGCAATTGATTTAAATGGAATTGCAACTACCCATCAAGGTCAAGAGTGCTTTCTTGACATTAGGGACCTCTGCGTCAACTCTAAATGTACAGTGGTCATCTATTTTTTACAAACATGTTCAAATCATTATAAATCATGTTTTAGAATGATTGTTTTAATGTTCTAGGTAATGTGATTTTACCAAACAGTAGTATTGCTAACTGAACAGTTTGCAATATATTCTTTGCTATACAAATTATTCCACGAAATAATAAAACTCCCTTTATCAGACACTACATAGCTTAACCAAAAGAGACAGATCACATCAGGTCCCTTCTATTTCAGTAGAGCAATAGTACTTTTAAGACAGCGTGTTGTCATTTCAGGACAACAAGGTCTTACAACAAGGTCTCGCTTAACATTAATGCATGAACATTAGGCAAATGTTAAACTAACGCTTGAGTAAATCCTAAAATACTGGCTCCAGGTCAAAATCTCTGGAATATTCTGCAACACCTATAATAGATCCTTCTCCCACCGAAGTTGAGGACAACCTGTTTATTTGAATTTTGTATACTTACAAAGAGCCCCCACTGTGACAACTGTAATTTTCTTGTTTCTCCAACAGAATGTGTGTTTATGGTGCTTTAAAGACAAATAAGAGGCACATCTCTGCTCTTGAGATACTGAGAATCTAGGTTCCTGACCTACAGAGATGAGGGGTACCCTCTAAACCTCATTTCTGTATATTTCTAAGAAATTACTCACATTTGCTTCCATGCTAACTATGTTCAGTTGATACACATTGTAGCCTTACTTTTATTTCTGAGGTAAATATGTTTTCATGATAAAGAGCCATAAGGTTAAAATCAGAACGAAAGAAGAAAGAGGATCACAGTGAATTGCATTCCTCACAGGAATGCTGTTGTTACCTCAGTTGTTCTGCCACTTTGTCACTCACTGCATTCATACCTTTGGAAATTTTGTAACATCATCTAAATTAGCTTCAGAAACAGCGAAGTGTGACAAAGAGAAAACTACAGTAAAGATCAGAAGAAGTAAAACACCAGATCTATGCCTTACTGAAGTAATAGTATTTGTATTGGCTTTAGTAACCACTGGCACAGCCCAGACAGCATTCCTGCGTTGTAATCTCCATTTGGCTTGTGGTTTGTGATTCTCTATCTGCTTTTTAAATCTAATAACACATCATTCTGAAGCTATAATTCAACATACATTTATATTTTTGTTTATATACTTCTATACTTGTTTATATTTGTATTTCATGAGGAGTTGAAAAAGTTGTCAAGGTACAACCGGTCAACAAACAAAACAAGTGAAACATGGGTAAACAGTATAAAGGTAAACAGGTCTAAATATCATACCTTAATATAAACATAAAACCCTAAAGATTAAATAAACCCAAAACTTAAACAATCAATATAACTGTATTTTTCATTAAATTACCACTCAGTTATTTTAACTGTTACATAAGTTATCTTTAATCACTTATTTGGGACTCCTTTAGCAGCAGTTACATAAAGGGTTTCCTTCAAATCAGTTTTTGACTGATGTATAAACATATTACTAGCACTATTTTTCTCTATTAGGGTAACTACTTTTGAATGTTGTTTCTTCAACATCATTAGGTTGCACAATAGATACCTCTTTTGACTTCTAGTCCAAACTCGTGTTAGTCTTGCAGAACAGCAATACCTGAGCAGCAGTGCAACCCACTCAGCGAGATCATTGTGGAGTATTACAACATGCCAACCAGCTTCCCAGCCAGGAGTTGTTTTAGAAGTTTGTAAAAACAAATGCTTTTAACCTTTTCCTCTAGTGCCTCCTATTTTGACTAATTAGCTAATAATTATTTAGTAACCTAATAGTAATTGACAACACAGAAATGCATAATAACCATGTCCTGAAAAATGACATGAGCAATATTATATCACCCAGTATACTGGCTTTCATACAACTATTTCATTACTTGCAAGCTTCTTGGTAATGAATATGCTATTAAAAGTGTTTTTTTTTAATTTTCATGTTTCTCATGTTGTAATTCTCCAATAAATTTCTCTGACTTCCAACATAAATAAGTTTCATTATTCCTCATTATTAAAAGAAACAAACATATTCTCCTTCACTGAAAGGGTGTCATATAATTAGATGACCTTCCTACATAAAATCATGAATGAAAAAGGACCTGACAACTTGCAGGAAAATATTTAATCAGACATTAGGACATTAAATGTAGTTAGTCAAGACACAAGACATTATTGCACTAACAAATGCTTTCAGAAACAGTCTTTTACAAGAGATCAAAACAGACTTTAGTTTTACTACATCATTAGATAAGTCCCAGCTTTCCAACAATTTATCACTGATTTCTTCATTTGGTTGCTTTAAACATGCTTTTAAAACATACTTGATAACTAGTAAAAATTGTATACAATGCAAATGACATTTCAGATAAGTTTTATTGACTTAATGCTCTGGTAATAAAATTATAACAATCAGTATTATTTTGATTTATTGCAAATTTTACTTTCACCTTCAATGGACTTGGTGTATGGCAGAATTGAATGTAATGCTGCTGCCACCTCAAGGTCACTACAGGAAAGTGTGATGGTTCATTTCGGTCTACTCATATCTAATAAATAGTAGCAAGATTCAATAACTAAGAATGAACAGACTCCTTTGTTTTCATGCAGTTGTTCGATGCTCATTGTGTGCAGATTCCACATGCATATTTGCAGTGAAAATATAATTTTATGTCTCTGTGTACATGGAAGTGCATGCACAGGGAAGTGCAGGCACCTGCAGACCTGCATGCACACACAGTGCTAACTAAAGGTTAGAGAAAAAAATCTTTGGATATCAAGGAACATTCATAAAGTGAGCCCAACCATGAGGTCCTAATTTTACACAAACTCATGACAAAGAATTCAATTTAGTAAAATTGAAAAGGAAATTAAAAATTTGGTCCAGTACCTTTCCAGGGGTTTTGTTTGTTTGTTTGTTGCTTTTTTAAACTTTCAGATTAATATCACAGTAGGATGTAGAACTCCAGTTTGTCACATTTATGTTAGTATACTATATATTGAGGGAGCAAGTGCGCAATAAGTTCTGTAGCACAGATAGGAAAGTTGTGTAAATATTCTTATTTAAGGTTTTGAAGGACAAATATTTTAATGAAGAAAACCGGACAATGTATTTATTGGGTACTGTGAAACACCTGCAGTGTTGTGTGTTTGTATGGAGGCTCAGAAATCATATAAGTTTGTACTCCTAAAAGTTCTACAGGAGCATAACAGAAGCCTCACACCATCATACACATGACAAATATGTGGTCAGCTATATAAATTTTGCAAAATGTATGAAGGTTAGGTTAACGTGACTGCTACACTGAACTGACCTGAAAAATGTCACAATCTACTGCTTAAAACCCATCTCAAGCACCTATGTGTCTAGATTTAAAAACCCTACCTAATCCCATTTGGCAAAAACCAGATTGCACTTCAAGTAAAAAAGTCTGCAGGAGGAAATTAATCTATGGAACATAAGGAAAGTTGCCAGGACTAGCCAGACTATTCACTGAAGGACAGATGATTGGTCCACAGTTCCCTTTAATGATATGATAAGTACTCCAAAGCACTTGTTATTTTTTGATTTAAGTTATCCAGTTTCCATGCTGAGCAGGAAACCTTAATTCCTTTATTCTGGCCTATATTGGTAAATGATACTGCCATTAAGTCATTGATATACCAGAGTTTCACACCTGACTGGATTTACAAATTTTTGGTGGTATTATATCCTTTGGGAGTTAGCATATAGTACATATTCTAGGAGTGCTTTCTTGCACCAGAGATTAGTGTATTTTAGTCTGCAATGACTGATTTAACAAGGAGGAAAAAGTAATGCCTTTTAACTACAACTGTAAAAAAAAAAAGCAATTAAATAAATTACAGGAATATTAGCTATATCAGAACTCCAGGGAGTCCAGTTCTTTTTAGGGGATCTCCTTTTACACATGGAATATTAATTTATGTAATGTAGGATCTGATTCCAGGCTTACTGCAGCTTATCATTCACAAATGAATTCTCTTGAATGTCTAAAACACACACTGAAGACAGTCGCTGGGGCATACGTGAATGGCAAATGTAACACCTGGGATCAGTATGTACCTGCTATAATGCAACACTTCACATACAGCTAATTTCTCTTAAGAATGCAAAGGACACTTCTGTATTTTCACTGACTAACAAGAAAAAAAGAGTGGTAGTTTGCTGTCGTTATAGGAGTCTTTTGTGCATGACTCCCCTTGCTACAACTGCCAGTAATAAATCACATTCTACATTCCCTTAATTGGATTACATACCTAAGAAAGAACTGTTTGGTGTAAGAGCTGGCAAAAATATCAGTATCTATGCAAAGTAATAAAAAGGGAAAATAATAATGGGCATTAAAATATAGTACATCATGTGGCAAATCTTTATGAACTGCTAAATAATTTTTTGTCCCTGTTCTAAGTGGAGTTTCCCCATGGCCAATTCAGAAGTAAAAACCAATCCAAGCTTTCCTTATGATTTTCGCTAATTGAAAACAGATCTGTCCTCAGTACATACACACAGACCACACTGCCTTTACATTAATACAGATGTAAGAAAATAGCATATTCTCAGGGCTGGGAGAAACCCTGGGTCCTTTGAAGACAAAGGTGAAACATCTCTTAAGAATCACACCTTCTAATTTATCATTTCCCCCAATCATCTAACAATTTTTCCTGCAGTGCCCTGATTTCAGAGGATCCAATGCTCTTGATTCCATATTTTGCCTTGAAATATGAATTGAGTATGGCATGGTTTGGCTATTTTTTAAATGCGTGTTTTCAACAGCAGAACACTGGTGTTTGAAGCATTCCAAGTCATAATGCATCCTGCTACCTTCAGTCACCATTGCAAACTTGCTCCTTTTCAATACAGAATCATAAAATGACATTTTTTACATAGGCAAAAATATAGATTAAAAGAATTGTTACTTTTTTTTTTTAAGAATTTTATAAATCTTTCTCTCCTGTTTCTTCCTCCAATCCTATTCACACTCAACTACAGCTCAGATTTATCCTCTTCTGCTTCACACTCACTGCAGACCTTCCAATGAGAGACAAATATGTCCATTGTGATACTTTGACCAAGTCTGTAAAAAACATCTACTAACATACTAATAGTCATTAGGGATGTGATTTCTGGTGACATTCTTGTGTAAGATTTAATATGGAATGCAGTTAATAATTATGTTTTGCCAGTATCACTGACAGAAACTGACTGGCATGTTCTATGAAAATACAGCTGTAAGTTTTACATTTTAGAGCACCTAACAGTTAGGGTTCTCTTTGGTTCTCTCTTTTCTCCAGCTGTATAAATTCTGATGCAAAATTCTCTGCTCAACTTAGTAACACTCTCCCAAAACCACAAACATGACTTCAAAATTTTAAGGACTTTCTTACACTCAAGAGTTCTTATTCAGGTCTTTTCTCAATATCAATGAAAAGTCAGTATGTTAAAGACAGTACAATATATTCTACAGAATGGCATGAGGGCAATTTTTCAAAAAATTATATTCTCTTATTCCCGATAAAGAAATATAGATTTTTTTTTTTTCCTGTAACAAGCAATTCCAAATAAGTGACTTATGGTCAAATAACTAAGATCCAAAGGAAAGAAAGTAAGTTCGCAAATAATAGGACAGATGCTGTTAAATCATCTCTAAATTGCAATTACATATTTTAAATATATACTTACTTGCACACATAAAATTGGATTTACGTATAGCTTAGAGGTGGCCCTGAATCATAGGGTTTAAATCTGAAGTCAAACCTATATCTGCAGACCCATAAAGCTGGGGAAGAAGGGGATTCAATATAGAGATTTTTGGTCTCATTTCCTGTACAAAGTAAAGTACAAGTGATTTTAGGAGACAGAGTAAGTCATGTAAGAAAGCAGAGTCAAAGAGATCTTCCTTTAATACATAGAAAAGTATACAAATACAGTGAAAAAACTCTCATCATTTGATAACATGTCATGAAAAAATACAAAGTCTAAAGGAATGAGAGAGATTCACTGATTTGCAGTGTTAGCAGTACTAAAATAATTAAAAGATCAAGGAAAAACAAAACACAAAAAATAAGAAGTTAAAAATGTCACAGCTATTCTCTGAATATATGACATATATCAGATTTACAGCTTTTTAGCAAATACTAATAATTTAGATTTAGTAAACATATTAGTAACCATCTTCTCAAAAAATAGGAGATACGTATCTAAATTAAATTAATATAAATCAGCCCCTAGATGTCATTGTTGCAGCTGAAATATCACTTAATACAGAACTTTCCTCATTCTGTAGTAGAAAAGGCTGTGTAAAGCAAAATAAACCATCTAAGTAATATAAATTATGATCAGTTTTAATGCCTCAATGCCAAAGTACAAAGACCTCTGAGGCTGTAACAAAAAAGATAACTAACTATACAAAAGGGCTGTATAGGACATTTGGGTTCTGACAGCAGGTAAGCACAATCACCTCAAAGGACATTGCAATCTAAACCTCATAGCATAGAACATCATATACCCCTTTCACAAGGGAAGATTCTTCGTAACTCCTATCAATGTTTGCCTCAATACTAAAAACATTGACATTTCATATAGCTAACACATCCCTAATTCTATCTGCAACAGATGTACATGTTCTCTCTGTACAAAAATTTTATTATTGTTATTTTAAATCTTACAAAATTTTTGTTTTCAATATGTCGTAGCAACGAGTTCCAGAGGTTAATAACACATATATAAGGAAAAAAAAAATACTTCCTGTACCTGTTTTGAAAGTGCAACCATTCAACTTCACTGAATATCTAATTAGTCTAACAGTAGAAGTATATTTAAAGTGTAATTTATTTTCTTTATGCTATTATATATCTATCACGTTCTATTGTATTCTCTCTAAATGAAGCAATGCAGTGTTCATTCTTCCCTGTATAATTTTTCAGTACTTCTAATAATTCTTAATCCATCTGCAATATTTTCTCTCAGATTATAATATAGTCCTATTTCATAAACAAATAACACAGTATCTTTTTTTCCTATACAGTGTTCTTACCACTCTTCTCTTATTCTCTGCATTTTCATAGATTATACGCCAGGTTTGCAAACATCTGTATTTACAGGGTTAAAATGTCCCCTGTGTAAGGCCCCATTTCACAGGAAGGACTCCCAAAATGCCAGCCTGATAAATCAAAGTAGCCAATACCTATGCACCTATGTAAATATATGCAAATTCTTCCACCATTTTATGAGGAACTCCCAAAACTTTATTTTTCATGTGGTAATCAACTGTATTTTATGCACTCTGCACTTTTTTTTTCCCAGAAACAGAACAGCTATGAGCAGATAAACCTAGTATGCAAACACAGACAATATGAAACAGATTCTATCATCAAAAAAGAATGAGAAAAATAATTCCAGGCTCATGTGTTGTAGCTAGTCTATAAAGATGGCAGAAAAATTCCTAGTTGCCAACAGCGTTGCAATGCTACTGCAAATTTCACTTTTTTATGGTGGATCTACCTCATGATAGATAAAGGCCACTTCCAGGCTGACAAGACCTAAAACTGAAGTGAAATATAAAAGAAAAAAACCTACTTCTTTACGTGCCACTCAAAGTGCTCATACAGTACTCTCGGTCACTGTTTACCCAGGAAGAGGTGTACAACCCAAGGCCTCTGTTCCAACCAGTGCTCCATGCAAGATTCACTTCTGTTGTAGATAGAGCTATGAAGCAGTTTATTTAATCTCCATTTAGGAGATTCAGGACCCCCATTTATATAATACATTATAATAATGTAAAAATTATAAAGCTTTTGGAATGGTTTTGGAACAGCCAGACACGAAAGTGTAGAAAACTCATGGGCTAAACTGAATTTTTTATTGACAACTATGTAACTCATTGCTGTACAAGTCATTAATGAAAATAAGCCTAATCATTAATCTTGATGACTGAAAAGAGTTTGAGACTGAGGCCACAGAGAATAAACAGACACCTTATAGGCAAGTTACTATATGTAGATTTCTCTTATTTTAAAAGTGTACACAAAAAAGTGTATATACTTCGCATGTATTTATTTCAAGATAGCATCTTTGCTGATGTAGATCTAAATTTCCTCGGTGTTTCTAGACTATGTATTACTCTTTTAAATTAAGCTTATAATGTTTACCATAAAATTCATGCCACTGACATTCTGTACATATATACAGTAATTACAAAGCAATTTTATATAAACTTTTACAAAAACATCAACATCCTGAACATATTATGCTCAGTACAAGTGTGTCATCTCTACCACTGTGGGATAGTTGCCTTATCCAAATTTCATTTGTTTTCATGTCTCCTTCAACTTGAAAGCAATGAAAATGAAAAATATGGAAAGAACTCTGTGAATTAACAAGCCTTTCAAATTAATGTAAAAGTGTAAAATCTAAATCTGGTTTTGTTGTATAATCATACTTACACAGAGAATGAAATCTTTAACTTAGTCCAGCTTTAATTACAACAGAGAAGAATAACAGAGTGTATGGAGACCATTACTCATTATCAACCCAGTATTTTTAATCCAGACATATCAGATCCTAGCATATTTTGATTGGAAAAAGAAGGGTGAGAGTTCTGTATCCACAAGAGTGATTCAGTTGAGATAACTGGTTAATTAAACTGTGACAAATACAGAAGTGGAAACTGAGCTTTTAAAGGAACAGGGTCCAGGAAAAATAATCAAATTTCTATGAAAAGGCTCCATTTAATATGGCTGAAAAAGCTGAAACAAGCTGCTATTACTATTACTACTGCTACATTTGACATTGTGAATACCATGTAGCTTCAATTTTTTTTTAAATGAAATATATTTTAGTAGCTGTTAAGAAGATAGGTTGTATCCTTGCATTTTCCCCACAGAAATTTCTTTCAAAAAAAAAAAGTCTTACCAAAATCTTACCAAAGTTACCTTACCAAGTCACAGACTGTAGGATAAGGTTTAAAGTGTCTTAAAACTTCACACAATTGAAGAGAGTTCCATAATTCAAGGAATCAAAGTAGCCAAGTAAAATTAGAGATTAAATAATGCCTATAGAAACAGGCTAAATCCATCTCTTGAATAATACCCTATTTGCCAGTATTTCAAACACATCTCCTAGCTCTATGAAACAACATACAACTAACAAAACTCCCAGCTGTGAGAGGAAGTGAACTTGCAAAAAGTTGCTGCGTCTTTACCAGGTCGCCCCCAAATCCAGCTGTAGACCCATCCACATCAACACACTTCAAGCCCCTTTCTGGAAATGAACATTAGATTTTACTTGCCACCACCAAGCCAGGAGCCACTTCTGAAACTCATTATTCCCCTGACTTCTGTTTGTAAGAAACATCTCATAAATTCACAGCATGTAACATTTCTTGTATGTAGCTTCTAAGGTTGCCCCCAACATGCAGCGTACACTTTCCACTCCGTATTCCTGCTAACTTAAATTGTTAAACCTTCTTGTCAGTTCTCTGCAGTTTACGCTTGGAAACATTTGCATTGATTTGCCTTTTTAGACCCAAAACATGGGGGTTGTTGTGAGTTTGTTTTTTTTTTTAACTATAGATATTTACCATTTGAACACTGTGCTGAAAGAAAATACCTTTTGGGAGACTATACCGTTTCTTAAGGCGTGTTGTACTGCCTGGCTTGGCATTGGGTACTGGACTATTAACAAACTCCTGACTAACTAAGGCGAGAAGCCAGGAGAGATCACCTAAGCACAGGAGTCGCAAGGCAAACACCAATTATTTTGAGACTTTGAATAAAACCACCAGCTCAGCTGCACTGGGCCATCATGAGTAACTGTGCATTGCTGTTGGGTCTCTGCACTGAATGGAAATTTAAGTTAAGATGATGAACGTATCGATGGAGCCACCTACACTAGTGCTGCCCTCGCAAGAGGCCGGTGGCAGCGGCCTGTGGAGAGGGCCAGACGGGCACAGCCGCCCCGCGACACGGCTCCGTCTCGCCTTGGGGACGGAGCCAGCGCGGAGGCGAGGGGCCGGTGGCGGTGTGGCAGGCCAGCACGGTGCCAGCCCCACCAGCCTGGGCACCTGGCGCGACGAGCCCTCCGGCACGGAGCAGGGCCGACGCGAGCCGCGGCCATGGCAGGGCCCGCGCTCGCCTCCCTGGCAACCGCGGAGAGGGGGGCGGCAGCGCGGTGGCAGCGTCCGCTCGCCGGTCACCTGACCCGACCCGCCGGTCACGTGATACGGTCTCCATCGTCGCCATCTTGAAGCGGTGGCCAGGGGTAAGGAAAAAAATTTCTTTTTTTTCATTAAAGCTCCGGTAAAAGGCAGGGCGGGCCCTGCGCGCCGGCGGGCAGCGGCGGCGGCCCGGCGGAGGCCGGCCCGCAGGTAGGGCGCGAGGCGCGGCGGCGGGCAGGCCGGCCCCGGGGTGGCACACCGCAGCCCATGTGCGGCGCCGCGGGCGGCTGCGGCTCCCGGCGGAGCCTTCCCCGGGCCGGGCCCAGGCCGCGGCCGCCTTCTTCCCCTGCCCTCGTCACCTCACCGTCTCGCCTCCCCGGCGGGCCAGCTTCCCGCAGCTCGGCCGGCGGAGCGGCGGGCTCTGCTCCTCACGCCCCGTGTAGCACCGGGCCGCTGCTCGAGGGCCGCGCCGGCGGCACCTGCGCGGTATAAAGCGGGGGCCGCCCGGGGAGCGGCGGCAGGTGTGAGGGGGCCGGCGGAGAGCCGAGGGGTCCTGCCGGAGGCTGTCGCCGAGCCGCAGTCCCGGGGCAGGGGCTCCGCGGTCCGGGGGCGGCAGTCGGCGGCACAGAGCTCCCACGGATGGAGTTTCTGTGCCCTGGGGAGCCACGATGTGATCAGACGGGCCGCTCCGCGTTGGGCGGTTGTGCAAAGCGGTGGTTGGCTTTTCCTAGACCTGGAGGCATTTCACCCTGCCTCTGCCGTGCTGCTCGGGTCGGGGTTTGGCACAGGTGGAACGGGCAGCTCCAGCGCAGAGGCGGTTTCTTCTGGTCTGGCTCTTCCCCTTCGGGCCCTTTGTCATCCCCGGACCCCGCATTGTAATTCCTGTGCAGGTCGCGCAAAGGGTCTGTGCGGCAGAGCCGTTTGCCAGGCTGAAGTTTTATGTCGTGGGAGACTGAATCATCTTTGTTCTTAGTGAAAGCAATCGAGTTAATAAAATCCAGATATTTGTATACAATTCTTATCATCCCTCTAGAAACCAAAGTCTGCAGCAGTAAGCATTAAGCGTGCTCTAAACAAAGAATGACATAACACATATAGACCATAGTTACACATCTGATAACTTACATCAGCTACAAGCATCCTGGATAAATACATCTGAAGGTACCCTCCATTTTCATTTTTGACATAGCAATAGTATATGGCAGCATATTACTTAAATAGTCTGTCTAGGATCTTTCCTCTTAGTTTCTATGCTGCTTTCAGATTAAAAAGGTAGAGGAAATATTTGCCTATTTAGCATTACTTACAAAGTTTTAAAAGTACCGAGTATAATTTAAAGTAGCACCATGTGCTTATATTTTTCCTTAACTCATTCTCAAATTGAAAATATTTCAAGTAGACATTATTGCTTTGAGCACTTCATGTAATGGTAAATGTGCTTTCAGGGGAAAAAGCACATTTGTTTACTTTTCATAATGTTTTTTTAACATACTACAGCCAGCATGAAACAAACAGCAAAGTATTTTAGTTTAACTAAATAGGATGGGTTTCAAATAATAACCCTAAACTTCTTCTAAGTTAATATACAATTGGGGATATTACATGAAAGTATAATTTTTCCTAATCACATAGACAAGAGTTAGTCATTCAATATACTGTGCCAAACACATAATAGAAATAGAAGCAGAAAATGCACATTAAGAAATCTACTGTTTTATATTTGGAATGTTAAATACTTGGATGTTTCAGTGTAATAGTAACTCTGTGGATACATACTTTGATTCCTATTAATAAGATGATACTGAACTTGAATTAAATAAGCAGACTATTTGGTATACTCTTACCTAAAATGATACTTTTTTTGTTTTAAATATATTTATTTTTAAATTTCTATCTCCTACAATTGATCTATTATTGCAGTGCAGTATTGATCATTTTTAATCTGCTTACATAGATCCAGCTAACAGCATAAGGCCTTAAGTAGCTTAGTTTTCTAGTTATCCTGGATCCAACTGCCCTATGGCTTTATTTATATTTTATTAATTTTTCAATTTTAATATAGATTTTAGCCATTACCAAGTTTATAATCTTTAAACTAACACTGAAAAGTAATAACATTGAAGAGAGTAGTCTTGTCTTTCTTAATGATTCAGAATTGACAAATATTGCTGCATTTTCAACTTGAAATATTTTACATGAGCATATGAGGTGTGAATGATACTGACATTGCTTATATTGATAGTTCTGATGATAACCTGAATTGTAAGTTGAATGGCAAATAAAGGTAACTGGAGCAGTTCTGCCCAGAATTTTTCTGTAGTGGGAAGGGGGCACCACAGAACCCACTCTCATATGTCTGTTCATTATATTGCTATACTAAATCCGTAAGTAGAACAGAGTGGATTTCATGGGTCTTTAGGACCAGTTCTGGAAGTTCTGGTTTGGCCTGTGTATCTTTCTTGCAAAAAAAATAATCCACATGAAAGAACTTGGGATACATTTTCAAGGATGACTGATAAAAGAAATAACCGGCATCTCTTTATGTTCTAAATTTTATATATAGTATATAAAAATACATATTGTGTATAAAATATATGTGTGTATATATAGGGGAATTTGAACAGGTTATTTTTAGACATTTTTTCAGAAGTAAATGTCACTGTAAGGCTTTTTGTCCGGCTCCTCCACTCCTCACCCCACAGCTTTGTCCACATCACGAAGTATGTTTTCATGTAAATTTATACATATTGGCTTCTAATTTAACCTCCAACAATGCCACGTTATTGCCTGTGGTTTATGGTTAGATATGTTTAAAGGAAGTGTAAGTGGAAATAGTTACTGCCTTTATCTTTCCCTCAAAACAGAAAAAAATTGCTTTTCCTTACTTTAGTACCAATTGATTTTCCCTACAATTAAGGAACTGTAGAAAAAGCTACAATTAGTAGCTTTTCTAGAAAATTACATTTATAATAAGAAGTATGATTTGACATTTCAATAGTCTTTAATATAGTCATAGCAAAATGACTAATGCAAGTAAATATCAGAATTACTTTCTTTTCCTAATGTTTCAAGGAAAAAAATTGCTTCTTTTGTAAAATAATGTTGTTGCAAATTGTTGTTTGCTTTAGGAGACATCTGTGTATCAGAGTAAGTATGTTAGGAATACATTTTCATATCATATAATGGCTTTTAAACATAAATATGCCAGTTATTATTGATTGGTATGTTTTAAGTGTCTAGCATTCAAAAGTGTAGTCCTTGTGAAGAAGACGACAACAGCTGTAACAATGCCAATCAATCAGCCTATACCTGAAAAATATTTATCTTGTCTGTGTACAACTTGGAGATAGGCTGTTATAGGCTCTCTTGGAATTATTCTGTCCAGCTGTATTGACTAGCATCTATGCTATCCACTAGAAGTCCTCAAAATCTTTGGCTATTTATATAGCTATTCTGAAAGTTTTTATTAAGTCAGTGGCATTAGGCTTCCATATTCAGTAGAGGTAGAAATCTAAAGAGTACTGAGTTGTATTTTTATTATTGTGCATGTATAAACTTTAATTTTTTATAAAACCCTTTCTCCTAGGTATTATGGAAGAAGGAAGCAGTGTTGCAGTATTGATGCCAAATATTGGGGAACAGGAAGCTGTGCTGATTTCTGAAACAGTCATTGGCCCAACACTGCAGAACAGTGAAGATCAGAGAAAATGCAAAACTGATCCACTAATCCATGTTATTCAGAAACTAAGCAAAATAGTTGAAAGTGAGAAGTCACAAAGATGCCTTCTAATAGGGAAAAAACGTTCCCATCCTAATGCTTCTGCACAGTCCTTTGACGCTGATGATCTTTGTGAAATCCCAGCTAAAGCAATTGAGCTATCTGTTATTGCTACTAAAAAGACTGAAGAGTTACAAGCAGATTATTTTGTGACTGAATGTCTTCCACAAAGCAAAAAAAAGGTGACGTGCTACCAGTGTAGTCTATGTAAATTTCTATCACCTTCTCTCTTAACACTACAAGAACATATAAAACAACATGGGCAGAAAAATGAAGTGATATTAATGTGCTCAGAATGTCATTTTGCTTCCAAAAGCCAAGAAGAACTTGAATCCCACTTCCAAAATTACCATGAGAATGACGGTAAAAATAGCATCCAGACAAAAGTGCAGCAATGTGTAAATGTCGCAAGTTCATTTTTGCAAGGGCCAGTGGAAGGAAGTGTCAAATCAGAGACTGATCAGACAGGAAATCTGGAATGTAAAGATATAACTCAGTCTACTCGTATGCCTGAAATGGCTAGGAGAAAATGGTATACTTACGAGCAGTATGGCATGTACCGGTGTTTAATTTGTCGGTACACCTGTGGTCAGCAAAGAATGTTGAAAACACACGCTTGGAAACATGCAGGTGAGGTTGATTGCTCCTATCCCATCTTTGAGGAAGAAAATGAAACTACCAACTTGTCAGAGACGGTTGTAACTCACACACCTCATAGCGTGGATACAGTTGTTCTTTCTTTGGAAAACAGTGAACTTGATATCAATAGCGAACCTTCTCTTCAGCTTCAGATTTGCAATTCTGAGCAACTGTCATGTAAATCGCCAGTAGGAACAAATGTAAAAGAGGAAGAGATGTTAAATCAGTCTGTAGTGCATTGTCCTGCTACAGAGGTTTTAGAGGAGACTGTATCAGATACAGAACAGGATAATATAACTGATAGCCTACTTTCATCAGCACAGAAAATCATCAGTTGTAGTCCAAATAAAAAGGGTCACGTTAATGTAATAGTAGAGCGTTTGCCAGGTGCTGAAGAAAGTGTTTTGCAGAAGCCTTTCTTGATGAACACTGACATTGAAACAGAAACAAAATTAATCTCAGAGGAGTCCCATGTTACCTGTGAAGAACCTGATGGAGTTTATCATTCAGATGAAATTCAAGAAGTAATAGTAGGATGGAATAATACCGAGAAGAAAGATAATGAATTAAGCTCTAATAAAAACGTAACAACTGATGAAAATGTGCCTCCTGCACGAAGAAGGACAAATTCAGAGTCTTTACGACTACACTCATTAGCTGCAGAAGCTCTTGTTACAATGCCTATCAGAGCTGCAGAGCTAACAAGCTCTAGCTTCAGGACTCTGACTGGAGAAGATGCCGTGGATGCAGGTGCAGGACAGGGAGAAGCTGATGGCCCATGCATTGCTCATTCTAAAGTGGTATCCTCACTTAAGAATCCTTCAGAGGAGTTTAGTGGCTTAAACCAAAATGGATGTGCAATAGTTGAGATACAGAAAGAAAGGCCAGAGTTATCAGAAGCACCAATCAAAATGGGCATCAGTATGTCACTGCTTACTGTCATCGAAAAACTGAAGGAGAGGACAGATCAGAATGCTTCTGATGATGACATTTTGAAAGAATTACAAGACAACGCACAATGCCAAAATGCAAATGATGCAAATATTCCTGGAAGTAACCTAGTAGAATATATACCTAATGCAGATCGACCCTACCGCTGTCGCCTCTGCCATTATAGCAGTGGTAATAAGGGCTACATAAAACAACACTTGCGAGTCCATCGTCAGAGGCAGCCATACCAGTGTCCTATCTGTGAACACATTGCTGACAATAGTAAGGATTTAGAGAGCCATATGATGAACCACTGCAAAACAAGAATGTATCAGTGCAAGCAATGTGAAGAATCCTTTCATTATAAGGTAAAGTTCTTTCCTATGCCTGTCTATAATAGCTAAATAACCTGTTTTGCTACTTTTTTAATAACTGGTGATCCCTCTTTCTAACTTAATTCAGTCTGACACCCTGGCTTCATTGTCATTGCGACTGGGGATTATTGCCAGCAGCACTTTCCAAATACACAATTCAGCTATAATTATTCTGCTTTACCCACTGAAATAAACTTGCTTCCTCACATAAGTTATTTTCCTGAGAACCATCCGACAGGCATATTAATATCACGTTGTTTTTCTGCCTAGCTGTAGCAACTACAGGAAGAAATGGAAGCATCAGAGAACTTAAGGGTTGAAACTCTAAAAGAATGCTCAAACATTCACTAGTTGCGAGTGTGTGCAAAAGTAATGGTGGCATTTGGGGTAACCTGAGACACTTTGAAGCGGAAATTCTTTTCTTTTTTCCTCTGTTGTTGTGTTGGTCGGGATGTTCCGTAGAACTTGGATCTGAAAGATTACACACCAAAGCAGAACAATATACTTCTGCCATTTTTATAATTGCTATTTTAAGCTTTAGGGCCGGTGATTGTGTTCCTATGTACTCAGGTCAGGACTCAGGAATACAGAATAGATAGCATCAGTATGTAGCTGTACAGCTGAAACTCTTCTAGGCAATGGTAGTGCAAATTTTCTCACATTTACTGTTGTTTAGTCCTAGTTTGAAGTAATGTACAGGTAGGGTAGTAAAAGGTTTTCTCTCCCCTCTCCTCTCCAAGCAAGCAGAGACAAGAATAACATATTAAGTCACTAGGCAGTATGAAAATTGAGCCAATTTTCACACAAGCCATCCTCTAACCTTTAATCTAATACTAAGTATAATAATTTAGGAGGAAGAACTATTGGCCACTTGTCTATGGGAATGGGGGAAGAAGGAAATTTATTTTCTAAATAAACACAAAGCATATAATCCTCTTAGTCACTCTCATCAATCCTTTGTTATTAATTAATGTTATTTATTTGTTTTGTTTCTAGTAAGATTAAGAAGGATAATCTGTATATATGTTAACATACATTTTATAACAGTTGTCATTAAAACTTGTGTAACGTCACAAATGATTGCAATATTTGAAGTGACTAGTGTATGTTTGTGGTGTATATTTAAACGTGGGAAATTGTTTTTTCAGAGCCAACTACGAAGTCATGAAAGAGAACAACACAGTCTTCCAGATATCTTTTCAACAGCTACATCTAACAAACTAATAGTTTCCAGCGAAGCAGATGACAGAGAAGGTACTGTTTAGATTTACACTTGAAATTACAAAAAGTCACTCATAACATTACTTCTGTTTGCTGTATTTGTATACATCTGGTTTTAAGATCTCGTTCATGCTGAAATGTTTTCATGCCTGTCCATAACCTTAAATGTATGTTCTTTTCAGTGTGCAAAACTTACCATAGTCAGTTTTGAGATATCTTGCTGACAGTTATTGGCAGGTAAGACTTTTTTAGCCTCTGTAATTGGACCTTGTATTTCTTCTTATGAAAAACAACTGGTGTGGAGTATTAGCCTGAATTTTTAAGGAAAAAAAACTTTTTTTCCTTCCTTCAGTAGCTACAGTATTCTCCACATAACCTACAGTAAACAAAAGAAAGCCTTTTTCTTAAACTCACTGTGGTAATGTGGTTTCTGTCAGCATATACATACAATACCATCCATTCTGTGTTTAGAAACTTCTGTTTAATTATGGTAATGTCCAAATTGAGTCATTTGTTTTAGCCCTAGAGAGGCAAACATAAGGCATCCTAAAAATGCAACCTGTATTTGTAATAGTTGCCAGGGTAACAGTAGGTATGCATTTTCTAAATGTTTGTTTAACTGTGTATCTGCTTATAATTTAATAGTGTTTGTTTTAAAAACAACAACAACAAAAAGCCCAAACCCTTGATGTGTTAAGGTAGTGAAATAGGGGGAAAAAATAGCCAAATTTTGAAGTTTAGGAGAAAATGTGGTCTTAAAATCCTTTGAGTATCCTGGAGGCCTGATATTTATTATTGCAACTTGAATGCATCCTCTTCTCTGGTGGATTGAAGTTACTGAAAATATTTACAGCATTTTTATTCTGAAGGCAACAGTGTAATTATTAGTATTTTGCAATTTTAGAGCACTGTGGAAAAATACTAGTAATTATATCACCTGTGAACAACTGTGGGCTGAAGTATTTCCATTTTGTGCACAGAGCTGTTTTCTGTCCTAATTATGGTCTCTTGTTTGTTTAGATAGCAAAATGTGCACTGTAATAGTACTTAGATTGCAGTTGAAATTTCTGGGTTCTACTCTCACCTCTACAGCTGATCAGTGAATGCGAAAGCAATCGTTGAAATTGATGCAACTACTTGTGAAAAAAGGCACTAACCAGCATGAGCCAGGGTGTACGGCTTGAACCATTCATGATTTGTCCAAAGCAACATGGTGCAATGTCAGAATAGAATGAGATCTTAACTCTTGACTTCTGTTCTCGTAGCTCACGCTGCCTCTTTTCTGGCTTTCAGTATACAAGTTAGAAACTTAGAAGTTAATTACTCTATCAATCAGCCTCAGGTATAATGAACCCCTCCCAACTCCTTTTGCTCTCATGAATGCAGAAGGCATTGAAATTCAGGAAATTGATCTGTGGTGCTTATTACATCCCTAAGACCTGAGCCTGAGCGAGCCATCTGAAGTCAGGGGGAGACAGGAAAAGGGCTAGGGGGGCGCTGCTGGTAGTGGGAACGTTCCCCATTAAGTAGTGGGGTTCTTTCTTCAGAAGAAATAGCAAAAATGTTTTAATGGAAGTGATAGGAAATAAAACATTGTTAGTTTAGCTGGTTACAAATATCTACGAGCACAGCTTGGACTATTACTTCTGACAATGTTTTGTTTGTTTTAAACCACTATTTTAAAATATGTCATGCTATAGGAATAACTACCTTGCAGCGCCTGAAACATGTCAGATTTTGGGGAATACTGTACCTTTGGAGCTAAAGTCCTGTTAAGGTGACTGAAAATCAAGATGCCCATTTGCTTTCGAAAATGCTATGTTTTAATAAAGTGGTTTTAGAGTTTATATCTTGATCTTGTAACTTAACTTCCATGAAAGAGGAGCCCCTGTTGAAGAAAACTGCCTGCTTTCAATTTAATTACTTCAAAGATCTTTTTAAAAATATTTTTTGCTCATCATTATCATATAAAAGTATTACAGCCATGCACTTTAATTGATTGTTTACCCCACATGAAATTTAGTAATGTGGCTTGAATGAAAACACTTCTCCTTTTAAACTTTTATTAACTCATACTCTGGAATGCTTAAATTATTTCAGAACCACTTTATAATCAAATTGCAACACCACTGCAGTACAGCAATCTCTTGTCAAACAGATGTCATCCCTATAAAGCGACACAAAACAAAGAAGTTTATGGCATAGCATCTGTTTATGCGAAAGAAGCCTGAGCTGGAACAGTTTCAGTTCTTGTTTATGAAATAGTTAGTCCTAAAAGTCTCTTTATTCATCATGGTTGTACAATAAATTAAAAGGCAGCATTATGACACTGGATATGATCGGATTGTAAATGTCTAATAATGAAGGAATAGGGTAATAAGCAGCATTACAGGAGCACCTGTTACTGCTGCCAGAACAAAGATCTGTCATTTCCATGTTCACTTTTAAGAGACCTGATATCCTCCATCCAGAAAGCAAAAAAGGCCCCAAACCCACAAGAAATTAGCCAGTGAAGGGGGTGGGGGACACAACTGCTATTTTGCAACAGCGAGAGCTTGTATGATGTATTATAATTTATGTGCATTTTGTTGAAGGAATAAATATAAATTAGTGATTGGTATAAACAATTGCTCCTAAGTGTGTGCTACTGGGTGGTTAGCCACTTACAACAATGCAATAGATAATACGTTTGCATAACGCTTTAAAAATCACATTAGATACTGTTTGTTTTAAGCTGCCTGCCCAATAAAATACCAAATTCCTAACAGAAAAGACATTTGGAAGCAGTTTATTCTAAAGTTGCAGAATTTAAGATGGAAAACCCATTCAAGTAGAGCATGCAATAGCTTAACCTTCACACAACCCCTGCTCGCCAATACCTCTACAGCCCCGTAAGTGTCTCATTTGAGGTCTTCTACATAAATGTGCCTTCATAAAAGAATAATTGTAGACATATAAATTCCAGAGTCTCCAAGTAGATAATTAAAATTGTTTTGATAATTTACATTAAAGGAAGAAGAACTTAATAGATTTTACTATACGAGCATATTGTAGGAAAAATTCTGATCTATTTTGCTTTGAAGTTGATTTGCAAAGAGTACATGTTATATATTACTTCCATATTATTTTTTATAAGAATGCTAGAAGAGCGAGCACTGTGTCCTGTTTTAAAGTAAAAAATATAAAATATTTTTTCTGTTATCTTGGTACACACAGAATTATTCAAATTGTATTTCAGATTGTATTCAGATTGCTATTTTATTTTATATTACATACTATATATTCTTCAGAATAACCCTCTGGGGCAGCCCTACCTAATTACTTTGTATTTTGGGATGAAAGTTTAATAAGTGGTAATTTTCCCTTAGAGTTAAAGTTAGGTCTGTGACTGTATCCCTCAGAATAATATATCTAAAACTTTTTTTGACGTAATTCAGTGCCCACGTGTGGAAAAAGAATCAAAGTGAAAAGCTGAACTTCCATTTTGGCTGATTCATTCTACTAGTTTATTCTGCAATGTCTCCTTCAAAGCGTTTTACCATAAAAATTCTTAATTGTTGCTTTGACAATGAAAAGATTCAGTCTGTGTTACTGGAATCCAGCATCATCAAGAGGAAACTCCAGAACAAAATTATCTTTACAAAATGTGTTTAGTATTTTGAACTCAGGAGATGGAACTTTGTTTTCAAGATAAACTCTGAGTTCAGTCTGCTTGTCTCATTCCTCTCTTCTTTAGCTAAAAAGAATTGGAATTCAGGAAGTGATGAAGCAGGGGGTTTTGGTCAGTTTTTGTTACTCCAAACTGAAAAGAAGTTCATGGTATTCGGACCTAAGCAGAGATGTACCTAAAAAGTCTACTTTCCATCTTTTTGGATGGCCACTTATTTCAAATTTCAAGCTTGTCTATATTTTCAAACTGCAAGTCGTAACAGTGCCAGACAGACCCTCCTCTCAGTGTGACACAGATCCTTCAGGGCTCTTGACCTTGACAAGCCTTTAACAGGATTCTTCAGGGTTCAGAATAGAGGGAGCCCATTTGGGAAATCAGAACTTAAATTTTTCAAGGAGGGTAGTTATTTTTGGTTTGGGGAGGAGCTGGGAGGCCTGGGAAGTAGATTACCTGCTGATATTATCAGAGTTCTTAAGGCAATACCTACTAAAAAACATCCAGCTAATACACCCTTTTCTGTTCCACCTAGGATCTTCTGGTGTATCCTACTAGTAGTAAACCCCTTCACAACACAAACTAATGATTTGTTTGTGCTGGAGATGTGCTTCATATGAGCATGAAGAATTTCTGAAGTTTGTTCTTGTAAAATTTGAGCTTTACTTTGTCTCCCAGACATTATTTATTGAATTGCATTTTTATTTTGGTTTAGGGGTGTACTTTAGTGATGATCTTTACCCACCAGAGAAATTCTCTAAGGATCTCTATGAGAGTTTCTTCAAAGCTCATGTACGTAACTGAGAGTAATGGCTTGACTGTTCAGCCAGCTAATAAGAATTTGGTGTAAAGATAAAATGAACTTGAGCACCTTACTTGCACCTGGAGAAAAAAAAAAGTAGAATTACTTAGGCTAGTGAAGAGGTTAGCTGCAGAAAGAAAACCCTTTGAATTTAGGTTGATGTTTCTTTTGGCAGTAGTGCTGATCTAAACTGCTCCAACCTTGGTGTTCCTTCACGTTTCTGCTGCTCCCTCATTTGGGGAGTGCATGAAGGCTGCATGATAGGCTGGAATGGGAAAATGACCTGCATAAAAAATACCATCTCTCCTCCCAAATGTTAATATTTTAACCCAAATCAGTTCCATTATTCAGTGAGGGAGCAGGAATAGGGCTGTTTAAGTCTACACACATCTCAAAAATATTCAAACTGTGCACTTGTGGGCCCACATTTTCCTATGTTAAATTAGTCATTAGCCTCTGTCTCTGCAACCATTAATTTTTCAAGAGTCTCTTTAATTCTGGAAAGAAAAAAATTATTTTTGCTACAATTGCTTTTTATTAATTTGGAGAAGTTCCAAATCATTTCTTAACAGATCTGGTCAGTATCTATTTTTTTAAATCATCTCAGATCCTTCTGAAAGTGTGAGTGTATGTGGATGATAAAGAGGATTTAGATGCTTTGGGAGGCCTTTTGCTTTTCTATGTTTGCCGGTTTGAAACTTGTCCTTTCACACTGCCCATCTTTTCCTTTGATTTGATCCATTCTGCAAAGCAGTGAAACTGCTGGTTTCAGCAGTTTCCACACTTTATCACCTTTTGCTGTAACACAAGATTTTAACCCAACTGCAAGAAGGGAAGTGTCCGCAGAGAGAGAAAGAACGTGTTTTCCTAAAATTTTAGTAATTCCAGTGAATGGTAGGGTGAATGGAGAACAGCATGGTAAATAAACTGTACCTTTATTATCTCTATGTCCATTGCCAGTTTGCTCCAGATACTTTAAAAGTATTAAATATTTCTAGATATTTAAAAGTATTACTTTAAAATGTTAATTCATGTTTCATAATTCACTTGTGCGGAAATTATCACCTGAGAACTCCTTACAATGCTGAATGCAACTCTAAAATAATGGACTTTGTTTCACATAGGAAATAAGCCTTCAGTTCAGAAACTGTATAGATGTGATGTGTGTGACTACACAAGCACAACTTACGTTGGTGTACGAAATCACAGACGAATTCATAACTCTGATAAGCCATATAGGTAAGTGTCTCAATTATTGCTGGCTAATGCCACGTGCCTGGTTTAACTTGCTTTAACTAAAAAGGTTGCTTAATTGCTCATGCACTTTTGAAGAATTAAAGAATTTCAATTACATAATTTTACTGCAGATTTGAAGCCACACTTGCTGGTTGACTGAAACTATGTAATTAAGATTTGCTAACTTTTCCAGGATGCATCTTTTGCTATAGCAGTCAACTGCTTGTTTTCAGTTTGAAGAATTCAGATGTGGAAAGGGAAATAATGACATTGTAATATTGAACTTTGGCCAATAGTAATAATGTATTTCTCAAACTCCTTGCACACTGAAGTTCATTTTGGGTTTGCTTTATTGCAAAGTGTTCTCCATTGTCATATTGCTACTTTGTGCATCAGCTTCTACAGAGTGTGGCAAAATTCTGCCCTTTCTCTTGTTGCCAGTCCCCTCATCTTTGTTACAGGTTTCAAACAATATCAACACACTCACTTAGGATCAGATTTTATAACTTTCTACAAGGGTGTTACATGGATTTATATAGAAAATTTGATACCGAAAATCATGTGTAATACTATAGCTCAGGTCCCCAGCAGAAAAATAAATCATGCATTTTTCTGTTGGTTGCTGCATAAATTCCTGCAAATTCAATCTGTGCTCATTCAGTGTGGATCTCTGTCCCTCTCTAGTGGCTAGAAAATAGATCTGAGTTAATAGAATTTTTGAGCTAATATACTTCTGTCTTTTTAATACAAATTCTGGAAACTCAACATCTTGAAATGCTGAGCTCAGCCAGGGACTTTCTCTTTTGAATAAACAAACCCAGAAGAAGAGTTGTATTTTGATTTGTGCATTAGAATGATATCCCATAACACTAGCGAAAATATGCAAGATGTTTACTCAGAGAGCAAATGTGGAATACAAATAGATTTTTTTTTTCTCCTCAGAATCTTCCCTATTGCCATTATTTCTTACTTAGTGGGGTTGGAACAGCAGATACTGTAGAGTGTCTTGTATGTGGTAGTTTTCTGAATTGGTGTTAGCCAGCCTGTTTGATTGAGGAACCCTTGAAAATTTTCCATTGCTGATACAGACTGCTGCATACTAAATTTAAGCCTACTGTTCTGGCTTGCTTTTCTAATTATTTTTTTATAAACCTCTTAGACAAATCTGCAGACCTGGTAGGATACTTAAGCCACAGCCTAAAAACCATAAAGATCCGGTATTTATGGTATTTCTCCTTCTGAAACAAGTATTCCTTAAGCCTTTCATAGTATCAGATAGCAACCTACTATATTGCTGCCATTTTTACAGCTGTAAACATATTTTATATTTGTTTTGACAAAAGTTGCTGCAAATTAAACTGTATAGCCTCCAATGATGCATTTTTGTAGATTTGATACCTTCTGGATTTTAATACTGCACAGTTAAGTCCTTTCAAAAATAAAGTGAGTAATCCCAAAGTTAAGTATCCTGCAGTCTCAAACTGTTTCACACCATAGACCAGACTTAGTAAATATTGGACACTTACCACTTCAAAAAAAGAAACAACTAAAGTCCTAATAAATACACAGATCTTTAACTGAGCTTGATGGCTTCTGTTTCAATGTGTTATATACAGGAAGCTTGTGTGGTAGTATATTGATATTTATGAATAGCATAGTATATTTTGTGTAATACTTTGGGATCCAAATCCATGGATCTAAATCTAGATACAGACTGTTTTATGTACTGTTTTTATCCAAAGATATTGTGACAGAAGTAAAAAAATAAAAATTTAGACAGCATGATGTGACTTAGGGCACTTGAATCTACATGTGTTGATCTTGTCCCTGACTTCTGTTTCAGATAGAGTGCTCTGAAACTTAGATGTTTTATTACTAAATAGATAGTTTAGCTTTTAAAATGTCATGAGAAGCATGGCTGTTGCATTAAGTAGAACACATGTTCTTGAGGAACAAGACTCACTTCTGAATACACTATGTCCCCTGTAGCTCTTATGGTCATATTTTGCCTTTGCATAACATAGCCAAGCAACTTGCATCAGGGCTGCATCCATTCAAGTGCATCCACATCTACCTTATACTTCATGATGCTTACCAACTTCAGTAGAGGTGCTCAAGATACATGTCAGGAACAAACATAGTCCATATGCCTAGTGATTCTTGCTCAAAGGTGGAGGCTTTTTTGGGCTGCAACAGATTCTCACAGTCCAAAAATTGAAAGTTAATGTAATCACTTGGACTTCTGTAAATATTGTTAGCCTTTAACTGCAGTCTTTCCAGATACCTTTGCTGTCTCATAGATTTTTTTTTTTTGGAATAGTGTTAGCAGTTAATTGTCAGATTAGTTTACTTCTTGTTGTCTCTTTAGATGTCGAGTATGTGACTTCGCCACCACAAATATGAATAGCTTGAAATGCCATATGAGGCGCCACCCCCAGGAGCATCAGGCAGTGCAGCTAATGGAACAGTACAAGTATGTAACAGTTCTAATTTGCCAAAAGCTGGGATAGTAGTGATTTTGTTATGTTAAAATACAAAGCAGAGTTCAGATTCTCTTCTTTTCCCTTCTAGATTCATTCTTTGTTTCAGTGACTTCTTTTTTTTGAGAGAAAGAGATTTGATGTGCATTCCTAGGTGATGTTTATGCTAGCTAATTAAACATGTCCATGACCTCCCTCTGGTACAGTATTCAGATTTTTCTTTCCAGAATGGTGTGGTTGCATATAAACTGCCTATTGCAAGTAGTTTCTGGACCATGTTAATTACCAAAGCATGCCTGGAATTGTTTGGGAGACTACATGTGCCAAAACCATACCAGGGGCACTTATAACATTTAATGTTATAGATTGTTAAATTCCAGTACCCAGGAATGTTCTCTGGCTTTGTTTAACACCCTACTCTAGGCACAGCCTTTGCATATACATGTTAGAATCCAGATTGGCATCATACTGCCCTAGTTAAGAACTCGTATGAATAGTCATTATGTTTAAGTGATAAGTGTCCTTTATAGTCTGTCCACAGATATATATGGGGTTTTTATACATACATATATATATATATATATATGAGAAAGTTGGCACAAACATGTGCAATTGTTTACTACTAATTTGCAACAGAAAATCAAGAATATTCTGAACATTTCTTAGTGGAAGATTTTAAAGGCAATAGGAAGAGTTCAAATAAAACACATTCACATAAGGGTTTCTTCTCAAGAAAATCTGCTCCTACAACTTCAAAATCCTTCCACTGCATTTTTTCCCCAAAATGTTCCTAGTAGCATTAAGTTCTATTTGCTCTGCTGTCATACTTCATACAGTATTGCTGAATGCTCTTAGTATTACCGAAGATTACTGAAAATGTCCACACTTTGGTCTCTAGACCCCAAGACTGTTTCCCCAAGGAAACAGTCGTATCAAAAGCTGCAAGATAATTGTTTCCTCAGTAGATAATTTAGCATACACTTGAACAGTAAAGTTTAATAATTCAACATAGGTCAACCAGTAGGGCAAATCGTCCTATAGAATTGAAAGGGTTCTAACTACTAAACTCAATGGTAAATAATTTTGTTTCTCTGGACATGTCTTGCATATACTGTAACTATACATTAAGTATATGATCATAAAGCGTAGTCCATCAGGCTAAAAGCTGTTGAGTTTCTGTATCTGATTTGAACTGTATGCAAAGCTATCAACAGAATTTTGCTCATGATACTGTTCTCAGCAAAGTAAATCTGATTAGTAACTCACCTGAGTAAATTAATGTACTTCAAAAAATGAGACTGTAATTAAAAAGGGATAAAAACAAACACTGAACTGTCGCCTCATTCACTGTGTTACCAACCCACGGACCAAGCTGTGGTAGTGGTGCAGAAAAATCATATATAATAAGATTAGTGGAATACATGTGCTTATAGAATGGAATTGAGATTATTTGTTGATCTTTTGTGTTTTGCAAAAAAAAAATATTTTGGCCTAATTTTATCTATAAATTAACTGTAAGGTCTGCCTTTTATCTTATTTTTAATGATGCCATTATTTTGTAACAGCCTTATTAGAAATATTAAGATTCTCAACCTGAGAGTGAACTTGCCTATATTTGAAAGCATCCATTTTCTTCATAAGGCTTCAAATTAGAAGGAAAAGAGAAAAATAGAATAGTACATTCCAAATCAAGTAATCGAGAAAAGTGAGCTAGAATGACATGTCTGTTGTACCCCAGCAGGACAGAATTATCTTGCCACATAAGCAAGGTAATCTACCATGCCTTCACCTAACTTGTGAGATTTTTGCTGTTGTCCACAATATTCTGCTGAGCAGAAAGTTTCCTGTATATGAGTATTTGCAAGGCATTTAAGGACTATATCCTACTGTCATTAAGTGGTAAAACCTTACTGAATTGTAGTGTATAACACGGTTTTATGTAGACCTTCTCGTGTTTCCAGGTGATATTTCTCAAAAGGTCTTAAAAATTTACAAAAACTTACTAGTATAGTAGTCCTATTAACATACTCATCATAGTGTAACATAGCGGGATCACATTGCTTGAGCAGAAAACATCTTACTCTCATTAAGGAATGAGATAGACTGAAACACATTCCTAGCTATGATTTATTAGAACAAGGTCACCTTTGATTGATCCTGGTCTTTTCCATGTGATTTGAGAAACTGAAGACTTCCAAAGTAGCAGGTAGCTGAGCAAAATAGCTTCCTCATCCAAAAGACAAAGAGGAGAGGGTTGACATGTACCTCTCTGTTACTCATCCTTTTGGAAGAACTAATGCATTACTAAACGAATAAAAAGTAACTTAGAAATGTTTCCCTTTTTCCTTCTCCACTTTTTTTTCCCTAGATGTTCTCTCTGTGGGTATTGTATGTAGCCATCCTCCATCCCTGAAGTCCCACATGTGGAAGCATGCAAGTGACCAAAATTATAACTATGAACAAGTGAACAAGGCTATTAATGATGCAATTTCGCAAAGCAGCAGGTATGTCTGATTTACTTTCAAGCCCTACCATCTAGAATTTTCAAAGGACCCAACTTTGATCCAAACTAAAGTTCCTGTCAGAAAGCAACAACTGTATGTTTTGATATTTGTTTCAGTTTTTATTATTCTTTCAGGTTTCAAGAACAGCTTGCTGACAAAACCTTATTAGAAGGCACAGACGAAAGTACAGTACCTATACTAGGAAGTTCAGACAACTTGGTGTCTCTTACAGAGTCTATTAACCAGACTACGAATGAAATTTCAGGTTCTGATGAAAATGAAAAACCTAACTTGATGAATACCTCATGCAGTTTAGAAAAGAACTCCACTCTACCCCATCTTGGCACAGAATACTGTGTTCTTCTCTTCTGCTGCTGCATTTGTGGTTTTGAGTCTACCAACAAAGAAAATCTGCTGGATCATATGAAAGAACATGAGGGTGAAATCATAAACATCATTCTAAATAAGGACCACAGCACAACTCAGAGCACAAACTAGGTGAAGCAGTAAGTTAAAGAGAGGGTTTTCTAGAGTGAATATTTTCTTTCTTGCTAATTTTTGCCTGAGAAACTTGCTAAAGAGAAGAATTGCAAGCAAATCTTGATTTCCCATCCCGAGTCCTTGTTTCAGTAGGGGTACAATATTTTAACCAGGGACCGATGAATCATATATATAAGGAGTGGGCAATAGAACAATCCGTTTTAACCTGTTATTTCTCTATATGGTGCCAAGAATGTAGGATTATTGGGGTTTTTTCTTTTATTGTCAGGTACTAGTCAGTAATAATGCATTAGTACAGTACATTAAAACCCAAAGGTATGAAAGCTTTGTATCAATTGAAAAGCTTTTTTCTTTCTCCCTCTTTGTTGTTTTCCATGTATTTCCACAAAGAACATTTTTACCCTCTTTTTTGAAACTGGCAACAGACCAATTGAAAATTTTACAATATGATCTCATAAACCCCACTGCCTGGATTCTGGAAGGTAGGGAGAGGGGACGTGGGTGAGCGTATGTGTGTGTTTGCACACATAGGCTTTTCATTTTTCCCAATCTAATTTTAAGGCCTTACAAACTCCAAGTCGTCCTTCAACAAAGACTGCAATCCTTTCTATCGATTTAGAGCAGCAGGAGCCGAGGAGCCTAGAAGCATTTTGCTCATCACTGTTTGTCTGATTGGATCCTAACTAAAAAACTGCTATCTTTTGAATTGATAGTGTGTAAAAGATCCTTTATAATAATGACCTGCTGTTTCTTAATGGTTTTCTTGACACATTCAGCAGAACTATTTAAAAAAAAAACCGGCTTATCATATGTCACTTTTAATTTGTGACAATTACTTTGCAGTATGTATGAGCAATGTTTTTTAATGAGAATAAGATATTAACAATAATTGCAACAAAGAGATGTAGATTAAACCTAGGTAGATTCCTAAAGATGTAGGTGAGCACAAAGTAGGATTTTGAGAAATGCCTACATGCCTTGGAGTTCTTTGAAATCCCAATCGCTGTCTAAATTTCCCATTTGTCTGGCAGAGCTGTAACTGTAGAAATAATTCACTGAAAGAATAATCTTCCTGTAGAAAACATTTTTTTAAAAAAAAGGCAAACTATTTTAAGCAAAAACTGTATCCAGTCACTGGTAGAATAAATTTTACTCGTGCATATAATACGGATTCATAAAGGGAATTAGGGATTACTTTGTTTTTTAAGAAACACATAGAAATCCCTCCCTTTTAAAGTCTTTAGCTTCTAAAATTACACTGCCCTTTTTTTTTTTTTTTAACAGTTACAGGAGTTTGCAGTAAAAGACATTCATCTATGTATCAGTTTGGAATATTATTATACTGGCTAATTATCTGGCAAACTTTGTTGAGGTTATTTATAAGTTGGCTACTTAAATTGTTTGAAACGCATGCTTCAATCAAGTGAAGTAGCATTTCCAAAGAAGCCCTTAGCAGCCAGATTTAAACTTCCTAGTTTAGACATGTATTCTGCTTTTAATGAAAGGCAGCTGCACAGAAGCGTGCCTAGATCCTGACATGGGGATACAGTTACCTGATTTTTAGTAGCTTATTACTTGAAAAATTACTTACTCTTAGAAAACAGTATTTTACGGTTACCTTACTTACACATTTCTGCTAGGAGAAATAAGCTACAACTGTAAATCTAAGAAGGTGACATATGTAGTGTACAGTCTGTTGCACTGAGTAGACGTGGCAAACAGGAAAGAAAACAATAAGTCTTGTTACAACTTTGTGAAGCAGAAAAAAAATCTAAAGGCCAGGGTAGAGGCACTAAGATTCCAAGTACATTTGATGATTTTGTTTTCAAGTGATTTCCTCAATTTGACTTGTTTCTTTTGGGTTAAATATCTATTGTTTTGTTTATAAATTACATAGCAGAAGGTACACGTTTTACTTTAAAAAATTGTCAGGATATAATATCAAAGAATTTTGTGTCAGATATTTAAGATATTTTAAATACATATGTGAAATAAGTGTACATTATTTTCAGGTTAAAGTTATTTTTCATTTTCCTACAGATGATTTTACATTTCAAAAAATTTATTTACATGACCTCAAATTCAATTAGAGAGAGTAAACTTCTAATGGGATATTCAATACTGTCTTATTGACACCAATATTTACCTTCAATATAGAATTCATGTGAAAATAGTACATTATCTGGAATAGATCTCAGCTTTCTCATTCAGAGATTCCATTTGTTGAAAAAATTAAAGGTACAATGAGACCCGTAGTAATGCTAAACTACCAGTCAGTATTCACAGAAACAATATTTTGCCACATTGTTATTTTTGTGTAAGGGATAATTATTTTAAAGTTGCTCAGCTAGTGAAAGATAAAAAGGTGAAAAACTTGCATTCATAAGCTAGGAAGGAGATGGCAGTGAACTGAGACTTAAAAAGCAAGTAACCTTGAATCAAAATTAATAATTTTGGTGTATGTGCAAGCCACACTTGCAGCATTAAGTATAACGCACCAGGACTCATTGTAATGGGATTATTAAGCAGGATGCATCTATTCACAGTTGTTCCTTGCCATCTTGTTGCTTTTTTCTTTTTGACCATGTCTTCCTATAAAATAGTAGTTGCCTCTAAAAACCATTCACAATCCTAACAAATGCCAGCAAATAATTCTTTCCCATATGCACAGAGATTTTTTTTTAACTGTCTCCATGCTGTTTGCCATTAGTTACGTACTCACAGTTCCCATGGACTTTATCAGTTCTGCATGTGAATCACAGAATCACAGAATGTTAGGGATTGGAAGGGACCTCGAAAGATCATCTAGTCCAATCCCCCTGCCGGAGCAGGACCACCTAGACCATCTCACACAGGAACGCGTCCAGGTGGGTTTTGAATGTCTCCAGAGAAGGAGACTCCACAACCTCTCTGGGCAGCCTGTTCCAGTGTTTGGTCACCCTCACCGTAAAGAAGTTTTTCCTCATATTTATGTGGAACCTCCTGTGTTCCAGCTTGCACCCATTGCCCCTTGTCCTGTCAAGGGATGTCACTGAGAAGAGCCTGGCTCCATCCTCATGACACTTGCCCTTTACATATTTATAAACATTAATGAGGTCACCCCTCAGTCTCCTCTTCTCTAAGCTAAAGAGACCCAGCTCCCTCAGCCTCTCCTCATAAGGGAGATGTTCCACCCCCTTAATCATCTTTGTGGCTCTGCGCTGGACTCTCTCTAGCAGTTCCCTGTCCTTCTTGAACTGAGGGGCCCAGAACTGGACACAATATTCCAGATGCGGCCTCACCAGGGCAGAGTAGAGGGGGAGGAGAACCCCTCTCTTGACCTGCTAACCACACACCCTTCTAATACACCCCAGGATGCCATTGGCCTTCTTGGCCACAAGGGCACACTGCTGGCTCATGGTCATCCTGCTGTCCACTAGGACCCCCAGGTCCCTTTCCCCTACACTGCTCTCCAACAGGTCTGCCCCCAACTTGTACTCATACATGGGGTTGTTCCTGCCCAGATGCAGGACTCTACACTTGCCCTTGTTATATTTCATTAAATTTCTCCCCGCCCAACTCTCCAGCCTGTCCAGGTCTCTCTGAATGGCTGCGCAGCCTTCCGGTGTGTCAGCCACTCCTCCCAGTTTTGTGTCATCAGCGAACTTGCTGACAGCGCACTCTATTTCCTCATCCAAGTCATTAATGAATATATTGAATAGAACTGGTCCCAGTACTGACCCTTGAGGAACTCCGCTAGACACAGGCCTCCAACTGGACTCTGTCCCATTGACCACCACTCTCTGGCTTCTTTCCTTCAGCCAGTTCACAATCCACCTCACTACCCGATCATCCAGACCACACTTCCTCAGTTTAGCTGCGAGGATGCTGTGGGAGACCGTGTCAAACGCTTTACTGAAATCGAGATAGACCACATCCACAGCTTTACCATCATCTATCCACCGGGTTATGTCCTCATAAAAGGCTATCAAGTTGGTTAAGCATGACTTCCCCTTGGTGAAGCCATGTTGAGTGCCCCTAATGATCCCCCTATCCTTGATGTGCCTAGAGACAGCACCAAGGACAAGTTGTTCCATAGAAGTTGTTCCATGTGAAGTAATTATAGACTTAGTTTTTCTGAAAGCAAATTATTCCTCAGGTTACCTGCTTTAAAAAGCAAATGGTTGGCTTCGTTGCATGTTATGCAAGGGGTTTTATGCACATTTCAAAGTCACCAACACTGCAGTCTTCCCCTTTCTTTAAGCTTTTAAAATATTTTCAGATCTTCTGTCACAGCACCATCAGATGATCAGCTATTCACTTGCTGTTTGTTTAAATTAGATTTTATTCTGTGATATGAACTGCAACTTGCAGCTTTGTTTTAAATGCCTATACTTCTGCTAAAGAGAAAACTTCATTCATACTAAACTATACTGATAAATAGGTGCATATTTCATCTTTCCGATTTATACTTGGCCTCGAAAAATAGAGTGGGATTCAGTCAGAATGATTGTATTTTCCTCTTTCAGAAGCACTTATTTAATCATTTTTGAAAATGTACAGTTGGTGCTCAAAGTAACATTTGTTAAGATATATTTAATAGAAATTTACATTTGCATTTGATATTCATGGACATGGGTACATGTATTTTTTTAAGAAAAGGTATTGTAACACTATGGCACTGCTTTTATAGCCAAAGTATAAAAAATTTAGAAAACTGACATATAAAGACTGCAGTTAATTCTGATACTGTATCTTATTAAATAGGATGACTTTCATTTTATAAAATTATCCAGCACATTAAGCTGCATGCCTTAAGCTCTCTCTAGGATTGTGTTCCTGATAGACGACTGTTTGGAACTATGAAGCAAAGTCTGTAGTACTGCTTTAACTACCTTCTGAAATACTGTACAATGTTAGAATAATTTATTTTGCTTTACAGGAGTTTGTCACGTATTGACTTTAATATTGTATTTTGGTAATAAACTTTTTTTGTTAAACACTTTAGTCACTGTTATTTGACCTGTATGAAATGTGAATATGGAAAATTCAAACACTGAACCAGTGTTTAGAGAGATGGGAATCTGTTTAAATCAAAAGTATTTGAAATACTTTACTACCATTTCTCACTCTTGTGTCAAATTATTACAGTTTTAATACTGTTAATACAAGTTTTATAAAAGTAGCTATAGTGATGAAATATGTGACTATTAAGTCAAAATACTTGTAAGTGTGCACGCAGTTATGATGGGACAACGCTGAAGGACAGAACTGTACTTTCAAAATTCATAATGAAGCTAGTGGGAATTTTTTCCCTAACTTAAATGGAGTGAAAGCCTTATGCAGCTTTTTTCAGGTAAGTGATTGATTCTTGCTTATCCATCACATAAGCTAAAACATATCTTGCAACCTAATTTTAAATATACAATATATTTCTTGGCCTTGCTGGAGCTATTCCCATCTTTTTCAGAAAAAAGAACCCCAAATCTAACTCAATTGCTGTTGCTGGCCAAGGAGAGAAAAGAGAAAGTACCACCAGAGTACCTGTTGCTGGTATTATCATGGTTTACATTGACATAAACAGGCTATTTTATATCATTTTGTTGTTACAGTTATGGCCCTGGGCCAAATACATTGAAGTAAAAAAAAGCTGGAACTACAAATGGGTTTTAGATGCAATGCTACAGAATGCTGTGTCATGCAGCTTTTTCACATTTTCTCTAATGCAAAACCTGGGAAAAAAGTCTCTGTAGTAAGATGTGGCATCCAGGTATTATCCTATTCACTGGGCTAAAATACCTTGCTCACTTCAGCTTAATAAAGCAGAAGAGCCTCATCAGAGGTTGCTTCCCCTCATAAATAGCCTGGTCATGTGTGATCCAACTGGTGTCCCAAAGCACCTTATCTGCTGTGAAGCATGTCTTATCAGACACCTTCCCTCCTCACTAGTGCTGGCAACCGAGAGCGGGGCTGCTGCTGCCAGTAGAAAGGGCACCGTGCTTGCTAGTGAACATTACAGCTTCTGCAGAAATGGGACTGGGCACACAGCTTGTTGGGACAGAGCTGCACTGACCTAACATTTGATGGTTTTAACACTCTTGGGGATTAGGAGAAAATAGTTTAGAGCCCCGCCACACATCAGTGGGGTTTGAATAACATCTACCCAAGCTTTGGTTCTACAGAGAACAGGCTTTTAGTGGTCCCAAGTTCATTGAACATGCATAATTACTGGATTTCTAAAGCTCTTAAATGATTATGTTTTCTAAACTGTTTCCACAACTTTTTGTTTGGTGTAATTTTATTTTGCATTGGCCTTTTTACAGGTAGTGGATAAACAGAATTTCCATTATAGGAAACATCTTCCACAGCATTCCCTTTCTCAGAAATTTAAGTACATTATCTGACCTCCTTTACACAAACACGTACACACACTGAAGGTATTCTTTTCCTTTATTTGTACTGTAAAATCACTTGTATGATCTGTATACAATATGTTCATTTTAAAAAAAACATGATGTGTGATGTGATAGCGACACTATTAGTGGTAAAGAGAAGGTAGATCTAATGCCCATTGTAAAGCCCGTAATTCTTCAGTTTCCATGTTCTTAGTTTAAGCATTGCCCACAAATGTACCACCTGCCTTATTGCTCAAAAAAATAGAAGTATGTCGAGTCAGTTTGTTGCAAATTGACTTACAGTAGAAATTTTTACCTATTTGGAGAGCTTAATCAGAGGAAGAGAAAATAGTTTGTTCTAAAAAAAATACTTTGAAAACACTAAGTGTGCAAAGACAGATACTGAAAAAAAATCCTGATTTCTAATGTCAACAGCTTCAAAGCTCTGAATTACCAGGATGATTACTAGTTACACAGTTTGCTTGGCATCTCTGAGCTTGTTTTCTATGAATTTCATGCCTCTGCTCAAAATACCAACTTTGCCAATGAACCAAGGTTGTGGAATGAAAAAGACAAAAAAGTAAGTATTGCTGGTCTGTAAAATGGTGAATAGAAAAGCAACTGAATATTGTCCTGAAGAAGTGAACTCTATCCCTGCCTGTTCCACAGAATTTGTATGGATTGTAGGAAATGTGCTTTCTGTGACAGATCTGGGGAGTTTTTTTTTTCTACAATAACTAAAGACACTGCACTACACTATTTTGTAAATAAAATTTACAATAAAGAATTATTGTAAGGGTAGGTTGTAGCTGTTAATTAGAAAGAAGTCTGGTGTTGCCGTTATCTTTCTGCGACAGAGATAAAGGTCTTTTTCCCCCCCTTACAAGTTTATGCTGCAGTTGATCAAGAAATACCATGGAACTTATAACAAACTGAATACAAAATACACTTCGACTGTTTAGGATTCTAATTTAAATCAAAAAATCACTTCACATGTATCTGGAACTACATCTATTTGGAAAAAATAGCATCGCAGGGAGGTCCCATGGCAGGGCAGTTGGAACTAGATGATAACTTTAAGGTTCCTTCCAACCCAAACCATTCTATGATTCTAGGAAAAACCACTACCAATAAATGCTACGTCACTATTTTAGAAAATCTTCCACGCCGGTGTAAGCCCAGCGGGACAGCAGGACCCAGCGCCAGGCGGCAGGCGGGCGGGCCCTGCCGGCACCGCAGACCCCGCCGCACCGGTGTGAACCGCCCAGCATCACCCCCGGCCGCGCTGACAGGATTTCCCAGCCCGGCGCGGGGGCAGCCCGGGGAAGGCTCTCGCCCCGGCCCGCCGCAAGCCCGCCTTCTGAAATTTAAACTACTTAAAACGCTTTCGGAGGGACGAGTTTGATACTGGGGCGGTTTTGCCCGTCTCTGCTTTCGCAAATAACCTTGTCCCCGCCGTAGTTTTTTTCGCACACCTCGAGAGCAGCGACACACACCAAGCGCGCCCGCCGAGCCCCACAGAGGCCGGTGCCGCCCCACGCCCCGCCGCAGGGCGCGGACAGGCCGCCCCAGCCGCAGCCCGGCCCCGGCCCTCAGCCCGCCCACTCCCCACAGCCCGCAGCTCCTCCCCGCGCGGGCCTCCCCCGTCCGCCGGCGGCTGCCTGCCCACCGGCGCGCCCCTGTCCGCGGCCGAGCCCCGCGCCCCGGCTGCCGCAGCCCCTCCGCGCCGCCTCACACGGGCGAACAAAAGGCGCCGCGTCCGCCCCCGCCCCCACCCCCGCCCCTTCCCCTCCTCGCGGCGGGGCCCGGGTGGTTCCGCGCAAGTAGCGCCGGTAAGAGAAGCCGCCGCCCCGCTGCAGCGACCCGCGGCCCTCGGAGCGCCGGCAGGTATCGGCCCCGCCGGGGGGGATGCGGAGGGGAAGGGGAGGAGACGGGCGGACGGCGGGGCCGCTGCAAGCAGGCCGCACCGGGCTGGGCCGCGCAGGCCGCAGCGGGCAGCGCGGAAAGGCGGCGCTGTGTGGAGCTGCCCGCGCCACGCGGGGCCCGCCCCGGCCGCCGGGGGAGCCGCGGCCCGAGGCCCGGCCCTCCTGCCTCCCCTTCCCTCCCCTGCCCGGCCCCCGGCGCCGCTTCCCTCTTCCCCGTCGGCCCGCGGCGCCTCCGGCGCGCTCGCCCTCAGCCGCCTTCTCGCCTGTCCGCCGCGCTGCCCCGCCGCCACCGACGGCCTCGCCCCGACTCACATCGTGCCCCCGGGCCCGGCCTGCAGCCGCAGAGCCTGCCCCCGCCCCGCTGCCCCGGGCCTCACCTCACCTCGGGCAGCTGTGGGGACGGAGGCGGGACATTCCCTTCCCGGCGCCCTGTCGAGGATTTCCCCGCGTGTGCCCGCCAAAGCCGTTCCCTCCGTCATGAGGCACTGAGGAAAGCTGGCTGAGACTGGCCCTGCAGAGAAAGAGCATGGTTATGATGACCATCTTGCCTGTATTAATTAATTGTCAGGTTTTCTACAAACCAGCTATTTAAGAACATCTTAGATATATGCTCACATAGTTCCCTCCGTGTGTTTCCCCAGGCACGTGGGAAAGAGATGAAGCTAATCCACTGCTAAAGCTTTAAAACAACAAAGTTGTGGGCTAGAGGTGTATTTCTTAGAGCATTACCATTACCAGTCAGTTACACCAGTGGTAACGCAAATACCAGTGTTTGTGCTCTGGGAATGGTAGCAGACTTTTGCATTCAGGATGGGACATCATTGATTTTCAAATGCAGAATGGCAGGTTGAAGCAGTTTTATGTATGGACCATGCCTGGGAATTGACAAGGGAATGGCTAGCAGCTCTTCTGTCTTTTTTGTAATGTTCTCAAATTTTATGGTGCTTTAATAGTATAAAACGTCAAGGACTTTTTTAATGCTGTCTCTCTAGTTCTTTATAACACATATTCTCTGGCATAATTTTTCCATCTTACAGTCCCCTTTTTTGGGATTTCCTGAAAGCCAAGGTTTAAACAACTGGCTTTCTATTTTAGGTGCCCAACTAAAATACCTTAAAAGGACTATTTTTTCTTTGAAGGGCTTACACTTTTTCGAAGAAGTGGAACCTGGTGTCTGTTTTGAGTCAAGGCCCAAAAGTGAGGGCAGTCAAAGTAATGAATTGTTCTGAAAACCTATTCAAAAGTATGTAAAATTGTGAACTTTAGTCTTTACAAATTTAAGATAATGTTTTCTTAGTTTCATTTGCATTCTGAGTTGTAAGAATTTAAAAAATCTTTCATTTTTGTAAGATACACTTCAACTACAGAATAGTTCTGTAAGTCAAAGTCTCCGATGGCAGTAAAATATGGTTCTGTTTTCAGATATTTCATGTAGTATTAAGTGACTGTTTGGGTAGGAAGATGCATTGCTCATATGTGTCCATTTAGGAGTCAGACTGAAGAATAATGAATTAAAGTGACTGACAACATGACAACCGTAAGACAGAGAAGGGTTGGAAAAGGCGCAGAAGCAGCTGAAGATCAGCCTTCAGAGGAGAAGAATGTGAAGCCTGATGGGAAAATTCTGTCTGGTGGGTGATGAAAAGGGTTGTAACATTATGGCTTTTTAGTAGTGTTTAGCTTTAGGTATATGTCCTAAGCACAGGTTAGAACTAGGTATGTAACAAATACATTTTCATACTTGAATATCACCCAAATTAATTGGATGAGACAGAAGGCATGCAGATTATTGCATGTCAGTCTCATCTGTATTTTAAAATCCTAATTTAAATTGGTGAGAACAATTTTTTTTCAATTTAGTGTCAGTGACACACTATCAGATTTCATACAGCCATCGCAGATTCTCAAATGAATCACAGTTCAGTCATTGGTGACATAAAAGGATTTGAAGATCTCTGATGAGTTATACTTAAATATGAGCAGATTGCACATGAGATCTGAATTTAACTGCAAACCCTTGCTTTTTGACTATAGGACAGACTAGCTAGGTAAATTTTTAAGAGAGACATTAAGTGTCTTAATTCGAGGATCTGTGTAAGTAATGAAATACTGACAACATTTTTGTTTGGAATTGTAACTTTAGAGTTGGCAAAGTTTGTTGGGCTTGGTTTATTTACCCCCTAATATTCTATGATTCTATGATTCTATTTTAATTCACTTATTTTAAGGGATGTTTTGATCTAAATTCTGAATGTTTCTGTGTATGCAGTTTGCATAGATGAAAGGAAAGTGACATTGTTGTATATACAGAATGGGAAAGTGATCATAGTTCTCATCCAGCCCAGCCCTTAGTTCTATAATTGCATATTTGGTACCCATTACGTAGACGTCACACACAGTATGAAATAGTCATTTCAAAGATATAATTCCAGATCACTGTGATCCATATTAAGCCTTATATCAACATTAAAAAAAACCTAGGACTGTAAGTATACAATAAATCGATTGAGCTATCTAGAAATGCAACCTTTCTTTCCCATCATTCCATCTATAATCTTATTCTGATGTCAACAGGAGGTCATCTGCAATTCAAAGCATGACACCATTATCAAAGGCTGCTTTGGCCACTGTTCAGTCTCTTCGTGGGTATTTAGTGAGACTTCTGAACCTACCATGTTGCTTTTTACAAAAACCAAACAACCGCCAAAAACCAGATGGCTGTTTTAAGAAGTGTGAAGATTTTGATTTCTTACTTTGTGATCTAACAGTCATCCTGTATTGCCTTAATTAAAAAAGTTGCCCTGAAAGATATTTCAATTTAGATTTACAAATTAAAAACGGTATTTATCTAGATTTGTATAGGATCGTGGTGTTCTTAAACTATCACCAGATTTTGTCACTTAAGGCACACCTTATTTTACTTTGCATGTAAATAAAATACTCTGAGTTTGCTATATGAGAAAATAAAAACCACATCTCCCTAAAGACCAAGTGTCCTGTTACCTACAGAATGTAAACTGGAGTAGCACAGGCAATGTATAAATGAGTTTCCAAAATTCCTTTCAGTTGAATTATGTGTTTCACAATTACAATTACAGAGTGAAATATTTTTCTTCCAAGATCATACAGGTGGAAAGCTGTGGAACATACTCTCAATAACTGTTGGTGGAACTGTTGCCATCTCTCTTGGACTTCTTACTTCTGTTTATGTTGCTACACTGCATGAAAATGACCTGTGGTTTTCCAATATTAAGGTAACAGTCATTTTCATAGTTTCATCAGTGCTTTCATAGAGCATTAATGAGTGTTAGTTGAAATTTCATTTATTTATGTATTTGTGTTGTAACTTGCTCAAAATCGTAGAATATTTCATTTTTTAAAAGTCAATTTAAGAAAAGCTGTGTTTCCCTTCCCACCACTTTTTAAATACTTGATCATTTCTATAAATACCTTTCCCCAATTTTTCTTTAAAAGCATTGCTACATAGCTCCTGCCTGAGTTGTTTCTTCCAGCCATTGATCATTATCTAGAATAGTATTTCAACAATCTACTATATGCTGCTCTATAATCATGTTTCTTTTATCCAAAGCAATCCAAATCCAAACAAAAACAGTTGAAATAAACAATATGCAAAATCCTGGCACACAGTTCTTTAATTGTATTTATACTGTGATACTGTAACACAGTTTAGGCACAGTCTCTTACTATTCAATACTGATATTATATAATGTTATCCTAAATGTGCAAACCTCGAAACATGTTTCAGACATTCACCACTGTAAAACCAACCATTCCCAAGATCCAGGACTGACTAGTTTTTTCCTAGAATCATTGCATAGGAAAATAATGCAGCTGTACGCATACCTAAATTTAACCAGAGAAAATAAACAGGTGAGTCATTTTCCTTTTAGACGGGTCAAATTCACTCTGCTAGGTCTATGTATTATGTTATTCAAAGAGTATGTATATTTAATTGGAATACTTGCATTGCAATATGTCTTTCCTATACTACGCACTTTTTCTGTCCTAGAAACATTTATATCCCCATAATAAAAATAGCTGGCACTATACATATAATACTGTTTTGTACCCACTCTCATCTTTCTTTGAATATATGGATAAATTGTATACATATTGAAGGTACGCCTTAGGTTTGCCTTCTTCCAAAAGCAAGTATTGATGAATTTCACAGGTATTGTATATTTTGAAGTACAAACAGGCATGGAATTGTGGCAGCGTATGAACATAATGGATACAGCATTTTTAGTCTGTTGAACTGATACAAAGGGACACAAAGTTCACTGAGAGAAGCAAGTCTGTAGCTGCAATTAAGTTGCCCCCCAATGGATGAAATGCTCATTTTATTTGTTAATTACTTGTTTTAAGTACACTAGAATGCCATTAGATATCAAAACTGAAATAAAACCCTCTAGATATTTTTAGTCTGGATTCTGTTGTCTCTGTAGCTCACATTTCATCCTATGGAGTTGATAGGATAACTAGTAACATTGGAACATGAGCAATTTCAGCCAATTTGACGGAAAAACTCTAAAAAGCATTAAGTTCATCTACCAGTAGGTTAAAGGACAAAGAGATGCAAATATTCTCTGATCTCACATTATACCTTCTTCAGTAAGATGTGAACTCTACCAGAGAATGCATGTGGCTACAGTGCTAATTTTAAACTGATAACAACAGGAAAAGCTTTAATGAGATTTCACATATTATTAGAGATTAAATAACCAGTCGTAACACAGAGCCAAAAGTGATCAGGCTTCATACATACTACTGCTTTTTGGAGCTATGTGTTCCGTGAGTGTATAGTGGTTGTGTTTTTCATGTACTCACTGTTACATTGTTTCTAAGGGTATCTTCCCAAATCAAAGGCTGTAGCTCTAACCTGATTGGTCAGACATGTGCAATTTATTTTGTAAACACTTAGGTCCCAAGCGAGATTCAAAGGTACTTTAAAAGATTTGTTCTCAAATTATTTATTACAGCTTGAGACCAAACAGGTAGTATCCCCTGCAGTTTATTTGCAAATACAGAGAAGGTCAGGGATGAGTCAAGTCTGATCAAGTTTTCTGCGATTGTCTGCCAAGTCAGATTTCACTTCGGTTAACACAAAGATTTCCAAGGCTTTACTGTTAACTTATAGTCTAGTCTTGTTTTCTTACCAGTATGTGTAGCAGAGCATTTAGTGGCCGCAAGTGAGAACAGCAAGATAAGAAATTTAAACTATGTTTTATATGCTTTCTCTTAACTAAGCAGAGAAAGAATACATGGATGAGAGAAAGTTTAAACAAAAAACTGTTTTATGAGTAGTATGGGGAAGAGAAGACTACATATGAAGAGCCTGTGAAATTTCTGCAAAGCTGAGACAGGAAGGCTCATCCTAGCTTCTGTGAAAGAGTATATAGACATCTCTGTGTCTATACATATGAGCGGACATTGTAGTATCTCCAGATGTATGTACATGTTTTCCAGCATTTCTGAATTGGCTAATCTTATAATTACAGCACATACCATATACTAATAAAAGACAAGAACAAAATACACTATGGAACAATCCGAGATCCTCAAAAATTATGTTGAAAATAAAAGGAAAATTTGCTTTTTTTCTCTAACATTTTATAGTTTGGCCAAAGCATATATTTTTGCATAATATTAACTGAATTTTCTAGAAATTTGGAAAAGTACGTTTTATTTTAATGCATACCCTGGCACATACACTTGTAGTGATTGCCTTTCTGTAATTTCAATTGCAATTCATAGAAAGCAGTTCAGTTTTGGGTGTCTTCCAGTAATGGTTCACCCAACTAGAAAAACTGTTCTGTGATTGTTATACTGTTTACTTACTATTTTCAATATGGCTTTCAACAGTGCATGGATTTCAGCTGCTGCAGTATGTGTGAATCTTGTTCTTATTTGCTAATAAATACGCCTGCTATTATAAATTTGTCATAGTCATTGGAGAAAGATATAAAATTGTTTTCTTATCAGAAAAACTGAAAATGCAGATCTTGAAGACTGGTTTATGCTATGAAAGAGGTACATGATTGGTATTCTTTTTTTTTATTCCAAGACTTCCTGAAAGAACAACAAAAAAAAAAGAGAATACAGAATACCATGTCACATAGTCAGAAGCTGTGTTTGTGTACAGTTCCATCAGGGATCACAGAACGTTATAATCACTTATCTTGACCAAGCAGTTTTGAAGAAAAAAGTTTGAATCTCTTCTCATATACATTAAACCCCCAAAGATTTCTGTTTATGATGGTGAAAGCCAAGACAGATTTCTTATCCAAAAATCCTTTCTCAGTTTTCTGAAAACTTTCTGGCACGACACATACAAAATGGCTAGTCTATTTTCAGTGATTTTGAATAGTGGTTGGTTACTGCCCCTCAAGTATGGTATCGTTTAGGAACAGGATCTACTATGAAAGTAAGAAAATGGGGGGGGTGGGAGGAGAATTGCATCACCTCTCCTGTCAGCTGTTGTATCATTTGTTCAAATGCAACCTCTGAAGAAACTTTGAACAGGAATGAGCCAAGGCCACATAGCAAATTAATACTGTAACACAAACAGGTAAACTTCAGAGCTTTCATTTGTTCTTCATCCCTTCTGAGTGAGCGTTTAGACTACTATTACTGAATTTTCCTGTAATAAAATTGCTACTTGCAGGAAGTCAGGAATAAAAATATCAAATTTTAAATCTTTCAGACATGCAGGATAAGAATCCTAGGATTCCTTCTCTGAAGTGCTTATGTTTTCCCTTTTTACATTTTGAATGTAAAAGAAAAATGGAAAAAAGTAGGGAAACAGGTAGCCAGCTAATTAGAACTCTGCAAAGTGAATGCATAAGCCATGAAGAGAAGGGGAGCAGTCCAGTACTTTGGTGGTACTTTTCCAAAGAAGTACCTGTTGAGTTGTTATGGGGTACTCTTACTCTGGATCAAAAGTCTGATTCTGGATAGGAACCATGCCATTCTAACAGATGGGCATGAGGTTAACCAGCCAAAAGACCATGTACAAGGATTAAATACGTGTGCTAAAGGCACGATTCTCAACTCGGAACATTGATAGCAGCTGTCTATATTTATGAGTTTCCACTTGTATGGTTGAAATGATTTTCAAATCTTTCTGATCTTAATTGAACAACTAAAAATATTTTCAATTACACAAATTGTGTTTTAGTTTTGTCAAAAAAGAAAAGTAATTGGAGCTTTGCTTATGCTCTTTATCAAAAAACTCAACTCAGACTTTGGCTGCTTGCTCAGTATTCTGAATGACTTGGTTAAGGAGTTTGAGGAAACCTAAGCTCTAGAATTTTGCACTGCCCTTGAGAGGAAGTCCTCTGTATTTTGCTTTGAATGCTTAATATTATTAGGATACAGTTGCATAAATTGAAATCACATGCTACTCTACCCGTATCCTGGAGGATAGTGGTTTTTTTCCTTGGCACAGTGATAACTTCTTTGTTAAAGACTCACAAATTGAGTATACAGAAAGATAAACATGTGCCTCTTATACTGCTTACCCATAAGTCTGTATGTTTTTATTAACATAGAATACTAGGGAAAAGTATAAATTGCTGTAGAACTGGAAGTATTGTGAGTGAATAAAACAGATGTTATCTTAGCATGAACAGATGTAAAACTCACTAGTGTTGTCTCATAAAGTATAGCATTTGGTTGAATACAGCTGGTGCCAGGATTACAAATTAATCATGTTGAATGCATTTTGCTAATTAGATCCCCCTCTGTGACTACTCTCCCCCCTTAATAAATTCCAAATGTTAACATTCCTTCTTTTTCTATTCTTTCTTTTTTTTTTTCTTTTTTTTACATGCACTTAGAATCAGCCACTTTTTGGTATTAGAAACTCTTCAGTAATGATGCCATTTGAAACTAGAGCTTGTTCAAAATACCAGCATTCTCATTTTGCTAAGTGTGTGGCTTTCAGTATTTAGTGCCAATGTCAGTTTCTTCTGCTGGTATTATAATGATTTGTATGTCGTAGAGCAGCTGGAGAGTTTAATTGTGAACTTTCATTGAATCAGATGCGGTTTTATCAGTTTATTTTTCTCAGACCAAAACTAATATTGGTTCAGTTTGTCAACAGTTGACTTCAATAAAACACATGTTTTGACATAAGATTCTATACAGGGCAGTAGAGGAGGGAGGAGCATGATTTTTTTATCTAGCTTTATGTTAGCTCTGAAATAGTATCGATTCTGTTCCACCAAAAGAGATGGGATTGTATAAGAAAGATGAAAGTCTTGAGATTCTCTGCAAGGTTGCATTAACTAGAATGGCATTCATAAAAATCTCAGAAAACAGTAACATTCTGTTATTTCATTAATGTTCTTTTGTAAAGAAAGCTGAATTAATAAGATTATTTTTAGAAATCTCACTTGAATTTCTTAATGAGTTGCATACACCACATACAGGAATCACATTGGATTTTCAAACCTGGATATTAACCTTTTCTAACTTACTGCTTATGAGAGAGATTTGCTGGGATGTTTTTATATAAACTACTAAAAAGATCACTAATAATAAAACAATTTTGTATAAGATGCCTATTATTTCTCTTCAGATGATTGGTTGTTCATGCAGTCTTATTTTGTTTAAATGTGGTTGCCCAAGGCTCTGAATTTGTTAAATTTCGTTAGGTCTTCAGAATTAATGAGTTAACAAAAGGAAGTGAATTCCAAAGCAAAGATCCTGTACTGAGAGCAGTTTTCTTTAGGAGAGTTTTTGTCTTACTAGACTCCACCTGCTGCAATATCAGCTGAGAAAGAGGCATAGTTTGAAGTGTACCTAGTTTAAATAATTTGAACATTTTAAAAATAATAACTTTACCCACAACTAAAACCGAGTAAAGAATCGCTTTTCCTTTAACCTATAATTTAAGTATGGAGTGATGAACAGCTGGCTTCCTGAAAGAAATAGCATTTAATGAGTGGGTAGCAGCATACCCTGCCAGCTGAAATATCAGAGTGGCATTATGGTGCAGTCCTAAGTATAGCGTGCTGCATTAATTGAGCCTTAAGGTGGCAAAGCCATGGAACACTACGGGATATCTACATCTGGAAGAAAAGGTTAAATGCATGGAGCAAGCATATGCAGTTTTAAAGTCCAGCTGTTGGCCACTAACCCTATCTAAACATTGAATATTACAGAAAAATAGTAAAAGATCCAAAGTGTTTCCAAACAGCATCTCAGAATCACAAAAGGCATATGCAGTTCCCCAGTTAACAGAGGCATTGACACCTCAGCCATTTGCCTCTAACCCAAATTTGTCCATGTATTTTACCTTTATTTGAACTAAGTTGCATAGAATGCACAAACCCAAAGACTCAAGCCACTGTATAGGTCAGTTTCCCTGATGCAGCAAGAATTTGAGTTGAAGGCAGCTTCATATGATTGTGAAAAGTGAAATGGAAAGTTAATTTACTATTGAACTTTCACTTGCAGGAAGTTGAAAGAGAAATTTCATTCAGAACAGAATGTGGACTTTATTATTCCTACTACAAACAGATGATTCAGGCTGCTTCCATCCAGCAAGGTATTGTAAACTGTAAAGTAAGTTTTACTTCTTGTTGCCAGCTGACTTTTTTTAATATTTTTTCAAATATAGTTCAGAACAAGGAATACCATAACTGTGAAAGACAGTGTAACAATTGTACTGGAGATTCATTCTGTTCATATGCCAGGGAGCCACTAAGTTATGGACACAATAAATTTCACAATGATACATTCGTTTCTGTGCCGCACCTTCACCTTCTGATGAAGGCAATCACTTTGAGGGACAACTTTCATATCTGCTAAGGTTTCAGCCTTGCTGGTTTATTGAGTATATTACTTTCATTTTTGTTCTCCTCTTGTTTAATTTGAATTATGAGCTATTTGTGGGAAGGGGCAGATTTTTGCTGTATGCCTGGACAGTAAGTGACACAATGAGCAGCTTCCAAGGAAACCATATACAATGATGGGGTTTTCTGTGACAGTCTCATGATTTCTAGATACTTAACTGTTGCTCCCTAGCAATTTTGCTTATACTACACATTCATCAACATTAACATCACCTGTGTTCAAAGTACTGACAAGAATGGTTCTCAAGATCCAGTATGTACCACAGATTCTATGCTAGGAATGTAAGTGTAAAAATAAATGTTTTATACATTACTAAATATATAGTACTTGAATTAGCACTCTGAATCACATTCAAAGCAGGGAAACTGAAGACCTCAGACGGTCATGTTGATTCAGAGGTAATGTGATCTGAATCCTTGACTCAAAGTTTGCAGTTTTTGATGAGAGATCCTAAAATACCTTTGAAAAAGTTATTCACTGTTCAAATGAAGATGGAGGGGGAAAATGACAATCTCCTATTTCAATTTCTCTTTATCGTTAAGGTTTACATGGTTTAGTATATGACAATAAAACTGAATCTGTGAGGACAATTAACATACTTGAAAGAATGAATGTTTACCAGGAGGTGTTTCTCAGCATTCTGTATAGGATTCTTCCAATTCAGGTAGGCATTTATTTATGGCTTTAGATTGTAAGTGCATTATGAAGATTGCGCAGTGAATCATAGCTCCCCTTTTTAGTTATTTTCTAATTAGAAATATTCCTGATACCTTTTTAATTTGTAAAAGCAAAACCTAATTCATATTAAATATAATTCCCCCCCATGAGTGTTTTATGTCAACATCAGTATTCTTGTGTTTTACAGCAATACCTAGAGCCCGTTTATTTTTATATCTACACTTTGTTTGGACTTCAGGCAGTTTATGTCATTGCTCTGTATGTAACAAGCTGGCTTCTTAGCGGAACATGGCTTTCAGGGTTGTTGGCAGCTTGCTGGTATATTACAAACAGGTAAGCGAGATTAAACATTTGATCTTTCTAAAATTGTACCTCATGTCAAAGGTAAGGCATTAAACCTTCAAATGCATGATTAATTGGACAAAAAATGAAACTATAAGGCCTCTCTCCAGATTAGCCAGAAAATAGAAAAAAATGTTTAAATAATACAAAATAATTAGAAAATAATCAGAAATGGGCTGACATTGCAGACTAGGATTTTAAAGTTTCAAGAAGTTTGAGTAGAAAATTTTGGCTTTAATTGGTCTCTGAAAGTGGACTACATCTTTCAGATGTGTCTGGATCTCCAGACGATGTACCCTGTCTTCTCCAGCCTAGGATCCCTTAGGTGTTAGACGCCTGCATATATGCCTTTCAGGTCTCTGCTCACTGCCCCACACCCAACCTCCAGGGATTCCTTCAACAACCTAAGATCATCAGAAGTTCAGCTTCTCTATTCCCTTATTACTGTAGACATCTGCACTAAGACTCAGACAGAAAAAAGATGATAATTGAGCTGTTCTAGTGCTTTATCACTTGAAGAAGTCTCAGTTTGGAGAGAAAAACTAAAGAACTGGCTTTATGCCAGCAGTAAGCTACTGGCATGAAGCTAAGACTGGTGACATAGGCTGTTATCTGTAAATTAATAAATAAAAGTACAGTGTCAGTTCTATCAAAACGGTTTGATATGTTAATCAGCAGCTGCAAAGAAGTTTGTCTGCAAGCATGTCCATTACAGAATAATTACAGGTATATAGTGGTAAAACGTTTCTTTCTCCAAAGATGAAAGTAACTAAAAAATACATGCAATGTGCAGTAGTTCACATGTTTATTTCATGAGGTCATCTTTTCCATTTACAGAATCTTTGGAGCAGATTTGTTTTGTCCATCTTTCTAATAATTCATGAACAATGAAAGCTTGATATCCTGTATGCAAATAGAATAAGTATGTGGAATTGATTTGGATAAAGACTTTCTCCAGATTAAGTATATCTGAGGCTACTCAGTAACTCCATTTTAGCCATTTTTTTAATCCAGCTAAGCATGTCTCAGATGTGTTGCTTACTTTCCTTTTTAGCAAACATTTTCTCTACACAAGAAAATAGGGAATTATTTTTTCGTTTTAACTTTTAATTCAGGTTTTGTAAATGACTGTCCTTTGGGGAACTTTTACTAAATTCCGTCACATACTTTTTATGTTAGAACATTCAAAAAATGACCAGAAGTTCCTAACCAGTTTAGCAGTATTCAAATCCAATGCACTGGGATCACAGTGAAGAAATTGATACCTATTTATTCTTCTATGTGCTTTTTGCAAATGAGGTAAAATTACCTGTGGTGTGAATCACAGAATCAATGTGAAAACTCCACGTGCTGGATTTTGGGAGTGTTTTTGTTTTGAGGTTTGCTTGTTCATTTTTAAATTACACAAGCTGTGCTTCATAAGTAAGATTTAATCCATGGTATAAGTTTTTTAACAGTAAGTGAAGCTAAAGTACAACATCTGAGGTACAGAAACAATGGATCACTTGCATAACCTTCATAATGATGTTTTTTCAGAGCCAGGCATGTTGAAAAAATTAGAGTGTAGAGCCTCCATTTTTATCAATAAGTAGTTAAAATACCACAAAGATGCCTGTCATTGCAACCTCTCCATCACCAAGTTGGTGTTTTATTTGTTTTAAATTTATGAAACTGTTTGTTTTGTACAGAGTAGATACTACAAGAGTAGAATTCACCATTCCTTTAAGAGAGAACTGGGCACTACCATTCTTTGCTGTTCAGATAGCAGCCATCACATACCTGCTCAGAACTCATCTACAGCCTGTTCAAGAAGTGAGTATTTCTAACAAGTATGACACAGTAAAATTAGTATCAGAAAACTGTTTGTAAAACTTAGGACAAAATACTTAATAAGGTTTATAGCAGTGGATATATACACACACAAATCACAATGTTGAAAACATTAATCAGATGAGCCTTCTGTTAATTTAGATGTAGTTGAAATACAAAGGAATACACATGCTCAGCACTGAAAAAAAATAAAGGTAAGCTCTAAAAAGAGTACAAGACCACAGTACTGTGTATTTAAGAAAACATGGGAGTAACACAAAGTGGGCAGGAGAAAAGCTTGTAAAGCACAAGGATTAAAGATTTTCTTTTGATTTCGTTTGTTTTACAAATTTAAGAGGTTGTCCTGATCTGCAAGAATAAAAGCAATTTGGTGATACAGTTTCTTTGACAAACAGTTCTTAAGTTACTATTCCTCACTTTGATCAAATAACTGCTATTTATAGCACGTACTGCATGTTAATCTATGGGCTGAAACTGTTTGATATCTCACCCTTTTCCTGCAAGTGGTATTACAATGGTAAAATAAAGACATAAATACAAGTACCTGTAACTCTAAAAAATATTTATTATCCTCCAATCAGTTATTGCAGTTATAAAACCCCTATTGATGTTTTAAAAATTGATTTAAAATAAAACCAAATTAAGGTGGCTTTTGGTTGGTTTTATTGGGGTTTTTTGGGTGGGTTTTGTTTGGTTTGGTTTGGTTTGTTTGTTTTTTAAAGTTAAATAAAACTTCATTCCGCCCTTCTAGAGATGGACACTTATGGCTGTATTCATAGCAACGTTTCTCTTTAGCCTGACTTGGCAATTTAATCAGTTTATGATGCTGATACAAGCATTGGCATTATTCATACTGGACTGCTTTGACATGCTTCCCACAGCAAAGGTAAGATTATGTTTGGAAATAACCACATTTTTTTCTATCATAAAGCTAGGCGGTTTGGAGGTATTTTACTAACCAGTGGCCTGGATGCCCAAAGTAATACAGATTATACCCTGTGTTGCTTTGTGCTTTTAAGCAATAACAATGTATATATTGCAAGTGTGAAAATGAATAATCAACACCGTTTCTGACTTTTTTCAGCTGATTTTATTTCACTTTATGTAATTCACTTCCATAGTTTAATTTTTGCCTAGTTTTGTTTAGACACAGTTATGTTTTGACACTATTAAGGGATTGCTTTTAAACACAATCATAACAGTTGATCTAATACCACAGCTTAAGCAGGTCCTCTGGGAGTGGGCAGAAGAAAAAAAAAGTAGCACAAGAAATCTTTGCCTAAGCTGAATTTTGCTTCAAGTATTGTGCATCCTTGTTTGAAAGTTAGGTATAGGCACTGTACCACAAAGAGAAGGAAGAAGATAGACCAGATTGCTCAAGAGAAGCAGTTACCTTTCATACATTGAAATTCACCACAAAATAACAACATTGGCACTGCTGTGTTGCTGAACTCAATGAGCCAAAAAGTAAAACAAGTGTTACTAAGAAGATAAGGGATCATTTACAGTCAATCTTAGGAAATATAAATATACTGTAGAAGATGAAAACATTGTCTTTGAATTTAATGTCGCTGTGAAATTCTACCAAGATGATTTTAGCCCTTGTAAAAGCTTACACTAGTTGAAAAAGGTTCTAACTTTATTTAAAAGGAAGGTTACAGTAGGATGAAGAGTAATTCATGTTAATTTCATTTTAAATTTGAAGCAGACTTGAATGTTAGTGATTGTATTAATTTAACTGAAAATTAGTATGGTGGCTGCATATCAAAATAAATGCGGTTTATTTAATAGTTTCTAAACTCGTGATTGTATCTGCAAATGTAAGATGAAGTGAGCAATTAATGTGACTAATCAACTACCTTAAAAGCTGGCAAATTGCCAGCTTCATCCTGACTTACACTAAAATGGACTTACTGCACCACTCTTATTCATAGAATCATGGAATGTTAGGGGTTGGAAGGGACCTCTGGAGGTCATCGAGTCCAACCTCCCTGCCAGAGCAGGACCAATCTAGGGCAGGTTACACAGGAACGCATCCAGACGCATTCCATATTAATTTTCGAAAAAGCGCTACTTAAAAACTGTTGGAGTTACACCACTGCTGTAACACAAGACTGAACTCTTTGTGTCAGGTAAAATTTGTGTTTTGGTACCACTGTATCAGAAAATCAGCTGGTTTTTAGTGTTTGCATTCAGCTGAACATTCATAATAGTTTAGCATAGCTTGAAAAGGACTATACTAAACTATTATAAAAAAGTTAGAGAAATCAGCTGATATTTGGTTCCTGAGCTGCACTGAGCCATAACTCTTTAGTCTTAAAGACATTAGAGAGGCTAGAGAAACACTTCTTTGCCTAAAGAAAATACAGAACATCTTCCAAATACTAAGTAATTAATATCTTCCTCACTCTGCAATTGTTTATCTGCTCTGTTATAGCTCTGTTATAGTATAAAACAGGTATAAAATACTAACCTAACTAGTTCAGGACGTAAATATAGAAAGGATATAGTAATGGCTTTAAGTGTAATGATTTACTGACTGATGATACATTTTTTGTAGAAATTGATGTTGAAATAAATTATAAAACATATTCAAAGAAAGCAGCTATGACTGTAAAGTTTTGTAGGCATAAAAATCTCATTATTGTTACAGGTTACGTGGCTCTGTATCATTCAGATTTCTGCATTACTGCTAGTCTGTGTCCTACAGTTCTTTAATTCTATGATTCTTGGATCATTACTTATAAGTTTTAATGCTTCTGTCTTGATAGCAAGAACAATCCAGGTAGGTACCGAAATATTTTTGTAGTACTAAATTAAAGTGTGTCATATATATGTAAATGAGTACTTTATATGCATAATAATCTTAAATTACTAATACTAATTAGAGGAATTATTATAGCATAAAGCAACAAAAGTATTGCATGATCAAATAATGAATTCAATTACACTAACTGCAGCATAACCAAGCACATCAGACACCATAATTCTGTGATTGCTATTAACATTTATGATTGTGCGAACTGCAGTTTGGATCCTGCAAAAAATGCATAAATGGACTTTACGCCTGTTTCAGCAGGACTTGCCTTGGATTTATGGATCTGCCTCCAACAAAATATTCTGTGAGAACTAGGCACATGTCAAATTCAGCTTACTGAAATCTATTGTTTCATTCAAAGATTAGGATTTTTTTCCTGTATTTACAGTTCTCTTTCTGGCATTGATAACAGCCTCTAACCAGAATATATGAACTTACAGGGCCAGTCCTGCTGTCTCTCACTCGTGACCTTTTAAAATCAGGACTCTGCTTTTTATAGTTAGACAATGTCTGCACCTATTCCAGGTTGCTCAGATCTGGAGCTTTGAACTGGAAAATTGCTCAAAATCCTATCAGCTAACAGTTAGAGCCAGAAGAGAGCTTTGCCATATTTAGGTGGAAGGCCTAATGAATAGACATTCCAAAAGGCACACAATATTATTGAAATTAGGGGAATCATGGAAGACAACCACAGTTGCACTGGGTGCCAGCAGTTGTATAATTATAAGGCGGCCACCTCTGAAGGGAGGCTGTTTGGCTAGTTACAAAACTCTGCCAGATCAATACGCTGGGAAGTTTTTATGATATTGTCCTCTCAGTTTTGTGGAAGAAATATATCTTTATTCTGGATACTTGGTTATGTATGCATTTTTGCTTACATGAACCTAATACAAATTTGATCTTGATCAGGCCTAGCAAATAAGCTATTTCAAATAGTCTGGGTTGCTTTTGTTCCAAATATGTACAGATGTACTGAAATACTAATATTTTGTTACAAATACATACAAAAAAGTACTGAAGTACTATTATTTTATTCTTTCTAGAAAAACCTAAAAAAGGGTGGGTTGCTTAATAGGCTTGGGAAACTTATCCTCCACGTGCTATTAGTCTTGTGCTTGACTCTCCTAATAAATAAATTCATTAAGGTAAGCAAATAATTCGTAATATTGAAACTTCCAAAATGTATTATGTTAAAAGCTATTTGTTAACCATCTACAGTAATATCATTAAATAAAAATTGCAATGAGATTTCACTGCATTTCAGAGACTGCATTTTAGAAATGAAAGATCATTTTGCTAATCGTTTTGGTATATAGATTTTAAAACATATTCTTAAAACTTAATAAATTAGCACCAAATATTCAAATACATATTTGTAACTTGAAGCTCACCTGTAATTTTATAAGAAGTGTAGATTTATAGTGCATTCTGATACTGCTGAGCATTTGCAAAGTTTTTCATTGCATTTACTTTTCAATTAATGCCGTTAAAAATGAATACTTGTTATAAAAATTTTGTAGACCATACCATACTTTAGTTCCTTGTTGTGCACAGAGATGTCCGCAGACATTAGTGACAGTAACACTTTTTCTGCTTTTGAGTTTTAGTCTCTTCAAGAGATCTATATCAACAGATTAAAATTTAGTACGCATGGAAATTAAAAGTATCACAGTAAGATATGATAAGTCATTGAAATAAAAAATACAGCTAAAACCAACTTGTCCTGGATAATATTTATCTGTAAATAAGAAACTAACCCTAACAGATATTCTAAAAAGTAAGTAACTTGCCCTTTGGACCACAGGACCATAATTACAAACTGAATGCTTATTTGATGCGAAGCACCCTAGCTCAGACACTGCGTCACAGCTTCATTTAAATTATGTAAAACCTGTTTACTGTGTAAAGCTTATTTTTTTTTGTACTTAAAATATAATTACCTTTCTTTTTCCCCCTTTGTAGAAAATTCTTAATCTTGAGTCAGATGAACATATATTCAAATTCCTAAAAGCAAAATTTGGATTTGGGGCAACAAGGTACGATTTGGCTGCAATTTTGCTTTTTTCTGTGACTTCAGTAAGTGAAGCCTGCAGGTTGTTCTCATTTAAAATCTTGGTGATTAATCATGGATTTTTACCTCATGTTTATGTCATATATTTTCCTTCATAATAATCTGTACAACTATGGCTTTATAATTTCTTGGAAAAAAAGGAAACTTTGGTCCTTTTTGACATCAAGTTATGAAATACATGATGACAAGGATTATTCTTTTTTCTCTAGAGATTTTGATGCTAACCTGTATCTCTGCGAAGAAGCTTTTGGTTTACTACCATTAAATACTTTTTCAAGACTCTCAGATACATTACTTTTTTATGTCTACGTATTTGTTCTCTTCCTTATGACAGTAGCAGCTGTAATTGTTGCCTTTCAGAACCTCAGGTAAATTATGTTTTTAAAATAATTCACATTTTTATCAATTTTCTCTTCTTCAACAGGCTGAGGAACTGATAGTTGAATGCAGCAGCATACAGTATTACTTTCCACAGGTACTAAAGAAACAGTAGGACATATAATAGAGAGATCAGGCAAAATAAATAACTTCCTATTAAAGCTAAAAATATAAAGGATGTAATGAGACTAACCAAAGAAACTTTCTTCCCTAGATTCCTTCGAGCTCTTTTGTTTGCTGTATGTGTGGGGTTGGTTGGGTTTTTGTGGGGTAAGGAGCAGCAGGGGAAGGGTCTCTATAGAAAACAATATTAGTTTCTTGAGTTCAGCCCATTTTCCCTGTGCAAAGCACTGGCAGTCAAAGATTTCCCTGGTGGTATTCTCAAACTGCCCACAAATGAGCAAGGATAGTCTGTGCTGAGCTTCCTGTGATCTGGGTGAAGAAGCAGGAGTGGTAGACTGCAACTGTGCATCAGTACTGCCAGTTCCCATAGCTAATATGTAGGATTTGGAGGTATTTACAGAACACTAGAAGAAAATTATTACTGAACTGCTATTTAAAAAAAAAAAGTAAATGGTTCATTATAGACCTCTCAGTTTTACATTTACAACCTAGGCTAAAGTTAGAAAGGATGATATAAAACTTGATTAAGCAAAAATTCAGGGAGTGTCACATAACTAATGCCACTCATCGTAGATTTTATGGAAAACGGGATAAAAGGGGGAGAGAGAGAGGGAGAGGATCTAAGACATTCTGAAACTATGTTATGATAATTGTGAAGTCATAGTCATCTGTAAGGCATTTTGGTACTATTCAACCAGCCTCTTAAAAAACTTACTGCATCAATCAATTTTAAAAACAAACAAAAGACTCTGCAGCTCTAATTTTCTGTAATACTAAATGTAATCCCAAACATTACCCTAATTTTTAACACTGCCCCGTTATCTCAACTATCCCCGACCCAAAAGAACAGGAAGAAAACCCACACACATTTAAGCAGCTTCTTTTTTTTTGATCTGCCCTCCACATACATTCCCAAGACTAGCCACATCACGCAATAACCAGTCCTTCTCAGCACTTCTTTCCCGTAAATTTACTTCCAGTCTATGGCTTTAGTAGCATCCAGACATACCAGCACAACCCCACAAAACACAGTTAAGTTCTTCACTCTCTTCAAAAGCCCTGTGAATCCTGTGGGAGTAGCTGCTTCAAGCAATAAACCAAGCATGCCTTTCTGTAAACAATTTGATCTCGTTCTAAACCAGCTCGTTTAAACCCATTGCATTTCCAGAAAACTAGACATAAAAATAAATACCTGATGCTGCATCAAGTTGGTGCTAATCAGGCTTATTTATATCATAGATACAGGAGAAGATTGTGGAGTGATAGCAGTAGTAGTGCTCTTTAGCATCAGAAGGATTAAATGCTTTTTAAAATACAACTATATGAAGTGTGTTACAGAACTTAATATAACACTTTTTATTTCTTCTGTTTAATTAGCGGTTCAAATCAAGTCCAGGTCATGGAAAAAATGGAAGAATGCACAATAGCACTGAAGCCTGATGCTGCTTACAACTTAATTCACTCAGTTCTTTTTGGATGTCTGGCATTAAGCACAATGAGGTATATTTTTTTAAATTCTACTAAAGGCTTTTTTAGACAATTGAGTATATTTTTATAAGAGTATAAAACATGCTGAGCACAAACTGATAGGATCGTGAACCTTCTTTCTCTCCCTGGTGTGTTTCTGCTTGTAGACTGAGGCATTTCCCAAAATTCTGCCAAAAAGAATGTTTGGAAGTTTGGGAGCAGAGATGTTCTCAAAAGCACGTAGCAAAGCACAAAGTCAGTCATTTAGTCCGTTATTTCAGAGTCCTGAAAATCCAAGAAAACTATGTTCAGAATTTCTCTAACGTAACTGCTGTTATCAGCGTGGCTTAGCAGAGCTCCAGATAATCAGCAAAAACTTGTCTGTATTCTTCCAGAATGAAGTACCTCTGGACATCCCACATGTGTGTATTTGCATCTTTTGGCCTGTGCAGTACAGAAGTGTGGAAACTTACCCTGAGGTGTATTCATCTCTACACATCACAGAGGGTTAGCACTGTACTTACAGCATTTCATGAAATTTGGTTTTGATTTATATCTAAACCAAATCAAGACTCAGAATTATAAAACATCTGAAATGAATATTGTTTGTAGTCCTCTTAAACTGGACATCTCTGAAGTACATTTGTATAAATTTAGTAAGTAAAATCTATTTTCTAGTGGTTTACGTATTAATTCCATTTGAATACACTAGATGGCAACATAGATGTGGCTATGAAAAATAACCACGATTTTACTAAAAAAGTCTTAGTCACCATATTAAGAAGTCATCAGTGGTCTTGAGAAGAACTTTACAGTCTATTATACTGAATGATACAGTATTTTCCACTTTGTAGAAGATAGATTTAAGTATATAGACATAAATCCATAATTTTTGATGGGTCTGTAGTAAGGGTTTTACTTGAAAACAAAATCAGAATATGGTCTTAAAATTCAAACTTTGTAAATTCCACCACATGATAAATATGTTAGATATCAATATATTAAAAATTAAGTCTATCCAAATAAATGTATCATCAGAATAACCAATATTTTTTTGTGTGATTTCTTTTAGACGCATGTGATTAAGTATTCTATACCAATAATTACATTACTATACATTTCATACAAGGTAAGAAATTTTATTCCTCAATGTTTTGGCATTTTTTGGTTGCATGGAATTTTCCTTTTCTCACAAAGGGATGTTGTTTTATAAATAATTACATACAAGATTTGTAGCTGAATTTTAAAAAATTGGGCTAGAATACCTGAAGTGCAAGTACCTTTATGCATGTGAAATTGCATGTAAAGGATCAGTTGGGCTCATCTGATCCAAAGTAGTTGTTCATAGATACAAATGTTTGTCTGATTGTATGTGTAAGTTTACAGGCATAATTTTATGGAAATGCAAGTTGTCTGGTTTGGTTTTATCTAAGTCGCAGATAAGATGCAGATTGTTAAATTGTGTAATGATTCATTGTAGGAGCAGAAATAATCATAACGTTCTATACTGCTGTGCCTCATCTCATATGTTTTAAAGTACAGAATTGTTGAACTAGTCAAGTACTTATGTTATCTTCAGTCTGTCCCAGAAGCAAATTATTATTATGGTCAAATGTTTAAATGTAAACACATAAAACATATTTAAAATAATAACATGTACAAGATTATTGGTCTGTCAGTCTGTCATAGCAGTGAGATTTAGAACATTAATTTAAGGGGCATACCATTCTTTTAATCTGTATTTACAAAGACAGAAAATTCAGATGCTACTTTGATGGAGAAGTTATTTCTCCAATACCTAGCGTGAGATGAGAATATTTCTGTTAAAGAATTACCTTCAGAGAAACTCAAAGTGAATTTCATTATTAAAGTTAAAAAGGCAGTAGTAAAGGGTAACAGTTAAGAAAACTGCTAATAGAGCTCACTCTGGAAGTCTGTTCCCTGCTGTTTTAAAAGCAGTGAAATGAAAAGTCAAAAAAGATTGTAACAGCTTGTTTAGTAAAGTCACACTGATGTATTCCACTTAAATTTTCTTATTATTCTGCTAGAGGACTTCTTAGGATTTTTTTTTCCCATTGGTATGCTGGTTAGGGCAGTCATTTACCATTTTCATTCTCTCTGAAAATGATAGAAATAATGCAATTTCTTTTGACATGGGTGATGCCAAGAGTATAACATTCTAATAGATAGTCTAATGTGACAGATCAGCTAGCAATAATTTTCCTCCTACTCTCCATGAGCAGAGGTGAAGTTCCTAAATCCTGTCAGATTCAATTCTGAAGTCAACAGAAGTCACTGATTTTGATTGGCTTTAGATCAGTCATTAGTTGTGCTCAGTCTGCCTGAAAAGCATAATTTTTGTGTTTCTTCTAAATATGGGAAATAATTTTTATTGACATAAAAAAATATAATTTTTCAAAGTGCTCAGTGGGAATAAAGAAATACATCACCCCTCAGTATTTTTTTGCCTTAAATCAGGTCTTGCAGTTCAGCTACCGGAGGAGTGGATATCTTTGTGTGTGTATGTCTTTTATGGAAAGCTGTAAGAGTCAGTGAGCCTTCAGGAGAGCAGCCTACCTGACAGATAAAACTTGTCACCAGATTCCCTGGCAAGGGTCAGAATAAAAATTCTTACAGAGAGATCCAGAAAGTGTCTGCTGCTTCTGTGAGAATGTGTTTATATATTCTCTAAAACCTTTAGAAACAAACTGACAGTGCAGGTAGGTTTTGATAACAGAGACTTACTTATCTTTCTCCAAGTAAGAATTTATCTGTTCATGCACTGTGACTGCTCAGATTGCATGAGCAGCTTGCATATTCCCCACAAAGTTAACTGGCCATCATGGCTAGTTTTCTTGAACTAGTAGTAGGGCAATTTTGTATTTCATTATCTGTTACGGTTATGTTTGTCAGAAGAACTATTATTTACTGCCATTCCTCAAAATAGGAGTTTTATGGGATTATTAACCTAATCCTGAATAAGCTAATGAAAGCCTCTTTTGAGGGCACGTGGTTACTACAGTCCCAAATACATCACTTGAACAATAGTTTATTGACATACAAATGCAGCTACAATGATAGCTATCTTTCAGATTTCAGGTACCGATTGTTTTAAAACCTATAAGATATCTAAATGTCTATTTATGCAAGTTTTCTTCATTTGTATAGTGCAAACATCTTTTAGATAAAGTGAAAGTGATGAAGTATTTCCATGCATACTTCAGCTGTGCTGCAGATAACACAACATGTATTTAATGCAGTACTAAATATTATTTATGTTTCATTTCATACTCTTCATAGGTAGATTTCAGCTGTATCTGTGTCCATCATATTTAACTTCTCAAGAGGATAATACCCATCAGTTTGTGTTTGTATGTTAGTCGTTCCTAAATTAATTGTTGGTACTTAAAATTAGTTCCTGAGCTTCAGCAAGTCTATAGTTCCCAGTTTTGCCAAATAAGCCACCTGACAACAGGCTTCTTCTCCTGAAGACTTTGACCCCAGAGCATGTTACAAGTTGGAAACCTCTTTTACATACCACTCATTATTCTGAACAGTTTGTTACATCCCTGATATACTCCATCTATTCTATTCCTTGTGTCACAGTACACTTTTTCTCAATCTGACATATACTTGATTTACAAGACAAAGTTGTTCTCAGTGTTATTGGTCCATATTTTTGTATGCTTTACTTTTTATTTACTTTGTCATTGTTATTCTGTTGTATTTGGAACTCCTGAAGTTCCTCAGTTTTCTCTTGGCTTGACTAATTAAATGTAGCATTACCTGAAAATTTTGCTACCTCAGACTTCTCTTTTTCAATTCAGTAACAGCAAGCCCCACCACCAAAATTTTCCTCCAGTGAAAACTGTTTGTACTCACTCAAGAGTTGCAGTAGTATGACATTGTGACTTGAAAAACCTATGCATTCAGCAGGCAGCAGTGTCTTTAGATTCTCAGTACATTGCAGAGCAGGTTGGCAGCATGATCTAGAAGCAAAGCAGGGCCCATTTCCTTCTGTTTCCAGCCTGAAGGACTCCTAGCTCTCAAAATGTTTAGCTATCCAAGGTAGTTTAGTAATGAAGAGAGGAAATTTTGATTCATTATGAGCCTCTACAGTCTCATTTCACAACTGCTTAATTTATTTACTAATCTCTTGAGCGATCTTCTGAAGAGCAGAAATGTCTATTATAACACTACTGTACTTCCCAAAACTGTAAGGTTGTGATACTGCCATAACTATCTTTTAGATGTTTCTCAATCTACCAGCCCGTGTTACTTTAACAAACGTATCAAGTAAACAGTTAAACTAATAAGTATCTTAATTGGCCCAATTATATCTCCTGCTCCTCAGTCCTCCTACATAATTACAGTTTTAGTGCAAGAAAGCATATTTTTTGCTAAGTAGCTCAGCAGCATCACATTCAAATTCCTTCTGAACTCTTGGATGAATATTATCTAAATTAGATGATGTATGGCTTTTTAGATTATCATCAGGCACGTTTTCCTACACTTTTTCCTGTGACATTTCACTTTGCAAGCCAGAATCCTTATTATCTAAAGAAAGCAGGTTTGGAATAGGTTTCACCATAACATCCTCTGTAGTAAAGACTGATGCAAAGCAATCAGTTAGTCATTAACATTGTCATTATCTCTCTTAATTGTTCCCTTTTGTCCTTAAATATTCACTAGCTTAAACAAGAAGAAACCCTTAAATAAATCTTTGATCTGTTAGCTTTTTTGGGGGGAGGGTTAAGCTTTTCAGAATCAATTTCAATCCTTATTTCTCCCTTCCAGATTTGATTTATGTATTCCTTGTCTTCAGTAAATTTTAAAACGTTTCCCTCCCAATAGTCTATTGGATGTTGACATTCAGTCACACTTTTCTTTTTTGCTTCAGTGGTTCTCTTTTAATTCAAGCTTCTGAAATGTCATTAATAGCATCTACAGCACATCTAATGATTTTAACTTCTGATACAGATTTCCTACCTTTTTTTTTTGTTAGTTGTAAGTTGCCTTTCCAAACTTAATATTAATTCCTGGGGCCTTTCCTTCTTCTGTAATCACAGGCATTATTTAATGGCTTGGCTGTTACATATGGAACTGTTATATGATGCCTCTTTATCTTGTTCCTTTTCTTAAAGCTTGGTCTGTCAAGAAATAACTTAAAACATTAATATTCATCCTATAGTCCAGGGAACTGAAATGGTTTGCTTGTAAAGTAGATACAATGCACAACAGTCATATTTGGTGGCAACTTTTAGTTTCCCATCAATTTTAAGATACAAACTGATCTTAACTAAAAGAGTTCTGGAAACCTCCAGTGAGATGCACATCTCTGTGCATCTGAGAAAAGCTGTTCTTCTCAGGCTCAGCACACCAGGTAGTCTGGCAGGAGCTGCAGATCTCAAGCTCTGACCCTGTGTATTCATACTGCAATGACGGCCATCTGTCCTTCATAAGAAGGGTAGACATGCTTATGTCTTGCAACTTACCCATGAGCTGGACAAGATCAGTTGCCAGCTAAGAGTAAATAATATGTTTCAACATCCAGAACTTTTGTTCATTCTGTCTTCAATTTGTTTTCTTTTGTTTTCATTATAGTTCTGGCCAGGAATAATGGATGAACTGTCAGAGCTGAGAGAATTCTATGACCCAGACACCGTGGAGCTGATGAACTGGATTAAGTAAGAGGATTTTTTCTCTAAGTTAAATGCTATTTGTGTAGATCTAATGTTCTTAGTTATAGTGTTCCCCTTATTTGTCACAGCTCATCAGTGAGCTCTGGTGACCCATGGAGATAGTTAAGGATGAGTGGGCTGTCAAGAGGTTAGCGTATTAATGGCTGTGGAGAACAGCTATATGCAAAGTCCCCCAGACTGCTCTGCTCTGGTTCATGCTGCTGTATGTGCGTCAGGGAACCAGTTTGCTCCCATAAGTACGCATAGTTTTCCCAGCCAAAAGAGGTAAATTTGGAGGTGTCAAGCTTCTTCCATCATATTATAACTACCTCTTTATATTAGTAGACCTTTGCAGTGAGATAATTTTGTTTTTATTTTCCCCCCCCAACCTGGTGTCCTTCTCTTTTTAACTTTATAATTTTAAAAAGCTTGGATGTACAGTTGTAGGGCTGGAAAATCTGTCCTCTACAGTCTGTTTCTTGAACTTTAAAATAATTTAAATTGTTTATAGTTATTAAAATTAATCCCAACATGTGTTCTGAAGTGTAAACAAAACATTTGTAATTGAACTTGAATTTGACACAGCTAAGCACAGGTGCAAAGTCTCTTTCAGGAGTAAGAGTTTATCATTCCAACCCCACCTCATCACTTCTGCTTTCTCATAGAGGATAGGAAGGTATTTTTTTAGGTGGAAATAGTTTGGAATACTGCATGTAGAAGATCCTGAGAAAAAGGGCCAGGTAGGATATTTTTCTGGAGGACTGTGAATTTAAGGGATATGTTCTCTATTAACATACAGTAACCACTAAAAACTTTAAGGTTAGGTTCTGAACAGAGATATTTGGAACTCTTGACAAAGATTTTTAAAAAAAAAACACATCAGTTTCATGTTCTGGAGGAAAACATTTTGAAAGTAAATCTGAATTTACTACATTTAACATTGAACTATTTGAAGTATTATTTACTTGGAGCCCTGTATTTTGTTTTCGTATGCAATGAACGTCAGTGAAACCAATCGCCCAGCCTATTCTACCCATAGCAATATATTTACACTCCATAATGTTGTATTTCTTTAATCCATAAAGTAGAAGGAGTAATTTAGAAGTAAAATATATTACAAGCCTTCACTGACTTATTTTGAAAGCAGGCCATGTTTTTTTTTTCCATCATTTAGAATCTTTGCAGTCATATTGACACATTTTTGTGACTAATGTTTACCAGCCAGCTCCATTTAGCACTACTGTTGTATTAAAAGATGGTAAATGTCTGATAGTTCAGGTCTCCTGTGTACAATATATAGAGTTATATATAGACTTATACATCAACTATGCATGTGGAGTTATTCCCAGCCATGAACTGCATTTGACTGGATCCGATGAGAATTATTTTTCCTACGTTCTTAGTGCTGAGAATGCTAAACTGGTGCTTGTCCTCTTTTCATTTTAAGTCATGACAATTACAGAGGGAAATTTTCTACTTAGAATTTATTGTGTTTAGAAATATTATTCCTGTAAAGAAGAGTTAATTATCTGTGCTTTAAATACAAGAAAACAAAATTTATGGTAAGTTTCTCAAAGTGGGACAGATTTTCTTAAGTTTTGATGTGTAAGAAAAATATTTTACTAGACTAACACTTGATAGTTCTGTTGTAGTTAACGATCTGTCAAGGCTGGTGTCAGGAACTAATCATTCATTATTAAAACTTAGTATGAGAAGCTCTAATTTGTCATGTATAGCAGTGAATTAGGAATAACTTATCTGTCTTGAAGTCTCTCCACAACAAGAAAACCCTTCTATCTGCTTAGATCTAAATGCATATTAACTTGTCCAAATATACAATCTGAATAATAGCCAGCTATTAGTCTGTCCACTGTGAAGTGTCTGCAGCTGTATTTTTCACTCTTCCCCTTACTAAAATTACCATAGCATTTCCAGGAAGATATACTGGTTTATATCTTTACAATAAAGTTACTGCATAGTATTGGACTGCATCTATTGCAGAGTGCTATTTTTTACATAATGATCTTGGATATCCCAGTTTCTTGCTTCTTCCTACCCACCACCTCATTTTCTTAGCTTTTTTTTTGTTAAAAAAAAAAAAGTAGTCAAGAAGGTCCTGCCAGTGACCCAGGGATAGTTCACAGCTGTGTTCCCAGATGAGAGGTATATTAAAATTCTTAGCTTTGGTCTTTCTCCCTAAGACAACAGGAACAACATGCTCATTTGTGAGATGGGGAAGAATATCAGTAGAATGAGCAAATCAATAGCGTGAACTTCCCTACTCTGTTTACTTCTGGTAAGTGTTTAAGAAGCAATGTCTTCTGCCTTTAAAGGGGAAACCTATCTAGAATTGTGGAATATTTCATAAGCAGTTACCAAAAATCATAGAAAAACTTAGAAATCTCGGACAACAGCCAAAACAGTGGAAAAGTTTACTGAGCCTGAGATTTGGCAGAGCATAGTTGTACGTCAGCTGTATTTGAATCAGGTGTGGGGGACAAGCAGGCAAATTTTTATAATAGTGGAAACTCCACAAATTTCCAAAAAGCTCCTAAGGTTACAAAAATGGAATACCCATGTTTCAATGGTGGTTCTTTCATTTAGGAGTTTATATTAATGGCTATATTTTAATTTCAAGCCAGCTATAAATTTTAACTCTTCACTCTTACTTACATGCCTGATTTTCAAGGGTAATCACACTGAAATCAACACATATTCCAGACTTTAAAGGCAATATTACACTTTTTTTTTTATTATTGTTCTTAAATTCTTGGGCTTCTCCTTTGTCATTGACTGATTTGTCAGTAAAATTCAGGCATGAACTTGATAGTGCCTGAGAACTAGGCTTATACCAACTGTGTAGGTGCACTCCTTTATGTGATCAAAAAATGCATGCACAAAATTGAGTCTGGGACTAACAAAAAATGCATCTTGTTGCTCTTTCTTTGTGGCTGTCATTTTCCATTTTTGCAGTTTTCAGTCTTTCCAAACCAGAGGGAAAAAAAAGAACATGAGAGTTTGACTGAATATGCTTTACTGCCTATCATTTGCAGCTAAACCTGTAATATTTTAATGTAGCATTCTGCAAATAAAAAGACTTTCTTTTAAAGAAAAAAGAAAATCTAACGTGGCATATTTGAGAACACCTTTTCAGAATCTCCTTTTCTCAAACCCCTTTGCTTTGTAGACTCGTATCAACCCAGGCGCTAGTAAAGGAATAATCTGAGATTTGTCAGATTTTATGACTTTGAAAGCCAACTACAGAGCTCAACTCTGGGGGACTTTTAATAGAAATAGCCATTTTATTTCTAATGATGTCACTTATAATTGCAACATTGACATTTCTGTAGGGCTTCCTTAAAATCACCTCACAATAATTCTTTAGCAGCTTAAGAGAAAGAATTAACTACCACTTCTAGAGTCTGTGCCAGTAGTTCCTGTAAAACCCTTTTATATTTATTTATTCTTTCGTATTTATATAATTCTGTAAATTCTTAAGTGTAGGTAAAGAAAAGCTTCATACGATAAATTATAGTGCTTAGCTTACCCATTAGTTCAGCTGTAGTTAACTTGTTGAAAGCTTAGAGCTTCAAAAATAAATGAGATTATTTGTTCAAAATGCCATCAGGTCTGCTTGGAATGACATTTAAATTACATAATGTAAATCAGTTTGACCTGTAAGTCCTTGTCATTATTTAGTGACATTTCGTGCAGAATAAATTGTTTGCAGGTTGGGCAGTGTGGTATGGAGCTCGGCAGAAAGCTATAAAAACAAATTATCCTTTAATTTTATACATCATTTGTTCAGACATTTGTAAAAATTGCTTCTTTTTTCTATAATAGAGAAGTGTCACTCAGTGGTTTGAAGCACATTAACTGCCTTGGATACAACCACAGCAGTTAGTGTCTGACTCAGGTAGGAGTAGTAGAGAAAGACGCTTGCATGAAATGTAGAAGTCATCCTGTACCTGAAGACTATGGGTTGATTGTCCTGTCTCTCTCTGGTGGCTGTTCCAGAAGGGAAATGCTCAGTATCGGCCACCAGCTGAAGTTCATTAAGATGTAGTTAAGGAGGGCAGACATTGCACAAAGCTCAGCGTCACCTCCCAGCTTCCAAGTGTCTGTGCACAGCAGGGAAATCCAGTGCCAGGTTTGTGTTCTTGGCATTGCCAGTAAAGCACGGGAACAGAGTGCTGCCAGTAGCTCTGGTGGCAGCACACGTTGGTCTGGGAAATGTCTGAGCTGGGCCCAGTAAAATATGGACAGTGATGTGCTTAAGGCATATAATTTTCTAGGACTTCAAACATGTAAATCTGAGTCTCAGGGAAACATCTGCCTTCACCTGGAATACCTGATTTTGAACTCCATCCAGGACCAAGGCTTCAAAAAGCAAGGCTTGCTTTTTGAAAAGCAAGCGAGGGTCACTGCATTGCTTTTAAGGTACAGGAAGAGGAGGAAGTGCTGGTGAAACTCTTAACACCGGATAAATAAAGAATGCTCTCAGCTATATTTCACCCCTTCTGGCCAAGAGCAAATACTTTTAGAAAGGGGAGGAATTGAACCCTGCATCTTCTACATTTTTGACAAGCATTTTTACCAGTAAGTTATGGAAAAAGGCCACTACCACCATTTTCTCTAGCTTTCTTCTGCAAGCAAAGAGGCTGCAGGCCGTCTCTTGGGAATGTTTTTTTGTTGTTGTTTTCGTGTGGTTTTGCCTTTGGTACTTGTGTTTTGTTTTGTTTTTTAAGAAAGTTTGATTCTGCCAGTTTGCATTATATCAGGCTCTTTAGGAATCAGAGGTGCAGCATTGCCTCGACAAGGCCAAGTCAGGAGATGAGTACTGCAGAGCATTACAGAATTTGAAGTAATCTTGAACAAACACAGAAGCAGACTTTTCACACTAGAAGTTTCCCGGCCCAGGCATGAACACAGAAACATGTTGAAGGTGCTTTGAGAATCATAATTTTTCATTTAGGTGTCTAAGCTCTACCAAGTCCCTCTGTGAATCTAGTCCACGTTCTTTTCAGCTTAGTCTAAAGAACTGTGCTTTCCTGCAGACCCAGGGATGAGTCCTAGCTGACAGCCTGTCAGGGCCATTATATTTGCATAATATTAAATTCTAAGCAAATTCACTTCTTTTAATGAAACATTTACTTCATGACACTTGTGGCTTTGAATATTTTAAGTAAAAAATAAATTTTTAAAAGAGATTAAGTCTTTTCAGACTTTAAAATGAAACTGGTTTATAAACTGCTGAAAAACTAGTCTATCACTAAAGTTGAACTGACCTATTAAAAATACTATCTCTGTCCTTCCTAGGTGAGATTAATGTACCAGTGCAAGAATTTTTAGGAAGGCTTTGTAATTATTAATTTATTTGCTAAGCATAATCTCTTGAAAGGCAATAGTAAAATTTAATACTTGTTTCTCAACATTTTTAAGCCAATTATGGAGCTTAAAGAAGACTGAATTGACACCTGCAGTTTCAAAAGGCTCCCTAAAGTGCACCCCAAAGTGTCACAGTGTCACTACATAGGTGCCATATGTGGATTAGGCAACTATTCACATTCCTTTCTAATTTCACTTTACTTGATTTAATGTATGCTTCTTTCTGTTGTTTTAGTCTTCATAGAACTTGTCATGGTTATATGCCTGCTAAGGCTAGAAAACACTCAAGCATACTATGACCATTTTTTAATTAGCCTAATTATAGTAGTTTCTGTTGCGTGGCATTGATACTTCATCTTTCTGCTATGCCCTTCTGTTGCGTCTTTACATATATTTTAGATTGGAAACTTGTTGGGGGGAAGGTGAGCAAGAAAACCATTTTTTTATTATGGGTGTTTTAAACAATCCTGAGATACCAGGACTGTTATTTAGATAACAATTCTAGACATTGGCTTTGAATTTCAGCCGAGATTACAGTACCAATAATTGACAGCATTTCTATCTGGCATCTTCTGCACACACCCTCCTCCCCCCCTGTGTCTTGCAACTGGGGTGACTTTTTTCACATTTCTTTCCCCCAGTTGTCAGAATAGGAGGATTAAAGTCTCACATAACAAAGTTTTCATTCCAAGTGAATGGTGAATGCCAGAACAGTAAAAAGAATTTTTAGTGTTCAGATTAAATAATCCATTTTACATAGAATACCTTATACATCAGACACAAATCTAATTCACAATAAGTTTCTTGAAATATTAAAAGAATTAGGATATAGCAATTTACAAATATTCAGAGGCTATATGAACCCAAGAAATATAGGAAATGTGGAAGTAGTTTGAATTTTCACAATCGTATTTTACCTAAATTTCCTCATAGAGCATAGTAAATTTTTTATTTGCAGTTAGAGAATATTATCATGATTTATCCGCTTTGTCTTTGAAGAAAACACTTGCCTGAACAGTTTGCTCCCTAAATAGAGGAGAGGCAGAAAAATATTGTCTTTTTTTTCCTTCTGATCTGTAACAAGCAATGCAAAAATGCCCCTACAGAGACTTCCTCAGACTTATCAACATTTGTTTAGGTCAAACACTCCAAACACAGCAGTGTTTGCTGGGAGCATGCAGCTATTAGCAGGAGTCAAACTGTGCACTGGACGGACCTTAACTAATCATCCCCATTACGAGGATAAGAATCTGAGAGAGAGAACAAAACAGGTAAGAGTATTCTGGTTGTTTAAGCTAATTCTTATCCATATCAGTGGCTCCATTCCAGAAAACACATGCAGTCTCTGATGGCACATTGCAAGTGACATCATGTACTTGACTTGCTGAACTAACTTATTTTCAGATACAGTTCCAGAACTTAACTACTTCTGTGAAACTCGTACTTTGGGAATCTGCTACCTCCTTCTGGCAGCTGGTGTATGTCTGAATAACTGTACCCAGGTACTCAAGCTAGTTCTGAGTGAAGTGGCTTGGGTACTGTTGGCATTAATAGGTCCTACTGCCCAGTTGGGCTGTTAAGCCCACATGGAGCATTTCCTGATTTGCCTGATACTCCCTTCAGTTCCCAGACTAGCACATAACATTTTATACAGAAACCACCTTGAGAAACTCCACACAAAGCTGGGGAGATTGATTCAAACTATCCTTTCCTATAATTTAGACATTCTGAAAGTTTTACAGGCATCTGCCAAGGCCTTTCTGCAGACAGCAGCACCATCCAGTGTCCTTGTAGTCAGCAACAGTACTACTGATGCACCATAGCAGCCATAACATAGAAACTCCTAAGTGGCTACTGAATAAAGCATTTTTATGTATATATTTTGAAAATATTTAATTCAAATCACATGGGTTATCAATCTCAATTCTTTCTCTGGTTCAAGATCAAAGAATCATGAAAAAGCAAACAAAGAAATAGTGGTAACATAATGTGTCTTACAGCCTAGTTTTCTTCTTCTACAGATTTATCAGATCTATGCCAAGAGATCTCCTGAAGATGTTTACAGAATACTGCGATCCTTTGGCACAGACTACGTGATCCTAGAAGACAGCATTTGTTATGAAAGAAGACACAGTAGAGGCTGTCGGTTACGTGACTTACTTGATATAGCTAATGGCCATGTAAGTATTATACACAAGTTTTATAAAGAAAATACATTTTGCTTAACTTCTTTTTGAAATACAGTTACGATTTGAAGTAGCTTGGGTTATTTCCACTTTGTCATGAGTGTGGGAAGTAGAATCTAATGGAGCCTTTAGACATTCTCAAATCGCCAGATTGAACACTGCTTGCTTTTAATGGTATTTGATAATAAAAAAAGGAGGAACTCAGCCCGGGCAAAATAAGTAATCACTTCCTGATGAGCTTCAGGTTAGCAGTACACAAGTAGTGTTCCCTTTCAGAGTGTGAATCACTTCATAGCTTCAATTCCCTCAGGACCAGTGGACGGTTGTATTAGTCCATTGTGTCAGAGGAGTTTTCAAGCATTGCTGGGGCTAACATGGAACCACAGCAGACCGCATAACCCAAAGCGGATATGTACCCGTGACAAATCAGCTTCATCTATACTAGAGACGATACTATAAACCCTACTGTTTTGACCTCCCACTTGTTTCATACAGTCACTGTTAACAAATCTGGCCAGCCTGACCCTTTGAATGTATTGTCGAGGTTGTTTTTAGTTTCTTGTTACTGCCTGTAACTGTGAATTGGCTAAAGATATTTCACAAATATGTTCGATTTCATTACAGATCATGGATGGTTTGGGAGAGAATGAACCTGATTTGAAACCTTCGTTGTATCCTCGCTTCTGTGAGGAAATTAAAAAAAACCTGCCTTCTTATACCATACACTTCACTAGAGTGTTTCAAAACAAAACATTCCATGTTTACAAACTTGCTAAGCATAAATAACGTTTCCAACCATGGCGTCAAGTTCAGTATTTTAATGCTAGGACCCACATTAGAAATGCAGAAGAAGTTTATGAACATGTTACATTTGTAAGACATTTTACATTGATGGTTTCTTGTTTAACTACTGTGATTCTTATTTTTAGACAGTTTAGTTTTGATAATGTTCTTGACGTTGCCAAAATTTTCATAGATTCATAAATAAATGCTAGCAGGGACCATTTTGATTATAAAGTCTGACCTTCTGAATACCTAGGAAATAATTGCTTTCCAGTTTTACCACCACAGAATAGCTAGCCTATGAAGTCCTGCTCAGCAGTTTGGATTTCTACTATAAAATGATAGAAATTCAATGAAAGCAGGCCATGCTGCTCCTATACAGAGTATGCATTACCTTTGTGAATCCTCCAAATAGTCACAAAAACTAGGTTTTGTCTTACAATCTGATCCTCTTTGACAGATCCTTGTGCTCTTTCCGTGCCTCTTTTTTGAATTCTTTGGGAATGTATGCAGATACGAGTTTCCAAGCTTGTGAGTGTGAGTGCAGAATCAGTGAGTGCAGAATCAGCAAACAAGTTTGAAGAGTAGAACTTCAATCATTGTCCAGCATGTTTAGTGATACAGAAACATACTGTTTTATAACATAAAGCATTTAATGATGGAGTGTTATGTATTTCTAATGAGAATAAAAGTTGGAGCATGCTTGATACATGTTGCATGTTTGTATCCTCATAAAATGCTCAGAACAAACAAAAAAAACCCCAAATTTCTCAGCTTGGATTCTCACACCACTGTTTTCTGTATTTGCTTGCTGAACTACAGGGGATCCATTTTCTCCCTATGTGAATTCTAGTAGGATACCAAAATTGAACACTGCCAACCTTACAAAAGAAAAATTCATCTCTAAAATCAGCAGGAAACTTAGGTATTTAAAATATGTTCAGGTATTAGAGCTTTGCTTTACGTTATTTCAGACACAAAACTATATATTTTAGCACAAAATCATCGTGTCCTCGTTCTTTACCCTAAAAAAATAGACTACAGTTATTTTAAATTCACTTGGAAGATTCAGTGAAGACAGGCTTCAATCCTGAGAATTTTGTGGTTTGTTTGAACCCGTTGTCTTTTTACTGGCTGGAACTTTGTGAGTTGTATTGACTTTCTAAATGCTGTGTAGCTAACACATAACTTTTGCTGTGTTTTAGCACTGCTTTGGTTTTGTATTGGAATTAGAGATTAAGTCTGATTGAAAGTCTAACAGTACTCTCCAACTTTAATTAGACATCCACTAGGATCATTTCTTTCCTATGAAAAACAGAATAGTAATAATCAAGTGCCTCTAGGCCAATGTTGAATTAAAATTTGAACACCTATAAGAGTGTTTGTGGCCTGTGCAAATAACTCAGTTACAATAATTACCACTGCAATTAATTTCTAATGATGGGAAACTTAAAAGTGCTGCTGATAGCAAACTCCACATTTAATTTAATCAAGATGTGTAATGAGATTAGCTTTCACAACTGAGCTGTGTTCCAATTCCAAATGATTTAAATGTTTTCCCTTTTCAGTTGTACTAAGGTAAATTACTGAAGAGATGGAGATGGTTATGTCACATGCTCAAACAATTTTCTATTTGGTAAATACTCATTAAACAATGGTCAACATCTTTCTGCACTTCCATGCTAACACAAAAGCAAAGTGTGCTTTAATCAGAATGTATTTAAATCAAACATTGACAGTAGCTAGGTTGTTAAACTGAGCAGCTGAAACTCCTGAGTAATTTCTAGCCTGTGTCCCTTAATGAGGTTGCAGTGAGACCACTGCAGTTTAACATAATACAATAATAAAACATTTTAATCTGTATTAAAACTTTAATTAGGCCTGTAATGATGCTCACCTGTTCTTGCTGAAAGCATGGGTCAGTGAATTCCTCAATGAGTGCCTTACAGTAATTAAAAACAAGCACACATAAGGTGAAGTATGTCTGGGCTCTGTTGCCTTATTTTAAAATGTGGTTGTATCTTTCTTTAAAGGTGCAGTAACTTTCCTCTGATGGAAGGGAGAGGTTCCAAGACCCAGTGGTACCCTGGCATTGTCAGAATGTAGTTGTAGGTAACAGCTGAGACTAAGAAGTCCTGATTGTAACAGTAGTTATTTTTAAATAGACTTTTTTTTCAAAAACACAGTCTCTAATGTTGCCAAGGGAGAAATTTAACCTTTTGTAGAAACTACCAAGTGCAATTTTTTGTTTTGGTTTGTTTTTTTTAAACAAAATAGACCCCAAGCTACAGTAGGTCTTGGGAAAGCATAAAAACCAACGTCTGTCATTATCCAGAACCACTACAGGAACATAGTTTCTTCTTGCAACACAAACATCCCCCAAAGTAGCACACCAGAAATTTTGAAGTATTAGATACAAAGTATTTTGGAGATTGCTTAACTCTTGCAGTTCAGAGTCTTTAAAGCCAAGGTAGGGAGCTTGCAACACTTTTACACAATTCCAACAGGTCCTGTATCAGAACGATTCCATACTAAAGGGGAGGGTGTATTTCATTGACTGTAGTACAGCGTTCAGAAGACCAATCTCCTTAAAAATAGTGAAATAGAAAATGCCAAGGAACAAAACCACTTACCAGCTCAGAGGAAAAGCAGCACACGCATCAGCACAGCACTCAGAGAGAGGGAGCAGTTGCTTCCCTGTCCCTGATTTGAAGGCTTGCCCACCCGAGCAAAGCATGCTGGGGTGGGCTGGAGCTGCCCTGAGCCGTGGGTGCTGGCTGAGGTGTGAGGTGGAGGTGCCTCTTCAGAGAGGTGGGGTGTAAGAGTCGAAGACTTCGAGGAGGTAAGTGGTGGTTTAGTCGGCTGGTATTTTCTCTACTTCCCATGTCTTGCGGTGATCTATAGTCACTACATTAACAATGTGCAATTTTTTAAAAAATAACTTTACCTATTCCTGAACTACACCATCCTGATGTACCTTATTGCCAGATGGCTGCTGTGCCATCACTGTGTCCTTGTATTAAGCCACCCCCGGGACAACCCTCATGGCAATGCATTTACTGAAATCTTACCCATAACTAGCAACAGGAACGCACCATCATGCCCTCTTGCGTATGTTACCTGCTGTCCTCAAGGACTTTCAAGCTGTGCGGTATCAGGGGAGTTGTGGTGTGGATGACTTTTTTAAGGTCACAGAGCCAAAATGTTATCAAGTAGCCGGAATGTTTTTAGGGGAGAAAAGCCTTTGAGATCCATAAGTGTATTTTCATTTCTTGTGTCAGTGTTCTGCTGGTGAGATCTAACATAGTTATTTTATAATACGTTGTTGTAAAAAGATGTATTGACTATTGTATACTAAATAAATTGTGTAATTTGAAAATCACTTTTTTGGTTGTTTTTGTATAGGGAGGGATGGAGAAAGGTACAGGGAATCAGCTTTGTTTCAGTCCATGTGGAGGAAAGCATTTTTCAGCAGTAAGTTTTGACTTTTCTCAATCTTGTTACATTGCGTGTCTCACTGATTTTTTGAATCATCTTTGTGTTTTAACAGCTTTCTGGACTTCCTTCCTCTCTGTTACAAGTTAAGGTGCATCAGCCATGATTTTTCCCAGTCATCCCCCAGTACGCTTGAACTTTAGCAAGGTCAGTAGACTGAGGCAGTTACTCTGTTTAAGTAAATATAATTTGCTTTGACCAATAGGGATTTGCTTGTTTCCACATTGTAGCTCAAGCTTTAGTATTCTTCCTCGATGAACAGAAACATGTATTTTTTGGGAGAGAAACCTTACAGGTATCAAGTGCTGTATTTGACTTAGGAGGTCCTGATATCGGTTAGCTTTTAAACGTCTAGGCGTTGTTGCAGCAGGGAGAAGCGGGACGCGCAGAGCTGTGCGTACGACTGCCAGCGTGGCTTCCTCTCCTTTGCGGTGCCCGAGTGCAGACACGTCTTGGCATGCACAGTACTACTCTGAACATGAGTTTTTTGGGAGCATTGTCACCGATGTTAATTAGGTACCAAAGGACTTTCTGTAAGAGTCATTTAATTAATGGAATGTGATCAAAACATGGTGTGCTTGTAGAGAGGGGATTCTGGGTTCCAGAGAAGCAGGTTTCTCAAAACGCCCTCATTCATCAACAGTCACCAGCAGCGCAGTGCAAGCTCTTTATTTAAATCCCCAGGAAACGGACGTGGTTTTTATCGTTTCTAGAATTAAGAAAATGTTCAACTTTCTTCTGCTCTCCTAATCCTGCTCCTCTTGCAGCCACGGTTTCCCTTCTAAACCTGCTGGTACTAGCCAGTAGGTCAGACCTAAGGACAATCGGCTTTTGCATGGCTTGGCTACATGTTATATACTTGGAATGTTATTTTAAAAGGGGAAGACCACAAAGATTAATGTAGTTGACAGGCAGACAGATTAAATACTAATATCCACATGATTATTTAAATTTCAGACCTTTACAAATATATTATACTAAATAAAGTATTCTTACTACATGTTTGAAGTCTGTAAAGAACGTGGAAGAAGATTAGTAAAAGTACCAGATTACTGAAAATCCCACTACCTAGGGACCCAATGATTTTTTTTATTCAATTTTTTTTTTCTCCCCCCCTCACCCACTGCAAAGCTGTCTGTTGCCCAGCCAGCTGTCCCTGCTCTGGAGCACTGTCAGTGCTACACTGTGGTAAGCTTGTCTGCAGAGGTACTGAAATACTTGTATGTGTCTGTGTAAATGTGGAACAAATGAAGATATGATTTCAGAAATTGCACAGTAATTAAAAGAGCAGGATACAAATTAAAACAGCTAAATTAAGTGAACTAATTAGTAATCCCTAGCAAGAGGAACAGTAGGTTTTAATAGGGTATGACCGCCGCAAATGAGTATGTCCTAGTCCTGAGATTGGACCTATGCAAGTTCCTACAGCAGTTTTAAAATGTTTTCTGACCTTTTGTTTTATACTGTACGTTCTATAAAATGGATGGCTAACTGCAATTACATGAGCAGCTCTGAGGTTGTGGCTGTTAATATTATGTTTGTTTGTTTACAAATTAGTGCCAGAGCTGTAACAAGGATCACAGTGCGCGTCCTACTCGTCACCTTCTTCTCCACGCCTAAAATCCCAGAATAGGGACTAAGCCTATGGGTAACACAACTTCAGTAATTCTGTTGAATGTAAAGTTAAGGATTTCCTCCTTCTTAGACTAATTGTCTGTCTGTTGCAAAAACCACAGCCGTGCTGCGTGCAAGAAGCACTTCAATATCTGAGAAAAGGACTGGTCTGTGGCCCCAGCCAACTGCAGCCCTTGGGGAAACTCAGAAATGGTAACGTGTCTGTTGAGTGCGCAACTAGGGCTTGAGGCCACGCATCGATGCGAAGCAGCTGCTGCTTCCCTCAGCTTTTCAGACAGAACAGCACGCGTGACTCAGGGCTGTGGGAGTGTCTGATCAAAGCTGAGAAAGAAAGAATTCAATAGAGTCCAAGCTTTAGTCTACCTCAAATATATGCAAGGAAGAGACATCATGTACAGAAGGCTTATTTATTATTTATGCAGTGCCTTAGATACGCATGACACTTCACAGGCAAATAAAGATAGTCCTTGCCCCAAGAAGCTTACAAGCTAAACTAAATTAAAGCCAGCCAAAATGACAGCAGATCCATAATTACGGAAAGAACACAAGGTACGCAGTCAAATGACTGCTATTTGGGGAAGGAATAGGTTTTTGTGAAGTAAAATATATTTATTTCATTTTCCATATCCTGTCTGTGACTGCTGTGATCGTTAAATACAGAAGCTGACACACCTGACTCGTGAACACTGCAAGGTATTTAACCTCTGTTTCCTCACAGGTAAACGTATCAGTAACATTACAACATCACAGACTATGTACCGTCTGTGAACCAGAACCATCAGGCCTGGGTAAAAATGGCATTTCGCTTTTCCAGATGAAAACTCGGCATCACTGCAGTGTGTAACCATAAGCTGATTGTGTGCTTAAGATTTTCCAAAGTGTGTCACAAACGCACACAAGAACAAGACACTGTGTGAACATATCTCGTTCGGGAAACGTGCAAATTATTCTAGCCTGCAGAGTGCATTCACCTATTTGTTTATGTTTTTTTAATATATATATAAAAGCCAGACCTCCCAAAACAAGCTACTGATGCAACTGTAAGCAAAGCAGTTTGAATATCTTTTATAATACATTGTTTTAATGAAACAAATTCAATTATCCTAGAATCTATATGATATATTATCAGCTGATAAGATCATATATGATTTACATATTATAATAATATAAAGAAACAGCACAAAACAAGACTGTGTTCTTGCTGCACTTTACACAAGTGGTGTCAATTTAAAAAAAAAAAATCAAAATTAATTTTCTGGAGCCTTCCCTCTTCCAAATATTGTCACGTTTTAAAAAAAAAAAATCCAGCATATAAGCTGGACATTAAACAGTCTGAAAAAGGGATTTATAATGTAGAGCATAATATTCCACCCCCTGCAACCGCTGTTAAGTTTTTCCCTGTGTTTCCCTGTCCCCAGTTGATCATGATTTGCTACTAAAATGTACCTGAGGGAGGCCTGTATTATTACGCGCTGTCAGGCACAGGTTTTTGGAAAATTACCGTCTTTGAATTATTACGAGTTTTGGCAGGGTTTTGTTTATCACAGGATTTTAGTTTTACAAGTCTCAGTGGTGGGTGAAGTTCTTTTTTGGATATAGGAAAGACCTTCAGTCTTCTGCCATCCTAAAGACACGAGGTCTTCTGATGACATCCAAGGGATAGCGAGTCTTTTCTTCACTGAAAATGCATCTGTATCTCCAGGCAGCTCTTCCTGGCAAGGCAGTACTTGCCTACAGTTGTAGTTGGTCAGCGCTTCTATTAAAGCAGTCGATCTCCACCCTCTCAAATCTCATTCTTGCAATGCTTCCAGCAAAGGAGGCTTAGTAAAACAGGAGGGACAGGACTGTAGGTGCACATTACATGGTTGAGGCTGGTCCTTAGTTTAGGCTCAGTTTAGTAGCCCATTAGGAATGAGAGATTATGGTGAGCTGTGGAGTTTGCTACTGAAATTCCTAACAAGTGACCTTAGAAAACCTGGCCTTTTAATTAAGAAAAGTATTTAGTTGCAAGCAGCTGACTTGACGTGTTGTGCCTAAATTCAGTTTCTGCATTTATATGACTGCATGAAGGGATTTCATTAAGTTATAACTGAAGTTAAAGATCACCATCCACGCTGCTCATGCCTTTACCTGGATCCATGGACTCTCATCTGCACGATGTTCAGTGGGCAGGTGCTGTAACTGAGGCTCAGTCAGGGAAACAAGATGGATATAGTACAATGGGGACTTTATTTCCACAAGAAAATGTGCTTTTTTTTCTCCAAATAACTGATAAAGCTCCTACTGAAAACAGTACACACAGCACGCTTGCTTCATGCTTTGAGCACCAGCTTAGCTGAGGTACACAGGATCTCAGTCCTTCATTAAGAAATAAATATTTTTGTCACCAAGGTAAACACTGTATGTGAATGACTAAGTACCCCAAGTTCTCCCTTTATACTTTCCAGTAAGTTTATATCCCCAAACCCACATGTCCAGCATGTCCCAAGATTAGCTCCTACTACTAAATTTTTCAATTAGATGCAAAGTGTGGCTCGTGAGTGGGAATCTGACCCCCTCTCATAACAGGTTAAAAAAAAAAGGGGGCGGGGGAGTTAGTACATAGCAGGAACATGAAAAACTGTCCTTCCCCCTTGCTTCTGAAACTTTGAAAATAGTAGACTTGCTAATCTACAGGTCTTCTGCATCTGTGAGCGAGTACAGTTCACTCAGTTTCTCAAACTTTGGTCCCCACTCTCGAATGTCGTCGTACACGACACCCTCATCCAGTCCAGCGGAGCTCAGGGCACTCAGACTGCTGGCAACCGAGCCTTCTCCTTCCGTGCAAAACACCTGCAGCGAGTCGTGGGGCACAGCCTGGGGACCACAGTCAGCATCTCTGACAAGACCTGACAAGTACTGACCAAAGTCTGCGCTAGCGAAAGAGGCTTCTGTAGTCGCTGATGTTTTGGTCTGCTCCTGCACGTCCGGGGACGCATCACCAAAGAAACTGTGCAGTTTTGTTGGGTTTTCTTTCTTCTTGCAGAGGGAATAGGCTGGGCTGGTTTGAATCGACACCTGCAGTTCTGCCATGTTGTACGCATCCTGGGGTGAGAAACCATTCCCATTAAATTAATATTCTCTATAGGTCCCAAAATGTCTAGTGGAAATAAAGAAGGAACAATCCCAAAGCAGTCTGTTTGGTGTGAAGATATTTGAAATCTGGGGACAAGTCACATTTAATTTTTTTTAAATCACTGGCTTTTTTTGATCCATCACATGAGTGCCCTGACTCTTACTGCCTCTGCAGAGTCACACCACCTTTTGAATCCATGAAATGAACAGTTTCAAAAGGCAGCAATGAAGTTCCTTACCTTTTTTTAAACACAGCAAATGTCTGTGGGCCAGAAAATAATCTATTTAAATTACTCATCTATAGTATCTGCTATTTTCTTTCCAAGTTCTGGCTTAAACTGACATGTAGAAATCCTTAGAACAGCTAGCAGAAATGTTACCTGGTTTGGGTATAATCTGGTCTCCTGTAAGTGTAAACACGCCTTGTGTTCACTAGTGTATTTCTCTCCAAAACAGAAAAATGCCGAAAGGTTCTTCCACAACCAGTGCTTTAGGGCTTAAGAGGAACACATGTAGCACCTCAGTTTCTGAACAAGTCAAGTCTGAGTAACTGCTGTGAGCAGCCTCCAGAGAGAGACTGTCCATAATGAACAGTTCACATCAGGCTCTTGCAAGCCCTCAGCACCACAGCAGGAATTACCACTGAGAAGGTCAGCAGCTCCTGAGCTGTGAAACCAAAACCATCAGCTGTTAGTTCTTCACTGCTAAACTCACCCTACAAGCAGTTTTAAGTATCACTTGCTTTAAGACAAATTAAAAACAGGTAGGCACTTATCTCTGCTTAAGAAACATGCACCCTTGTGTACAGAACCTTGCAAATAATCCATCTACCAATTGCAGTAATGAATCACCAGAACAAAGGCTGAGGTCCTCAGCTACAAAGGAAAAGCATAAAATATATTTTCATTAGCATGGTTAGTCACCAGTCCCCACTTAATTGTAACGTAACACAACGATCCTTACTTGGTCTTGTTCCCCACCGCCTTCTTCATTGTAGTTGAGGATGTTTTCTCTGATGTCCTCCAAATCCTCATGATGCGCAGACACGTGGTAAACTCCTCCGTTCAGACCTTTGTGAGTCTTCCAGCGAGCCCACAAGAATACAGCGCTGAACAGAGCTGTGTAAACACAGGAGCAAAACAGAGCATCATTCAGAAACAAATAAAACCTTGATAGCCATAGGCACTGCCGGCCGGCTCAGACAGCAGCCGTTCCACCGGAGCACTGCAGCACTAGTTCACAGTCAGAGCCAAAGGTTGTAGTTTTGTGTTTCTCAGCAAGTGTTGGATTTTTGCACTCATCAATGTAGTTACAAGTGAACATCAAAGAAGAAAAGGCCTTTAAAGAGCACTTTAAAATACCCTTTGAAGTATAACTTTGAAGTTGTTAAACACATAACTCACTGAAGGACTGAATGACCCAAGTGCTGTTCAGAGACCTGTCTATTTAATGTATTGAGTTAAACTTTGTAGGAGAACATGTACACAAAGGGGTAGCACTGAAGTAACAGTGTGTTGACAGTAACAGATACAATGACACAGAAATGAAGCACAAGAAGACACTAGACCAAAGAGGAAATTACTTACACGTTTTACTAGAAAAAAAAATCAGGCACATTTTGCCTTAGCATCTATGAATTTAAACATTTTCCTTAAATGGTTAGGTGCATTTTACACACTGACAGTTGTAAAGCTTCAATATCAGATACTGAACATTGTGTAAATAGAAATGTGCGTACCACTGCGTTATCAACTCTATAAAAATTGATAAAAGCTCATAGTAAGACCTCAAACCATTGGATACCATAAGCTAACAATGCAGTGAATTAAAGAGACTAGAATCTCTTACAGAGTACGCAGCAGAGTGCAGTTCTGTGCAGTGGCATCTAGATGAGCTTGGGTCTGACACTGGTGTACCCGGAGGGCTATGCCCTGCGCTGTGTGGCTACACCCTTCAAGCCAAATCATGCCTTTGAGATGTATGCTTACCTTTCCTCCCCCCATCCCCCAAATTTACAGAATTGTGTCACACAGATTTTCATACACAGTAACTTCTTGGCAAAGTCATTTTTTAGCTGAGTGGGTTTTGAGATACTCAAGAAGTCTTTTAAATGTTCTACATCTCTCCTTCCTTTTACACTGACTGCTAATAAAAAGCCAATCCTTAAAATGAATATAGCCCATGTTCCAAGAGTGTAACAAGAGTGTAAATCAGAAGTACCCCCGCTGCAGATAGTATCTCTTCCATACAGATACCAACAGTGTAAGCTCCTGCCCGACTGTCATTAAACAGTGCTGTCACTAAGAGCATTCTATGAAGTTTATTGTTTCTTTGAGCCATAGCGTGAGGGCAGTTGCAAGCTCCAAAGTATCACTGTGCCTTTAACTGAACAAAAGGAGCTGAAGTCCCCTCTGACAGGGAGGGGTGGGAAAGGTTCATGTGATATTGAACCAACATGAAGCCACCCTGGTATTGATTTACTTACTAAGCGGTTCCATATTTCAGTTTGAAAAATATAATCGGGTGTCAGAAAAGAAGCTTTTCTAATCTATTGGAAACTTATAAATTTATAATTAAAATTGCATTAATTAATCATTTTTAAGTGCATTACCACTTTCTGAAAGCTGTGTAAGAGAAAGGGCATCTGAAATCTTAAGAACAAGGAATTTTATTAAAAATTCTCCTAACAAAAGTTAGTTGTGTGGTAATACCATGGTTAACCACATCTACTAAAACTTTCCACAAAATTCACACCACTTGGTTAAAAACAACCATTTCTAACTCATAATTTAGACCTGAAAGATTAGCAGGATTATTAGGTAAAAGTTATTGTTGTTTTTTCAGTATAAGTTCAGTCAAGTTCAAGCAGCAACACAAAGTCAGCTCACAATAAAGCTGCTCTGACACAGCAAAAAAAAAACCCCTCCTTTAACTAATGATCTCTGAGCAACTTCAGCTAATGGGGATTCCACAAGCTGTGAAAGCAGTGAGCTTCCCAGGTTACTTGCTCTTCATATTTGCACGGCAAACATAGTAGCTAGCAGAGTTTGGGAAAATGATGGTATCTCAGGTATCTACAGGTGGATGCAAAATAGTCCATAATACATTTCCATAGTCCCTCTATGACTTCTGAATGAAACTCAATGCTGTCGAAGCCATGAGAAAAATCCTATGTCCTTACTCAGGCAAACTTTTGTGAAATTTGAATAAACAAGAAGGACTCAAATGTGATCTTTCCTCACTAGTGAGATCCTTCTTTGTCCTGCCTCTTCTTTTTGAGACCCAATGCCTAAGCCTGAAGATGGCTAAGGAAGCCAAAAGCAGCTGTTAGGAGTTGTGACACAACTGGTAAGACACAAGAGACTGCTCCTGTCTGACCAAGTATTTCTACCGGACAATATATTTCTCCTAGACTGAAAAATGTGTTTTCATGCTCAGCAGTATTTTAAACAATGCTTATCTGGTAGCAATTTCCACTCTTCTGTTCGACTGAATTTGCTTCCAGTTATGCATCTGAACAGTTCCCTAGCGTTAAGTGAAAACATGCAGAAAATAAAACTGCAAAGACTTTCCATCACTCACAAACGTTGATTCACTTAGTAATATATGCACACAGGGATGAAAATTAAGTTACTGATGGAGCAGGGACCGTGGCAAAGAAATGAAGGCAGAGTCAAGTCTCCGTTAGGAAACTGAGTTTTTCAGCAGGAGGATGGTGACGACTATTCACAACAAGATGGATAAATGAGTTCACCAAAGGTAATGCAAGATGTAGTTGCCGTAACTACCTAACAGCGCCAAAAAGCAAATGCAGATGGCAAACATGGAACTAAAGCTCAGGCCAGTGTCCTTGTGAAAGATCGCCAGGGTGATTTCACAGTTACGTCCAGTATAGCCATCAGGGCAGTGACATTGGAACTTGGTTGGTGACTGCGAGATGCAGGTACCATAGTTACAGGGCCTTTTAGCACACGCAGTGTAGATGCACTGTCTGCCAGTGGCATTCTCCATGACCATGTGTCCCGGAGGGCAACTGAAAAGACGAAGGCGAAATGAAACCATTAAACTTTGCGAAAAATAGGCATGAAAGACAGCATTTAAGATCTTAGACCAGTCTTTGATGACACTCTATACACAGTTTCTGAAGTAGCTACTAAAAGTAAGTTACTTAGAATAATTACAAGATTGTAGTCTTCTCTAAAGCAGCCATACAACAAGCTCTACAACTTCAAACCCTTACGTCTGGGGCTTTCAGAACTCAGGTAGTTCCACTGGCTTCTGCAAGATTACCCATGCGGAAAATAGCTGGATTAGGGCCTGCAGTTCTGCCTAGGCAGGACAAGCTATGCTATGTTCTTTGAGTTTCCATCACAGCGAATTTCCAGAAAAAAATACAACTCTAGAAAACTCCCTTTGTGTGGACAGTGGCAGTCAGTAATGCTTAAAGCGTACATTTTCACAGCACAACTATCCTGAATTGGTGTTGTCCTAACCTCAGCCCCAGCTACCCACAAGAACTCTGAGCGTAATGATGTGGTGCTTCTGACGCAACTCATCATGATGCAAGTGGCCGGTAAGGGAAGAGCAGCCACAGCTTAAGACAGTATCAGAAGTCAGACCCTAACAAAAGCGAGCACATCTACACTGTCCAGCACGAGCTTCACAAGACAGCTAGCCGTGCTGGTGTTCCGCTCCACTCGAGCTAACGTACCGTCTTTTCCTGGTTTTCAGGGTTTACAAACATTCTGGATTTGCTGCTATTCTTTAAACATTTTCAATTAAGACAGGCAGCCGAAACTGTCACAGAACCAATGGAGATATGCTGATTTACATCAGCTAAGGGCAGTACCTAAAGGGACAGTGTTCTCTCAGTAACCTGATGCCTACGCAGGCATCTAGCTTAGTGTTTCACTGTGGTTCCACTGATTTGATGAGATGGCCAGTGGCAGCCTTCAAGTTGCACGCTTCTTCAGCACCCACCCCTTCCCACCTGAATCTGGAGGGTTTTGTGCTTTTATTTCCACCAATTACCTGCATTCATGCATCATCCACAAATCAATACAAATAAATTCCTGGTTACAAGGGTTATTCCTACAAGCCTCTGAAGAACAGCCTTCTTTGACGCCTTGGGCACTTAATACTGACACCAGCTCCTTCCCGTGAGCATCCAGAGGGATCCTGTAGTTGTTAAATCTGACATCCTTCATACAACCTGAGGCAAGGCACAAAGAGACTGTTTTAAAAGCCACTCAGCAAGAATGATTTGAAGCAGCTGTAAGATTTGGCAGTTTATGTTTAACAAAGGACCCGGGCTACCAAAGTTTAAATCTACGACTGAATTTAGGTAAACTTTCATAGCATTGTTCTCCATTTTTTGACTGAACTTGTTATAAAGTTTTCATCAAGATTCCCAGTGTTTTCCACAAGACCTGCTGCAGGCCCCTATCTGTCTGTGTTCAAGACAGGGGAACACATACCCCTTGACTATGTTTTCAATACAGAAGTCCAAATATTGTGGAAAATCTGTTATATTCTTCAATGTGTACCAGTATAAATTGTGTTTCGTTGATTTTAATTGTAGTTTACAGGTTAACTTTATAGAAGAGCAAACCCCAAATAATGGTGGAACAGCCTTGGGTCACTAATAGAAATTTTGTACTGAAGACGAGTGGCATTAATTTCGTATGCATGAGATGCCTCAGCATAAAAGCTTATACCTTGATGAATTAAGTACACTTTATAACTTCAAAGCCCTTAAAGTTTCAGCTGCTTAGCAGCAACATTAACTGTCCTAATTAAAATGAACTTCACATAGCCATTTGACTTCAATCTATTTACTTAAAAACAAATACTATTATTCCCATAAATAAAAATTCAAAATATGGTCCCTAGCTCTCAGCATAAACTTGAGTTATCGGAATACTTCTAGTGAAACAACAGAAAACAATCTTTTTCTAAACAATTTGCAATACACTTCTGCTGTAAGCTGTTTTTCTATTTAATGCATATGCATTTTATGTGTTTTCTCCTCACACTTTTGTGTTACTCGCTGAAATACTTTTCTCTGGTGAAAACATTACCACCTCGTTTCAAATGGATTTACTAGAATCCGGTTAAAGGGGTGAAAGGCATGGGAGAGAGAGGTGACAGACATACCAGGCGCATCCAACCAAGTAATGGTATGTGCCTTCCTTGTCAATATAAAAGATGTGCTGCATAACTGTGCGTTACTTACACTGTGATTTTAGGCGAAGCGTGAGCTGCCAACTGAGGACAGAGTGGAAAGCTGTTATGGGTATCTTAGCCTTACATTTCTCTATATATATTTCCTTTGTGTAACTCTTCAATTTCCAGGCTGAAAACTGATTTGTTTTTTTAACAGACATCATGACTTCATCCACTCAGTTGCCAAAAATTTAGATTGTTAGCTCTAAATCAATAAACCATTTCTAATTTTATTTAATGCTTCAACTGACTGTAAAGTCCAATAATACAAAGGCAGTGTGCATAAAGGTGATAAACCAGAGTTTGTTGTGTGCTATGCAATGCACGTCTAAAATGGAAACATTCCTTGCAGCATAGGGACAGTTGTATCTGGTAGCGAAGGACAGCTGCTGAATGGACTGGATAGAACCATGCAATGAACCAGTTCTATGTATCTAGCGCAATGAGCCATCCACAGTCCACCTGGGAGAAGCCTGTGGATCTCCAGTTACAAATACTATACACACAGTTGTGTGAAGAGGTTACCATCTTTGTTCAAAGTCCAGTAGCTAGCAGTATTTGCACATAATTCCCTGCTCTACCTTCTTCCTAGTCAGAACAGTTTAGTTGTCCCTTTTGCAAAGTGTCATGAAAGAAATTTGTTTACTTTGGGCCCTATATAAACAAGAAAGCTTCTCGCAATGTGCCCATGTAGTACCAATAAACCTTCCTTTTTACAGGTCCATATTCTGAACAGTGAGATCAAGAATTCCTCACCTTGAAAACTCTTGTTTTGATTGAACGGGTAGGTGTTTCCAAGGACCAAGCTGCTGGGGTCAATCACAATCTCTTTGTATACTCCTGCTGCTTTCAGAATTTCCCTCTTTCCACCTCCTTCATAAAGGCGAAGAGTAAATTCATTTTCATTTCTCTCCAGGGTGATATGATGCCATTCACCGTTATCAATGTGGTAGGAGGGAAGGCTTACAGAATAGTCTCCATCACCCAGATTATATGAGACCACTAAGAATCCCTGAAGAACCTTGTGCATAATTAGCAAAGCGGTAAGAGAGAAAAGTCATTACCTGACATTTTGTATTGACCTGTAACTGTCACATTACTTGAACTAAGACTTGTACGTAATCATCAATCCTAAAGCATTTGTTTAAATTTAGGGTATGTTTACACTGCACATACTGTGCAATACAAAGATACTTCAGGTGCTACTGAACTAGACAACCTAAATATGGTAGCGGTGTACGCACTGCAGTATGTAACTCACTCGGAGTAATTTTACCCCACTTCTCTCTTGGACAAATTTATGGGGTTCTTCAAATGGTTGAGTATCTGGTGTATCACTTCTACACTGACAGCTCAAACTAGCTTAGCTGAAAAGGTGACTGGTTCAGGGGTATGTATAAGATGAACAGGTTGTCATTTTGAGAGTGCTACAGGCACCTTTCTTGGCAGGGCCTGAACTATGCAGAATCGGCCACTCATGACCGCAGCTGAATAGGACACTGGGGCAGACACACTAGTCATCCTATTCTGTACAGCAAACTACACTTCTCTGTAACTGGCAATAAATTCATTTGAAATCCAATGGGATACCATGGTTGTGCAGTCAGTATCTTAAATGAAGGATCAGATCTGTAAGTGTCCATAAAACAAATTCCAAAGTTTTTGTGCTTAGCATAAGGTTTTCGGTTCTATTTCCAACCCTTAAGCTAATGTTTCTCTGGGCTAACTGTTCACTGGCATTGATTTAACTTTATGCTATTACTGCCTGGGATGCCTTGCTCACCTGTAGGGTGATGTGTTCATCCTTATTTTGAGACAACATGCTCGTGATGATGCTGTCAGGCTGCCGTGTCCTAATCATGGCTTCAAACAGCGTCCTACGGGCAGGCACACTGACGGGAAGCTGATAGCGAATGTGACTGCCTGGCCCAAATGTATATTCTCTGGCAACTAAAAGTCAGGATAAAAACCTTTAAACCATTTTGGAGGGAGAAGGAAATATTAATGTTTCCATTATTTTCATAATAAGAGTTGAAAGTAAAAGAAAAAATTGTAATGCACAGCATGGATCCATGAGACATAACTTGTCTTTTGGAACATGGCCCTTTATTTATTTCCACAGCTTCCCCATCACTCTCCCACTTCACCTTCCTCTGTCTTCCTCCTGACTTGATCCTGCTAATGCTTCTCCCTACAATGCTCACACAGGATGACAGCAGGAAAGCAGAAGCTCTGACCAAGACAAAAGAAGAGACTGCAGACAAAATTTTAAGTTCCACAACCAATTTTCACAACATGCTATTTTATAGTTGTCTTTTTGCTGCAAACTTTGGCTTCACGAGGGCTAAAGAAAAGATCCTACTATACCGAAAGCAGAGATCCTTAAGCCAACAGAGTCTCTTCCAGACACCAACAGAGCAGTAATTTCTAATTCTAGTTGTGTAGTTCTAATTCTGCACAGTAAGTGGTACTGGCACACTCACATTGAATATTTCTGAAAGTGTAAACAAATGCGAATTTAAAAAATTGTAGCGAGAACAAATAATTTTGTTCACAATTCTTTTGTCATGCAGTCTCCATTATACAGTTATTGCACAAACACCCTCAGGACTAAAGAAATGATCTGATAGTGAGAAAGTAATTTCTCAAAGGGAATTAGAAAAGAAATTGTTAAAAATCACAGGCAACTACACTGAAACATGGCTCTACACCACGTAAACATCAGAAACCACCTCAGCAATGATTACGCACAAACATTTTAAGTTTTCCGTATTATAAAATTTACCAGCCTATCAACAATGTAACAGAAAAACCAACTTCACCTTTATCACATCGATAGCCATAGTAACCCGGCAAACAATGACAAGCAAATGAGCCCCACTCTCCAAGACACCTCCCATGAATACCGCAGGAAGATGACCCCATGGTCTCACAGCTCCCATCCGTAAGTGTGCAGCCAGGGAAGCTATTCAGGGACTCTGCAGGAGACTGAAGGTCATATACCTTCAAGAGAGAATTGTATGACACCGAAATATTATTTAAGATATTTAAGAAACACTTACACTTCACTCTTACACAGAAATAGCTATACCACATAACAGTCTGTTCTTCATCTGCATTGCTTAAGATGCTAGGTTTGCTTTTTTACATTCAGATTTCAACTTATTTTATCAAGACCATATTTTGCCTTTGAATAAACTCAACTGACTATGAAAGCAAAAAGCCCCTGATATTTCCTAACAAAGCAGGCAGCTGTCATAAATATACCATTATACAGTTGCCATTCAGAAGTTCCCTGAATGTGCAAAGAAGCTTCGAAAACAGCTGCATGAAGTAGGGGATAAACAAAGGCACAGTTTCTGGCTCACAAATACATCTGCTTGTAATTGAGAAATAACTTTTCAAGGTAGTTATTCTAATTATAACAGAAAAATCCAGAATTTTCTTGTATTTTACACTGACACATACGAGCATCGAATAGATTAATTGAAGCAAAAGTTTCAGGTATAACAGAAACCTCCCAGAAATTTGATAAAGAATTTTACTCCTTTGCTAAAGCAAAATGTTGTTACACTTCTCTTACCTGAGTATCCAAGATGAAATTGCGCAAACAACCAGAAAAGTGTTTGTGTAGCAACTGTGGGTAGGAATATGGTAACGATTCTTTTACACCACCCAGCTGGAGAACATGGTTCACATTCCAATACCTTTAAAAATTATATGAATAATAAAAATAGAGGTGAATTTACCTTCAAACAGAGGCATTATATAATAAGGTGGATAAACATCTACACTGCATTCCCAAATAACACAGGCTTTGTAAAATAAGAAAAGAACGTAACTATTCTATCTACTTCTTTCTCTGAAATACAGTCAGTGTGAGCAGAAGCCGGATCTTTAAAATAAAGGGTAATTTATTTTTTAAACATGACAGTGAAGTCTATTGGGAGTTTAACTGGGGGACACTACTACAATTCAGGTATGTTTGTGTTCGAGTCAGGAACAGCTATGATATTCCAGACACCATGTTCTCCCTCAAGTAGTAACCAAGGCAGTAACCTTGGACCAAATGGAGACTCTGAGGTGTTAGTCTGCCTTAATACGTTCACCAAAGGTTGTCAGTAGAAGCCCTCAGACTTATACCAATCAGATAGTAAGACTGATTGAGGATCCAGAGTTATTGCCATTAAAAAGTCAACTAGCCTCATTTTGTGAGGTTTTCAAGAACAGGCTTACAGTGACTTGATAAATAAAGTAAAAGGAGAGAAATCCTGTGGGTAAGGGGTGGTACACAGTACCCACAAAAGCTCCAGTATTAGCCACATAGCGTTCAGAGGTTGTCATTTAGTATTGCAACACTACTCAGAGGAAGACTTGTTCCTTAAAATTTGCTTAGTGCTTTAAGGTCCAGACTTGGCCCAGAAGGTCCTAGAGAAAAACAAATGCTTTTATGCTCCTAGTCATTAAGAACTTTGCTTCAATTTGACAGGGAAAATGTTCAAAGGCCTTAGAATCAACTCAGTGAATCTCCAGAAATGTACCTTGTCCTTCGCGGAGCAGACCCAAAGACTTCGCAATTTGTACGATCTTCAGCGGACAGCCATTTGCCTACTCCTTCTATCTCTGAAACAGCAGCTGCACTGCAACGATCCAAAGTGAATCGAACGTCCTACACCAAAACAGAGGATTATTGAATTAAGAATTTCTGTAAAATTTAATAAACAAGTTATATCAAATTTTCATCTTTTTGCATACCATCAAGCAAAAAGGGTTGGGTTTGCTCCCTGTTGTTTTCCATCTTGCAATAAACAGTAAAGCCAAAATGGAACCATTTAACAAAAGAAGACACTTAACTCTGCATTTAATTTATGCTTCTGAGTAGTTTAACCACTTTCACAAGAACTGTAACTGCATTTGCAAATAAATAATCATCTGCTTTTTGTGCCTAGGTAATTGATTTCAGTATCCAAATGTGTACACTGAATGTGCAAATTACACCTAAGCCTTTATGCACATTCCACATGTGCCGCAGAGCTTAAGAAAACAGGAAAAAAGATTCCTCTGATCACAGAATATGGATTAAAACATAGGTAGATTTGGAATTCACAATGGTGTCTTCCCAAAATTCCTATTATTCATCAAATCTACAAGCACAGTTAGTATAATACATATAATTACCCAGTCTGTTTTTCCCACCCTCCTGTTTCTGCACAGACAAATGCTACTGGAAATATAAATATCCTGATGTGGAAAAAAATCCAATAACTGACCTGACCATTGGTTCTGACTTCTACTCGATGCCATCTTTTGTCTGCTACATTCAAGTGACTTGGAAACTGCAGCATCACAACACCTGAGCCATGGCTCATCTTCAGCACAGGAATACCACCAGAGAGCTCTAATACAACATGAAAAAGAAATTAAATTCAGCTATGAGAATCTTTCCATTTTGCATATTAGCAGTTAGTGAACGTACTGATTTAATGGTTATTGCTAGTCACGTAAAGTGGGGTTCACTGTAGAAATAGCTAGAATTATATTCTATTACTTCTGTTATGCAGAAATATTCATTCCATACAGTATTTATTTTTATACTTTAGATTGTGCCACTTCTTTGTCAAAACACTGGAACTAATTTCTGTTAAGCAATGTGCAATTTTATGATGTTCTAGAACAATTAACACATGCAGGTTTTACTCCCTCCCATCTCCTACTCAAATTTACAACTGCAAAACAAAGCAAAAAAAAGAGGCTAATGATTAACAATATCTGATAACATTACCATTTAATTAATTAGGAAAATATAAAATACCAACCATACTGTGCATCCTGTATATTAATTCACAAAAAATAAGCAGTAGTAACCTTTTAAATATGTGTCAACATAAAGCAATGAGTTCCACTTGTGTACAAATTTTCCTACAGTGGCATGCTGCGGCTGGATTCATCCATCAAATCACTGTCTGCTTAAAAAAAAAAGTGCAAAAATGCCCCAAGACTAAAAGCTGTTTAAGTGGATTTCTTTTCTCACCAAACTAGATAAGAATGACATGAGACTAAGACTGTATTAATCATGTAATACCTATCTTCAAAGTACCTCAATTCCTTTATAGCACTACAGTTTTCCTAGGGGGATTATTTTTTTATATATATCAATCTGTCTATTTTGTTTTCCTCTTGATTTGTACAACTCTGTGTTGGACCTAAAGCCATAGGAGCAGGCTACAAAAATAGACATCAAAATAAGTCAAACCTATTAGGAAATGTTTCAAAATATTTTCAAACCAGAAAATAAATAATCTCATAAGATGGAAAGACAGAATTCATACTCTACTACACTGTTCAAAGGCAACCCGTTCCCAAAAGACATTTAATTTTTTCACACACTATTGCAGAAGTACCTATTGCAATGAAGTTTTCCGTACTCCCAGGTTCTGGATTTGATAAAGGACCACTGTATAGTAAAAGTCCATCTGGAACCATGGTAATAAACTCCAGAGAGAGTGAGCTTTCAAAACACGGCCTGATGGGAGGAAACCATGCATAACCATTGCCATGGAAACTGTGCTTAGTCTGCTGGCATTCTGGTCCATGAAACGAAGCAGGACAAAGACATCTGAAAGAGTACAAACACAAAACATAGTCAAAATTCCCCAATGTTCAACCTTCTTTTGGTTTTACATGCAACAAATGTAGCACTTAAATCACAGTAAAAAAAATAACAGTGAAACAATAAAGATTTTAGCAGAGTCTCAGAGGTGCTTGGCAATTATTAAAATACTTTTAAGAGCACAAAGCATATTTATCCACTATACTATCTCCATCAAAAAAAGTATTTTTGAGGCCATGTTTTCGAGAATGATGAATTATTTCACTAAATAAGTAACACAGAACACTAAACATCAATTGGTGAATTTATTACAGAAGAAACTCAGGGACGTTAATTCCTAGCTAGAATAAACCAGTACACTTTCACTAAAGGAATACTAGTGCATGCCAGGTGATGCTATAATAAAGCAGGTTTCCTATCTATGGTTTCTAAAGTCCTTATTACCCATTGTTTAAACTACATTTCACTCCCCCTACATCCCTGCTGCTATCACTGATATTCACCTTTATTATTACTCTTCTGGAAAAAGAAAAAAAAAACAGAGCGCACTTCCCATTCCTTCATACTGAACTAGGTGCTCTTAAAAAATGACACCTTAATTATATCACTCTTCTTTCCCCAGGATTTTCTTTCTTACTCACACACTATTCCCACCACTTTCAGGACTACAGCACCATTCCTGGGCCGTTAGTAAAGACCCTGTTGTCATTAGGTTTACACTCCACCGCACTTGTGGGTTTTTTTGTTTCTCCTTCAGTCAGAAGCACATTTATCATTTTTTTAGACCTGTATCTTGTAAGCTCCACTCGACACTTTAAAAACAGAAGGAAAAAAAAGGAATAGAATCTGCAATACAAGCTTTCTCACCTGTAACCATTCAAAGTGTCAATACATATCCCACCATTGAGACAAGGGCTTCGAGGGTAGGAGGAACAAGACTGATGAACTCGGTCCCTAGCCGAACAGGTGCAGACTGCGGTGATGGTGGTGAGTACCGAGACAAACGACACGCTTCCAGTATCCATCACTGTTGGGATGTCACCCTCGGCGAGGTAGTTTGTACAACCGTTGCCTTCACTACAATTTGCACTCCTACATTCATCTACATTGATCTGTGAAATGTTCAATTGTAAAGCTGACTGGATCTAAGAGAAAATACAGTTTTAACACATCACTAGTCTCTTCCTAATGAATGCTTTTACTTACTTGTCAATATCTGAAAGATCTAAGCCATCATAGACCTAACAGAATGCTTTAGTTTCTTGAGTATTAGTAACATCCCTGACTATACAGGCAAGCAAAATGATTTGACGGATACAGAAAAAATTTGAAAAACTTTACAGTAGCAGTACTTCCTAAAAACTTAACCATTGACACGATTGACTGTGAACATGTTAAAGCTGTACTGGCCTACTAACATTACTTCCAAGGACCAAGGCTCTGAGAGCAGTGATACTCCACCTCCTGAGCTGTGTCGTCTCTGTCACACTTCTCTGCACCCTGATAGCAACAGGCACATTTTAGCTCAAGCCAGGATAAATACTTTCTTAGGTTCTCTCGCACATAAGGATACAGACACAGGAGAATGCAGGGCTGAGCTGCATTCAGTAATAATGTCCACAGACAGTGGCCTGACAAGACCACTTCGTACCAACTGGGATTCAGCCTACTGCTTCGTGCCCCATAAACTTGCCTTTAACATCAAACTGCCTGAAACAAAATGCAGTCAACTTGCCATACTGGATGCTGCATTCTGTTCTACATTAATCTTTGCTGGTTCATTGCTTTTATCATTAGTTGGGGTTGCACCTGAAAGATCAAATACCCAAATAAAGAGAAGAGCATCACTGTATGTATAGGTCTTTTAACGTAGTAACAGTGTCTCTGCAGTTTGCAACTGCTAATCCAAACAGACCAAAGCAGAACCAGCCGAAAGCACGAAGCAGAGAAGCTGTTCACAACACGCCTGAGGACAGTATCAGGGCTGCCATTAATTCAGACCTTCTGTACTTCAGCCAGGAGCCTACCCACTGGACTAAGGTATCAGTAAGTTTGCTCCCTGGCACAACAGATTTCTTCTTTCTACTTGTTTGGGGATTTTGCACAGGTTCAGAATTTGATTTGTATTTGGTGATTCAAACACATCAAAATGATGTGCATTTAGGGCCCAAACCTGAACGCCAGAGACCTCACTACTCTTGCAGTGGTATACACTGAGGTATACAAATGTAAAACTAACAACATGAGATCAGACTTAGACTCTCTTTATTTATACATTTAATATGTATTTTTTCAAATTACAAAATGAATGACAATTATCTTAAAAATAAGCTTTGAAAAGACCAAAACAAATAGATAAATACTAAAGCGCTTCTGTTTTTTTTCACTTGGGCAGCCATCTCAATTCACCACTGTAAGAACTCTGACCTTTATAATCAATTGTCAGTATATTCTCAAGCATCATAACATGTATTGAAAAACATGTCCCCAAAGGCATAAAATATACTTTATAACAACATGATGCATCCTGTCAATGCAGTTTCGGGTCTGCTGCTCACATCTGTCACCATTAGTGGAGAGTCTATAATGCACATCTAGACAGCTGTGTAATACTGTTACAGAAAAACATAGTGTATATAAACAACCTTGGCTCCTTTACAGTATTAGGATGGATTATTTTTCTGCTAAATAAAAATAGTTGTTGTAAAGCTATATCCCAAGGAGGTAATGCAAACATATTATTTATTTAGCAATTCAGTGAATAATTCCCATGCTAATTACTTGTTTTCTATATTTATAGTTAAACACATGTGCAAAAACTACTGGAGAAATTATCCAGCTATGATTGGTTTTCTGTAAACTAGTGGTGCTTACTCACTAGAGCTATTCATTAAATATTGAAAGGTGATACATAATTAATACAAACATATTTTTTCATTAAAATATGGGAAGCAATCCCCTCGTTACCACTTTGATGGATTCACCTGCCATATATTATGGCACACAATATTTGAAATCTATGCAATTTTCCATATTATTGTTGCAGTAATGCAATAAATATGCGAAAGAAGCAGCCCTTACACTTCACGAATACTATCTGTCTCTGGTATTTCCTATTTGGTCACTCTAGAGTCTCATAATCCACACAACTATTTAAGATACAGTAAGATGTACACAGGTGGTAAGTTAAGATACTCCCATTTGGTTCCCAGAATCAAGCAGCCCCTACCACATTCACACAAATGGAAAGTGCTGTTTCCTCTTCAGGAAATATCCACCATAAGACGTACCACATATTAAACCCAAATATGCCCCCATAGCTACAAATGACATGTCAGGAACTGCTGCCTTGTCCAGGGCAAGTTACAAGCTGAGCAGTGGCATCTTGCCTTTGTGCAAAGCAGCAGCTTCACTGTCTGTTCAGCAGCATCTGCAGGACTTCAGCAAAGCCAAAATCTGGAGGACTACAAAAAATAAAAGTGGGGCTAAGACAGACTGTGTCTGGGTAACTGAGTTAGGGCGCATGCAGGATCTGGTAAGAGAGGAGGACAGTTAGGGAACACCAGGAAGGCAAAGAAAACATTTTACATTCAAAAACTATTTCCCCTTGTAACAGTAAAGAAGTTGGGGGAGGGTGTCACTTTGTATTTAAAGTTGTCCTTTGGTGAGTCAAATACAATCACAAAATTGGTTGTCTCCATCCCACTTATCTGTTGTAACTGTTCTTCTAACCTGCATATTCCTTTCACCAGGATTTTTTTCTATGGAGTGTCATCTCTTTGTACAGTAGTATTTCCATCTGGGTGGCATCAAGCCCCTACTGTAAGTTTCTAACCACCAGCTGATGAGTTGGGTATTTCCATCAGCATCTGGAATGTCCCAAAAGCTGTAATTTTCAAGACATTCTCTGTACTACCGTACCACTTTGGCTTCTAGGGTTTCTTCTGATTTCATATTCAAAAGTCTGATAGATTACACAATGAAACACTGACTGAAGAAAACACAGGCAACAGTAGTACCATGATGGGAATGGAGAACCATCCTTCTGAGAATAAAAAGTTGTTATATTTACTGAACCAGAAGTTAGTACAACCATATAATAATTGTATGTATGGGACTAAGAAGGGAGAAAGCTTGAATTATGCACTAGCTTGACAAGTGGTTTTGTCCCATGGGAAGCAAAAAAAACCTTTTCTGTAGATCTACCATATTCTTCCACTGAGGTTTGGGATATATACCCCACAAACTCAGTATCTGGGTGAATTACATAGATGCACAATAACCCTAGAGAACATACCTCATTTTTAAATGCTGCCATCTCAGCATGCAGCTTCTCAGGTCTGTAATATGCCGAGCCGTCACGGACTGCAAATCTTACATCTGTCTGTTTTCTATCAATGTTCACCACACTGAAGACAATGACATCACTAAGCTTAGCAGGTAATATTTTTGCTAGTAATTCCTTGAACTTGCCATGGCTCGTTTTGCCGTGTTCATCTCTCCTTATGAACTCCTCTGCTGTGACATCTGAGTTTGGTATTCAAAAATAGACAAACATGAAATACTGGGAGACCACAGGTTAATTTCGCAATTTATTTCTTATTTAACAGTATGGAAACATACCAGAAAGTGCCCTACAGTGATAAGTAAATCAAACACAGATATAGTAATACCTACATCACATAATCATTCAGTTATAGAAGCAGGTGATCTAAACTCTCACCTACAAATAAAACTAACCTGATAGACGCACAGTGGCTGAGTTTTGTATGGCTTCATTTTCCAGCTCTTTGACATGGATTTGTACTGTAGATATAACATCAGGACAAACTCCATCAGAAACTCTGACTTTTAAGTTGTATATTCCTTGAGGAATGTTATCCACCATCATCAAAGAACCAGTCCTCTGATTTAGCCTGAAAGACCTAGACATAAACCTTCAATTAGGAAACCTTAATAAATCAAAATTGAGCACTTGCTTTATTCATTAATGTAAGTCAGAATGCCTTAAATGTTACTATGAAGGCTATAGGATCAAAACTTATGAGAATTAGCAAACCACCTCAGAAAAGCACCAGAACACCTTAATTCAGAAATTACAATCTGCAGAGCTTATAAAAAGATGTTTCTGCCACTCCCAAACCCCCAGACTTTCCCAAACTTGAATAAAAGCAGCGTTTAGTTGAACCACGGGGTTCAAAATAGTCATCATGGGTAGGTCTTCGAGATAACTAACAGAAAGTGACAAAACCACACAAAGTCATTCCAGATTCTCATTTATCCATCTGGAACAGAATAAGGTCTGTATGAAATCTCTGATACCATCTTCATTTGCCACCTCAAAGGGACAGTAATCAGTAATTATGGCAATATTCCATGACCACTATTCTGGAACAGTAACCTCTTAATATGGAAACAGGCCCAGGGGCTGCTGATGGACAGAAAGTTGGGCTTTAATTTTGGGCTACTTAAAGCTTTTAAACTCTCATTCACAGCAGAGACAAAAATTCATATTCATTTTCATATCTATTTTCTGTATTTCAAACAGCATACAATTATGCTATATGCCATCTCACTTTATGATATGAACAAATAATGTATAAGTAGGAATTAAGGATCCAATTGAACACTTCAATTAACAGAAAAAACTCCACTAATCTGAGTCACATTTTTTGCATGCAATTGTGAACTTAAGTTATCAATGGAGATCACCAAATTCCCTTCCACTTTTGACGAAATTATTCCATTCTGCCCTTTTAAATTTGGGATTTGTATTCAACCAACTCTAACATTTGAGAGCAAGTATTAAAAACTCTGCCTATTTTTAAATTGGATCTTACAGAATGCACATTTTTAAATAAATTAATGATGACATCTGACTAAAAATCAACATCATGGTGTGATCCTGCATTCTCCTGGAAAAAATATTTCATGCCTTAATTTCTTAATATCTAGTTACCCAAGTAAAAAAAAGAAAAAGAGCATTCAGAAGGTACCTTCCTTAATACACTCAATAACCCTGGCTTTATGCACATCCTGAACACAGAGAAATACATGGTGAGTAAAGGAATTACAGAAGCATAAATATTACTCATTTTGACACAAATACAATCCTCACTTGAGCAGTTTTCCTTCAGAGAGAAAGGTTTTATTGTCCCAGTCATCTTGATCTGGTGCAAACACTTCCCCAAGCACTGTTGTTGACCATTTTCCTGTTGACATAAATTGTAATAAATCTGCATTTAATTTTTGCTTTTCAGTGCACTTTATATTCTGCTGCATTCATTACTGCATTTATTATTTTCAGACTCCTGCTCAATTTGGTGATGGTTATGACCCAAGATTCTTAAAATAATGCATAGCCTGTCATATGATTTCTGCCAGTTCTGGAAAGGTGAGTACACTATGGATGTCACATGAAAGAAGAAAAGCTGAAAACAACACAAACCAACAGAATGTCACCGAAACACAACTCTATATAAAATTCTCAGACAAAAAAAAAATAAATAAAAACCCCCACCACATCAGGAGTTAACCCTCAGATGTTTCATTGCTACACTACTGTTTCAAATGGCTCACCAGGGGAATCCAGAAAAAGAGGGAGAGCATCTTGTGGAGTGCAGCTGGGAGAGAAGAACATGACGGAGAAAAGGAAATGGGCAAGAAGCCATCAATCTGTGCCGGTTCTTGGCCCCTTTTTTCAGGCCCCTGTGGACTGTCACAGAAGTGGAACATCCAAGCAGCTGTTCCAAAATAGCAAAAGGAGCAACTCCAGGGAAGGAGGTCTTTGAATTCCACAGCCAAGATCCAGCAACATGGGAAATTTTTAAGGTTCAGATCTGGAGCCAGTCCACCCTAGAAATTTCTTTCTCTCGTATCTATGGTAGGATCTGGTCACACCTTTTTCTAGTTTAGGCGCACTGAATTCAGCAAAAATAACTCACTGCAAAAATACCGTATCTGATATGATATCCAGATAGCACTTACCTTTGTAACTGTACACATAGACTTCCTTATGGCCAGATTCATGGCAGTTGTCATTTTCATCACCAACTGTTATAGTTAAGGTATTTGTAGAGCTCATAGCTGGAATCCCACTATCTGTTATAATTATTGGCAGATGAAACATGTTCTGCTTTTCTCTGTCAAAGGACCTCAAAGCAGTTACAGTTGCTGTGTTATTTCTGTTGTCAGTAAGAGAAAAATCCAAAGAATTCTGATAATCTGGTGGCAATGAAAATGTAAAGGGTGGCCCGTTTTCCTCACTGTCTGGATCAAATGCATGAAGCAGTTTTGATGTATGGTTCATATACACTATTTCAGGCCTCAATATATTTTCCCAAACTACAGGCATGTACGCTGCCTCAAACCTTGGTTCATTGTCATTAACATCAAGCAAGTTAATCAAAACTGTAACACTTCCAGTGTGGGCAGGTGTCCCTTGATCTGAAGCTTGTACAATTAAACTGTATTCTTGAATGACTTCGTGATCTAGTGTATTTGCCACAATCACGTGACCATATTGGTCAACCACAAACTGTCTCATAGGATCCGAATCTGACTTTATAGAATATATAATGTTTCCGTTCAAACCAGAATCCTTGTCTGTAGCTCTCACTGTGGTTACTGTAGTACCTACAGGCACATTTTCAAAGAAAGGGCTTGTCCGAATAAACTGAGAAAGGAAAACTGGGCTGTGGTCATTAGAGTCTTCCACTTCAATCAGGCACGCTGCAATGCTAGAAAATTCAAGATCTTCCACTGTAATAGTAAGATTAAACTGCCTTTCATGTGCATTCTCAAAATCCAATCTTTTTTTCAGTCGAATAGTGGCACATTGCCATTCTTTGTCATTCCCAATATAAAACTTCTGATCTGGGTCTCCCCCGATGATACTGAATATTAAGTCACCATTTTCCCCAACATCTGCATCTGTAGCACACACTTGCAGGACTTCTGAGTCGATGGCACTGTTCTCAGGAATTACTGCCTGCCACATCTTTTTTGTGAATTTAGGTACATGATCATTGACGTCTGCAATCCAGATAGTGGCAGTGCCAGTTCCTGTTAGCCCTCCCCCATCTCTTGCTTCAACAGTAAGAAAATAATTTTCAGTCCTTTCTCTGTCCAGTATTCCCCCGGCTACATAGATTGTACCAGTATTGGGATTGATATTAAACATGTCAGTACCAAACTCACTTTTTACATTCTCTGTTATCCTGTAAGTCAGGACAGCATTAAGACCTACATTTGGATCGTCATGATCAACTCCACCCATTTCCATGACTAACGTGTCTGCAGGAGAATTTTCAAAGACACTCCCGCTGCAATCATCGGGCATGCACGGGAACATGGGCGCATTGTCATTTATATCCCACACATTAATAATTACATCAGCAAATCCTGTAAGTCCTTCTCCACCTTCATCAGTAGCCAATACAACAAATCTCCACAGTGCTCTCTCTTCCCGATCCAGCCTCTTGCATGAGTAAATGCTGCCTGTCTTCTCATCTATTGTGAAAATATCAGCTGCACCATGCCCATGCAATGAGTATCTCAAATCTCCTTCATCCACATTACTATCAGGATCATTTGCCATAACCTACAAAAGTTTTGAAAACAAAGAGAAATTACAAAACATGCACTGATTGCATTATATTCTCTATGCTGCTACAGTCTAAAGGAGTCCAAGCAAAAGTATATGACATGCTATTAATATGTGCATGCTAGATGAATGGCAAATGAGAGGTGGCTGAGAGACAATTCAGGGTAGGTAAATATGCTTTGCATTACAATAACAATGTAGATATTCTAAAACTAAAATTTTTTTTTCATATTTGTAGAGGTAATTTAACTATGCTATTCCGATAGCTATTTTATGATGTTAATGATTTGCTTTTTAGGATCACAAATGATCCATCCTGCTTATCCTCCTCATTGTCTTTCTAATTATTTTTCCATGAAAGTCCATTTCTCTTCTTCCACTGACAAGAAAACTCGGTAAAACTAAATTTCACTAATATATCTGTGCTGGATTATTATTAACATAATTGTACCAGTGTAATCTCTGCCCTTTCACTGAAATATCATAACCTCTGAAACTGCGTACACTACCTGAAGTACAAAGACTGGCAACCCATCCAGTTCTTCAATTATACTTCCATAGTATTCATTGATAGAGAAAACTGGAGTCTCATCATTTTTATTCATTACATTGATGATGATAACCGCATAATCTTCCCATTTCCCGTCAGAGGCCAACAAGTGAATCTCATACATTTGTGTTTCTTCATAATCCAGTGGTTGGGCAATAAAAATGGCTCCTGTTTCTGGTTCTACATCAAGTACTCCTCCTGTGTTTCCAGCTGTCATCTGATACCGTAATTTAGCATTTGTTCCTGTCAATTACCGACAGCGTCAGAAAACACGCATTTCTTGAAGTAGATTAAAACATGGTATGTTAAGATGAAGTACAAATCATATGCTAACTGTAGTCTTTTAAAACATGCAGCTATGTCAGACTACTTACCAGTATTTTCAGTTCCGGTATGTCCAATTGTAATTTGTGGCTACGTCTTTAACAATTTACTTTATTAAGAGGACAGAAATGAAGTGCCATATATCCATCACATCAGCTACCCCGATCCAACACTATGGAGTAGATTTACAGGCAGCCTAAGTAACAAACTAATAGTTCCTTGAGTAGGTAAATCCTTCTTCAGTACAACTTAGCCACATTTGCCTCAACCTCCCTGAGTGGCTGAGGAATCAAATGCAGTCAGGATGTACTTGCACTTCACAGACATACTGACAGAACAGTTCTTTGGGACTTGTGCAACAAAACCAGTATGGTGAAGCCATAGCAAAGCCAAATTAGTAGTGCACCATGGCCAAAAGATGGAAGTCTGTACTGTTCCCTCTTCTCATTTATGAGCATTAGTTATGTACTTATTTTTACATGACTTACAGCTGAATTCCTGACTGAGCTGTAGATAACACAATATAGCTAAGACGTAACATATGCATTTAGGAAGTCTAGATTCAAATGTGAAAATGTGTACGAAGAAAAAAATTCAACAATACGACTATATTGCTCATAGAGAAAGCAAATGAATCTCACTGAAATCAAGCTTGATTCATTCCAGTTAACCAGGACATTTTTATTGGCGCCCATTTGTAAGAAAATGATGTGGCCTATAATAAATTTGTATTTGCTGACACAGAAATTATTTCCCATCATCCCACATTAATGCATTGCCTCCCGAAATAAGTTATTTGACTTATGCCTCACAGCTCCATTATAAACTAATGTTCATGCCCTATCAGTTGACACTTAAAAGAAGTTTTAAAATCGAGAGACAAAAAGACATTTTCCTTTCTAACACCACTAAATATGTCTTGGTGTGCTGAAATTAACTCATTAATATTTTAGACACAGCTATGGGGAATTCCAATACTTTACCTTCATCTTCATCATTAGCACTGACTGTAATGATAGTCGAGCCCACATCCTGGTCTTCATCCACATTTACTTCATAGACACTTTGCGTGAAGACAGGCTTGTTATCATTCACATCGCTGATAAAAATGCGCACGTAGGCCGTGTCTAGAGAGACAAGAAACAAGAGATTAAAATACTCAGCTGTGCCACTTCTGTCAGCTACAATTCCTTAAACTGTCTAGCTGCACATTAAATGAAGACGAATATGCACACAATATAGAAACAAACCCTTAGGGTTGTGGACAATATATATACCAACATTACTCAAAAGCACTTGGATATCAAATGAATGTCACATTCAATTTGTTTAAACAGATAATACGTGAATAATTGATGCTTAATACGGCAATTGTACAGTTTTTAGTCATAACTTCTTGTCCTGAAGCCATAAAAGCCTAATTTTAAGTCTTTATTTAAGCGCAGCTGTCAACTGAGAATGGGATTTTCCATCTTGAACTTTCCTGCTTCCGACTTCATAATTAATTTTGACTGAATACAGTACCATATGCACTTCTTTGAGAAACACCTCCACTATCCAAAGATCTGCATCCTACGGATAATGGGTGCATCTTTGCTAGCTAGGAAATAATCTCTGAACTCTAAATATGAAGCTCTACTTTTAATTTCAGAACAAAAAAATTGCCTGATCATCATATAAAATATCACTTCCAGCTCTGACACAACTGTTGCACATCAGTAAAAAAAAATACCCCAAACCAAAACAGACACTCTTTCACAAGTGCACTTGAAAAAAAGGAAATTAACATTTACTCTTGCATTTCAGAGCTTCTGTTTTCAGAGACCAATCCAGGTAAAATAATGCTTGTCACAGACATCTGTCTCTTACCAGAGTTTGGCTTCCCACGTTTTCCAGGTCGAGCTGATTCAGAGCCATCTACTGATGTGACTTCTAGAAGATAGGACCCCTTCTTCTCTCTATCAAACACTGAGGCAGTGTATATTGAGCCTGTCTGTGAGTCCAAGCGAAAATATGTGTAGTCTCTGCCACTGTCATGTAACAGGGAGTAAGTTATCTAAAGGATTAAAAAGGAGTTGTTAATCTACACTTTCCTGCTGTTGGATAGTTCACAACTAAATAAGTACTTAAAGAGAGAAGTAAGAGTCTTGTGTTTGAGAACTTCATCAGGGCCAAGAAAGCTGGGTAAAACTGCCAGCTTAAGCAATTTAGTTTAAAGTCAATTAACTTCCTTGTATGTTGACTGCCGATCTGTAAATTGAAATAAATTTGTCTTGTCTAATCAGTTCCTGAGTTCACTAGCTCACGTTTCCATGGTGCTTGTGCAACAGCACTCAAATTCAGCTAAAGATCCCAGGTACTAACATAATAATCACAGGTGAGCTGAATTTGTACTTGCTCAGTATCATGGACCATGTTCTAGTCTCTATTATATGTATGCTTTCGTGCATTTGACTTCAGGTTGCACTCTTGTTCTAAGGATATGCCTACTTTCGATTTTTAAAATCAATAATGAATATCTCCACTTTTGGTGTTAACTTGACATATTTTGTAAGGATTCAGTTTTCAGCACCCCCAATGATTTACAACTCACAGAGGCTTTTAACACATTCTTTTCTTCCATTAATATATCCAATAACATTTTAGGTCTATATAGACCTTTCCAAACGAGAGCATTCTATAGCAAGTTTTTCAACTGAACGACAGGTTGTATAAATATTTCTTTTTTCTGTCTCACATCTACTAGTTTTAGCTGCATTTTTCACATGGCAAGACAGAGAAATACGTAATTTACTTTATTTCATCTCATATTTCGCTATTAATCATCCCTTTTCTAGGTTGAAGGCTTCTAGTCTATTTAGCCATTGTTCATACTCCATACCTTTCATAACGGAAGATGTAGGTCCCCACTTGCTTACCTCACCATTTTGACCAAGGTCAAGGTCAGTGGCAGAGACCTGAACAACGAATGTCCCAACACCAGCTCCCTCTGTTATCGAGGCTTCATAAATAGATGAAGTGAAGAATGGGACATTGTCATTGACATCTAAAACATCAAAAAGAGCACATAGAGAGAAAACTATAAAACTTTAAAGAAAAAGGAAAAAAAATATTATGCTTATAGTATAACAACACTGAACAGCTTACACACCTGTCACATTAATATAGACTGTAGCAAATGCTGCCAGAGGAACTGCAGCAACATTCTGTGCTCGAACCCTCAGCAAAAAGCTCTTCGTTGTTTCATAATCTAGTGGCTCGGCTACCAGGATTGAAGCAGAACCATCGTGTCTGTTTGGAGTCAGATAGAAACGAACTGGCATGTTGGTCTTTGGAACAAGCCCCTCTTCTAGGTTATAAGTCACACGGGGATCACCAAGGGGAGAAGTTGCTTTGATTGTCTGCACAGTTCAAAAAGTTTGTGTAATCAACACTTTTGTAAGTACAGTAACATTTCTAAAAGCTTTTGTATATTGACTCTCACAGATCTTCAGCTCTCAACTGAAAACAGTCTCAACCCTGTGTGATACACCTCCAGGCCACAAACAGCTGCAGTCAAAGGTTACCAGACATTATATGTTTGGTTACTCTCACTGTTATCCTATAAGTGTATTTTGGAGTTACTTCATAAAGCTGTTCCGATTACTCATTCCAAGCAATTAAACTGAACGATTTTAAGTACTGTAAGCCAAATAACCACCTCAGGTAACACAGCAGCATTCAAAAAACTGGAACACCTACAGCGTTTTCCAAATGGGAAGGAAATTAAATAGTGGTTGCACACATATACATTAGAGCAAAAATGCTGGTTAACTTCAGCATTTCTGAAAGAAAACTGATAGCAGATCATTGGTCCCTACAATACACAAACCTGTTACAAAAGCTCACTGTATTTAAGCAAATAAGCAATGTTCAGTTACTCTATAGCCTTAGAGCCATAGACAGACAAACATGTCTGCCCCAACCTTACCAAAATTGATGCATCTCGTGTAGCATTCTCTGGAATAACAACTTCATAGCTGTCTCTTTCCCACTGTGGAGGCTGGTTTTTTGCACTGGTAATAGTTACCGCAAGTTCAACTTTACTGCTCCTATTACCTCCATCTGTGGCAATAATCTCTCGAATTACAGATGACCTCTGAACAGTAAAAAAGTTTTCATTACAGAGGGTTTTGATCAGGGCTCAGATAAGCGGGTCTTTTTTTCCCCAAAAAAAAGAAATGAATATGTAAAATTAAAGGCACACCTAAGAAAACCTGCACAGAAAGAAAACATCCACAACTGGAGAATACTGAGCTCCGAATACGAAGTAGGTGCAAGGTTGCTGAAAATTCTGCTATTTGCTTTACTTAAGAGTGTTGGAAAATGTTGCTATTCGTCTCAATAAACCTCAGCAAATTTCACACAAAGTTTAAAACAAAACCAAAAACACCCACTTTGTGGAGCCCCTGAGTTCTTAAAGCTTACCTATCAACAGTTTTTGTTATTAGGTCTGTAGGGTTCTTAGATTCAATAAAGAAAATATATTAAAAGGATATACCTTCACCAAAGTTTTGTGTGTCAGTTACTTAGAATTTAAATTTCAATATCAAAAATATTCTGGGTTCTTGCTCCCCTGCTTACAGTCTCAGCCCTCCAGTCCTTGGTATTAGTATGCCAAAACTAATGATATGAGAAGAACAAGTTCTCAGAGGCAGTGCTGTCAGCTGCTACTTTCCAGCTGAAAGCAGGGCTTGCTTATTCATAGTCAATGAACTCATCAGCTAAAAGCCTTAGACTCATGTTTCATTTAAACATGACATATTGATCCTTTAACGTGAAGGGGTAACATGGAGGTAAGGACAAACTCATGACCTCAGTCCCTCCTACGACATATTGAGACAGCCAGCTTAAAAAGGAAAGCAAGCACCATACCTGAGATATGGGTTGGTTCACAAACACCCAGCCTGTAGTAGGATTAATTTGTAAATAATTTGGTTTCTCATTTGCTATCGAATACGTAATGGCAGCATTTGAGCTGTAGTCATCATCATGGGCTGCAACACGAAGAAAACTGGTCCCAACTCTCGTGTCCTCTCTTAGGAAATCTAATGTAAGGAAAGGATATTTCAAACATCATTAATTCAACATTAATTCAGTAGAGTACCATGAACATCTTACTAAGAAATGAAGAAATACTAAAGTAATAATGTATGGAAGCTATAACTTTATCATCCTTGGAACAATAGCCATAAAAATCAAACTGAATATTTTAAAGAGCTGCTATCACTCCAGAGCTATGGATCGCATTTGGACTTCATATTATCACATTCATAACCTGGCATTCTTCTGTCTTGTAAGATACTAGTTTTCTTTTTGTCTTGTATTTTTACTAAGGGACTAATTGCTCTGTATGAAATATACATAAATGGAATTTTAATTTATTGCATAAAACCAGAAGGACCACATTGTCAGAAACTACCTTCTAGGATTTGCATAGTATAACTAACTGAGAATTATCAGTCTTCATTTTTTTAATGAATAATATACATGCCTCTGGGTGTTTATTCATAAACAGGAAGGTTTTTTTGAAGAATCAAGAAGGAAAGGTAAAACAACAAACAACGAAGAATGATGAAATTCAAATGGGAAAAGTATGTAATCAAAAGCTGTGACAAAAATCTATTAATCAGAAAACAAAGGATATAGTTAGTGCTCAGCATTGCGCACACACATGTTTATTACAACTTTCACATCTCTGTGTAGTACCACAGACACTTTGTATACTCAGGTAAGGAAAGATACTGACAGGCTATTGTTTCAAGGAATTTTCCCATAACAACACTCAGAAAGGCCTACGAGTCAAGACTGTACTTGTTACATTGCACATTACACAGAATAACAATTCTGTGATTAATTAAGGTAAGCGCGTCTCCGGCTGCAATCATCTAGCTGGTCACAAGACCTACTGCCAGGAAAGACAAAACCCAAAAATCTTAGACATCAGGCAAGCTCACACTCAGGGCACCGAAACTCTATCCAATGACTCTCAATTACATTCATAGTGGGTGTTTTCAAATCTGGGATCATTGTCATTTTGGTCCAGGATGATAATATTTATCTGACATATTCCAATGAGTGGTTCCGCTGCCTGATCTGTTGCTGTCACAGTTATAGAATATTCCTTCTGTTTTTCTCGATCAAATACCTGAACAGTTGTCAGAACTCCTGAAAACAAATTAAATACCAGAGAGTTAAAATACTATGCATTTAACAATATTCTACATTTAGATGCTTCTTTGTCTGTCAATACATTGAGATACAATGCAATAGGTTAAATACACCTATAATGTGAACCTCAGGTTCAAGGATCCAATCACAAGATTTAACAAATTTCAACAGCTTAAATTGTACGGCTCAGGCAGACACAAACTTCATACACATTCACATCTACACACAGTTGGACTTAAATGTAGAAAATGGAATAAGTATCAAACTAACTTTAAGAGAATGAGTTTATAAAAAATATTTCTTTTGAAGAGCAGTAAGTACAGGGTAAAGGCATGTTTCATGTCTTTTATCCTCCAAAAGTTCAGCTTGAATTTAGTTTTGGCCTTCCAAGACTTAGTCTCTTTGCCGTTTGTAATACTACTGTCATTTGGATAAACCATTTATATGCCATTAGCAATGATGCAAGATAACATGCACTTAAAATATGGTGTTTTTTTAAAATCTAGTTACAGAAACACACAAGTTATTTCACACAGCAGAACTTCCACATTTCAGGGAAAACATTAGTTCTAGTTCAGTACTGGACATGTGTGAAACTAAAGGGAGAATATTTGTTCATGCAGTTAATACAGTTTATATTTTGTCTGCTATCAAAAATCTCAGTGAAAAAGCACAAAGTCTGATTTTATTTAAGCTTTTTTTTCCATCAGTGTAATAAAATGGTTTCCATATATGCCAGTATCTGTTCTGATATTCACTTTACCTGTGTCAGGATGAATACTAAATGCTGGCAGGACACCACCTCTGTGCATCAAGCCATATTTCACTATACCATTGGCTCCTTCATCAGCATCAGTGGCCTCAACTTGCAGTACAACTGTCCCTGAAGGCTGGTTTTCCAATACAGAAGCATGTTCCTGATAATACTGACACTAAGAGAGGGAAGAAAAAAAAAAAAGAAAAATCAAGGACTTACCATGCCATTTGATTTAAAGATATACTAGAGGGAAAAAAAAAAAAAAAGGAAAAAAGATCTAGCTACACTTCCATTCACATGCACTGATGTTAATTACCTGAACCATGACTAGTTTACAGACTTCACTTGCTGTTTTGTGGTTATAGAAACAACACACAACACGAGGCCACTGAGCATCTCCAAATAATGAAAAGATTTGGAGAAAAAAGTTACAGTTGTATGTACTTCCAAATGCAAATATTTTTCTATGTTAGCAAAAGTCTTATAAAAAAAGAGGGCATACACTTGCCCAAATCACAGAATCGCTTTGGTCAAAAAGGGATTTCTACACAAAGTAACTTTGTTGAGGACAGATTACTGAGAATTGCCAAGACTGACACGAATAATCACTGATTCTTCAAAATATGCAACATTGTCCATCAGCATCTTAGCCATCTGCATCAAACTTGAAATTTTTAGACAACAGATCTTTAATATGAATTAACATTCTAAGAACATATTCAAGCATTTGTTTTTTACAGTACTTTACAAATCAAGCTATAATACTTCCATTCTTCTCTCTTTCATCAGTTCCAGACATATAACCATCAAAGCAGCCTACGTAATTTAGAAAGGTATTTTGGAATATTTTGGAAGAAGTCCACTTCATAATAGCTACACCTACCGATTCCTCCTCACATGTCACACTGAACCTCCAAAGTTATTCACTCAATCTCATCTTCTAAAATGTGAGAGATGAGATGTTGTTCAGGAAAGAGACAATACTCATAGGAGCTGTTCGGCCACAAGAGGAGAACAAACCCTGGAAGTCTTAGGGGAGGGATGGAAAAGGTGGAGAAGATAGCAGCATCAGGACTCAAAGAGAGACAAAAGCAGACCACTTCTTGAATAGCTCATCTGCTGATTCACTTGCAGTGACAATACAGTCTTAAACATTTACCACAGTCTAACACAAATGACCGAGCCTCATACATTTACCTTCTGAAAGACAGGTTTGTTATTGTTGACATCATCAATTTTCACAACAACCTGGACAGTACTTGTAAGAGAATGGGGCCCTCCAGAGGCGTTATCATCAGTAGCTGTGACATTAAGTACATACTCTGTCCCCTGCAGCTTAGGAAATGGACTTGAACGAAGTCTAACTAGCCCTGTAAAAACAACAATAGGTTGTGGTTTGCCTTTTTTTTTTTTTTAACTACATTAACTAATTACTGTTATTCTTCTCACTAGTAAGCATGACAACAAACCATTCTGGTTTACCCATTCACCAATAAACCACAAAACTGCTACAGTTTAACTATGGTGTTTTTACTACAGTCTGATATTAAAACAAAATTAATAAAGCACAATAGGTTTGTTTGTCTGCAGGTATTTCTACATAGCTAAATGAGACAACAACTACAACTCATCTGACCTGCACATATTAGCTTTAGCCTACCTGCTTCAGAAAAACAAAACAAAACAAAAAAATCCAATGAAACATTGTGCCAGATTTCTGTTTTACCTGCACCAGCCCCACCAGCAAGCCTGGCTATGTTCCTGTACCGTTATTGCAATGAAGCATGTATCACCCACCACGTCTACTGCTGTAGCAACCAATGCTAGCTCAGCTCAAACTAGTACAAGTTTACCTTCCTGCAGCACAATCACAGCAGCATTTAGCTATACAGGCATATCCTCAGAAACCTCTATTTGCTACTCTCCCAAGTCACCCAAATGATACACCTGCTGGATGGGACATAAAGGCACTGTCAGAGAAAGATGTATGGCAAATTTGCTACAAAAGCAAAAGAGACTACAGCTGTCTGAGCCCATGCAGTAAAAAGCTGTCATTCTTCCGCTCCATCATCCATCAACCACCTCTATTATTCATCAGGCATAACAGCAATTGTCACTACAACAGAGTACTGTCACAGCATCAATGTCACTCAGTTTGCTTGCAAATGTATTGCTTTAGCTGCAGCACTTATTTTTGACACATTTCCATTTTACCTTGGCATTTCTGTGACACGGGTGTATAGACTATTCCCCTGACGTAATTTCCAAAAAGAAACTGCTGCAAGCCACTGTATAAATTGGTTTATTCGGCAACAAAAGCTCAAGTGTTTTGAAAAAAAAATGCTAATGTTTCTAAAATTAAGTTTCAAAGACTATAAAAATTAATTGGTAAAAAACTATAAAGGTACATATAAATGATTATCTATATTAAAACTATGGAGCTAATCCTAGGAGATGCTATCAATCAAATGTAAAGATTCCTTGAGCACTTACAATAAAGATTTTCAGAAGCATCAGATATACTACCCCTGTAGCAATTAGACAAGTTTAAAACCCTCGTTCCTCTTCAGGTGCCAAAGTATCTTTACAAATTTAACTTTTGGAACCTACAACTCAATTTTTAAGTCAGAAAGGATAAAAGGAGCTCTCAATTCAGGATTCAACACTTGCAAGTTACCTGGAGACCATATTTTTGGGAACGTTTCAGAATCTAACATTAATAATGCAAAAACATGTTTTGCATTGAAATTAAAATTTCATGTTAAGTGAACTCTACGAAATAAAGAGAAGGAATAACTTAGGGTAGGTTACTCCTTCCTATATATTCAACGCTTGTGCTTTGAAAAGCGTAAGTTCAGATTTTGATTGCAGTTCAAAACAGGTTAAATATAAAGTAGTTTAACTGAAGTTAATTCAGTTACTTCAATCCTTCAATGAGATTTCAATTTGATTGCCTGTTTCTGTCTCAAAACATCCTCTTTGTTTTTTCAAGCAATAAATAGCAAATAAATCCTATTAATTTAAAGGGATATACCAGCCTACTCAGATGATGTGTGTTTGTGCATTTTATTTTTTTTTTTTTAAATTAGGATATCAACACTGTGGCATTTTTTCCTTTGGGGTTTTAAAAATATGCAACTGCTGCAAAGAATTTTAAAAGATGTATAACCTGGTATTTCAGAACAAATGAATTAAACTGTAAAGTATTCTCCACACATTTTTTTCCCATGCACGCAGTATTCTTGGCTAAATAACATTGCGCATGTGACTGATTTTGTCCTTAAATTAAAAATATACTTACTTAGTTCATATTTTATATGCTTTTGCATTCATTGAAATAGAACAGTGGTAGTCTCATTCTGCCTGCAAATGCATAATTTTGTGCCAGTACAACACAAGTAAAGTCGCTTAAGAAGTGTTTGCTCACACGTGCGTTATCAGGACAGACACATAAGCACGGGAAAAAAAATACCCACTTTAAACCAGTTAAAACTGAGTTAATGAAAAAGCTGCACAACGAAAACTACTCCAGTCAGAACTGCCATCCTATTGTTTTTCTCCTCACATGGCTACCTGATTACTAAGAGCACCTTTGGCTAATCGCAGCAGGAGGATGTCAAGCTTAGAGTGCGCCAACAGGCCGTGCAAACTCTTCCTCCTGCTCCCTGTGTCAGGCTGCCCATGTTCAAGGCCAGCTCTCACACGATGCAGCTGGCTAACCTTGGATCAGACAGTTGCTGTCAGAAGCCCTGTCTGTGGCCTGTGCCCCATGTCTCGGGAGCTCTGCTTAAGCTCAGGTCCTTTCCCGAGCTCCCCCAGGGTGTGCTGTACTTGGCTGTGCATCTTGCTGACCCTGACACTGCCTTGCTGGCTTGGCTTCCAAGCTTGACCTGAGACCTGCCTCATCCCTGCAAATCGGTCTGGTGACCACTGGACTGTTGGGTGAACCAGGTTTGTATCTCAGGACCTGCTCTGCTTTTCTTGCTCAGGATGGTAGTCTGTGGCTGTGACGTTCTTGCCCCTGCCTGCCTTGCTGTCACCTTGACTCCCATTTCACCTTACCCAGCAGAGTAGCCCTTTCTTGCTGCAACTTCGAAACTAGTTTCTTAGGTTAAATGTTATTCAAATCCTTGTTTGACATTTTGGAATGTCACACTTACTGTTATTAATAATAATGTTATTTATTAAGTTACTGTTTATTAAGTTACCTGTTATCTATAATAATGCTCTCTACTAAGTTACTGACTGAAAGCAAACAACGAACATGTAAGATAGGTCAACTATACAAAGCTTTTAGGGAAATGATATGATATTTTTAACGTTATAAAAGAGCCTAGAACAATTGCATCTTTGTCCTGCACTTTTTTTAATTAGGTTAGTATTAGCTTCAACAATAGCATATGCTATTCAGTTTTCATAATTGCTACCTAATGAAGACCAAATTCAAGCTGCATCATATCAGAATCAACACAACGACTGCAACAGCAAAGAGCTAACATATTATTACCTTTCTTAGGGTCAATAACAAAGTTTCCTTTTTCATTCCCAGACAGAATACTGTATGTCACACCATCTCCATCATGGTCAACAGCGTTAACTGTAGCAATTAGTGCGTTTGGGCCTGCATCTTCAGAAACAAAGCTCCTGTAGCTGTTAAAAGAAATTATGATAACACATTTATGAATTTAGACAGGAAATAATATATACAGAACTATTTTTTACAACACCTTCTGACTACCTGTACAAAAGGTACTGCAGAGACTTGTAATTTATTAATACAATTACACTGATAACATGCTGCTTTGTTAACCAGTGAAATGACTGATGATCTATCCAACCATTCATGTCTTTCTGTTGTTACCTCCCATGAATTTCCACTGCAAACTTTAAGCAGTATTGAAGCCTTGAAGCTTAGCTTCGCAACAAGACTTGGGCTAAATGCAGAATTCAGGTTTTTTTATTCTTAAAAAATGAGTTGCATGATTCAGAGAATCAAAGCAAACATTTGCTAAGTTAAAGCACTGCTCATTATATCAGACTTCCTGACACAAGCTGTCAAAATGATTTCAGCTTAGTCTTTGCACCAGCACGACTAAGATGAGAATCAGATGTGGAGGATAAGTGCATAATGTTAAGTTTTACAAAAATCTCTTCTCAAGTCCAGACAAATCACTGACATTGTAAGCTCTTAGAAGGCATTATCAGCCTAAGCTTAACACACTCTGGAGTGGAAAAGCCCCCTGCTTCAGCAAAGTCCCAAATCTTTATTATTTTATCTGACTGGATTGAGCATAGGCCAGACTAAGCATATTACAGACCTGTACAGAGTAGATATCCCAAAGCTTAGCCATAAGAATGAACTACAGCTGGCTGTATCCAACAATATAGATAAAATACCTACGTACCACTGGGTTCATGGTGCTTATGGACCCACTCTCTGTATGCTGAGAATAGGAAAAAAATCAAAGAAAAAGAAAAGGAATGCACAGAAAACCTCTCCCTTAGCTTTTGCTGTCTAGATACGTGTGTTTTCATCAAAACCTTCGTAGAGACAGCTTTTTTTCTTCCCCCAATTTAATATGCAATGAAGTAAGAGAAGTAAATAATTTTGGTTTAGCTCAGTCACAACCCTCAGGACACTCTCTTAACTCTGCATCTGGAAAGCAAATGAACAGTAATTCTGGTAATTTTGACCATGAAATATAGGGACAGAAGAGTTCGAGTGATCAGAAGAGGTTTCTCAAAAAGGAGAAAGTAAAAACTGACAAAATGAAACAGAGTGGTAGCCTTAAGCATTTCATAACTGAGATACAGAATAACCGGGATGAAAGCAAGCTTGTGGCAAGGAATCGTAAGTTTATACTGGACTGTAAATCTATTTAAAGAAAGGGCTGGAAGGACAACATCGTCATCTTGATTTGTATTAGCCTGCCACACAGCATAACATTAATTGCAAACTAGTCTCTCAACAGGACCTAATTTATGGGTTTTTTTATGAATCTATTTCACAGAAAACTTCAACTAAGTTCTATCTGAAATTCACCTTTGGGTTCAAGATTTTTTTCATAACTGGAAAGATAAAGCAAAATCAAAGCCTAGCTAACCTGGTTAAACAAAAACTGGAGATAATTTGAATTCCAGGAGCTGAATTCAATTCCAGTGCCAAACTACACATATATACAATAGCAGTTTACCTGCTATTGCATAGAGAAAAGAAAAGCTTCTTGTGAATGTTTGGTAATTTAAAATAATGTTTATTTTAATCATATTCTTCAGTAAACTTTAATAAAGATCTGGCAGGGTTTAGGTTTTTTTTTTAAACTACCTTTTCTGTTTCCAATTTGTTAGAGATGTTTACAGCATCTTTAAAACTATAACTCATCTCTGATTAAAAAATTAGGAACAGATACACGACTAACAGATACAGATAAATATTCAAGAACCCTGAATATTAATGAATGAAAAGTAGGCATCATCTGAAGACTGAGAAACTTTATCTGGTTTAGTATTTGAAAATGCATAGAGATCCAATAAGGATTTACAAAAGATCAACTTTTCCAAGCCATAGCTCTTAAGCAATGTTTAGGAAAGAAAGGAATGTACAAGATTTTGGAACCAGAGGTTACCTTTACATAAAATAAGGACTGTCAGAAAGCTTTGATGTTTTGTTAAGCTAAACCACAAGCTTAGCATCATTGAAATCTCTGCCTGGGTTTTGTCCTGAGCAGCTTCTACTTTTAAGAGTAGAAGGCTAATGCAGAAGCCAACTGGGAATCCCATTCCTAAGCGTCTAATCAAATGCAAGTTTATAGTACTTTTGACCTTGCTTCAGATGCTTCTGAGCCCCAACTATGGCAGAAAAATGCTTACTGATGCTTTAGAAGGAAAAAAAAATACAGTTTGTAGTGCATGGGACTAAGTGAAATTAAGTGACCTCCACTTACTGATATTTATCTTATGTTTTTTTATAATTCAGTGGTCATTTAGGATTCTGCCATCTAAGAATTTTTCTTTAACGATTATAAACCAGGGATGTGGACCCTTGACTCTGTCTAAGCTTAAATTGCCTAATTAAAAAGCAAAATTCCACTATGTACTCTGGATGAGGGCCGAGGACAACGCTGAGTTGCCTGCTTTTTCTGCTTGACTTCCTTTGGTGGTGGAGAGGTCCTCCTGAAATGTATAATCTGAAATTACGGCACCACCTCTTTCAGTATATATGGGAAAAAACGTAAGTGCAAGATCTGTCAAAAGAAACTGTCTAGATACTATCCCTATCTAGCTAGATACATAAGTCCCACTATACATTGAAAGTACACCTAAACCTTAAAATTAAGAACCAAACTTAAAGCTTTTTTTTTTTTATTATTTTTCCCTGGCAGTAACAGAGTCTCAGAGTCAAAAGATTATCCTGCATTTGTCAGTCTAACTCTCAAGATTTGATTGAACCGAAGCCAGTTACCATCCTGTAACGATCAGCCTTCCAACCAAAATTTAAAAAGCAACTGTAAAAGACAAAGATAACAGAGTTCTAAGAATATGTATTTACATTGTTTGGGTAAACTCAGGTGCTTCATCGTTGACATTTGAAACATGGATCCTAACAGTTGCTGTCCCTGTCTTCGGCTCTTCCCCTTTATCTACAGCCATAATTATGAACTCATAAAGATGGTTAGGTCGCTCATAGTCTAACGGTGTTGCTGGAAAAACAGTACCACGAGAAGTAATAGTAAAGTCTTGACTCAAAGTGTAATACAGTATTTCAGCATTCTCTTTTGAATCGCAGTCAGTGGCTGTCACTATTAAAAGAGAAGAGAAAGACATTATGTAGATCAGAGTTTGTGAATTGGAATGTTAAGTACTTTAACATGAGAATTAGCGTGTAGTATAAAACTGTAACAGCATTTGCCTTGGCATGTGGTGTTTGAAATAATTTAGAAAACTGTGCTATCATCTGTGCTTTTTATTGAACTACCCCTTACTTGAAAATAAGTTGCTTAAAAAAAAAAGAAAAAAAGAAGTTAAGTCTCTGGTTGAATTCAGCCACTAGATCTTGTCTTTGCTGGATTTAAAGAGCCCTGTACTACCAAGAACATATTCCCGCACACAGACGTGTAGTTTCATGTCCATCTGATCCATACTGCTGTCTTAAGACCACCCAGACAGATCACACTCTGTGTGATTAAAGATGAAATATTTACATATATTATTCAACTGATGCAAGTTAAAGTAACATGTTTGTCAGATCCTACCCATAACCTACAAAAACCTATGCTAAAAGCAGTTACCAGAATAGTAACTGACAGACTACCATTAGTACAAGATAAATCACTAAGTAGAACAGTAGGAGGTTATAAAATCCTGTTTACTAGGGAACAGCAATTTTCCTGCAGTTCAATTTCCTTTTTCCTCTCAAGATTTGTAAAAAGTTTATGTAAGGGTTGAAGACTAATATAAAGCCCTTCTACAACTGTTTAGTTGACACAAATTTGTGTTATTGCCAGGATCTGCTCATTTCTTTATAAATATTTTCAATGTAACATTTTTGTGGTTTACATAATAAAAATTTACATAATTTACAGAGCATCATCATTTAAAGCTTAAGTTATTGGTTACACTGGGAAGAAGCAAAGTCTTTTTCTCAAGCATCCAAACAAAACCTCACATACAACAGTTAAACAGTGCAAGAGGCTTTTAACACAAAAGAGCTGAATTCCCTACAGCAAGTCTACACAGGATTCTTAAATAAGACAGCTAGAGAAGGTAAGCTGATGTGTCTATAATTTCTGATCTAACATCACTCTCTTCCTTCAAAAAAAGAAATGTTGTAGGATTGCTACTATAAGCCTGCTGCTATAATATCAACCACAATTGAAGTCTTATTACTTCAAAATCCTACAAAGAAGATTTGCTTCCTTTGTTTCCCATTCCTCAAAATTGTTTGGGCTGTGGCAGTAGTAAATAATTAGGACCCAATTCTACAAGGTGCCATTTCCCTTCAGAGAGCTGCAACGACCCATGCTGGGGCAGGTAATTTTGCCTTCTGAACTGAATTCTAATTAGCGGGAGGGGGAAAAAAAAGTACTCATACTGAATGTAACAGATAGTTTTAGAAGTACTAACCTTGTAGAAGCACAGTTGTCATAGTAACTGTTTCAGGAACACCAAATTTGCTGTAAATTGACTGATGAAATTCAGGGGCACAATCATTCACATCTGTGATTACAACCAAAACCTGAATGGAAAAAAGGTGAATGTTAAACAGCAAAGTGAATCAAGGCAATGACTTCATCGCTCTAGGAACATCAGATGGAAGAATTTCCCAAAACCATCCTTGAGGTCTTCAGAAGCTACAGCACATTGGATATGCCATTTTTCTTAGATTGCTCTCTTCCTGCTGAGAACCGTTTAAATATTAGATTCCAAAATACAGGAATTGCCAAGTCCCAGTCCCCTACAGCAACATTTTCCACTCACCCTTCGTCTCCATTTATTATTTCCTATTACTGATTTGAAGGAAAATGGACTGTCTGCTTTCCAAGCATCCTTTTCCCATGATCTTATCTTCCAACACTCCCGTGATTTGTAAGACTAAAAATTCTACTGCCACACATATTACATTTTAGCAGTATAAATCTCCAAGACCAAGTTCCAAGTTCAATTACAGCAGCTTAAATCAGACTTAAATGGAACTGATTATGGTAAAACAACTAAGAAATACAATTCTGCTTCTAACATCTTTAAAAATGTTTTCTTATTCCTATGTCAAATATGAGTCCACAGTTGCCTTTTCACAATCCGAACAGTAAGGAGTGTGTTAAATTAGCCTTTATGGTGGTTCACACTGCTACACTTCAGACTGTCTGAAGTTGGTTGAGGTATTCTGCATCATAGTGCAACAGGGAGATGTATACTCCATCTACCCTTACATAGGTTCGTATAAACTGGCAGTTGCTCTCTCATAACTACTGAGGTTGTTATCAGTGGAAAGCAGGTACAAGTTAAACTACACTTAGGCTAAATGTACTTGTAAAATTATTTCATAATCCTCTTTCAAGTCATATTCTACCACTCTTCATCTTATAGTACATAAAAGGGTCAACAGAAGTTAACAGTCTCTGGTGTGCTACAGCCACTGCTTGGTACACTGACACAGTCTCTCTGTGTCCTCCCACTTGCTCCTAATTATTCTGCCTCCTGTTCCCTCCATGCTGTACATCTTATTTCCTGCAGCAGGAATGAACTGTTACATTGCATGCATTTCCTAGCTCTGTGAATCCTTGAATTCAAACAACTTAATACTTTTGCTGTCAAACAACTTTCTAAAACCCCATGAACCATCATCTTCTAGTATCTGTGAGTTTTTATTACTTTCTGTCTTTACAAGTTCACTTCGTGTTCTTGATATGAAACAAATCATTTTATGTTCTGCTTTTGTTTTAAATTGGAACAGTCTCAAATATACATCATACTTTATGAAAGTTTAGAGTAAGACAAAACCTCATGTTTGGCTTAGCCGCATCAGTTTCCGTGTCTTCCCAGATAAGGCCTAGGACCTATGATGGGATGGCATATTGATCCCTCAGAAATAGCCTCTCCAGCATCAGCAAGAATGAAGTCTAAGAGTACCTAAACCAGCCCTCAACACCTACCCATAGACAGAGAGACTTTTAAAACAGACAGCAGAATAGATAGCATGAGCTGGAGAAATGGGAGCCCCCAGTGAATCTGTAATCTGGAAAGGCTGAAGGAAAACGGAAATACATACAGACTGCCAGAACGGAACACCTACCTCAGCTGCACTACTGAACTGTTCCTCATTTTCCTCTGCTCCAACCAAAAGAAGATACTGGTGTTGGTCACTCTCATAATCCACACTCCGAGTTAAACTGATATCTCCTGTTGCCCGATCAATACTGAACAGACCACTAGGGTTAGTTAATAAACTGTAGCGCAGGGATTTATTTTGATATGATACGGCAGTGACTGTAAGAAATCTGCATTAAAAAAAAAGGACTCTCAAGCACATAATACAACATACTGAAAAATATGACAAAAATGATACGTATCAGAAATGATGGTACAATCCTGTAGGTCTGATCACAGCAATCCTCACTGAACTCAGTCATAGCTGTACCTAAATACCAAATTCAAACATTTTGTTATACAGTAGTTCTATCATCTTGAGGTTAAACAGATAAAGACAGGGTACTTGGAAGCAGAACACAGTAAGGATTAAAAACACAGGAACAGAGGATTTCATTTTTGCTGCAACTGAATTTGCCTACTCTAACGTTCTTCTACAGTGGTGATGGTTTTCAGGCAGGAAACTAAAAGATGAAGTAAGATGCAAAAGATTCATTTTAATAACAGCATGGTAAATTTGCTGCTCCAGTCATACCATTCTAAAGCTTCAACAGATAACTGCAAAAGGATAAAAGCCGGTCACTAACAGCGTGCATCTTACAGGTTATACAGGACATATGTTTTTAGCTCTTGTCTGGCACTATCTTTTTTCCACTGAAGTCCAATCTGTTTAAAGTCTTCAAGTGGGAAAAACATTGCAGTATGAAGTAAAAGAAGAAATCAAAAAATAAATATTTTAAAAGGGTTTAAAACAGAATACTAATTATTCCTCAAGTGTCTGTTGCCTTATCATGCAGGTTTCTCAGGAAAAAGAATTCTGTCTCCCAGGAGAACCCACCAACACGTATGATCCAGTGACAACTACAATCAAAAAGACAAAACTCAGTTTCTCCAAACACCTTTTTTCCCTTTGTATTTCCATGCTGCTGTCTTCTCACTTCCCTAGGTGCAATACTGAAACAATGGAAAAGGTTGCTGTAGGTCATTCTTTCACTTTAGTCTTTTTCTGTATTTTCCTACAATGTGGTCTCACAGTCAGTTTCAGCCAGTGCCAAGACCCTGTTCCTGCCAACAGGAATTATTCTGCCCTCCTTCTAACTCCCTACCCTGGCTGCATGTTCACGCCACCTCTCCTCTCCTGTCAGCACTAAAAGTCACAAGGCCGTGCTGTGAGCACGTTTAACAACCCAACTGAAAACTTTTTTTTCTTTTTTTGGCTTTGTCTTTCATCGGACCAGCCTGCCCATGCAGCTAGCATATTAGCACTAGTTGCAGACCAAAGAGAAAGATTTGGTAACACTCCTCTGCTCAGCAGCAGTCTTAAATCAGCCTACAATTGTGAAACCCCAAACCGAGAAATCCAGTGCATGACAGCAACTGTTTTCCTGCACACTTCTGTAATTGGTCCAATTTAAATATCAGAACTTTAGGATTCTACATGGATTTTCACGGCTATTTCTGGTCAACAAGTAACAGGAAACTACTTTCACTGGGTGCATTGTTTATATTCAAACCTCTTCTGACATAATAATAACCGCATTAAATACTTAATTCCTTTTGGATATTAAAGAGTAATTTGACAAACTGATTAATCAACTATCATCTTAGGTGTGCAAATCTATTTCTGAATAGTGACACAAAATAGTCATAAAGAATTTCATTATTTTTAATACTAAACATTATTGAACTCAAGATGGCAGGTAGCTGTTAGGTATTGTAGCATTTCATGGTTCTTACATTACTTTTATGCCTATGCTATTTAAGTTTATTGCAGTTTTAAAGAAAAACCTTGTTATCTACTATTAACAGTTGCTATTTTTTTTTTAAGTTAACACATCTTGGTTATTTAGACACTGTAAAACTGAACATCGTAGATTGTACAGTAAAAATACAACACCACAGATAATATAACATGAATAACAGTTGAACAGCCACACAAGGAAGACATTTACTGGACAAAAGTATTCTTGATTCAACTGGAAGGGGAAATGTTTGCCATAAGAACAAAACAGTTTAGGACAGACAGAACTGAGTATTCAGGTGCATCTATGTTACTAACATTTTCTGTGATATTTAGCTCCACATGGTTAGACAAGGATGAAAAAATAAAATGACAAGTTTTGTGGCATCTTCATTTTTGCTCAGTTTGTCACCATGACTGATGAAGACAGTAAAGACAGTCTTTTGTTTTTTTCTGATTTTCACTTGATGGAGAAGGCACTTCTCCAAATTTGACACATAAAATTAATACATTCTTTCACACCAGGATATCTTTCTTTGTGATGTAACAGTTCTAATTTGTATTCTGCATTTTGTTCAAAAATTAAGACACAATCAACATCTATTAATACTTTCCATATCATTTTAAAAAAAAATTATTCAATATCGCTTTTCTGTATAAAAGGGTGACTAAAAAAATACATCAATCAAACCGTATCTTGATCACTTCTATTAAGATATCTACATTGCTACTCACAGTATCTATTTATGATTTACAAACAATACCGAGGCTTTGGGGAGATCAAACACGAGTTAAACTGCAAACACAATCTCACCGCATTATTTTTAACTGTTACTTACGATTTTCCTTGTGGCATACTTTCAGGAACATAAACAAAGTATGATATGTTGGAGAACTGTGGTGGTCGAAATCCAGCAATTACAGAAACAGAGGCTGGAGACCCTCTGCTTCCAAGTTTATCTGCTGCTAGTACAGTCAGTAAATACTCCTTGTCCCTGACCAATGGCAAACCTGTTGTTTTAATCCAGCCAGTGTCCTTCTCAACTTCAAATCTGTCTTCACCACCTAAAAAGAACAGATGCACAAATTGTTGTCAGCAAGAACATTTTTACTTGATTAAAATTAAGATGAGAAACCAGAGTTGGTTTTGGCTTAGAATCAGCATGCACACAAAAATTCAATAGTTTTTTTAGAACTTAGAAATCAGTAATTACATTCATGATTACATTTCTAAGGTGCATTTTACTTCTCTGGACAATTATCACTCTCCTTCATCCTCCAATACTTTGCTGTTGTCTGACCCTAAATATGCCTTACCAGAAAATACCCTGCTAGAGTCCTGACCAAGAGGAACAAACTCACCTTTGGAGCGGTATTGCTACTCCCCTTCTGCTTAGGCAGTTTTGAACTATTACTGAAGTTTCTTTTAAGAGCCCCACAAAGAAAATTATTAATGAGTTCATACTAGCTTTGCAAAGCTAAAGCACAACCCAGACCCTTAAAAATTTGTTAGAAATGAACCAGAAGCACAATTACCACAAGGGAAAGGAATATTAACCCTCTCCACCCAACAAACTGTGCTCCAATACTGGTGCATCTCATAAACAGTCCACCACAGAGGTGCCGACTACTGCTGCCATTGCCACTCCCTTGCCAAAGCCCTGAGGAGTGCTGACTGTTCCAGTCCCCATCAGCCCCCAGGGGACAATCTGGGCGGGAACACAACTTTGCAGGGAGAACACACTTCAGATCTGGCAAATCCGTCCGTACCCTCAATAAAAGTTTATTTTTCTCACACACAGAGCTGAAGGCTTATGAACCTTTTGCAGAAGGAAGGGAAGATCTTTCACTAATGAAACTGAGCATAAAAGACAGAAAAGTTACAATAGTGAAGCCTAATACACAGGGAATGAGAGGGTTAAAATTTACCTTCCAAGAGAAAATATTCTATAGCTCCATGGAGCCCTTCATCTGCATCCACAGCAAGCAGTTTGTATACTTCAGTACCTCCCGCAGCTTCAGGGGAAACCACAGCCAAAAACGGGAAGGGCTCCATGACCCATTCAGGTACGTTGTCATTCACATCTGTCACAGTAAGTGACAAGTGCACCAAGTACCAATCCTTTCCTAATGGTCACAGAAAAATGAAGAAATACTTAAGACAGCTACTTAATGGCACTCAGAGTAACAGAAACATGTATCAATTCCTGATTATGTATCGACTGCAATATTGTTGGCATGTAATCCAGAAAAACTTGGGTTTTAAGGCTCCTCTGCAATTAACAGCATCCAGACACAATGGGGGGGCGGGGAATAACCAACACAAGTACTGCTGAATTGCAAGATCGAGGCAACCCATGTTACGTTCTACTAATATCTCTTTTTAGGAAAGATCACACATTCTTAAATTTTCAAAATTTAAATACATGTTTTCTGAGAAGTTTTTTTGCTGAAGAAAAAAAAATGTATCAAGAAATATATTGTTTATGCAATGATTACAGCAACTCTGAATTTTGAAAATTAAATATTTGTTGCCAAAAAATTCTAACCAATCTACCCTAACTAGTGACTTTCCTGGTTAGAAAGTTCACTGAAATCCTAATACAGTTTTCACTTCTATTAAAGATGAAATGCTGTTAAAAACAAACAAAACCCCAAAAAGAAACCACCACAGAATGGAACTATTCAATTCTCCAAAACTTGACAACAGAAGATCCTTTAAAATTGAGGAAAAAGTATTTGTTATACCTCTGCCATTATTAAATCAAGCCTTGAAGACAGTAGAGCTCCTAAACAAGTAATAAATATCAGGCAGGTATGCCTGAAAAGGTAGCAGAAAGGAAAAATGTCAGACTGAAGAAACTTCTCCGAAATCTCCAGGAATGGAGTTAAGCATTCATGTTAAAGGAGGAAAGAGTGGGAAAATACCCTGAGTGAAGAAAGTTTCTGAACACAAGACCAAAGGATAGGATTAAAATCTTCACGTTCCAAAAGAAGCAAAGCAACACAGAAGACAGAAAGCCTTTCTCTCCTCAGTAAATTTATATACACTATCAACTGAAAAAAAATGCTTCCTTCCATCACACACAGCTAGCTCAGATTTTGAAGCAACCTAGCTGGGGTAACATAAGACATAAGACTGTGACAAAGTCTGTATTTTTTTGTAACTGATAATATTTATCAGTAACACCAGGGAGCACAGTATAAATATAACTTAGGCCTTTCGGCCAGCTCTGCTCCAAGTGGACTGGCACTGGACTTGTAAAACTGAATACAGAAGCCAACTTGAGTGTTCCTGTAGTCCGTATGTGTAATGCCTCTGGCTCCAGAAAAGTGCTGTATCCACACCCGGTCTGACTCTGAAAGCAGTACAACAGCACCGACGTGGCACTATGCCCCAGCTAAGAAGCCTGGGCTGGGGAAGTGAAAGGGAAGATGGTCCAGGGAAAAACAGCTGTCTGCATTTACAACACAATTTATCCACAAGTTTAATAATGGATGTAAAGTCAGTATTTTTAAAGTTGATGGTGTTAACACTTGATTTCAGTGTGTGTTTATTATTTATACATACATAAAAACATATCTACACACACACACATTTGTTTTCAAAATAGCTTTACAGGAACTGAAACAACATAAGAAAGAGGAACATCTAAAATTATCAGTTGTAATTTAAATCTAATTAATAATACAAAGAACTTAGTATTTAAGACTCTAAGCATAAAGTGTTGCCAAAATGTCTGATCTTGTAAACAGTGTTATCTTGCTAAGCAGAAATATTCTCCCAGGAAGGTGTGCCACTTAGGCCAAACAGCTGTATTCTCTCTCCACTTCCTTAACTGCAACCTTACATCCCTCTCCAAAAAACATCCATGGTCCAACTAAAATATGTTACTTTTGTCTGATGTATGCATTTACTGATGTTATCCCTTCACTCCCACAGCAGTACTAATATATTTTTCACTCCAGTCTCCTGCAAGCTTCAGCTTTTCATGCTGAGGAACCTCTGTCTGACAGCAAGTGGCATATTTAGTACACCGCATCATAATCTGCAATCTATAAACAACCAGTAAGTGGATTGTCCTAAAGAAAACTCCTTGGTGCTGCGATTAACAAAGTCAAATGTAATTTTCTTAGTTTAGACTCCTGAGACTTAATCCATCATGACCTTTGAGTACTTTCTGTTCTTATCCAGAAAATTTTCTTAACAGAAAAATCAGCATTCATTCCAGATAATCACAATTCTTCTTAGTTAAATGTGTAAAACTGTATTAATTCATCTGAATTTTAGCACTGTAACTGGGAGTACATAGCTTTTTTTTTCCCTTTCTCTAAAGAGCAACAGAAAGTGTATTGACAGTAACTTGTTAAATCCAAATTAATTTCTTTGTAATTATATCCTGTACTCAGAATCCAATGTTCCAGGGAATACAGTATTAGCTTAAGATAGCACATATGAAAAAACGGTGGCTATAGCAAAACCAAACTTCTAATTTATCAAACAGTAAATCACAGAAGTGATCAGTTTCCTGAAAAAGAACCTTAAACAGGACTTGCACCATCACAGAACATGGATACCTACAACATGCATTTTTACGTTTTCATGGAAAAATTCTCAGTTACCATGTACATCTAAGTCTTAAAGTCTTGTGTTGTTATGTATTGCACTTCTGCAGTCAGAAGTGTTGGGAGGGCTGGTGTGAGGATGCTCAATTCAGCTTATCTGGCTGAATGTTCTTTATAACATCGCATGTGAAGCCAAAGTTTCCAAAGATAAACTCGAATCGCCTCATGACAAAAAAAGACGGAGGTGAGACTAGTGTAGCCGACACTGCTACTGCACTGTTCTCGTAGTCACTCAGGTACAATTCCCTTCAGCATTTAGACAGACTCTGCAAAAGCAGCTGCATGCCTTCTCCTCTGTATAGCACAAAAGAAGCCAGAAGGAACATCAAAAAAACATCCAAAAATCACGATGTAAAAAGCAGCAGCATGGATATTATTTCCCACTGCCAGACTAAATAGAACTGCACGTGTTTCAAAGAGGTATGTTCCATGTCAGAATGTGCGTTCCAAAAGTCCCAGGGCAGCCAGTCCAAGATACCTGAAGAGACTGCATAAGAGGGAACTTGTTAGACATTGACCTGAGTCTGAGGTTGAAATACACCACAGTGAGCCACAACAGGGTAAGTTCTAAATGAGAAGTGTCAAATGAGATCAGTGTCTGCTTGAATGCTCCAAAGATTTTAAATGAAAGGTTGTCCAAAAAGAGTAAGTGCAAAAGGGAGATGTCAGTGTCAAAATTGCCTGTCTCTTCTCAAAAGAACAGGTGCTGTGGAAGTTGTCACAAGTTTGCAAATACTCACTATTAGCTTAGTTTGCCTGGGCATACTGCAGACATAAAATAGCAAGCATTAAATCAGAAGCTGACTTAAGAACCTTTGAAAATCTGCCTCTATAATAGCAAGATCTATTGAGGATTTGAATGCCACCTCGGTAACCCTGCCAGAAGTAGAAAGATTACTGATTTTTGTCTCTCTGGAGTCTGGAAATCAATATCCTAAATCAACCCATGAACACATTCCGTTTCAAGTCTGCTAAAGTTCTTAACATGCATGTATTCCTCTATCAACAAATAAGTCACAATCAAAGAAAAACTGATTTTTATTGAACAAGTAGTAACAAACCTGGATACAAATTCCACTCTTGTCACTTACTGACTGTCAGTTCACTGAATATGCTGGTACTTAGTACATAATTATAACTGAGAAATACCTCTTGTAAGGAAACTGTGGAAAACTGCATCAGGACTGAGATTAATCCTCACATGCCCTAGCAAACTTTATTAATCAAAAACTAAAAGGACTTCGACAGGTTCCTCCTGGTACTTGTGTTTTAGTCGTTAAGAGACCTTAATCTCATTTGACATGTTGGCAAGATCAAAGCTTTCAGCAATACGTTGGTTACCTCTGAAACATCCGAATACTCTAAGAATTTTGTTAGGATAGTCAGCAGGAACTGCAAAGCACATAACTGAAGAGACAGGCGTAAGTGCCTCTCCTGACCAGAATATGTATCCACTGCATATGACCTTACAGATCTTATTGGTATGTTATCTTCTTCCATCAACCATAGGCAATCTGATTCACTAGCAAAAATACTAAATAAATCATCACGATTTTGCTTTCAGATGAAGGCGGTCTGGAGGAAAATGACTGTAAGTAAGTTTTCCCTTGACTGCATACCATATATCAAAGCAAAAACTATAACAGAAACACTAAACAGGACTGTGCTGCTCTGCACAGAGACCTACAAATGTGACCTGACAACTTGTAGAAACAACATCAGGGTGTCCAACGAAGCATGATCAGACAAGGACTTGCCAGGGGACAAGAAGTGTGATGAAGAGACTGACATGGACAATAATGTGTAATATACATATGTCTAGCAGGACAACACATTAAGAATTTCAAAGTATATGATCATGAACGTGATTTTTTTAAAACATAACTCCAAATTCTAAAGACCACAGCAAGTATTTAAAAGTTTTTCATTTGTTGCAATTATCACTACATATACATTGAAAAATGCAGTCTCTTACATTCTGTAACTGACATAGCTGCTTTCCTACAGCATAGTTGTTTTCCTACAGAATGGAGCTTAAAACAGACTTTTAACTAATTTTTAATATCGTATATAAAATTCATTTTCTCCCGTTTACGAATATGGTTTCTGCTTCAAGACAGTGGAAGGAAGGAAATTTTAGCAACATACATGCCTTGATAGTTAAGGTGTCTCAATGCCTCCTTCCATCAAAACACTCCCCCATCTGTATCTTGCAGATATATCACATGTACATCAGTATATTAATAGTAGCAGTACATTATTATGTATCTGCATTCATATATTATGATTAGTAGTAGTTTATTAGTAGTATACAAGTAATACATGTGCAGTAATATAGCTACCTTATGGAAGAAATAACATGTTACAATTCCACTCAAAATCTTAGCAGAAACAGCTTAAAACTGGTAATCCTCTGTGGATTTGGGTTAAGTCCTACAAACACATAGACAGGTTCTATTTAAATTATCTGTTCCAAATACCAGGCCTCAACAAGTGGAGATACCTGCAACTATATTCAGCGGTGCAAGTCAACGCACTACTGAGATCCTAAGTCAGGAATCTGACACAGGCTTAATTATCCCTAAAAGAATTTTCAACCTGTTTTGTAACACACTACCAGTAAGAATTTCCTCAATATTAAACACTAGATACTTGACTTTCAAGCCAGGCACACCGTAGATATCTCACACAATGTCATCCATTCAAAAAAATCCTACTAAAAGAACAGTTCTGCCAATTACATTGTTGGCATACATGTAGATTCTGCATTTGACAGATTTTCTTCCCTAGCTTCAGACAACAGAAAAATTTAAATTGCTTTCTCACAGATACTGAGCAACAAAAGATAAAACTCAAAATGGTCCTTGCTGCACATAAACATGACAGTACCATAAAACTGGAACATCTTATATTAAAAAATAGTATTTTTAAAATTCATATAGAAAATAATACTTCATATTCAAAAGGTTAAAATCATCTTTTTATTTGATCAGAAAGTATTTTTTCCTCTTTTCTTATTTTTCTTCACTACAGAAATGAATGAAAACACGTTCTGTGAGCAGATTGCTTTTCCCACATATTTGCAAACACCACTTTTATATGCCCTTTGCAATATCAAAACTAAGACCTCTCTACAGCTCTGTTTTCAATTTATATAAAAAATTAAAACTAAAACTATAAACTCTAGTCCAGAGGTTTTTCCTACTTTAGCTGTTTAATTCCCTATTAGAGTCAATTCGTGTATCATCAAAAATCCTTCTTAGGGCAGCTCATCCTGAAGTCTGCTTTTTCTCTGAGATTCTCTCCAGTTAGAATTACTGCCTTTTAACTTAGTATTACTGACAAAAGCTGCAGCACTAAAATTCATTCCCTATCACCAAAATCAATCTTCATCATCCACTGCTGAAATGTCATCACAGGTAACTATCTATAATTGCTTATTTTTCATGCCTATCTGTGGTTGAAAACTGATAAACAGAAGGATTTATTATACTGCCTTACTCTGAATTCCAACTACATTAGGTAACATTAGACATTAGCTTGCCCAAGTTTCTACTCACAGGAAATACATGGTATACCATGACTCACAATTTTAATCTTTTGGAAAAATTACATAAGCAAAATAATTACTGACTTGCTGGGAAGTTTAACCCTAGCAAAAATGCTCTAAAAGCAGCAATAAGTAACTAAAACAAACAAAGAAACAAAAAATTAGAGAAAGAGTCTCTAAAATATCCTTTTTGCAGTCTTCTGCCTGTAGGCAAACTTCTAAATCCATACTGCTAATGAAATCAGATCTCTACTAACATACTCTGCATACAAATTACACATCAACATAATCCAGCTGTTGGTTTCTACAGCAGAAGCATTTCAAAGAATGTCATATTTTACCTACATAATGTCCCTAGGTGTTACGACTTCCATCATCTTACGTTAGACTAATTTTAGCGCTATACCTGTTTAACTTTTCAATAGATATAAAAAACTCAGCTGAGGAAACTGATGTAGTAAAATCAGAATTACTGTACATCCAATAACATTCCTTCAAGTCCACAAGGTCCAAGCCATAATAGAGATAGGACTTGTGCAATATCTAAAATCTCCCTGGTTTAAGACAAAATTTACTTTTTTGAAAGGAAGTCACTTCTCCAAGAAAAAGCATGAAAATCTGTTATTCAAATGCCTTTCAGAAAACAGCAGTGAAGATCAAGGACAGTGTCTGCTGTCAGCCTCCTCGCTAGATTCCTGTTTCCAAATCTCCACAGATTCTTGTTTCCAAATCTCCACAGATTCCTGTTTCCAAATCTCCACAGATTCCTGTTTCCAAATCTCCACAGTCGGAAGGCAGACAGTGCCTCATTAAGCACAGTTGTTAAGACTGAGAAGCTTTAATAAAGGCAGAGTTAAATATATAGGAGAAAACATAACATTTTAAACTAACTATTCAAGTTAGAAAATTTCCTCTGGTGAGATACAAACCACATTTGTATAATAAACTAAACTGTTCTTATTAAAAAAAAAAAAAAACAAACCACACAACAGGAAAAATCCTTAATACCCATGTAATGTGAATACTGGGTTGCATACTTTGTCCAAAAAGCTTAGGAAAATTTCTAATAAATTAAAAACGGTGTCACAAGCTTGTAAAATAATTAATAATTTTTCACATCAAATTGAAGACATAGGGAGGGACTTAGTATTTAGAAGGAACAGAAAGCCCTCTCAAAATCATGAACCTCTAGGGGAGTCCAAGTTAAAGATTTGTCAAAATCAAAGAACATACTGAAAATTACAAGAAGTGAGCAAATATCTCAATCGGATAATGGTTTCTTTCTCCTTTAGGTTCCTCACTAGTTCTTTATGGCTCTATCAAATCCAGGTTTATCTGAAAAAACTCTTTTCTGGTGTTCACCATTAATTTTCTAGGAAAGGGTTTCAATGCAAAGTAACATGAACTAGCTAGCTCCTCTACCCTGGTATCAAAGTTGGGTTATAAAGATTCATTGGATCGCACACAGATACTGCAAACTAATAAATCCTGTCATTTCATACAGCAACTGGAAAAAAATACTCACCCACGCACCTACATTGTTACACCAAGGGTGGCAGGAAGGAGGAGAGGGCTTTAATGCTTAATCATACAGCTGACAGCAACTTTTGAATGTTACACTGGTTAAACCAGGCCTTGAAAATCATGCATTCTGAAATAGTTTGACTGCAATTTCAAATACTGTAGGTTGGAGTTGCCTCTAAATCCATGTCTTTTCACCGTGCCAAATTATAAAAGACGCTGTCAATCTGTGAAATCTGATGTATTCTCAGACTTCTGATTTCATTAGGATTATATGACCGTCTCTTCTCTCAAAAATCCAATAGATACCTCTATAAGACAAGACTTGAAAATAAAACCCTTGTATTTGTTAAAAATGTAGGCTTCTCTGCATCAGTGTAATTGATAAAACTGACAATGCCAGGCATTCTGATTTAAAACATCTGACAAGAGAATATGTACTTGACTGAACATGTCTCTACAATTGTGGAAAAATATTATACATTCCTTGAATGTACTGAGGGAAGAGGTATGGTATTATATTATTATGATTAAACAATAATGGGTGAGAAGCTAGGTTGCTCCTGGCATTTTTAGGTCATTTCAATTTATTTTTAAAAGGAGATTATGAGAGTGTTAAAAGTCTTGCAAGCCTTTAGGTCAATATTGTTATTACATTCTGCTCTACATCTATCAGCAAATTAAGTATTCAAGTTAGTATTTTTCTTTTTTGTTTTTTTTTTAAGTTGCTCCAACTTCTAAGACTTTTACCTTAAATAGACAAATGTTTTTTGAAAGCTCTGGGTTTTGTTATTTGTTTGGGTTACTGCAAGTAAAATATTTTGGGTTTGGCTGAGAGGACATTGTTGTTTTGAGGAAGCTTTGCAAATATCATACTGAGCTCTTTTAACACCTCACTCTATAACATGTCTTCATGTAAAATATCTACTGACTTAAAGTTTGGGAAGACAGGAAAAAAAAACTCATGTCCTAAGCCTCTAGCTGCAATCAGGGGAAATCTCTGTTCCCATTTTCATACCATAACATGAGATAAAAGCCACTGGTTATTGCACTCAGTCCTACTGTATGTCCTTCAAAAAACAGGACAACTATGCACAAACATTTCTCTACATTTCAGTCTGTCATGTCTCTGTTCCTTACCCTCATATGGCTTCTAAAATAGAAGTTAAAGCAAACCAGAAAACAAAAGTACAAAAGTAAAGAAAGCATCAGAGGAGCTAAATGATTGTGGCAGAGTGGATCTTAGTATAAATTACCAATTAAAAGAGAGAAAGTGATAACCATGTTATCAGGGACTTCCCGGTGTGGCATCCATCTGCTGAGAGTGGCAGACAGAAAAACCAAGCATGCCCAGATGTGAAATAATGACTACAAATTAATAATCACAACAGACATCCTTAAATAACAAAACATGTGTCTTAATAAATTATTACTGATTGCCAAAAAGCATTATCATAAGGAGAATACTTGGCTAAAGAGGTAACAGCTACCGTACCACTGTAAGATGGGAAGTTCTCTTCAAATTTTCCTTAGAATTTCTTGGGGAAAATATGGTTTGTTTCTCTGTAGCCTGCCATGTGCAAGCAAAAAAAAAAAAAAAGCCACCACAATCAGTAGCCTCACCAACACAGCCTGTTGTACTTCTTCGTATCATTGCGCACAGAAAGTCTGTTGAACTAACATTATCTGGACTGCAAACCTAAACACATGAAAGGCAGGAAATAATTATTAATTTTTATTTTTCAGGAAAAGAAATGAAAAAGAGAAACCTGACCATGGCACATCATGTATCAACATTTTTATGCATCATCAGTAAACTGAAGCCTACTTGTACTGCACAGAACTCTTGTCATTAGGGCAAGGAAAAAGCAATAAACTGGTATCTGCTGAGTGCACTGTTACTACAGGGAGAAAGGACACTAGGCTGTGAGACTTCAGACACTTCTTTGCAGCAGGGAAGAAAGATGAATCTCAGTTTCCATTTCAAACTGTACTGAGGAGTAAGCTGTCACACATAAGCCTTCCTTATTTATTTCAACCCTCTTCTGCTCTATCGCCCCCAAATGTCCTTAGCCCAAAGCTGGCACTTCCTTAACACTGACTTTTATATGCACTTCCCATTTAAAGTATAATTTTTTATGTCCATAAGATTAATCATCTAAGGCAATCAAATTTCCTATTCAAGAAATTATGACCTCTTTCATCAGAAAAAGGAAAAAAAAAAGGCGGAGTTTATGTCAGAAACACTGTATATTATTAAATACTGTATATAATTAAGTGAATCAAAAGGAAACTCTCTTCAAAATACTGAATTTATCTCCTTTTTATACAAAAACACTTTGAAGTCAAAGGAAAATTTACTGTAAGCTAAATCTCAGTCTCTCTTTTATACTGAAACCTAAACTCAAACATACCAAGAAGGTTTAAAGATATTCTGTCTACAAATTTGGACACCACACTTCTGAGACTAACTGAAAAAAAAAGAAGGTTAGGAAAAACTGAAATAAAACTATTTCATAATCAAATAAAGTGTAACGTCAGGCAGGGTATCAACATCCAATTGGAGATGTTATAAATCAGCTTTGAGGAAGATCCTATCCGTATGTTCTATAATTTACTACTTCCATCAGATTAACAAATCTGTGCTGAAATTTAGTTAGGTCTTACAAAAAAAAAAAAAAAAAAGCTTATTTCTTTTGCAGAAACTGAATGTTTGAGATGATAAACAGCCAGAAGATCTGAATAGCTTTGGTGTTCAACTCCCAGTAGTCTCACAAAGGTATTTTTAATCTGTCTGCTCGGAGTAGAAAGCATAGAGTATCAAAACACTCAGACTGAATAAACATCAACATGGTGCTCTAAAGCTTCCCTAGACATTCCCTTCTACCACGAATAAGTAACATTCCAAGCCTGTAAACACCCATAGTTGTCCCAAAAGCACACAGAATGTACGTTTCCTTTTGACTTAACAGCATGAAACCCATTGCAGTTTAACAAAACACATCTGCTGGATAATAGATGATGATTTTGACTTAAGCCCAGCTTGATGTGTAACTGTTAGCATGGCTGTAATTCATAAAAGAGGTAGTAAGAATTGTAAAAGACAAAACATCACCCAGAAGGTCCTTAATTCTTAGGGACAATCCACACAGAATCAATACAGCTAAAAGGGACTAAGGCCTCAGATAAAGTTAAAAAACAGATGATCCTTGGCTTCCAAGCATGAAAACCTTCAAGGTTTAAAATACACAGATCACTAACATTGGTGTCTCCATTCTACATGTCGATTTAAATAGGACAAATACATTTAAAATATAAGTGACTGCTATTAACTATTTGGAAGGCATGTCAAACATCACCCTTAGTAAATCCTCTGACAAGAAAAAATGAACGACAGGGGATTACAAAGCTAATGCCCACGGATGAAGTAAGGTCAAAGGAGCTTGAGATGACAGAGGGTTAGAGAGACGGGATCTTTCATGCACTTCCCCCAAGCGTTAATGGAATAATAATGGCTCCTTCTCAAATTAAATGTTAGCTCTATGTTAAAATATTAATGTATATGACAGTCTAAGAAATTTTACCTTCTCTTCACTGGGTAAAAACTTAAAATAGTATTACGTTTTTGTGAAGACTAAATAAATTGTGCCCCAATAAATGAAAGGAGATCAAATCTGAAATGCTACAGAAAATGTGAGCTTATATAACCATCACTTCTTTCCAGGCAAGGTTAACTGAAGAACATAGCTCATAGCTGGGTGATCAGTGGGGTGACTAAAGGAATTTGCTCGTCAAGGACTATGTGCCAAAAAACATGTCTCATGAAGTTAAGCCCTGAAATTTTGGAATTCCATTTAGCATCTTGTTGCTCAAACTAATGTACAAGTTTTTCCTGGTGTTTCTCTTTGGTTTGGCATTGTGGGGTTTGTTTGTTTTTTGGTTTTTGGCCAACATATTTGTAAAATTATGAAAAACATAAATATTTTTGGGGCATATTTCAATTTCATATGAGTGGTTTCAGCTTGCTTAAGATTAAATTTTCTGTCCAATGTCCAGGCAGAGCAATTTAAACTCTCAAGGTAGTCAGGGTACAGAGAATATTTTATACAAATGCATGCACGCTGCTGCTGAAATTTCAGAATTTAACTGCCAAGGAGCAGCAAGGACAAGCTGCTCTGCAGGGTAAGGTGAAATGGGAGTCAATGGTAACAGCAAGGCAGGCAGGGGCCTCACTGTCACTGAGCAAGAGGAGCAGAGCAGGTCCTGAGATACAAACCTGGTTCATCCAACAGTCCAGTGGTCACCAGACCGATTTGCAGGGATAAGGCAGGTCTCAGGTCAAGCTGGGAAGTCAAGCCAGCAAGGCAGTGTCAGGGTCAGCAAGATGCACAGCCAAGTACAGCACACCCTGGGGGAGCTCGGGAAAGGACCTGAGCTTAAGCAGAGCTCCCAAGACATGGGGCACAGGCCACAGACAGGGCTTCTGACAGCAACTGTCTGATCCAAGGTTAGCCAGCTGCATCGTGTGAGAGCTGGCCTTGAACATGGGCAGCCTGACACAGGGAGCAGGGAGCTGCAGGACCCAAGACCTGAAACTCATGACCTGACACTCCAAGACCTGACAATCATGTTGGACAGGTCAGCCCTAATCTGAAAGGTAACTTCCTACCAATTCATGAAAACTATCAGGCTTGACTGATCCGTGATCCCTTCTCTATTTCTTAAAACTGACTTCTGCCTGTTTTTAAACCTTCCTTCTAAGAACTCATGCAAGAAACTCACCTGAAGCTGAAATACAAAACAAGACACCATCTCCTCTCTTGTCCAGGACCTGGAGTTGTTACTCCTCCACAAGTACAGCAGAACCCACACCATAAAAAAGGCACTGTGCACTAGAGGTCCAGATTTTCCTGTTGCTGCTTTCCAGTAACTACTGCTTCCAGAAAACATATAAACTATGTTAAAACTAAGTCTACAAACTATCAAATGGCCACAAGGTATCCAGTGTAGAAACAGAACTCATAACATACTATTTCCTCTACAGATTGCAGTTAATTTTACTGTAGCACTAAAATACACAAAATAATTATTATTTCAAAGAATATCAAATTATGGATTTTTTTTCAGCACCTACATTTAAACAAATAAAAAAAATCCACCATGAAGTTTATAACCAAAATATGTCCAGTCACAAAGTAACTACAGCACGTAGCTGCACTGGTAATGACAATAGTGATAATAGTGACTTGTCCACATCACTGCAATTAATCTTAGAGCTCAACTGCAGCTTTGCCAAAAAACCCAAGCCTGCGTGCCGAAGAGCTGTTCACACTGCAAATGCCCCTCAAAGCTACCTCTGACGCAGGAAAATGGATACCAGCACCAAGCCTACAGTCACACCATAAGGTTCTACTAAGAAATTCTCCATGTAGTGAAGAATGGATCTGTTGCATTGCTAGTTACTTCCCATCCCAACTGGATTGAGCTAGGTTAGCTCATCCCTTCAACAAGCTGCAACTCAGAGTGAGAAAATTCTTCTTCTTCTAGGAACATGTGGGATATTATCTGGATATTGAGATGCTAAAGGTCTGGTTGCATCCGGAACAGTATTTACTTTAGCAGAATACCAGCCCTGGACACACTGCCGTGTTGACTATCCAGGACAGAATTGAGAAGAAGCAAACAGAACAGTATCCAAAATTCTATTTTAGCTGAAGAGAAAAAATGCACAAACATGCAGCCTGTTACATATCCTTTGTGCTCTTCTGAATAAAAATTAATTCAGAAACAGGACATCTCCTACACAGTCCCATTTATGAACTAAAAGGTAAGGGCTGTCACATAAACTAAGAAACGCTGCTGAATGTTGCCTTATTTCCATATACCAGTCTTTCTGCTACTATTTTGAGAATGCTCCATCAGCCAAAAAAAAAAAAAAAAATCCGTTTTTCTTCCTAGAGCTGTATTAGGACCACTTGTGCCACGATGTTTTTAAGCATTCTTTGCTCCTTTAGATAATGAAGTGCACATTACAAATTAATCATAATAAACTACACAGAAAAGATAAAAGGACAAAGAGAGTAGATTTTATAGGCTAAAGCATCTAAAAATCTTGTCTTATCCTTGATATCGCTGCCTGGGTTGAAGAAGAGACCAATGCCAGAAATAATTATTGGTTAATTTTCAATTCTCAGCTACCAGGTAGCAAGAATTAGGGGCACAGGAAATTAAAAATATATTAAAGGAATGAATATAGCTTTATACCACTTGAATATAAATCAACATATGATACCATAAGCTCTAATACCAGAAAATCATAGGTGCTGGAATATTTATAGTTATGCACAGTGTAAAATAAGCCAGCACAAATGTTGAAAGCAAAGCAAACGAACTGGAGAAAGAACCTGAACTTACACTTTTATTCACAACAAAATTCAGTGTAACCAACTCCACTCTCTAATTCATCCTGAGAGAACACTTCTGTAAATACTGGGGGTTTTTTTCCTGGAGCTTTTGCAATCTTCTGTATCTTCCTTATTTCAGATTAATTAAAACATCTAGTTTTGCTAGCCATCTTTCTCCCTCTCCTATCCCATCCTTTTGGTTATCTTTTCTCACATTACTGAAGTTTGGATTGTGAGTAAGGAAACAGATGTAACTTTCTAAAACTGTTTCAAATACCTATGTATTTCAACTCCTATAAAGTGAGAATGTAAGCATTCTGCAACTTCAAAGTTTTAAAGGTGTCGAGTCATTATTAACCTTCATCTGATGAAAAAATAGTACTGATAAAGGTGTATTTTTGAATTTAGGCTCCTTTAAACAAAGAAACTTAAAATCACTACCATCTAAAGTACACCATTTGTACTGTCCACAATTAATTGCTGTCTACCTAGTCTGTGAGAGTCAGAACCTAGTTCTACATATTTCTCAGAGATTATTATCTTACTACCTCATACTACTAGCAATAATATATCAGGCTAGTGGAAAACACTCCAAACTATTTAGTAAAACTACAAGATGGTGAAAAAAATCCCTGAAAATAAGTTAAAGTTGGTTCGTTTTTTTTTTTAACTGGGTTAGCAAGCATTGCTTTGGAAAAGAAATCTCTGGCGTGAAAGAGTGACAAGCTTTGTTCCAGGCAACCTCAGACTTCTATATTCAGACTAGATAAGAGTAAAAACCATCACAAAGGTGAGACTAGCAGTAACCCGGGGCAAGGTTAGCTACCACTTTTCTAACAACATCTTCTTGATCCTGACCGAGGGAGCTGTGCCACCAACAGAGGGCTGAAACTTGAGCTACATGACACAGTGGGTGAAGATCCCTGAAGCCTACTCAGAATGACCCGACAGATTTTGTCACTGTCTCTAAGTAATGACATCCCCTTTGTCATGTAGCATTGTTCAAGACTCAGTAGCGAAGACAGGACACAGGAAGCATTTGTGTTTTGGAAATTGGTCTATCAACCTCCTGGTTAGCAGCCAAAGCTCAAGCTGGAACACAGCGCAGAGCCAGTACAAGTGACTGATGGATACGCTACAGCGATAGGCATGACAAAAAACAAGGCAGAATAACAGAAAGATCCGAGAGTTGTTCCTCAGGTCCAGAGTGAAATGAGTTGGTGATCTAGCCTGCTTCACAGGTGGAAGTACCTATGTCACTGAAACTGTCAGCACTAACTAGAATCCCTGCAGGCATCCTCAGGGATTTAACAGACACCAAGGAATAAACTGCCTCTCACTCCTATGGGCTGCCCCTCAGTCAGAAAACAGACGAGATGAGGGAAAGGAATAGCGTGGGAAACGTTTCATCTCTCCCGCCTGCACTGCTCTGTGGTTAACAGAAGTTACTCTGAGCACCTGACTGCTGAGAAGTTAATTAAGTTTTCACAAGCACCAGAAGCCACATAATACAAAAATCTTTCTAAACTTTTCCAAGGTGAAATCAAGCCAACCAACTCACTTCTGCTGATACAGTTTTCTCCAGAATACCCACATTCTAGACAATCTTCAAAACATCATTAAAATCACAAGTAAAACAAAAACAACAAAAGACGTGGTGAATGCACACAGATATCCACCATCCGGTGAATTAAAAAGATGACAATTCAAAATAAAAAAAGAATTTTAAAAAGTAATAGATGTTATCAGCCAGGGATAAATGAAACGAGCTATTCTATTTAACTTGAGCAAGACCTGGTGAATAGTGATGACAATTTAAATCACAAATATGCCATTTTAGTGGTGCACATCAGACCCCTCAGATTTTTTTTAAAAAAAGAGTAGCCACGTAACCACAAAGGCACCAATCTTGCAAAAACTCACATCATGCTTGTGAGTCAAACATGCTTAACTTTAATAACAACTCAAAACTCAATGACTTCAGCTGCCCGCTTCAAGTTCAGCACTTACAGGACCAGAGCTACGGGAAGCATTTTAATAGAAAACACCTGCGTGTAAGCGTGGTGTATCTAATATGCTTTGTCTCAACACGTATATAACATAAGTAACACTCTTTGGTTATGCTACATATTTTCCATGCTGCTCATCAATGACTAAGAATTTTAACAGGTGAAACAGTTAAATTCTGATAACCACCTTACTGCTAAGCACTTCACGTAGTTCAGTGGATGTGGACTGTACAGCTATGTAATGCTTCTTGTCACCTACTGTGTTTTAATAATTTCCACAATGTAATTTTAATAAACTCCACAATGTAACAGCACATGACACCTGATGCTAAACCACTGTTACGTGCTTGTTGTCACTTGGGGGCTTTTTACTCCTTAAAAGACAAACCCTCCTCCAGCCTACTGAAGGGACAAGACCACTACACTGTACAACGCGGCGAGCGCAGCAGCAGCGTGTCCGCGGACGGCCCGTGTCCTCAGGCCCGCACCTACCTCGGCGCTCCTGGACGCGGACGACGAGCTCCCAGGCGGCCGCCGCCTCCCTGTCCAGGGCCGCGGCCAGCCTCACCTCGCCGCTCTCCCGCTCCACGCGCACCGGCGACTCCTCGACGGGCGGCGACACCAGCTCGAACCAGGCGGAGGCGAAGCGCGCCGGGGCCAGCGTGGCCAGGCGGCTGCCCGGGCGGGCGTCCTCGGGCAGGGAGAGCGCCCGGGGCGCGGCGGGCGGCAGCGCGGCCCGGCGGCGGCGACGGGCGGCGGCGCGGGGCGGCTGCAGGCGCGCGGCCTGCGGCAGCACCTCCAGCTCCAGGGGCTCGCTGAGCAGCGCCGGCCGCCCGCGGTCCCGCGCGTAGAGGCGCAGCGGGATGGGCGCGCGCAGGTGCAGCAGGGAGCGCACCAGCACCACGCGCCCGCTGCGCGGCACCACGAAGAAGTGGGTGCTGCGCGGGAGCGCGAAGTAGCGCAGCTCCGCGTTGGCGCCGGCGTCCGCGTCCTCGGCGCGCGCCTGCCACACCTGGGACTTGAGCGCCAGCGTCTCCTCCACGCGGAGCTGCGTGACGGCGGGGCGCGGCCCCCCCACGAAGCGCGGCGCGTTGTCGTTGTCGTCCAGCACGCGGACGGTGAGCGCGGCCAGCTCGGCGGGCGCGGCGCCGCGGGGCGCGCAGCGCTTGCAGCACAAGCCCAGGCGCAAGGAGTAGAGCGCCCGCGCCTCGCGGTCCAGCGGGCGGCTGGTGCGCAGCCAGACGCGGGCGGTGCGGGCGTGCAGCGACGCGCGGAAGTGCGCGTGGCCCTCGCCCAGCAGCTGCAGGTGCCAGCGGCGCCCCTGCACCTTGGCGCACCAGGGCTCGGGCCCCAGCCGCGTCAGGGGGATGCTCAGCCCGCGCACGCGCGTGCCCGCCGGGCGGTTCTCCGCCACGTGCCCGCCGAACGAGGGTGTCCTGCGCGGGGCGGCGCGGGCGGCGGCCAGAGCGCAGCAGAGCAGCAGGCAGCCGGCCGCGCGCCGCGCTCCGCGGGGACCCATGGCGGCTGCGAGCGGCGCTGCCGGTCGGGCGCGCTGCGCCTCCTGCCCGCCGCTCCCCGCGGCCAGTGGGCGGGCGGGGAGGGGCCGCGGCCGCGGGGCAGGGCCGGGCGCTGCGGCGGGGGCAGTCACCGCCCCGGCCCTGCCTTCTCCTTGTCCCGAGCTCACACAGCAGGAACTGCCGCGCGCGTCAGATGTGGGATGTCCCCACCGGGTTACCTACCCGCTAGCCCAGGTTACCCTTCCTCTGTCACAACCTCGCCGCTTGCTTTACCTCCTCGAGCCCCCCACCTTCCCCGGCAGCCGAGTTCTTCGTCCACTTACCCCAGGCACCGGCTCACAGGTGATGTCCCGCAGTCTGTCACATGTGTCGAACAGGCTCTCCCAGCGCTCGGGTGTCCGCTGAAAGTATTTTATTGTTAATTTCTAGATAGCTACGTATTATAAAATCCCAGTTCTGCCCTCAGCTCGTACTTGAGCAATGTCACTGGCCTAAAGTTACATCTTTCGTCACAATTAATCAGCTCCCTAATGCCTCCAGATTTGTAAAGGTAAAAGACATTGTTTTTGTGAAATGTAGCTTAACTAGCGATGTTTCTGCTAACAAACAGAAAGAAATAGAATCCAACGTTTATTTAACTGTGTTGGATTTTTGGCATAAGAGAGTAAAACTAAAAACCCAATAAAACTAAATTTCACCATTAAAGTTAACTGACTACATAAATCAAGCATGTTGCAGAAAAAGTTACTATATTAAGCAGTTCCTCTTTGAAACAGAATTGTGCTTTCAAGAATAAAGAAAAATACAATATAAAACAGGCGTCAGCTATATTTATGTAGCACATAAATCACTTATTTAATCTTAAGAATCATTCTGAGATTAAAGAAGAGCAAAAAAAAAAAAAAGATACTCTGTATTAGTCACATTATTCAAATTTTATGAGACTCTGAATAGTGGTTACTCTTCTTATAAAACAGACAGTGCATTTTCCTTATACTTTCCACCCAAGACTGTCAAAAACTTTATAAACACAATATTGTACCTTCCTGATATCCTTTCAGAGAAACTGGTTGCCTTCAGGGGGAAACAGAAATCCAGGATCAAGTAGGAAGACTATAGGAGACTCAGAATGAAAAATCCAAGTGCTCTATTACAAGAGTGATCTTCTCCAGTTCATCCTGAAAGTAATTAAGGAGATAATGCAAATTCTTAGGAGAACTTTTCCTCACAGAGTTCAAATGGCCTCGAAATCTCTGTATAAAAGCACCCTCCTCTGGGGGATGTTATCTTCAGTGCTTTTGTGGTGGCATTTTTTTTTTTGGTCTTAAAAAAAAGAAAATTTGTGAGGTCTATGGATTGTGTACAGAACAAAGGGCACTACAGATTGGGAAGGGAAGGACCCATAAGTTGGTCACAAAGATTTATATGGTTCCAGAATATAAGGAACTTCTCCAGCAGTTCCCTAACCAGTAGGATACTATGAAGAATCCACAACTAGTATTTGATCAAAACTTGATCAAACCATTTTGTGGGATCATTTTAGTGAGTTCTGTTCTCTGCATCCACTAGGATTTCTCTCTGTAAAAACCTGTGAAAATATATGAGGAACAGAACTACATTTCGAAAGGTCTTTCATTTCTGCATGAAAAATTCAACAGGCATTTTAATTAATTTAGACACAGATGTGGTTCTAACTGACTTTAGAGATGAGCCTCCTTCATGGTTTCAAATGCAGAATTCAATCTACATTATTTTAACCAGCGTGTAAACAGAAAACTCAGAGATTGCACAAAGTTTTTTTAGGAAACTAGAGACTTTATACTGTTGTTTGTTAAAAAATAAAAGGTTGTTGATTTTTATAGTTCACTGCCCTATGGTAATCACAGACAAATACTTGAGACTCTAATCCTATTACTAAGTCTGCAAATTAGTGGGAATCTAAATTGGTGCCCTGGATACTTGTACAGTCAGAATCTTTCTGACTTCAGCCCATCTCCAGAAATCCTGACTACATGGGCACTGACTTCACGATACAAGCTCCTCAGCTCTTCTACTTCACAAGTTTATTGAGACAGCAGATCTAGAGAGCATAATAAATTTTACACATCGTTTGCTTCCTTTTCCTGACTTTTCAACAGCACGCTCTGAGGTTCCGTCAGGGTTCTCTGCATGTTCAAGACCATTCTCCATTTATAGCAACACCCTCTATTTCTGCTAGCTCCAATTTTGGATTTGACAGTTAAGAAGCACCAGGTCTTGCACTAAAGCAAGAATTATTTTCTTCCTCCTGCCTTGAATTACATCTGTGCATCTTTTAATACAGTATTTACAAGTTTCCCTCTTTTTTCTCTGTAAAAGCCAGGACTTACAACTCTAAGGTACACCTACAAGCCTGGAGTACCAGGTAGGCATAGTTTCCGGAGGTCTCACATGACCAAAGATATCTAGTGGTCACACACAGCATCAAGCACAACTGACCTGCTGGTTACTGTGGTTCACCTGTGTGATGAGGTGATGGCAAGGCCAAGACAAAATCGTAATCTCTGTCAAAAATTATTAATTCATGTTTGAAAATTACTGAATTATAGTCTTTGTAACTTACTGATTTATAATATTAATGTAATTTTTTAAAGAAACATCATGCCAAGTATTTGATGCAGAATTTGCATTTTACAAATTAGATTTCCTTTAAAATATGCACAGGAAACACTCTGAGGAAAATCTTGCCTTAACCTTATGGAACTGCACTGTAAATACTGAGGCAGGAGAGAATGATGCTAATCATTCTTCCTGTTTTACATACACCTTGTAGCTGAGGGGCGGGATGGCTTAGGGAAAAGTGGCACAATTTACTTTGCTTTTGATCAAAAGGCAAATATGCCTGAAGCAGTGAATGCTCTTGACTACCGCATACTCAATAACTGGCTTTCAAGGGGGAGAAAGGGGCAGGAAGTCCCCTAGGGTCTTTTACTATAAATAACTATAAATATGTATCAATAACAGAATTAATATACACCTCTGGAAAGGTTCTGCCCTGCTCCACATCTAGACAGAAGAAGCTCCTTCTACACTATTTACTTCCCAGTCATGATTCCGCAAATGTCTTGGCACACAGCTCTGAGGATCCCACCCAAGGTGACAAGATAGTCCCTGTGCTATTTTACAGGGTTTGTACGTTGTCACTTTTTATAACAACATTTGTAGCTCCATTTTCTCAAATGCAAGTGTAAGTGATAATCCTTTCCTGTATAATTTTGCAAACTAAACCTAAATTATTCAGAAGTACAGCTGCTGTTGTCTTAATTCTTGCTAGCTCTTTATGCCGCTTTCTCACTATATTTCACAATTTTTTCTTGGCATGTAGCAGTCGAATGAGTGCAAGAAACACCTTCTGTCATGCTAAGAGCAGAATTCTTCCTCCAAAACTGAAAATCTGATTACATTTTCAATATCTTTCAGTATTTTATAACAAATACTTTCCAGTTTATTTCAACCAGCTGGAAGACCCTTTCTGCTGTTAAGCATAGTGTGCTACATACATGTCCAAGAAGGTTAGCATAAATGTTTTAATTACAATAATTTATGTAAATGGACATACTTCTTATGCAGTCAGAAACATCTCCTACATAACTGATAATCAAATTAAATGAGCTATACATACATATAAAAAAGTGAAATCTGAGGTGTGTTGAAATCAGACAATACAGTAAAAATAAATTCTCACTGAATAACACTCCAAGGGTATATGCTGTTTTCCCTGGCTGGTGCCTTACTACTCACCAAATTAATTACATTATTAATATTCTCAGTAAACAATTTGAAAATCTTTACAGAATAGCTTCTCTTAAAAATCCTAAGTTTTCACATGATAAAGTTTTTCTATTAATCAGAATTTTGACTTCTGTGACTGACACAGAGTCATTTAATTTGTTTTAATTTTGTAAGTGACTTCACACTACTCTCTAAACATCATTTTTCTCAAAACTATGGTTCCTCCCTATAACTGCCTTAATAAAACGTCTATGTGGGAAGTAGATTGCAGGAGTGTGCTCCTTAGATTTGATGGCACTACGGATTATATTCCTGCAAAACATTTGCTGTTTATCCTTTGAAATAAAATGTAACCACAAAAATGTAATGAATATTTTTTCCTTTTTTCACTCCTGTCTTTTACAATCTGAGATCTCCTCACATCTGACTCACACGTCAATGTCATTCCATTTCCAAACCTATTCTACTGTACTTTTACATTATTGCATACAAATCTTTGTAAATCCATGGCCCAGACTGGGCACAATGTTTCTCAAGACTGTATTTATTTATTTAGAGCCCACGACTGAGGCACCCATTCAGATTGTTGCATTGTAAATAATCCTTATTAGCATTAGGTGTTTGTTTATAGAATAAATTAAAGGGTAAATTTTCTATGGCTTCAGTAAACTTTGGAATAAGCATGATGTGATCATATAATAACTAATTAGATGGTTAAAATTCACTGTTAATAATTTAAGATTATGTATTTTGTTTTAACTGTTAATGTAAGTTTTTCTTCATTTCTCTCACATCAAATACTGAATTCAGTTGGGTTTTTTTTTAAGTATTACTTTTTAGAAACTGTCTTATTTCAGTTTCTGTAAGGTGGAAAAATATTGCAATGCTTATTTTGAAGGCACTGCAATGTTTGCTAATTTTCCTTTAAATTACAATGGCAATGTTTATGTGGTTAATTTTGACTAAAATTTTAATTTAGGCCGCTCAGCAAGGATTTCATCAAGCAAGGAATTCCAGTATATCTTCCAAGCAGCAGTACTAAACATAGAGTTTGCAGAGTGTTGTCATGGCCATAGGTATTTTATGTTGGTTTATTTACAGTTGCTTGGGGAAGGAGGTGTTTTGTTCATTAGTTTATTCATGCATTGCCATTCTTCTGTTATTACTACAATAGTGTCATTTTGAGGGTGATTATGAGGTTAATGTAAGCACTACTGAAAGAGACTATTGATAGTGATTAAAACCTTGTGGAAAAAAATCAGAAACATTTCTTGAGCCCTCTAGTGTTCGAAATTAAGTCTCAAAGGGCTTGGCAAGGAACCTGCTTATCAAAATTAATATCCTTGAGATTTTTACATATCCCAAATAGTACTGATAACTTTTCCTGTCACTCTACTGAATTACTAATGTACGTATAGTGCATTATTACCTGCAACCTAACTGATACTGAGCACCTTTCACAGCTGACAAATGTGTTCTTAAAGAATACAGAGTATTCCCTTTCAAAATACTATTTTTCTCCAGTCATTACAAAAATGTTATTATTTTAGTGCCAGACTGAACTATTTTTCATCCATTTAAAAAAATAAATTCTGCTAGAAGACTTCAGGAAATAATTTTTAGATTAATTTCACTACATTACATAAGTATAATAAAAAGAGAATGAATCACAGTAAGAGAGTCACAAAATGTTTCCTTTAGGGAACTGTCCTCTTTACTAAAACATTAGCCTAAATATTACATGCATGATCAGAACCTGACTTTTCAAATTCAGTAAATCATGGAGTGGATCACACATACTTAACCAATGCAATGTAACAAAAATGGACATACACCTATATATGAACATTTCCAGTTTCCTAATCTCAAAAAAACTTCCCGTTAATACTTTTCTGAAGGGTCTTGGTTCTCATATCAGCTGTCCTCTTCTTCATGCTTAGTCTTTCCATTTTGTGTCCTGTATCTTGTCTGTAATCTTTACCTGCTTATGCACCCCAACAACCTTTACACCAACAGTATATATAATAAATAACTGCTAGTACCAAATGTTGTGAGCATTCAGCAAGAATTACTTGACTTGCTAACAGCAAGACAAGACAGACAAAATCCAGCTGATAACCACTGTGTGTTATTTAGGTGAGCTCGGTATAGCTGCACCAGTCTAAGCTTATGAGACAACAACCAATCTCATGCTATTTAGCAAGGTTTGATGTGACTGATAATGGGAAGAATTACTACTATTAGTATATCAGAATATATAAGATACAGTATTTCTAGAACAATGTATATCATGTTAATAAACAGCTTGAGATGGTTGGGTATCTCAAAAGATGCTCTAAAAATATAAGAATTGTTACCACATCAGTTGTGTTTAAATCAATCAAATTTTCCTTTCAATGACATTAATTTTAACACCTGTTGAATTTGCTGATATTCATATCTGTGAAATTTGACCTCATGTCTCAGGTGGGAAAAAAAATCGTAGCCACACAATGCTATAGAAAACTTCACTACCACAACAGAACCCTATTTTTTGCCTTTTAAGCCCTCATTGGCCAAGCAACAAAGCCTAAGTTTTCAAACATCATTCAACTTAGGGGCATTCAATAGCACAGTTTGCCCTGGAAAATGATGTCTGTTGAAGTACCTCAAAACAGGATATACCAAAATAAGGGTCTTAAAATATATATTTTTAAATTATACACTATACATTTATATTTTAAAATATAGTGTATAGAGAGATTAATTAGCAATATATAACATTTTCTATTCTACACACAGTATGTTTGTTATGAAATGTAGTTAATTATATAGTACTTATATTACACATATGATATACAATATATACCAGGTTGCACTCTAGGAGATGCACAGTTATCAGAAAAGAAGTTTAAAAAAACAGAAAAAAATCTTTTTAACGCATTTCTGTTTACCATTCTTCATCAATGTAAATGACACACAGAACTCTGGGGACATATCAAATATGTATAAAACTTTCAGGAATCCACTATTTCTGCATCTTAATTAAAAGTCCTGAACACTATAAAGTAACTCGACCAGTATTGAAAAACCTGTATCCATTCTTTCATGTTTCCTCATTTAGAGCTGTCCAATTTGCAGAGGTAATGATACATACCTCTAAGCAGATGAAAAAGAAACTAGGCAGCTGAGTAGCCAAAAATTAAATACAACCAAAAGCCCTGTGCTACATGCCTCCAGTTCTTTTTTAATGAACCAAACTCTCCAGTTTTGCTTCCTGAATCTCATATTGCGTTGACAATAACTACAACGATACCTTCTCAAAACATAAAAACTCATCAACTGCCAGCTCAGTGCTAATAAACTCATTTAAAACAACTTATTAAGACTTAACCTTTAAGTGTGTTAGCAAACAATATGCAATCAAACATGCAACACAAATATCTATAAAGCTAGATGAAGTATTAGGATTACAGCAGCTTTCTCTGACTGAAGCAAAGCATATGGTGGTATAATGGAGCATGAATTTACAGCAACAGAGATGTAAAATACAGATTAAAGCTTCATCTGCGAGAACATACTGCACAGCAAAAAACCCCAACAATTTCCGCATTTTCTTTTTTTATGGCATGATGAGCAACAAATACTCTTTTGTAGAACTAGGGCTCCCTCTGCTGCTAACATGGAAGTAAAAACCAAAATCTTCCTTGAAATCTGCTACAGACATGCCCCCTGAAATAGACCTTGATTTTATATTTATCAAGTTTCTGCATTCACTGCAGGAGTTCTTAATGAAAAGTATTAATGAAACAAGCACTTGATACTTTTTGTTATTTTTTTAAAACTAGACCAGAAATATTAGGTAATATATCTTTATAGAAACCTCTATTTTTAGGAAGTTGTGACTTCTTCATCCTGGTAGAACAGCTTTTGGTGTTTAAGTTGTTTCTTTGGTTAAATTAAATCTTAAAGTATGAGTGAAAACCATACAGCCTTTACTAAGGATGTGTGACTGACCAACATTAACAGCCGAAATCTGAGATGTCAAAGTTACTTATTTAATATGATTGAAGCTATCAAGTGAGTATGTTGACAATAGTCACTTTGAATTGACATTAGAATGACTTTGTACCAAGTCTGATCACGGCCAGTACCTTCTGTCAGCTTTGTACACTCTTAGACTCCAGAGACAGGGCCAGACCTCATAGCTGAGGGGCAGGAAGCCCTATCATTTCATGCTTTTTTTAGTCCCAATTGCCAACTGTGGATTGAACTTGAAAGCAGTGGTCACAGCACAGTAAGTTATTTCTTGTGGAGTCGCAGCTGGACAGAACTTGGGGAAATGCCAGTCAATGTTGCACATGTGGGAAGCTTAACCAAATCCTCCCCCCCCGCCTTTTTTTTTTTGAGGACATCAGAGGACCTATAGGAGACACACATCCAAAGCGCTATCAATCCAAGGCCAGTGGCTATGATAACGATAGTAGACTACAAGGATAGAGATAAATGGATGTACTAAACCAATGCTGCTTCTATCAGCGTAGTAGCAGCTTACCTGGTATAACATACCCGTTCTGCACTGCATCCTCACAGACGCGGAGCCAGAGCGCAAGCAGGCCTGACCTGGCCCTGATTCGGGCTCCTTACGTCAGCAGCTCTCAAAAGAGGGGCTGTTACTTTCCCCCACTTTCTCTTCACAGCATCACCGCTGCTACAGCTACGATCACTGCGCTGGAGTGAAGGCACATGCCGGCTCACGAGCCTGAGCAGCCTGGAAATGGCAAGGAACAGGCGAGCACGTGCACCAGAAGTTTGGGCAACACTGTGAACTACTGCATGGAGCAGGGCTGGAGAGAGCTGGGGGTCAGGGTGGAGCCACCCAAATCCCCGGGGAGGATGAACACCCCCCGGCCTTGATGAACACCCCCCGGCCTTGTCCCTCGGCCCGCCCCGACGGCCCAGGCCGGGCAGGCGGCGGGCGCCTCAAGCGGGCATGAGGCGAGGCCCCGCCATCAGGAAGCCCCGCCCTCACCCGCTCGGCAGCGCGCTCGGCGGTGGATTGGTAACGCCTGGCGCGGCGGCGCAAGCGCGGTTTGGCGCGGGCGCTGCGGCTGCGCGGCCGCCCCTCAGCCATGGCGGACGAGGAGCTGGAAGCGCTGCGGCAGCAGCGGCTGGCCGAGCTGCAGGCCAAGCACGGGGTAAGGTGCCGCGGCGCCCGCCCCGCCAGTGTCCCCGATCCTCGCCGCAGGGCCGGGGCAGGCGGGCGCTCGCCGGGTGCGGCAGGGCCTGTCCCTCCGCCCGAGCCTCTCTCGGGCGTGTGTGGCGGCCGCCCCTCGGGAACGCAGGAGGGGGAACCGGAGAGAGGAGGGGGCGCGCCTCGAGGAGGCCTCTCCGTGAATAACGGCTTCGGCTGGAGGCCGGCGGGGGGGAAGCGGGAAGCGGCCCGGCCGTGCCCGGCGCTTTGGCTGGAAACGCTTGCGGCCTCGGTGACTGGCGCCCGGCGGGGGCAGTGGGGTGAGGGCCCGCCGCGCCCCCGCCTCTCCTGCTGCCTGCCTTGGGTGGTTCAGCACACAAGCGTTCCCTCCTTCGACCTTTTTTCATGCCACTCACAACTTTATGGATTTCCATCATCAGTCCTTTCAGTCATCTCTCTTTTCAGAGCTGAAGTGTATCGGTGTTGTTTCTGTGAAGGGATCTCTATGCCTATGATCAGCCGCGTTTTCTCTCTATAGTTTCTCGTTCTGTTTTCACACTTTGAAATATGACCTATAAAATTTGAGGTGCAGATTCAACATAAAGTTAATTTTTTTTCCTCTTTTTTCGTTATGTGCTTCTGAATAGTCAGTTGCCTATATTAGTCCCAAAATACTATGCTAGGATTGTGTATTTATCAACAGAGAAGAAAACAAAGTGTTACATCAAATTTTATTTGCCCTTAGTTTACTTTAATGGGTTTAAAATGCTTTTGTCTTATTGTCTGGGCTTTGGGAAAGTTTATTATCTTAGACCTGACGGGGAGGCCTTTTAACGTCCAGACCCACAACAATCTCTGGATAGATCCAGTAGCACTAGTCATCGCACTAGTTGGCATTACTGCTTTGTGAGGAAAGCACAGTATGGCATATTTATTTGCTAGGGTAGCAGATTCTTACTCTCAGGATCTCATCCATGGTCAGGCGGGTTTCGCAGGCAGGTTTAGCTTACGTTGACTGCTGGAATATTTAAATTACTGTCCTGTGTGGAATGTTTTTGGATGATCGTATTTACTCTGATCTCATTCTTTAGGATCCTTCTGGTGATCCATCGCAACAGGAAGCAAAACAGAGGTATAAATGAGAACTACTGACTTTTGGTCTTAAATCTAATAGTTTTGGACCTTTTGAGTATTTAATTTCTTTGGAATACTCACCTGATTTTTTTTTTTGTTGTTGGAAAAACCACCAACAAAGAAGCTGAAGGTCTAATCCAAGGATAGGTAAAATCTGATTGATCCAAGTGTGGCTCCCAGGCCATGACTATTTGGAGGATCTACAAGAGAGCTGTCAGGCAGTCTGAACCCCAGCTGGGTGTGAGGGTGTGGAGGAAAAGAGCAGTAGCAGCTCATTTTTGCTTTGGGACTCAGCTGAGTACAATAACTTCATGACCCTTACTGATATAACAGGATGTTTTTGGGAAGCAGCATCATTCCCACTGTCATCCGCTTCTGGAACTCAGAAACCTTGGCTTTTCAGGGTTGGTGAGAGTTGGTCATAAGAAAATCTTGAAGGCTGGCAGAACTCTTCCCAAACTGGAGTTCTGTCTGGGTGATGAGTTTGGGTTTGGCTCTGTTAGTGCAATGGGAACATGCTTTCCTAGTTGAGTTGATTTTTCTGGGACATCTATTGCAGTTAAAAAAATGAAACAGAATTATTCGTGTTAGAGCTTAGTGTGGAACCAGCGTTTAGTATTTGCACTAAGTAGAAAATTGAAAATAAGTGTTTAAAGAGCTAGACTTGGCACACAGTTAAACTTTCTATTAACTGAAATGCACAAACTAAAATTCCAGTTTTGCAAATACTTAGTCAAATACTGTAAGTATATGAAGACTTACTGAAAAATTCTGAAGAAATAATGAGGTTTGGTTCTGTCTTGCAATTGCATGGACTGTTCCTTATGCCTGCTCTACCATACACGGCCTTTGGTGAAATTCCACATGGAACTGAATGCAAAATCTCTACAGTGGGTAGTACGGCTTTTGTCTTTAAAAATGTAATAATAAACAGTAATAAGGTGTAAGTAGTGAACTCCATCTTGATTTCTTAGAAGACGTCAGCTATGTAACTTTGTTAAGGTACATAGAGCTACTCATGACAGAAAACGCTATAAAAGAAATCATGTAAACATAATATTTGAAGGGACCTCAAGAAGTCACTGACATGAATCGAAAGCCTTCTGCAGTTTGCTGTTTTGTGCGTATTATTCTATTATTCTAGGTATTTGAAATTCTACTTTTAATGTGTGGTTAATTTTTCATGACAGGGAAGCAGAGATAAGAAATACTATTTTAGCTCAAGTTCTTGATCAAGCTGCTCGTGCAAGATGTAAGTATCCAAGTCAATTTCTAATAAACTCTCATTTAGTGTACTCCAGTGCTGCGCAGATCAAGCACGTATGTGCTCGTATAGAGACTCGACTAGAAAAATATTGTTGATGGGAAGATAAAACTATTACAGCTTTTCAGTTGGTGATGTCAGTGACTGGAGGGGAGGGGTTAACTGACACCTGAATGATGTTAATCAAAATTTTTTTTTTACTTAATAGTAGGAATTGTAGTGAAAGTCAAAATTAGTTAATCTAGTTAGGAACAAATATTTAGAAGTAAGAACTATAACTATCTTATATCTTTATTTTATATAAATGAAAATGCCTTTTCAATTTATTTCATGACCCTGTCACAAAGAAGACTCTTTCATAGGGACATTTGTTATTTTTTAGTTACTAGTTGGAGGTATTTGAGTATGTTTTAAAACAAAATGAACAGAGCCTGTTTTTGTTGCAGTAAGCAATTTAGCACTTGTGAAACCAGACAAAGCAAAAGCAGTAGAGAATTATCTTATACAGATGGCAAGATTTGGACAGCTAGCTGGAAAGGTGAGTTTTTTTTCTAATTCCTTCTTGCATATATTAGTTTTCAAATGTAATTCACTAAAAAAATCTGGATGTTTTTAATATCTGTAAATTAAATAACTGGAAAAGGCAATTGACAGCTTCTAAATACTATTAGGTAATTCCATCAAACACTTTTATAAGAAGGGAAAGTGTGATTCAGTTTGATACTAAGCAACTCTCAGAATGTGTTTATATGGCTTCTCTTTTGCCTTCCTAGGTATCGGAACAAGGTTTGATAGAAATACTTGAAAAAGTGAGTCAGCAAACAGAAAAGAAAACAACGGTAAAGGTAAGCTTCATTTCCTAAATGTAATTTTGTTATAAAATAGAGCAGAAAAATTGCATGTATTCGACCATTTCAGTTCAGGGTAGAACTTAACTTTGTATTTACCACCTCTCTTACCTACACTGATAAGTACTGGGATTAAATCATAGCAGTCCTTATCAAAAGTATAATTTGCAGGTACTAGCACTGGGCTATCAGTGTTCTGCTGTGAGACAGACTGAGCTGTGTCTGTCCTGTACCATTATGTCAGACGAGGACTGGAGGGGGTGCGTTGTGATGGGGTGAATGTTCTGCTCCCATCTAACGTATTCATTGTCAAATGCGTGGAGTTGGAAAGGCTTGTTCTGTGTCGGATTTACTGCGCTCCTTCTATTTTCACTTCATATATTTCATTTTAGTTCAACAGAAGGAAAGTGTTGGATTCTGATGAAGAGGATGATTATTAATACTACTGGAAGACTGCCAAACAAAAGGCCTGGAAAAAGGCAAGATCCTGTTATCAGGCAGAATGCAAGATCTGAAAATGTTTACGCTTGTTTACTTTTTTTTTAAAATAAAAAGGCCAACAAATGTCTTGTAAAATAAATCTGATAAGGGGATTTTATAACTTAAATTTTTGTAGTATAAGAGGCCTGAGCAGTGTGGAGTTCCCTGCTGCTCTGTTAGCATGAACAGTTTGTTGCCCCTTACTCAGTTTGTAAGCTATCCTTTCAGCAACTGCACACGCTTAACTGGCTGCTGTTGGAGATGAGGAGGAGCTAAGTGGAAAGCTGGGAACAGCCACTCCCTCTAGGAGTTTAAAGCCTTACCTCCAGGCTCTAAATCACAGCAGCATTAGAAATGAGATTTCCTGAGCCCCCGAGGGAAGCCTATCCAGCAGCTTACTGGCTCTCAAGTCCTTACTGTAAATTTATAAAATAAAGTGAAGGTATCAAAGTAGCGTTTGGATCAGAGGACTTCATCAGGCAGTCTGTGTAAAGAAGTTGTAACCAGCATACAATTGAACCGTTCCCCTATGAAATAATCAAGCTATCTCAAAAAAAGCGCAAGTTAACTGTGTAATACAGCACTGTTCAGACACTTGGTATCGTATATTCTTACAACTACCTCCATTTTTTATCAAATGGCTGGAGTGTTTCTTACCTTGAAAAAAAAAGACCTTTTCCCTAAACTTTCTGCAACTCCTGCATGCATAAAGTAAAACCGAACTTGTGCTATATGTTTATTCAAAAATATGGTTATGGAACTAAGTAGGATAAATACTGTAATGTGTTGACAAACACTACCACCACAAAACCCTTTTCTGACATAATTTAACAGGAACATGTATGATCCCAGCTGCAGTGTTTTTTGGAACACAATAAAATTGTTTAAAGTGAGCACTACTGGGTGTTTTTCATCTTGTGTAACAGTTGTTATTTTTGTTTCATTTGGACTAGACTGGGAATTTTGCTTGTCTATGTGTGTAATCAGGATTACTTAATTTTAGTAATACCATGGGTGTATGCTAAATTTCTTTAGACTAATGACCCTTTACCAGTGTGAAGAGTTTCAAGCCAAGGTGTGGTGAGAGATGGTTTCAAAGTTTTCCCATTAGGGCTACAGAGACATCCTAAGGATCCATGCTTCACATTCCCATTCCGAAGTTTATCTAATTCTACTTGCAACAACATAAGCTTTATTGCCTTGCTGGTCTTCTGAAATGGCTGTTCCAGAATCTTGGTTGTCAAAATGTGAAGTAAGGCTTTGGATTTATTTTAACTTACAACCTTTTGGAGATTAAACTGGACTGTACAATAACATGCTTTGCTGACAAATTGCAACTGTCATGAACTTGACTTCAGTATATTTGCACTACAGATAGCTAGGGGAAGCTTCCAGGGGTACTCCCTTCAAATCCTATTCCAGTTTAGCCTTTGATCATAATATCTTTGAATAATAAGGTATTTTTTAATTACAAGCTTGGTTAACCATGTCAAAGGAAACGTGCAAACTATTTCATTTACCTAAATAATTTGTTAGTCATTATCTTCCCATCCAGATTATAGTGGAAGTGGCATTTAAGTGGTTTTCTTATACATACGCTATACCTCCAAAATGCCTGGAAATAAGCTTTATCCTAGACTGAACGCTGAATAAAACTGAAACATAGCTCGGTCACTTAAGTGGCATCGGGTTCACAAGGACAACTGTTCTGATACTGTAACGGAATAGAAAATTCAGGTTAACTCTAATAAATTTGTACTTTTTCTATAAAACTCTAAAGAAAAAAATATTCTCCTGTGAGATGTCTTAAAATACATATTTTGTTAAAAAATACAGTAGGCAATATGCACCAAGTCTGCATTAAGATGCCTTAGTAAGCTACTATGTTTTTTTTTTTCTTGCAAAGTTTATATTTCGGGGGGTTGGGGAGTTTTTCAAAGGCAAGTGCTACTTTTAACACTTGGCCAATTCTTAAATTTTGAACGTAAAATTAACCAATAATTATATAACCATTCATTGTACGCCTCTATGCCTTAAATCCAAAACCACGCAACCTAGTAATAATAATCCATGAATGTAGGAGGGAAGGTCATACTGAACTTCAGAGTAAATTCCAACAGATCCCTCAAGATACACATAGACAACAAGGTGAAGTCTTCACATGCCTACAAAAACAAAAGCAAGGAAATCTGCATGAAAAGACTTAACACTGAAAAAAGCACTCAAAAAACCCAGCATTTTCAAGAGTTATTTTACTGTTTTTTTCTTTCCAGTATTTGGCACAAATCCAAGGCACATTAGAAAATCAGATGAACTCATAAATTATTAGAAAAATAAACACATGACCCTCATATCTCCAAATGTCCATATGTGCACTTACTGCACATTTTACCTCTTAGATTAAAAAGTTAATTGAAAAAATCACCAGTATGTCTTCTGGGTTTGTACTTTGCCAGGCAGTTTACTAATACCGTAGTTAAAAGAAATAGAATTATTCATACAAATAGTTTATAAAATAAAATGCAAGCTGGATGTGATGAGCCCAGAATAAAAAATACCGCACTGAGAAACCTGGCTTGTGCTATTTACACATTCCCCTATCATAACCGAAACAGTAGAAAAGAAAGTCCAAATCTAAGCAGCCATCTGATGGTTACTTGCGAGTTTTTAATTCTTCAGTAATCACCACTAGGAATGGGGTTATATTTGGCCTTTTCCAACAAATGCTTACTGATGTGCGAGGTACCTTTTGTAATTGGGAGTTTCACCTTTTTAAAGAGCAGTCCAGAGCAGGCTCCTAAGCAGCAGTTTTGTCTGCAGATGTTGCCGTTGCCCACATTCAGAATCATAAATATTTGTGCATTTTTGCAGGACTTGCTTTAGAAGAAGGAAAAAAAAAAAAACAAAACAAACCCAACTTAAAAAAATGTTGTGTGTCCTTATACATGCTTGCTTCTGCATATTTTTTTTGATCAGGCTGTGAACAGGGAGTCCAATGTTTAGCTTTGTCAAGGGCTCTCTACTTTTTCCCAGTATCTTGACTCCTGTATAAGAACTTGATCTTGCAGACCCAATACAGGGGAGCATTGCAAAGAAATTAGCAAGGATTACATCCCTTCACATTAGTAGCACATATAAATCTCTAATGTGGCATCGCGGATGTTGGGGACTATTGTTTTCCCAGCTACTGAAATATACAGAAATATATACTATAATGGTTTGTAACACTACAATAAAAATAGACACATTTCAATTACCTCTGGCAATAAATACCTTGTTATCCAATATATCTTTATATATATAAATATATATATTTATATATACTTATCCAATGTAGTGATAAAAACTGAAAATGCAAAAATTATTCAAATACTTTTAAAAACAAAGTGGGTAGCTGAAGAATACAATACAGGGTTTGGTTTGGTTTACTGTTACACATATTTTTTTCAATAAGTGCTAAGCAGAATAGGAAAGTAATTTTGCTGTCTACATCTTGGTACATCCCTCTTTGTTGAGATCAGTAATGATCTGACTGTGTAGTTACCTCCAACATAAACACAGGATTCAGTCTTCGAAAGTGCTAGAAACATTCTGTCTCGGCTGAGGAGTCATCCTTGTATTCTGTTCTGAAGGCAGGCTTGCGAGCGGCACTGAATTCTTTGATATACGGTGAAGGGTTATTGAAATTAACACCACCTAGTTCCTCAGCTTTTGACATCAAATTTGCGCTTCCTTGTCAATGTTTTGAAAGCAAGTCATCACAGCAGTCTCTTGATTGTGAAATGCTTGGATTTCTAGGGCTGGATAAACTATTATCGCTGACATTCTCTGCTGAAAGTGGTACATTAACAGTGTGTCTTCGGTGCATTAATTTACTCCTGTGAGGAACTTCTATCATGTCATCATGTTTCACAAACTCACCACTGCATCCTGTGTCAATAATCTTAACTTTGCTCTGGTCCAGCGTTTCAACAGATTTTAACTTGCTTTTATCAAAGCTTTTAATTGCCAACTGTGAGGACAGAAAGATGGTACGTTAAAAGCATTGCCTACTTTCTTCATTACAAAGAAGTAAAATTGATAATTATATTCAAGAAACACTGTATTACATTAATTTCATGGTATTCTTTATACTGAGAACACAGCCAAGGATTACAAATAGCACACTTTGTAGGACAGTAATTATATTTGGTCTACATATGAGAAAACAAGAAGAGGCCAACTTGCCCCAGGCTACGCATAAATCAGTACCAGAACTGAAAAGATAATGAAGGCATTCCAAAACTTATTTTCACTGCATTGTCCCAATATCATCCTAACTCTTCTAAACATCTTTTTTAATGCAAGTCTCAAGGTATTTGAAATTAACAGCCATTTCTTTCACCATTGAGAAACGTGTAAGTAGTAACACAGACAGGCTCAACCAGGCGCTGCTGAAGGCAAAGGCAAAAACTCCCTGATTCTAGGTCTTACCTGTCAGGGAAGAGACACCCACCCTCCCCCACCCCCCTTAATGACTCTTTTCGGTCATTCCAACTACTCTTATCTTCTATTACCATATCTGCTCCTGATTCTTCCTTTTCAGAGTGGGTGGCTCTCTTCAATTACTGGCCACTCTGCAAATGTTAAAATAACTAAGAGAAAAAAGAGAATCCAAGCATGCTAATGACAGATTTTCTAAGATAAGAACTAAAGGCAAAAATTAATTACAATACCCTTTTACTGAGATAATGGCAACAATCTTCAAAAAGTTTCAGACAGAGATTATACATGTTTAAACCCACTAACAATGTAGAGCTGTGTGACTTGGAAATTCTCAAAGCCACGACAGTTGCACACGGTTACAGCGCTATATATCATGGTCACATATTAGGTTCTTGACACCTGCTGTACTTGCATGACATACTACCTTCAGCAATCCACAATTATAAAATCTAAATCCCACATTTAATTAAATAGTGGGACATTATCATTAATACTAGAAAGAATTAATAAAATATTACAGTTTCATAGCATTAATTTGGCATTCTCAAAGCTCTATGCAAATGTTAAATCTCATAGGGGCTCTATGAAATAGAGCAGTATTCCATTTTCTAGATGGAGATGAGCGGCAGAGTCTACATTTCCAAGGCTACATCAATCTAATGAGCAGCTACTGAACTAAAACTGTTTTGAAGAAAACTGTTTTGTTTTGAATAAGTTCATTTTTCTCTTGCTTTAGTATGCTGAAATGGCTCAGCAAAAGGCCCAATGAGAGTCAAAGCCAGTGTAAAGGAGGCAGAGGGAGCACATGCTCTGGGTGGAGGGCAGCATCCAACAGTCAGATTGCCGTAGGGTGCCACAGATGAATTGATTACATGTATTTGTGTCCCAGCTGGCAATGCAACGTGCAGTTTGCTATCACCCTTGCAAACAATCTCCTCCTACAAGCAGACTCATCATGCAACTCCCAGTTTTAATCTACTGAAAAATTTCTGTCTTGTAAATAGCATCTCTGCTTGGCTACAGCTCTGATAAGCTGTAGGGAGTTTTTCAAGCCTTGGTATAACCTAGACTTTGCTAGATATGACACAGAAAACAATACAGAGATGAAGCCTGCAATAAGAGGCTTAAGAGGTTTAAAAGTAAGAATGAGATGTTTAAGAAGTGTTATAGAAGCACCACTGAAGTTTGAACAATGATGAAACATTAACAATTTAGCAAACAGGTCAGAACTTTTGGGATTCACCAACCCCTACTAGTAAAAAAACTTTCCTGTTGTATGTATCTATAATAGCAGACAAAACAAACAGATTTGCTGTATTATACAAATAATTCAAGCAAGTATTTCCACTTACCTGATGCAGTAACTGATAGTCAAAATTAGGGACGCTTTTATCTCTTGTTATTGTTCTCCGTAAATGTTTTGCTCTAAAAAATATTTTAAAAAAATTAAATTTAACTACATCAATCTGTCCACAAAAGTCCGATCACAGAACATCCACGAGGTGGCATTATCTCAACACAGAAAGGCTACTCTCTGACACCACCTCAAAATGACAGCCTACTAAGTATTTCCTATATTTTATCACAGAATATACACTAACATTTAAAAAGATCAGAGGCAAAACCCAACCACTGAGTGAAGCACTGAGATAATATTTTTAAGGCAGTCTGCCTCTGAAATTCTTAATTTATGGTACACCAAGTATTAGTGCAAAAACAATGTTAAATATGTTTGCAAGCGCTCCTTCACCAGCCAGCTTTTCCCTCCTGCTGCGCACATCGCTGCTGTTCACCACCAATGAGTATGTCATGCCTAGAACATCTGTCTGGTGATATGAATGTGCATGCCTCAGAGGATTAACAGCTACTATCACATTAGTCATGTGATTTGTAACAATGCTTGACCCACTTTTGGGCTTTATTAACAGTTGTATTTCTTGTTCGCTTATGGGAAACAATAAACGTACTTCTGAGGAAGCTTCTGTGCTTACTTGTTAAATCTGTTAATTGATTGGACCAGTTGAAGTTGTCTGCTTATGGGATCGTCAGCTTTCTCACATGGCTTAGAATTCACTAAGGGTTTAAAAGAACAGGCAGCTAAAATTACAACCAAGTCACGCATAAGAATTAAAAAAACACAGTTCTGAATGAAACGTGGCATCTACTGACATTAGGTTTAAAATTTTACAGTAAAACTATTAAGAGTAATAACTTGAATCAGAATCGCAATTTATCTTTGGAAATTTTAAAGCATTTTACGTTGCAGGAGCAAGCATTCTTCATCAGATTAGCATAACTGGCCAAGCTTCTGAAGAGGCCATGGAATTCTGGACTTTGAGGCCCTTCGTTCCAATTTTTACAAACCTGAATTAGTTAACACACAGATGCTATACCACCTCTTCACTAATATTACCTACTTATGTCTTCTATTGTTCTTTTAGAACTATTCTCATAATATTTGAAAAGACTATATCAATCTTCGGCATCAGCGTACTGTGGTTAATTTTGGTTTTGTATTAATAAAACATTCACAATCTTTCCTAAGGAAGCAGAGAAGAGTTATTTTGAAAAGCCTAACTAAGACTCATGGATGCTGAAATGGGCACTCCTGCACCTTGTCCTGGTTTGGCCCTCTTCCCTAATTCCTGCTCCTGCAGCCTCACTGTCTTCTTTCCACAGTTCTGGTGGCAGCAGATCCTTTACTATGCTGAGTTGTCTTGCTCACCACAAAACTTGTTACACCCTTGCCCCAGGTTAGTTAACTATATCAGCTTGAAAATCAGTCTGAAAAACTTCTGAGCCAGCACAAGGAAGGTAGTGGATACGCAAGACCAGAAGCTGAGGCTGAGAGGGAAGAGGTGAGGATGGAGGGGGAGTAACATCATCTCTTAAGTGGCAATAAGCCATTACATCAGCTCAGCTGTACTGTTAAACTGTACCATGTGTCTCAACATATTTGCTTAGACTGCACTATATGCTGCCATTTACTGAAAGACATTCTTCTGCAAACCGTGCTTAATGGTTCAGACAGTTGCCTTTGTAGCTCTTGTTTCTGTCCCATAATATGAGAGATGGTAACTAATGAAAGAGTCACTCCCTAGCCTGCCTAGGGCAATGCAAATGACAACTAGAGGTGATTTAAATTAATCTGGTTTACTTTGCACTGAAATGGACAATTATTACATGGTTGATTATATGATGGCAAATGTGGAAGCATGTTTTTTAACTTTAAATGGTTTTGTATGTAAAATTCCCCCCCCACGCACCAAAAAAAGTGAAAACTGAGTTTGAAGTGGTCGTGAATATAATACAAAGTCTGTGGCACTTAGTTATCAGTATTGTAGGTGTTACCTGTAATAAATATGCAAAACAGTTGTCTGTTCTTTAATTACATATAAATCAATTACATAAAATATTTGATGTAGTCATACATGAATTCCTAAATCCCTTTTTATTCATACCAGTGGAAATATGACACGTACCTTTTTTTCTTATCTTGATAGCAGCATGCTGCTCACACTCCTTTGCTCTCTCTGCTGCTGCAGGTACATAGCTTGGTGCTGTTTCCAGCAACTTAATGATATTTGAATTCTTAAAGTTTCCATTTTCACCATTATTAAAGAAAAAGAAAAACATCAGTACAATTTAGTATTCTAGTCTATGCAGAGTGTGTTAATTAGTTGCTGCCAAAATGAATGTAATGAACACAAAAATCCCTCACTATAAATACAAACTTTAAATTGAATCATTTTGAGTAGGGACAAAATCAGTGTTTCACAAGTTGCACTGTACCGGAGTGATGATTTTGTAGTCTTGACCTATTAAACTGTATTATTTATGGTTAAGCTAATTTCAGTTTAAATGGTAATGCACATACTAAAATTGATTCAGTACAGAATTTTGTGGTCATTATGCTACATCTCAGAGGCTATTTAAGCACATAAAGATAGGGACCATGCATCAAACCATTTAAAGAGTGAAATAATTCTTTATAATCTAATATTACATATTATGTTATTGCTCTTAATAAAGGGGAAGGTCAGAGTTATCGATGACAAGATACAAGGTATCAGAAGGCATGAAGGGCAAAAGATGGTTGGTGGAACAAGGAAGATTGCTAGCAGTGTAACTGATTAGTGAAAGTTGTTCATTTTCCTACAATCAACATTTCCTCTGCTCTCTCTGCCATTAGTAGCATAGATTTTGATGTCATTTTCATTCACATATGTGCTGTCACTCTTTCCTGACTCATCCTTTTTGTCTAGGATAACTTATTTTAGAAACACAACAGGTTTCATATACCACAGGTATCATATTGTACATTGTACAATAAACAGGCATCTTAGTCTTTATATTATGCATAATTATTAAATACAGAAGTCTTGGCAAATATTGTTGTGACAAATAGTTGTATTTGTTTTCTTTCCTACATTATGCATATGGAACTTTAGGAAAATCTAACCTTAGAGATGAGCTTTCTGCACTCACCGGCTCAGCACAGTCTGCTGGGGTACAGTTCCTTTCGTTCCTTATGTGCGTCATCGCACCATTCTGAAGCAGCAAGTCTACCAGAGCTTCATTCTTTCCTATCACGGCCTCGTGCAGGGCTGTATTTCCTTTGGCATTAGAAAGGTTAACAGAAGCCCCATGCTGGACAGCAAAATAAAATTGAAGTTATAAAGAGAGAGTAGCATGAAATGGAGATAGTGCATTACTGTTCTGTTTTTCTCTCCTTTTATTTTCAATGTATGAATGAGAAAAATGCAATAGAAGCCTTGTACCTGTATACAAACACAGAAGGCATACGCTAGCAATCACCAGTTCAACAATAAGCCACCTGATCATATTATTTCCTCCTCTCTCATAGCCACATCATAGATCAGCTTGTTTCATTTTTGCATGTATCTACTACATATTCCAAGATTAAGAGATATTTAAAAAAACAAAACAAAAACGCAAAAAACCCTATGTGATAGAAGCATAAGCAAGAAAACCTAACACCTGCCACAAAAAAGTTCCATAAAAACAGCTAGCTGTACAATAGTAAAGTAATATTTATATAATTAAAAAAACATGAAGGGGAGGGATTGAAAGGAGTGAAATAACAAATACTCTTATTTTTCCCCAAGTAGTTTTGACAGAGAAAAGCATAACTAAAAATACTGATCCTGAGTACTGGATACGCACAGGTATCATGTAAGAAATACTATTCTGAACATTCTGTTTTCAGTGATCTTACCTGCAACAACAAGGCAGTAGTCTCATACTGACCATTCAAGCATGCATAAATTAAAGGAGTATTTCCATATATATCCTTTTTATTGTGTTTAGCGTTGTAATCCATCAGACACTTTACCACCTATTGAAAGAAGTAACAACTCTTTAATTTAAGATACCAGCTAACCACAATAATGCAGTGAAAGCCCCTCCTCCTTTTTTTTTTAAACATTTTTTTTAAATCTAGAATGAAGAAGAGATGGAAGAAAAAAGGATGGAGAAAACAAGTCTAATCTTTGCCAAACAGATGATAACCACAAGCATCTCTTCCTATCATACTAATTTTCATATTTTACCACACACTTTTAAAAAAAACCCTTAAGCAACTGAAAGGCCAGAAAATAAAACTCGAGGTATGTGAAAAACATACACAATCAATAACTTAACAAAACATCAAAACCAAACCACCACAGCAACAGTATCCTCTCCCCCTTTCTGAACTCATCAGAACACTTGAAAGGAGTTCTTTATGTTGTAAATACTCCGTGAACTAACCTTCATTAACCTACAAGTTTGAGTTGTATTTTCGTATTCTTCTTGCTTCCCTAGTGCTTTGTCTCCCCCATCACCTTCACAATTCTCTCATTTTTATTGTTTTCCTCTTGCAGTCCTCTGCTCCTTATTCTTAAAACCCTAGTTTTCCACTTTTCAGCATATTCCCACTTGCCTGTCTGAACCTGCTTTTTCATGATCATTATTTTTCCCCTCTCACTTATTCTCCCTCCCGTATTAATCTTCTCCCCTCACTAGCTCAGGCTTCTCCTTCACTGATCATGCTTCCCTAACTTCAAGTCAGGGATGAGGTTTTCTGCTACCCTTAGAGCTCCACTTGGCCCATATCTACTTAAATGAGTTGAAGATACAGTAAATATTTAATACTGTGGCTATTGAAGATACCAAGTCCATTGCATCGACAGATGTACACATCATCTCCCTGCACGGAAGGGAAAGAGAGAAAATACATAGCAAGATTCAGCTGCACAAGGCATTTTTGAAGTGTTTGATGTATGACAGTAGCTATTCACAGCACCTTCATTAAACCATTATTTCAGGTCACTTAGGAAGAAAAGGTGCCTACTGAAACTGTTTCAGTTGAAAGATTCCCCTTCTGTCTGGAGATATTAGATACTGAAAGAAAAAACAGAATCACCAAACTAATTTTCAGTGTTACTGGTTTAGTCTTGTTGATAATTTGTTGGTAATTTCACAAAACAGCTTTGTGTTCGCAGTTAAGTATTAACTAGCTTGCACTTATGAAGAGGCTCAGTTACCTGGAAGTGACCTTTCTGGCAGGCTAGATGAAGAGGAACGGCATGTTTTGCATTCTTGGCACTGATACTGGCTCCATGTTTCAACAAGAGAGAGACAAGTTCAGAGTGTCCATGCAATGCAGCCATATGCAATGGTGTAAAACCATCTTGGTTTGAAACATTTACTCCAAGTCCACTAGCAGAGATCCTTACAAATTTCTGTTGAGGAAAATACACAACAAAACTACATAAATAATCATGCTACTTTCTGTTGACCAAAAAGCGGCCAAATACCTGCTAAATACGTACAAAACAGGTAGACAGACATTACAAGAACATCTGCTACAGAGCCTAATTTGGGACCTTCATGAAAAGAGTTAGTAAACCAGAGCAGTTTGATAGTATTTCTCAACAGAACAATGAGTTTTATTTTTCTCTCGTTTCTTCCAACATGACAGCTTCATATACAGACATTCCAGGCAAAGTATTCATTATATTAAAAAGAGGCTAGAGCAGCACAGGTTGAGACAGAAATACAACTTACAGTTTTTATATAGCTGTTAGGATGCTCATATGTATGAAGAATAAGTGTTAATATTATGAGTTACTTTCATTTATAAGACATTTATGCTCTTGGAGAAACAGTACACATCTATTTTACTGCTACATGAAGCTCGAGGTAATAAGGATAAAAACTAAAATTAATTTTATTCATGTGGAAGTAACACTGGCCCAGAGAACAGACTCCCATGCCAAGTCAAGATAAGGAAACTACCTGGAAGACAGCTTACACAGCAGTCCAGAACATCATTTTTTTTACTCCTCTCGCAAACTGTGTAGGTGCCTAACATTTACAGGGGTAGACAATCTTTCATTCTGCCTATCCTCAGTGTGCTTTTAAATGTGCGCCTACCTATTACAGTGGTTAAGATTAGTTGACAAGTTCCTTCTACTTTTCATTCAGTGGGCAAGCACATTCCACAGCAAATGCCATTCCTTCCCCTGTTATCAATAAAATGAACTTCATGGTCTCAGGCTCTGGCATCTTGATCTCTGTACTCAGGGTACATGGGCACACGTTACCAGAGAATAAAGCACAGTGTGAATGTGAAGCATTTAAGGACAACTAGAATACTCTTAGCCTGCACAAAATAAACATAAGGTAGCAATGAGGAATTAAGAAGAACTTAAGTTAAGCCATCTCACATTTTCTCAGTTAAGTGATATGGATACTGTTACCTCAAAATAGCCAATAGATAGAAAATTCATACTTTGGTTTATTTTGCAATGATTTATCCAGTTATGTATACCTTCAGACATAGTAATACATTTTCTTCCTGAAAGGCAAGTAATTGGTTTTCTATTTCCAAGAAGCTGGGATCATTCCTTATTTTAATTTAAAAAAAAAAAAAGTGTATTGTAAAGCCTGATTCTCCTCTACAGTCCATGATAAATAAGGGGAAAGGAAGTCTTTGCAATTGGAAAGGAAGTCTTTGCAATTATATTTAATCTCTGAAGAGGTTTTAGATATAGCTTGTATGAAAGATGTCATGCAATTCAAAAAAGACTTTATCAGCGTTACCTTGATTATAGGATTAGCGGGTATTCCTTGCTAAACTGATTACTAACAGGTAAGTAGATACTCTGTGACAGGTAGCAATGTAAACTGTAAATCAGAACCAGGACAAACTGAGGCTTAGAAAAAGATTTTTTTTGCATTTATTCAAAACCTTAATGACAGCAGTCCACATATTCTAAAAGCAAACTGCAAAGTTTTTTCACTCCATTAGATACTGAGTAAGTCTCTGAACACTGTTCTGTATCCAAAATTTTCTATGGTTCAATTAAAAAAGAACAATTTCATGACATCAGATGAACTCTGTTAAGATCTATATATATTTAATTGCTTTTTAGAGAGAGATACAGAGGTGTTGGGCAATATGAATGCTGCTTCCCTAGAGATAAAAGTTACATTACAAGAATATAAATTATTCCTTTTACGGAATGAATATTCCAACCTTTTGTGCTGGCCCACATTTTGAGCACTGGCATAATGGATGGCAGAATTCTGGTTTTGATGCACTGACTGTGTCATCCTCATCTTCTAAGTCTTCTTCTATCCATTCCAAAAGATAACGCACCTGGCATAAAAAGCAAATCTTCCTTTATAGAGTCCAAAGGTTCCATGTCCTAATAAATTTGCATATGTAGACAAGTCACGTTTCACAAACATACACTTATGAATATCTCAGGGAGACTACACAGCTATGTCCTGGCATCAGCTGCCCACAGGCCAAATTAAAAAATCAAACATTATTGTTGACAAAGCAGCTAGAAAGTTCACCAAGTATAGCAGTGAAGTAAATTATAAATGACTTCCTGCTGCCTAATCAAGGCTTCAGTGTTCACCTATTCTCAAACCCTCCAAATCCTTTTAGCTCAGATGATTTGTGCCAGATCATATCAATGCAAGTTTTGTTTCATCTTTTGCTTTAACGAACATAAGAAGTGACAAGGATGATGACATTTAACCAACATCCAAAACTTTGCAGGGGCACTGACTTTTCTTAGGTCTGTCACTTCCCAGGAGCTTGACAGTTTCACTTTTTCCCCAATGTACAATGCCTCATTTTTGAGGAAGAGAATTATCTATCCAATTAAACAGATACAGCTAGAATAAATCCTAGGACAGCTAATAAGGGCCATATACCTGATTCTGAATGATAACATAATTGAGACAGAAAAGGGATGTTTTTCACAGGGAATATTACTTTCCCTACAAATTCCACATTGTTTTCTGGAGTAAAAAGAAATCTTCTCTCAAGCTTGTCTGTTTATGGAAGGCCAGATCAGTGAAGGTTTACTATTTGCTACATTTGTATATGTCTAAAATAAATATTACTGTCACTTCACTTCCCCCTTTCCCTGCAGACTGACCAGGACTCTCACAACTGACAGTTTCTGCATCAAAACTCAATATACTGCTGCTCTCGTTATCCAAATACGCAGCTCTCAACATACTAACACCAGTGTCTCACAAAAAATCTGAACATGCTAATCCTTTGCATACCTCTTTATAATTATAGTTGAATAGCCATTTTTTTTGGTTTAAAGGTTTTTTTGGTCAAAAGGTTCAATGTACTTTTAAGCAGACACACACTGAAGCACCTCAGGAAATTGTCCATACTCTCCCTTTGCCAGGTAACTTGTCATCTAAAACCTTCTTTACACTGCAGAGTAACACGCTTCCTGGAATATTTAGCAGAGCACTCCAGGGGCACTGTACCTGTATGCCAGACTTTTAGCTGCTCCACAAGATTAATTTTATACAACAGATTTGCTTTTTTTGTGCTGGATTTGCACATATCCATTCCACTGGAAGAGTGAAGACTAGCTGGGTGGAAGGAATTTCCAAAGAGTGCCTAATCCAATATTCTATGCTGAGACAAAGTCAATTCCTCCTTAATACCATTGACAGAAGTTTGACGAATGTCTTCTCAAATACTTTTAACAGAAGAGGTTCTGTAACCTCCCAGGTCTGTTCTAGTGTTATCCCACTCTGATAATAAAAGGGGGGGTGGTGGGGGGGTGGTGGTATTTGCTTGGTTTTTAAATCTAAGTATCTTTGTTGAAAGCTGAATGGTTCAACCATCACTAAGGAGCCATGGCGAACACCTGACCACCAAATCCAATCACTAAGAATGAAAGACCAAAAACTGACATTGAGCAGTATTGACTACTTCTACACCATACTTTACTGACTTACAGCCATAGAAAGGCTTTGTTCAAAGCAACAGACAATGGGCTAAGACAACTCTTAACAGTCTCCACCAATATTTGAGCTATACTCATTTTCTACTAATTCAGCAACCACTAAAGACGTAAAAAGTACAGTTTGAGAACCTCCCCCCAAAAAGCTGCTGCATAACTCTGAAACATATTTTGGGAATAAAGCTTAATTCTTTCTATACAGATATTCCCTCCATACTGTCCCAAAATATTTCTTTCTCGCTACAGACACAGAAAATTTACCAAAGTGGGCTAAATTTTATTTTCAAAATGTAGAATTAGTTGCCATTGAGTCAGCTAATTAAAATAACTGCCACTGATTAACTTAATTATCTCCAATCTAAAGCATACTTGGCTTATGAAGTTTGCAGGTGCTACGATGATGACAAAGGTGGATTTCTGGCTTCCTGAACAATCACAGCATACTATTTTTTTTTAAATCTTCCAGTTTCATAGCACTTTTTTTAATTCCTCCTCTTGCAAAGCTCAACTGGCTGTCACAGCGGAAATCTACAACAGCACTAATGACCCTACTGCTGCTTCTGTTCCTATGGAGACAGACCTCAGGCTGTCAGAACAAGATAAGAGTTTATAAATAACCGTGTTTTTTTTAATAGATATGCAAGCTGTAACCTTTGCCATCCAATTGGACAATTCTCTTTATTATGAACAGTTTTACATGAACTTGGGTAATGTGGAAAGTAAACCCACAAAAAATAAGGTGATTCTGTCATCTGAGTGTGTAGATTAGATTTGTGAATGCTTTTCATTGCTGATATCTGTTGAGCAGTGCTAGACACTAATTTTCCAGCAGGTTATAGCACTATATTTAATTTTCTTTAAATATTTTCATGATACAGTTTATATTTTCACAAAGTCTGTCAAAAGTTACTTGAAATACATTCCTGTTTACTACTTGCCAGGAAGATGGTAAATATCACCACTGTATGTATTGCTGCTTCTTGAAATGACTTAAGGGCTGACCTGGAAATAATTACTAAGATTAAGTTAAACTGTAAACTAGGATAATGATATTTACTTAACAATTGAACAGTTCTTTCCTCTATCAACTGATAAATTAATTTGTTTCTATCATTTAACTGGAATAAAACATGAGAGAATCAATATTAACATGGTGTGTATTTTGTGACACAGATTATCTGTTTTATTATGACTGTGTGATGCTTGATTAGCATCTGTAACTCCTGGTACATATCACCTAAACAAATTTTTCAGAACATGCATCCAGCAGAGAAACCCTGCATTCTCACATGGGTTCATGATTCTGTTCTGTGAACGTCAAAACAATTAAGAAATGCACAGCCTTATACATCTTTCCAAAGACAAAACTTCTAAATTAGATTTCTGTGTCATCTTCAATTTTTTAGTGGAATGACATTGGAAGCACGTTATTGTTCAAATTTTTAGGAATAAAGGGCAATAGTAACTAAAAAAATATGTCAAGACAGGTGGTAAGTATCACAAATTACAGAACATCATCTCTGAAACTGGTATTATTATAGCCATCAGCTATCTATTTGAAGTGAAATCCAAACTACAGGAAACTTGTATGCCCCTGAGATAACTTCTCTGTACTGACTGGTGTCACCTAAATTTCCTCTCTGTATGAAATATTTTTATAAATATTATCACAACAAACAAAATAAGAGCCCATTTTTCATCTACAGTACCTATGTACAATGCAATGAACACACAATAAGGAGCAGACAATCTTCAAAGCATTAGAGAACCTGGCAATTTAGGAATTGAAAAGCATTTGTGGATTTAAAAACACTGTATTACTGGAACACTTCCTAAGTCAAAAAAACACCAACTGTAAATCCCACCATTCAATTTCCAGAACTATGCACAGCACTGACACTCCAGCACATGCATCAGTTCACATATGGGAAAAGATGCAAGGTACTTCTGTGACACAGGAACAAGCAACTGGGAATAACACTACTTCCTATTGGATTTGCTGTCAAAAATCAGGTTTACCTGAAAACTCATCTATTCTGCCTTTTGTTGTTGTTTTGTGCTGACTGCATATCCATTACCTCAGTATACATATCCTTTTACAGTTCTGCAATGCACCATGCTCCCCATCTAACAGAACTTGACAGTGCAGCTTGAGCACATGCAAGCAAATAAATTGCTCTTTCCCACAATATTTCTTTTCAACATGCCTGCCCTGAATGGTGTTCTTCCCAAGTTCTTTGCATCTCCTAGAGGTGACTAGGCATACATTTTTAAACAGCAGGCCTTCACAAAGGAATAATTCAATTTAAAGTAATTTCGTTAGTGCAAGAGGTCATGGAAACGTCAAAATAATGGGCCTCAAGGCACTGTAGGTAAAATAATTTGGGGACACAAAGTGAATATTCTTTGTAGAAAATGAGCTGAATTTGATTAATTGTTGCTAAAGGTAGGTATTACCTAAAGTATTCTTCATGTAATATTATTTACAAATAACTTCCGCAATTTGAATGAGGTAAATTGGAATTCAGTAACATTCAACAGCCATGCTAAGACTCACCATTTCCAGATCTCCATCAGCAACTGCTCTTAGGAGTTTTTCCACCTATGTATGAAGAGAACAATTTGTTTTGTTAGTATTCTTATTAAGCTGTACACAGAATATCCTGTGTCCTTTACTAACCTCCTAAGCTCACGTGGTAGGGATGACTGCTGGCCCATTTCATACTTGTTGAGAAAGTTTTAAAGGAAAAACCTTCTTTATGAAATACAAAAGTGGTGCAAGGCCTGTGGCCACTTGATGATCTCTGACTTGCTTAGTTAAAGATAAATGGTACTTACATAAATAGAGGACATACAGTCCACACACAAACAAAGCCATGTAACCTGATAGATATTATTATGCCACTTCAGCAGCAGCTGACCATGCAACTTCTGTTGTGAACCTAACATTAAAAATCCCTACTCAAGATAAATTTCTACCCAGATAAACACTAGTACTGTTTGGACTCTAGCTGAGCTACTATATGCTACCAGAAGTACAAAGGATGCCAGGTTTTATTTTGCTATTTAAGAAACAACAGTTTAAGATGAAAAAGATGCTTTACAATTGTTCACTTCACATCTGCAGATTACCAGCTTATTCCTATGTTAAAAAACAAGTATTGCAAATCTAATTTGATTGGAAGTATGAAATTTGTTTTCTTACTTAAAATCTGAAAAATATAGATATCAAAGGGTATGCATTACCAAAAGCCAGGTCTCTTCAACTCTCAGAGAGTTATTCCAGGGGACCAGCATTAGACCAATTAAGTATGTGTATCTCAGGCTAGCTAATGCCTGAGCTGACTGCTTGGCGTAGGTATTCTCCTGCTTATGAGCTCTGCAGCAGGGAAAGAGGCAAGTAGGGGGAAGAAGAGATGGAAGGTGCTCTGCAGTATACTGATGCCATTCCCCTGACCCCTCTGATTGCTTTTGAAAGCAGGAGAATGAGAAGTACTTGTCTCCCCGCTTCTCCTCTGATTTTTCTGCTCTCATATGAAGGAGTTGATAACCTGATAGAAATGGGATAGGTGCCAGTAAAAGGGCAGGGGAGTCCATTAGTGCTATCAATAGGCAATTTGTCCGGCCTCTGCAGATTGTTGCAGTATCATTTAATAAGCTTTGTGAAAGTCTGTTTCAGCATTATAGCAAATTATTCTAGCACTGTGCCATCATCATCAAAGATGCTGCTGTGTAAAGCAAAGATGCTGCTGTGTAATCGAAGTTGTTTCAGTATTAAGAAACATCTTGCAAGTTGAAGATGTCACGGAGTAACAGCTACAGTCATATTTCAGTCTTTATCTAGAAACGACTATCTTGCCGACTGTGACAGCAGCATTTGGTAAAGCAAACAAGGAAGAATGAGATTAAAAGGAAGTTGTGTTTTACTGTGTCTTTCTTCAGGTTTTTAGCAAAAGAACAGGACACATCTACAGGTGAAAGATCAGAGGCTAGATTAAATGTCTCCATCCATTTTTATCTCTTTTTAGGAAAGCTGCTAAGTTTTATTTTATTACTACCTTTCTAATACAAGGTGAAGTTCCTTGAAGTCATGCACTAGGCACTCAAGGCAGGATTCCTCTTGCCTAACTTTTAATGTCTAAAAGGTAGCTGTCTCTAGCTGTCAGGGAGATCTAAGCTAGTAATTTAAGCTCCCTCTCTGGTAACTACAGAACAGAATGCAGTCAACAAATGACACTCAAGTGTAACTTGGGTCAAACTAAGCATGTCTGAGATTAATTCTTCTGTGGAGGTACTGATTTCTCTCCACTGACTAAGGAGGGAAAATATATGTCTACAGTTAAGACAATTGTCTTTCAGACATCTGAAGTTAGGTGAGCCGAATCCCAATCTCTACACATATATATCTAAAACGGACTATATATACTAGGGAGATCTGGACCTCTCCCATAAATTTCCCCTAATTGTATAGGATAATGTCACTGGAGAATGTAAAGGTCTTGACGATTTTCAGGATCCAGTCTTATCACTTACAATGTGCCTAACAGTAATAGCAAGTGACCCACAAGCTCTGATAATTTCTTTCCAAAAATAACAACTTATTTACAGTTCTAAAAACTGCCTCAGGCCCTAGCAGTGGAGAAGCATACAACATCTGTTATGCATCTTATAGATAATTTATTTATTAAGAATACTTAGGGCAAAGTGTCTACTACATGCATTTCCCCATCTTTCCAGTTTGCTTTCTCACTCCTCCATGGGAACAGAAGTACTTTCCTTTAAATGTAAAAATAGATGAAACAAATCTACTGCAATTCACTTGCATACTCAGTTTTTCTGTTGCTGAACAGAAATTTTGCAAGGAGTTATTAGTTCCAACAGAGGAAATTCCAAATTTACATGCCTGGCTCTTTTACTCTCTCTTTTCTAAGTTGTAAACAAGCCACGTAAAAGATATACACAATGACTGGCTCATTTCAGCGAAGAGTTTAATTCATCAGCAGCATTCATTAATAAAGATCTAACTGCATCCCCTTAATCCATGGTCTAAGCCTTGACATGTAGAAAACTGACCTTATCAGCTTCCCATTACTTCCAGCAGTATTCCCTTCAGGGAGCTCTCTCAGGATTAGGCCCTTGCCTCTTTGCTTAGTAAGAATAAGAGCAGTGAGCCCATGTGAAACTTGGCAAACAGAAATGAACTAATGCCGGATTACAGGAGAAGGTCATTAACCCCAAGAATCTAAGGTGTAAGCTGCTTGTAATCTTTTTCCCTGGTTTGAACTACAGTCTTAGCTCTTGGGTGTGGTAAATTTGTTCCTCTAAGGAAAAATAAATCCTCAACCTATGAGGTGAACGTTTACGTACATTAGACCTTATATAGAGTGCTTGACTCTACAAACAGGGAGGTACGCTCCTACATTGAGGCTCTCATAGAGTAAATGATAATGAAGTGTGAAGTAATGTTGTCCAGTCAAACTTTACATCTTTGAGTTTCTTGAACATTTTTAGAACACAGAAACTTTTTGGAAGAGAAGAACCTTTTAATAGCAGGAAAAGGAAGAATCTGAATGTAGAGGTGACATGCAGAGAAACAAAAGCCTATTCCTGAAGAAGCAGTTTAAAACAGTGTTGCAAAACATTACTCTTCTAGCTTCTTTCACTTTGCTTATTGTCAAAACTTATACCTCAGTCTTACCTCTTTATAACTATTTTTTACTTCTTCTTGCCTTGTATCAGTTGATGCTGATGACAGGCTTGAGACAGATGATCCTCTGCTGAAAGTTTCTGTTGAGCGCTGAGGAGACCTAATGGGCGACTTAAAGTTGGCAAAAAAAACCCCAACCCAAACCAGAAAAAGTTACATATCAGATTAAGCAGGTTAAACATAGGCAAAAAAAAGTTTAGCAACTTGCATTGGTTGTTACCTCAGAAGCACTCTGTCCTCTTTCAAACGTTAGATAGTTTAATTCCATCAGTGACAAAATCTGCATAAAAATATTAATAAAGAGAACTAATGTAACTCCACTTAAAGAGGAATCCACTGACTGAAACACACAAATTAGCCGACAACCTAATACTAGTAATAGATTATGACTGAGCAGATTAAAAGTACCCATTTCCAAGTTTTTGTTCTATACCACACACTGTATTCGTGCTATTAGATTTCAAATGTGACCCTTTTTCCTTGAAGGCAAGCTTTAATAGTACCAGACCACAAAATTCTATTAGCAGGGAAGCATCTACACCTCTGTGGAATTGCATCAGAAAGAAATCAGGCTAGAAGATAAAGAGGAATACCTTGGAATTTAATGCACACTGTAGGGAAGTCTCTTTCATCCGGTTTTGAATTTCTGGATTTGCCCCATTTTGCAAAAGCACTTCTATGATCCCTTGATAGCCCCAACGAGCAGCTATATGGAGAGGAGTATCTCCCTTTTCATTACCAATATCTAGTCTACAGGAATGCACATCATAGTAGACTAAAGCTTTGACGCACTGGAAAGAAAAGAAAAGCTATCAATAAATTTTAGTATTGTCTCTCAATTCATATAACGTGCAATCCTAAAAAGGTTTTTTTCATTGCTGCTCACATAATCCACTTCCTAAAGGGCAGGCTTTTATAGTTCAGTGTCATTAAACAAAGTGTTAAATAACTAAATTTGCACAATACTACTATCTTTAATGTGAATGCACAATAAAAATTGCTATGAACTACTGAATAAAGTCCTAATTTACAGTGTTAAATAGTTAGCCTCCAAATCTTCTTTACTTAGTTTTTTAAAATATGTAAGTGTAGTGCAAATTCTTATCACAGTTTAATTCCATTCCATTAGAATGTCCATTTAGTTTGTTACAAAACAATTACTTACATCCTCATGACCGTAAGTGCAGGCTAAATGAAGTGGAGTATTTCCATTATTGTCCTGAACATCAGTACTTGCCTTATAGTGCAATAAGAGAAGCTTAAAAGAAAAATAAAAATAGACATTTAAGTAACTAAAAAATTAACAGACAAACAATTGTTGCTCTGTAGATTCCTTTAGGTTTCTAGCATGATAAAGCACTTCATGAAAAACTAGCTATGTCTCTCCTGTTTCAGAGAGAACTGAAACTCTTGGCATTACAGTACTGGTTTTGCCCTACCCTAAGAACCAAATAAAAGCTGCTTCTTACATATTCAGAATTGTCATTGAAAAAATGAATCATCTACTGCAGCAAACACTGCAATAAATATACTACATGACAATTTATCCTATATTTTAAGAGCCTATGTAAGTAAAGATGCAGCTTAATTTCAAAAATACTAATTGAAGAACCTCACATATATAAAACTCAAGTACACAATAATTAATCTAGTTACACAGTCTATCCTAAACACAATGTGAAGTCATTTCATTCATTTCCATGACTGCAAGAGCAGAGATGTTAAGAGGATCTCCATTTGTATTATGTATTAGAGAGTTGTATTAATAAAATGGATTAATTATCAGGCATGCATAGCTGCCAATTGTTTGGTTATTACGAATGGCTGAAAACCTTGCAGTACAGAATAAAATATAATGCAAACTACAATGAGAAAAAATCCTCAATTCTGACAGGGTACACAGTTCTGGTAAAAGCTTCTCAGAAGACCTAAATGACAGTAACTGTAGAACAGCTTAGTAAGACTCATATATTGATTATTTAGGTTAAGTATTTATTTTTATTTCTAATTAAGCCTTTTGGTGCTTACTGTAACATTTTGATATCCCTTCTGACAGGCAAGGTGAAGTGGAGTTGAACCGTGGTAATCTGTAGCATTGACAATGGCTCCTTTGGCTACTAGTAAATCCACTAATGATGTTTGCCCTTGAAAAATAAGCAGACATTAAAAGAAAGAAGTAAACTTTGCACAAGAACATTGCTACTTTTCAAATTCAAACATGAACTATAAACAAAGATACCCTGCATTTCTGTATACTATGTTTCTATATGCTGTATATTCACTTCCTTGGTATTGTTTTTGTTGTTACTCAAGGTCAAAGCTCCAAAAAAGAACCTCCAGCTAAAAGCAAGCTATACTTATATCTTATAAGTAAGAAAAGAATAGAAAATAAAGCCATGTCACACAAAGCACTCTCCTATTTAGACTGAAGAGAATAATAAAAAAAGGAAATTATTTATTAAAGAAAACCTCACTAGGAAAATTCATACATCTTCTAATAAATGTAAGATCAACGGCCTAATGAACATTACAAGACAGGAGATGGTACAGATCTACCATGCAGAGCCAGCTGCAGGAGAGAGAAAAGATTAATTTCTCAATCTGCCAGTTCTTTAAAACAAGACTGGTTTCTGATTACACATTTTTACTTTTTTCACAGCTGAAGAAAGAACTACTGTGGTGACCACTAAGGCAAAAGTAAACAGCCAGCAAACAAACAAACAAACAACAACTTAGCCATAAGAAACTGAGCTTAAAAGAATATACAATAATTTCAGTCTGTGCCAAGATACCAGTTTCCACAGCAAATAAGCAGAAAACAATTTAATTCAAAACTCACTCTAACATGAAGCTGAAAAACATGCTAACATAAAGATAAGGCACATAAAGAGTAGAAAACACTAGTGAAGAAAACCAACAATACTCACCCCAAATAGCAGCTACATGAAGTGGTGTATATCCCCGGTCATCTCGGGAAAATGGAGTGATAATGGAAGGATCATTGAGTTTCCTTTAAAACACAATGGTTTAAAAGCATCTCAGTTACCTATGCAGCAGTGGTAAGGAGGAGAGAAAGAGAAAAATTGCCAAGGCCAAGAAAAAACTGATTTTGGAACTTTTTATCCTTTATCCTTTCACATTGACAAATTATTCTATACAGAGTTTTACATTTTGTTAAAGAGATGTGGTTTTGTCCAAGACGTGTAAGTCAGGCTCACGAGAAGCAGCATTTCACACCATGTTTAGCAAAGCACACAGAGCCTCCAACACAAAACTGGCTGCTTCCAAGGCATTCAGGATTCTCCTAATATTTCTTCTGCCTTTTCAAACCACACGAATGTACGCTCTCTACTACATCCCAAAGTGCTACCAACTTCCTCTATAACCAAAAGCAGCATACTTTCTAAAGTAAATCTTAGATGAAGACTTTTACATAGCTTTTTGTGTATTTGTGGAGATGAAAAGTGCTTACCCAGAAACTAGCTTCTCACATTTCTCACAGTAACAGAGAGGATGACACATTTTCTGTACAGTGTCCTTATCACTGTCACCTTGACTTAGTAATCGCTCTACTTCCTCCTGATTACCTGAAGCAATATGCTACAAAAAGCCAAAAGAAAGAGAATGAGGAACCAATATAAAAAGCCTCCTTTTAACAACAAAAACACACACCACACACAAAAAATAATTTACTGAAGCACAAAAACAAAAGGAACTGATTATAAAAGACGTGTATTCAAGCATTAGAAAGCAGAAATGAACAATGTCGCAGCACAAAACCCCCTAATGGGCATTCAGTATTAAAAAGAATCTGTTCTTGGCTTACTTCACTTTCCAGAAAAAATTAAAACAATTTCTATTGTTCTCTTTAGACTCAGTGACGAAATTGAGCTCCCTCTGTGCAAAAACATTTCTATAAAATTACTAATTCTCTAGCCATAAGCTGTGAACACGTATAATTAGTAGCTCTGCTTTGTGTCCTTGTATAGGCAAAATTCTTTTAGAATGACAATATGAGATTAACATATAATATGAAGTAGCTGTCAGGTGACCACATTCAAATTATTTCAGAAAATTATTTCAATTTCAAGCACTAAAAGCTGTGAGAGACAACCAGATAGTAATATCACATCTGTGCATTAAACGGGCCAATCAATACCAACATCAGTAGCGTTTCATCCTCATTTGCTTCCGTATTTCTTAACATGTGCGGAAATCCGTAAGATTATATTAACTTGGTAACATTTTGGTACAGAAATGCACTAGATTCAAAACACACTTTTAGCATCGACTAAAACACATTTCACAGTACTAACATAATTAACACTGCATTACATTTAGAAAATTGCAGAAAGGAAGGAATATGAACATGCAATATGTAAGTACATACATATTCTGCCATAAAAGTTATTAACCTTAAATAAGCAGTCTATTGGAGTAGCAGACATCTGAGACAACAAGTTCATCCTTTGTCTTAAAAGCAGCTTGTCACACAGTCTCTCAGATTCCTGAAAATAAAATATATAGATTGATTATCTATATACCTATTTACAGGCAAAAGTAAAGTACCTTAACAGTGGAATTAACTGTTAAAAATATTCAACACTGTATTTACCACTTATGAATTATCAGATGCATGTAAAACATAAATCAGTCTCACATTTAGGATTCTGAGACTTAAAAGACCGCACACCTGCTGTTCAAAGAAATAATAAGTAGGTGTTCACCAGAATAGTCCTTTACTGTAATTCTCCATGAACTAACTGAGCATTAATGTGGTTGTATGGTCTAAAGAAGAACACAGCAAAACTAGAAAAGTCATGAAAAAGACAACAAGAACTATAAGAGGTGCAATGCTGCTTTCTTACGAGGAGAAATTAAGATTCTTCACTCTGGAAAAGATTTGACTGTGCTACAGTGGTCTACAAAAATCACAAAAAAACTGAAAGAAAACATGCAAAGAATGAATATCTACTGTTTCTCAAAACAGAAGAACTCGGATGCCCAACAAAATCATCACACAGTAGGTCCGGGGAAGGTGTGGGGAGAATAGAAAGAAGAAAAAATGTTCTTTTATAATAGAACTCATTGCCATAGGATGTTGGAAAAATCAAAAGTATAAATGGACTCAAAAAGGCATTAGACAAATTCATATGAGACATGTTTACTGGTAGCTAATAAAAAAGATGACTCAGATACAACTCTGACTCAAATACTCTGCTGAACTCTCTGCTACTTGCTGGAAAATAAAAGATTGTACCAGGTGAAGCATTACTCTGTAGCAGACTCATTCATATGGTGCTTCCTACTGGTCACTTCTTGAAAATTGGAGATTGAGCTAAGCAGACGTGTAGTGCAACTCTCACATCGGTACTTCCCCTTTTTTTGAGAAATCTGAAGATACACTTCAGGATGCACTAAAGAATATATATGCTTCCAAAACCAGGTGAAAATTCTTAAGTAGAGTCAGATTTTGAAATGGCAACATTGAACCTCATATGAAATAAAACAACAATCTAAAGAAAACACTTCCTAAGAAAATAGATGGAAACACTTGCACACACTTGATTCTTATCAACCACTGCTTATGGTTGGCAGTAAATATAATTTCTTTGGATGTTATTTTTGGATAATGACTATCTCCCTAGAAATGGAAAGACTCTCAGCATCCATCAACTGAAGACTACTGCATTTAAGATAGACACAGGTGTATCAGATAACTTTGATGGTTTAGGAACCAGGCTATAGCTTCTGCAATTAAGTCTGTAAAGACCAGATATAAATGAATAAAAGAAGTCCAACTCGGCTCTTAACATTGGTAAGTCAGCATGAAGTTCAAGAAACCAGTGAACTGTAAATAAACAAGATTACTTCAACACCAAAAAGAGACTTCAGATTTTCTAGAAATTTAATCACTCAAGTTTTGAAATCAATACAGGTGCCTCTTATAAAGCTGTCTAAAAAAACCCTCCATTGTATAGCAAATAATGTAGTTAAAAACATGTTTGTGAGGTCTAGAGATAAAAGTTTGGATCTGTACTTCACAGTAAGTTGTTTGTATTTAGATATGTGAAGATGACAAATATTCACCAATCTTTTCAAACTTTAGCACTTCAGCTAAAGATACCCAAGCATATCTTTTCAGAATTACAAGGCACATAACACTAGTCTCCTTGGACAGAGTGTTCAGTGTGATCAGGAATAACTTCCCTAAGAAATATTTGATCAAAAATGTTAAAAGCTTTACTGCTGATACAAGTTGCTGATGTCTGATCAGATTTTCTAATATGAATGCTCAGACAGCTTTATACTTTCACTATGGAGAATCTAAGTAACCACTAGCAAGACCTACTGTAGTTTTAGTTCAGTCCACAGAGTATTTTACAAGAGAAGTGTTCCCCAAGTGGAATAATTATTTCAGAGAGTCACTTGAGACAGCAACCTTTATGTAGAGCTATTATCTTATTACATAAATCAGAAAAAAAGAGTCCATCCATATGTAATGAAACTACATCTCTTCAAAAGTGAAGTACAGAATGGCAGAAGAATCAGGTATTGGTTGAAGTAAGTTTGAGCCTTCAAGGACAAAACTCACTTGTACCAGCTTTACTTGCACTCCAGGAATTGAAAAAAAAAAATTGCTTTGAGTTGGACTCTCAGGTATTTTAAATCTATATTGTGTAGAAAATACACATCCAAACATTAATGATCTTTTTATCTAACACTACTCTCTATACTAGAGAAATGAAATATTTGTACCTATGAGGGTGTACCTGTATAATGACCTACACAAGGTGACTTTCACAGATTACAACTGATCACTTGGGGAAATTATCTCCACTCCCCACCCCTGCCAAGCACTTTATTAGCCTCAGTTTGTGTTCAAGTCTTCCCTTCCTGGCTTCGCCCACCTGCACTTCCTCCATGCCAACTTCATTGCCACCTACAGCTCTTTCCATACAGGAACAAAAATGCTGCCTATTCCCTAGTGGCTGGCTCTACCTCCCTACCCTATACCTTACTTCAAGCCCTCTGAACTAGAGGGTCTTACTACATATTAGCCATGCATAGGAACGTAACTAAGGTCCAATACTTATTAACTGGAATTCTAATTAAATAAGGTTGACAACTCCCACAAAATAAAACAACATCTTTCATGCTATCAGTTACATATTCCTTCCCACAACCAAAATGTCCCTCCAAGACTTGCATGACCTTGGGTGAAGGGATTTGGCAAGTGTCTCCCAAGTGCAATTTTCTTACTGACATGAGGGTGACAATATGCCCATTATCCCACAGGGTACATTAGTTCCCTGCTGAGTTTTCTTTATGTAGTTAGCTTCATTAGGGATTGGACAACAGCATTACTCAGCTGCCAGAAGCTCCATCTGAAGCCAGCTATAAAATTAAGTGTAGCCACCTGAGGGGCTTTAATGAAGCCCCAGGGCACAGCAATGTTCCTCCTCACTTAAATCCCACAAGCCCTTCCAGCACAATCTGGAAAAGGAAACCATGGGGCATCAACATGACAGCTGCTGGTGCTTTAAGCAGAAAGTTGATCTCCTTTACCAGCAAATAAAGGAAATATCTCAACTGATAAGTTCATGAAGGGAGCGCAATGCTAGCAGAAGTTCCTACCATGTTCCTCCACCTTCTCACTACCCTTTTTCATTTGCTACCTAGTTTCTTCCTCTTTATTGTGTGCCACCTTCTTCTCCCTTACCCTACACTAGAAAAAAGGGTAGTCTAGCTCTTTCCTTTTCAGCTGTGCTAGAGGGCAGGAGGTCACCCACTTCCTTGTCTTCAAGGTTCTGCTGGTTTCCATCTCATCTGAGGGTGCTGCCTTCAAGCCATGTTGACTCCTATGAAAGGCAACGTAGAAGAAAGGAGTTCCTGTTGCACGCTCGCTGCATACACATTGAAGTGAGAAAGAGGCTAGCACTCTAGGTCTGGAGCTGATCCAGCTGAGGTATGGACAGAAACACTTATTGCTTGTTCTTAAACTGGTGCAGACACTAACGTAAGCAGTATGAGAATGCCCTCATTTAGACTTCTCAAGCATGTGGTTCATCTTTCAAGACAGATGCCTCCCAAAGAAATAAATATAGTATCTTACTGGCAGTGGCACTTAAGTTATAATAACTTGACGGCGATCCCAGTATAAAAAACTGCTATCCTTAGCTATATAAGGAGGGATAGGATCAGGCATTTAATAGGAAACAGTTTTTATTCTAGAAATTTAAGAGTAGTATTTTTTTTTTTTCAGCTTGCTGGCATTGTTGTGGAAGACAATTCTACTTTGGTTCCAGACCACCAGAACTGCTATTTGTATATTGATTGTTAATGATAGCCAAGTGACTGCAGGAAGCAAAATTGTTTGGCAGGTTGTTTTACTTTTAAACTAACATTTTTATTTTTATTTTTTTTAAACATAATTCGATACAGCATTACAGACAAGAAACACCACAGTCTCCTTACATAGAGTGCCTCTTTTTTTTTTTTTAGTGTACAAAGCAAATCTATGCATGACAGGTTCATGGAAAGATTTCAGAGAAGAACAAAACCAAAAATAACAACAGGCTAAAATGTTACTATAAGTGCTGCTTCTTTAGGATTGTGCCCCAGGTTGTCCCATCCCAAGCCCTGCACACTGAGCCATTATTCTGGCCCCTGCAATTAGATTCCAGTGCTTTGTAGTTGGGCAGACTGAGACACGTTGAATTCACTCTGGTTCCAAGTTCACTCCTTTTGATTTCCACATCAGATCAGGAAAACCTAATTTTGCAACAGCAGAAAGTTTTACAGGAGCGGTAAGACTGGATTCCTTTACTAAATAAGCTACAAAGTTCTTAAATCATAGACGTTTCTAAAGTCACATCAATATCATCCTTGATTGGCCTGCAGGTATTTGACCTGATTGACAGAAGGTCTAGTTGCCCAGTAGGAAACCACTCATGCATCTGCAACCTTCCTGCCCCTGCTAGGTTAGAGATCCCGAGAGCCAGATTTGACCTTCAAACACCACCTTATCATAGTCCTGCACTCCCATTAAACTATCAACTTGGTGCAACATAGTGACCTGCACTTGCAAACACGTTGAATTTTTAAAGTATGAAGATTTACTGAATAATTCTAAGTTACGCTGCAATCTCCATTCTGCTAGCATAGCTAAGCTTTTTAAAATTACTAAAGAAAAATCTGTGTAAGCTATGCCTACTCTCAGGTACTGCATTGCTTTCACAACCATGATAGAAAGAGTACACACAGGAGATATTAAACTTACTGAAGACTCAGCTGTTGAAAATAGCGCTGACACTTTTCCTCTAATCACATGAAGAGGCAGACTTGACATTTAACTACTTCCTCAAGGAGTATACAATGAACAACAAGTATTGCTACAGATTAGACTTTATTGTAATCATTTAGATCATTTTAGCATTTGCGTCAGGTATAGTTACCTCAACTTGATTTCTTTAAGTGCAAAAAAGGAACTCTTATGTCAGCTGTTTGTATCCTCTGACTGGATTTACTCCCACAGCAGTACACAGTCCTACAAGCTTATCAAGCACACATTTTACAGACTTTAAGAGTAGCTTACTGTTGATCTGTCAGAGAGGTTGCCTTGTCGTATGTATTCTATTGCAGCCTCAATCGAGGTTAGACAGTATCCCAATTCATCCTTCACTGAACTGCAAAGCCTGAAGTTCTTTATGTAACTCAAGTTGGCCATCCTGAAATAAAAAGTTAAAGCCATGAACCACTAAAATAAGACGACACTAGCATGATATATCTTAATACTGCAGCTCATCTTAGGCAATCCAGGCAGATTAAGTGTGGGTTAAGAAAAGCTTCTAGAAAGACTGTTAGGCTAGCAACACTATGGCTGTTCTGAGCTTTATAGATGGAACAGAACTCTACTTATCTGTTAACTATACAATGAAGAGTTATTAATTGAATATAAGGAATATGAAGGACAGCAGTGGATATTGTTTCACATGTTTCAAGCATGTGAATGTTTCAAGGACCACAAGTGTGAAGTGATAGCTACAAATTAAAGGAAAAATGCTGATCTGGGATACACCAACACTAAAATTCAGTTCAGGTACAGACAGAAGGTTTAGATACACTTTTACTGATAGTGAGGAGAGATAAACACAATGGCATAGGCTAGCAGCAAGCAATTAAGCATTCAAATCTGGTTTCTCTATATGAAATGTATCAAACATCTAGAAGTTACGTAAAGGTTTCACAGCTCCAAACACAGACAAGGAAGGACCTGTCTGTATTGACATGCAGATTTGGTATAGAGATGGCCTCCCATAAAAACTTTTTTCTGGGCTGGGAATCAAAACAGCAAAGACATAGCACTTGAATTCTTGATAGGTCTTTAACTCGGTCACACCTGTAACACATTTTGTCCTACTAAAAACAGTTTTCTGCATTACATCAGCCCCTCTTACACTTTCAGTAAGTTATTACTACATTACAGTATTACATATAAGATAATATGATGGAGCTCTGTACAGCCAAAAATATAGTTACATACCAGTTTGGGATTTCTGTTTTTACAAGTAAATACAGCAAAACAGAGAGAAGATCATCTGCACACATGGTTTCCACATTAACTAAAAAAAGAATTTACATCTGATGTTAGTCATGTCATGGTTCAAATCAAGAGCAATACCTACAAATGGATTTCCACGCCCTAAGACTAATGGCCAGCTCTACCAGCAGAAAATGAATTGAGTAATCAAGGCAGCCCTTCAAATGTTCTCAATCTCCCTCTAAAACAGGCTGCCAGGAGCCGAAAAACAAATGCAGTTTGTACCATACAAATTGCAATATTTGACTAGCATCCCCTCCTTCCTATACAGAAAGAGCCAGAGCACTAGCTCAAGATTTCTGACATTCTTGAGGACAAAAACCACTCTAAAGTTGATACACTTTTCTATAACCCAGGAGTCTTCCTGAAGAAAGGAACAGATGAAGTAGTGAAAGTAAGTTCACTGTACTATTCCATTTGCTTAGTGGAAGTATCTTCTCTCTCCAAGCTAGATAAAAAAAAATATCGGGTTAAGAGGTCCATGCTTTCCTATCACAAAATCATTTCTGTAATCCATGCTAGCACTTTGAACACAGCATATAGAAGGTTTGTTTGTCCCGCACCAACACTGCATTTTGCAAAAGATGCATCTCTCAAGAGTATCAATTTCAAGATTATCGAAGAGCATAGACAGATTAGACAAGAACAATCTAGCGGTGATCCTGAATGTTTAAAATGGATCGCCCTCAATTCCTGAGAAGATGCACATGCAAGCTTCTCACATGCTCTAGCTAAAACACACGTGAGTACCCCAAACTTACCCCATGAGAAACAATGTTGAAGTGTCTACCTTGCCTCCTTTTTGCTTTGTTTAGAGACCTGCAAGGCTAATTGTGTTTAATCCACAAGTGCTATTCAAACAGCTGTTTATGTACCAAAGTGCTTTGTGTGTACTGGTTAAGAAAAAAGTTTAAAATTAAGTTATTAATTCACTAATTACTGACCTCTTTGGCTAGGAGATTGCATAATAATTTGTACCACTTTTCGTAGACAAAGTAGCTTCTGTTGAGGGGAAGTACATTTGTTCAACTGACCCAGTTCTCGCTTTGCACGTGGTATATTAAAGCTACAAAATAATTTGAAATAAATGGTTATAATACAAGAGTTCCTGTGCAGTCTGTCCAAAACCAAAGTTTTAATTTATTCAGAGCTGAAATGAAGAACGGCATTAAAATATTTCCATCTCTATTCCAAATACACTTGCATTTCTGCACCCTGTAGATGGAGAGGGAAGCATAAGAATATAAGAGCAAAGGAGATAACCATCAATGCAAAGACTGCCCTAAAATGACACTTGCAAAGCTTTACTTTTCCATCTCAAAGGAATGAAGTATAACAAAAACTTGCTATTGTCTGAAGGAAGACCCTTTTTGGCTGGCCTGATTTAAGACAGGATCTCAGTGATACTTCAAATAGTCCACAATCACCTCACCTGAATTCAGGCTTCACTCCAATGTCTTTTTGCTGCAGGTCTTGAAGGCTCCTCGTGATTTTGTTAAAAGCAGCATCCTAATCAATAAAAAGGCAACAGTGTTTTTAAAAGTATTAGATTAATTGCTAAAGATTAGTTACATCAAAAAAAAAAAACCAACAAACTTACCTCACTTGCCTCAATAGTCCCCACATATTTAAAGACTAGATCATAAATAGCATGGTGGATATACATCTATAGAAAAAAAAAATCAGTACTTTAGGAATGAAAGGGAGAGTTTAAAATAGCTTGCTAATTATCTTCCTTCATTTCAGATGCTTACTTCAACTGCTTGTTTAATCAGATTCATCTGCTCGTCCTGCTTTGCAAGCATCTTCTAGAAAAGGAAAGCCATACAAACAGCAAGAGAAAGTTAATTTATTGCTTAAGTAACACTATGTACTGTGTATTTAGTGGAATAAAAGTGTTTACCAAGTGTGAATCCCTCAAAAGATGCTGGAGACATTTGGTATAAAGTGCATTGACAGAATCCTGGCAGGGGTGGGGGAGAAAAGAAAAAAAGCATTCAGATTCAGGTTAATCTGACTTGAAGCAACAAAGCATAAATAAGCAAAGAAAGGAAATCTTCCCTGCCATAGAAGTGTGCACTATAGTAAATCTTTTAGCTAGAAAAATTGCTTTTACCTAATAGTGAAGATGTGGTAAGTCACAATTAAGAATTCTACTTTCTCCCTTCCCACCTTCCTCAAGTCTAGACTGCTCTGACATAGAAAAGCTCAATAAACACAAACATATCCAAAGCAGTGAAGGCAATTATATTTAGTAAATTAAACATCAAGAAGCAAGATACTGACTATGTAGTGGCGGAGGCTTTTCCTTTCATGTTCTTTAAATGTTCTATAGAAAGATCCTATGTATTTATCAAATCTCTCACAGTGCCTTCCCAAGAATTCTTTAACATCTTCAATATTTTTAAGAGAATAGGAGTTTGATGAAGCTGTAGATTCACCTAAAATGAAAGCCAAGAATTAACACATAGGTTTATTATGTATGTATGGTAAAGTACTTTATGTCCCTACACACACAGCCAACGTGTGCGCAATGAAACATTGAGCTTGCTATACCTTTAACTGAAAGTATTGCTTTTAATTAAAAGAATTTAATGCATCACATTTATAGTAGGCTCTCTCGCCTTTTATGTCAAGTATTTATTTGGAATAGCTAAAACTGATTTCATATGCTTTTTTACCCTGGGGTAATTTATTGCCACATACACAACTCATAATCTGAGTGCAAGTCAAGCTTGAAAGTAGAAGAAAATCAAATCAAAGTACTGACTGAATGCCCATGCAGGAAGCCAGTGTGCTCTGAGCGAGCTGTAAAAACCCCATCTTGGATTTTTACATAACCTATTCTTTATTTAGACACGCTTTCTCCGAATGGGAGAGCAAAGTTGTTCATGTAAACATTGAACAAAATCCACTTCCCTTCTGAATAAGACAACTGGATCCCTCACTTAAAATTCATACTGCTTTTCCAAAAATTTTTTTCTAGGCAAGTCTTTCATTTGCAATCAAAGGCAGCCAACTAATAATAGGCTTAGATCTCATTCATTTCAAATTACTTTTGAAATTACAAATTACCTCACTTCTGAAAGACGGCTATACAACTACGTTAAGTAATGGCCAAAAAAGGAACACCACCAGAATAATTTTTTAGTTTTAGATTAATATTTATAGAATTTAAGCCTGTATGCATGCCAGCTATTTTTTTTCCAGAACTATTTTCATACTTCCCTCACAGTACTATTTTCATACTATCCTAGTATTGCTTCACTTTGTCATCATTTTTTTCAAATAGATATATACTTAGGAAGACTAGATGTTTTTCCTTGAGAAAAAGCATATGTTTTAAGAAGCTTCTGTTCCTTTTAATTAGTAAACACAGATTGTTATAAAAACACACGAGGAAATCCTGTTACATTGAGTTTTAATATAGCCTTGCAAATAGCATTCCAGCCTTATCAAGAGCACTGTCCGTACCAGGACAAAAATTAACACATTTAACTTAAGGAGATACACCACACCAGAAGAGCTGCTACATAACTACACTATACAACCTCTAACCATTGATGAAATGATCATGAAAGAATTCACCTCTCCAGTTTTCTGTGCACCCACCTTGCATCTCAAGACCCATGTCACATTTAAGACTAAATCCCTTTTTAAGCAGTCAGCACTAAACTGAGCATTGCTAAAAAAATAATGCTGGATCAAGTATTCCACACATGATTTTTAGTGCTGAGACTGGGGCATAGACCCTACAGAATTAAGTTTCCCTGGCAGCAACTTAATACTTCTCTCCCGCAGCATACCAACATCTGCCCCAGCAGGCTAATAAATGCCAAGAGCTTTCAACCAAACCAACGTTTTTCAGAACGAAGAAAATGTATAAGAATATCAAACATACTAATTTGTTCACTGTGCAAACAAGACCACCAAGTTAACACTTCAATACATACTTGAGCTTTCTGTTTTTTCCAATGGATGAGCTATGCACAATATACTAAAGCTTTCTTCTTTTTCATTGTAAAAAGTTTCCTCAAAAAGAACAGGTACTGAGAGATGATAATTAAAACCAGTTCCTAAAATGATGAGGTTTCCTTGTATGAAGATCTCCTGAAACAACAAAAAAACAGAACAAGTGTAAAACTCTGCCAGAAGAAAGTTACTCTTTGGCTTCTGCATTGCATAGTTACATTTCCAGGGAAATAAGAGAATCTTGCAAGACAATAAAGCCCCAGATTCGAGAGACTTCGTATTCTCATGCTGTGTAGACACAGAAACAAAGACTCCCTCAGTCTACAATGGCTAGCTAAACCTTGCTTATACCTACTTTCTTTACAAGTCTAGTACTAGAGGAGCTTTCAGATAATCTCCAAGGTCTAAGTGACTATTTTAGAGCACTTTTAGTAGAAGGGAATTTGAAAAACAACTTAGAATTGGGGCCTAAATCCAGCTTCAGAAAAACACCACACATCTTGTCTACATTTCTCATGCTCAGCTTTATCTTCTCAAGCAACTCCAGTGAGGACATCTACAGTAGGAAGATCTAGATGACAGCCTACAAACAGATGCAAGATCTCAGACTGTACTGCAAGATTACACATGAAAAAAGTGTGAACATATGCAGCGTTAGCATTGGTTATCATGGCTTGCTGCTACATTAGCAAGTTTCTACTCTACTTACTGAACTGAATTAATACATCAGGCCTCAGATTCAACTTGATACCATCATAATTTCACCTTAAGCCTTGGGGAACTTGCATCTGCACACAATACAGGCAGACTACTATTTGCCTGAAAGCTAGAGAGACAGTTCTTAACTAAGTGCTAAAGGCCCTTGTGCCACACAAGAAAATCCCTAACAGCCACAAAACACAGATAAATTGACAAAGCTGCTTTACAAAAGTAGTAAGTTGAAATCAGAAGCACTGTTACCACCTGAAGAGGACAACTATTCTTGTGTACATGCCAAGATACAGCTTTTGCTAGAAAGCAGTATATCCCTGAGAACTTTGGCTTCAATGGGCAACATACTACTCTTGCCAGTTAGCTCTAACTCCTAGTTACCTCTCCTGTAACCATTAGTTCACACTATCAGTCATCAGCTGCAGTGCATCATTTATTGGAGTGTCCCAAAGCTCCATTCAGATATCAAAACAGAAATACCTTTCCATTTAAGGTCTGAAAATTTTCTTCTAGTGGCTTCAGAACATAAGATTCAAACTGGCAGGCAGAAAGGCTGTTGCTTGCAAGGCTTCCTTTGCATGGAACTAACACCTAAAAAAGGTTAGATCAAGCTTTAGAGAAAAATGCTATGTATCACCAGCTAAACACCAATAGCTTTTGCCATTTAGAGGCAAGCAATTGAATCTGGCTTATAAGCATTTACTAGCAAATGTATAGCAACTATAGGTGCTTTTGTTTAAATAAATCAAAAGGAACAGCCATTGACAGACACAGTCTGGTGATTAACCTAGAAGTTTCATTTAGTGACTTATCTGAAAAAGGATGACAGACGTAGCTGAAACAAACAATACTAAGAGAAGGAGATCAACTCTTAAGTTACTTAGCACTAGTCACCTGAATGACTTAAAATTAGGCAGCTAGTAAAAGTGAAGTATATTTTCAGACTAAAATGAAAATCCACCAGAAAAGAAAAAAAAAATCTAAGATAAGAAACATCTTGGGTTTATTGCACACCAACACATTGCCAGTTTGAGACAAATTCTTAATTAGAAAGCAACACATTATGAATACAATGAACACTGTGTACATGCTAAAAAGAAACACATCCCATTGTCAAGGAAGAGATAAGCATGAAGCAAGTGGTTCTTTCAGTACTCAGCTTTCAGAAATGGTGTTAGAATACAGACAGAACTGGTGAACAGATTTTAGCATTTCAACTGATCACATCATGATCTTAAGTAACACATTTGAAAGAATGCTGTCCAATTTAAGGCTTAATTTTATTTTCACATAACAACAACCCCTATGTTTGATGGAGTCTTCACACACCTAATTTTGGATGAAGACTAATTGCAGAATACCCAGATTAGAAGTCTTGTGGACTGGACTTTTTATTCCAGCTCAGTTTAATGGCTTTATTTTGCTATGTAAAATGCTGTCAGAAATGAGTGCTTGTCTGTCCACCAGGGATTTCAAAAGGTCAATCCGATTTTAAATTGCAAGTGGGATAATAAGTAACTTTAGTTCATAGTAAAGAAAATAAGCTTCCTGTAAGGTTTAGAAACACCACCAACTTTCACCTTTTACTACCACACAATATATCAAGAGGTCTGTATTAGTAAATAACAAGCAACTTAAACTAAAAGTTGCTCTAGTTCACTTCCAAGTTTTGTAGGCTTGCACTAATCTTTGCATGTGTCATAGCAAGTATAGGATTTAAATCCATACAGCTACTATTTAATAAGCAGCTTTTAAATGTACTTCTTTATACTTACAATACCATGGAGTTCTGCAACTTTGCTGCATAGATCAGGACGCCGCTTCTGAATGGCCAAATAAAAGGGATTTTTCAAGATATCTTCATCGTACATAGCCATATGGAATTCAGATATTCCAAGGAGAGTTTCTAAAATACATACGGGGATAGGTTAATGTATCATACATGACACCTGCTAAAGCATAATACTTGTCAATACCTAGGGGACAAGTTTGATTCCTCTTATCTAAATGGAAAAAGCAGTTTCAGGTCTTCGATGTAAGCAGCCAATGACATGCTTAACTAATAAGAAGGTAACTATAGTTACTCAGAAGTTATTCAGAAAGATTATTTTCCATTAATATACATTTCCAATTACACAGTTATCCTCATAAGGTCTCCTTAGGCCTTCCACATGTTGAAGTCTAACAACACATGATATGTTTGGACAAAACTTAGGAGAGAAGAGAAGATCTACATTATTACCACTTTGATACACAAGCTAATTTGCACTGCTAAGGTTTAAAACAAGTCAAGAAACATGAGTTAACAGCTTCTTTACAGCAGATTCTACTGCAGCACAGGACATTGATGCTTTGCAGTATGCTCATGTAAATCTTAAGACTCACCTGTGTGCGAGACACCCAGATAGTATAACAGGAACCCTTGTGTAAGGCAATCCTCAACTTTCCAGAGAAAGTTATAGGAAAGAGGTACACCAGGGAGATACGAATATCCACATCATAATTTTAAAAAATCACTGTGAAATGTCTCATTTGCAGTCATCTCTACTCCCACTCACAATGATCTGAGGTCAGGCTGATGCATAACATTTGGCAAAACAGTGAGCAAAAAAATGACTGGAGACAGAAAACCCAACCTGTAGGTATGGGAAAAAGCTATCACTACACATGTCACAGGGAAAAAATGATCTCTAGAGGTACTAGACCTTCGACTGCTTGCTTCCTCAATTCTAATTCTCTACAAAAAAAAAAAACTATGACACATCATAGACACAAGGGCAGGAAAAAACATAACAGGTCCCTTCTGGAATAACTTCCGAATTATTTTATTCAGAAGAATTGGGATTAACAGGCTTACAAGTGCTTAATTAACTAGTCTGTTCTATGTATTTTCCCCTCACTCAGCTTCCCTTAGGAATCAACAGAACTTGCATGATTTCTTCATGCAAATTCAGCTACTTGTCCTCAGAAAGGGGGAGAACAGCAGCAGAACTTATATTTGAGCAAGCCACCCTTACACAATCAGTATCTCTGTTTTCTTAAGTGTAGAATTATACCTAGCACATTATTTGCTCAGTGTGAGCTTCTTACACTTGTCCTGTAGCACTTGTAACATCTCACTACCTAATGCTGTACTGGTACTAAAAAATGCCTTTCTCTGTAGATCATGGAAGAGATATGAAACCATTGTATGGCAGTTTAATAGAGTGGAAAAACATACACCCAACTCCCACTGATTTTTAGATAGCCTTTGAGTTTCAGCTATGATGCTAACTGATCTATAGTCTGATCCCTCCTTGTAATTAGGCACAAGGAGAGCTCCCTTAGAGAGCTAAATACAAACATGATCAGCAAAAGCTCCAATTTCCACTATAAAGTTATCACCAGCTACTTATAGCTTGGACAACCTCAGCCTGAACCGCTGAAGTTGGGCAGATAACTGCCTCAAGCAGAGTTCTCCTATGGAGTTCCAGATAAAATGGTTCATCTGCTTTCAAAACATACAATAAAACTAACAGCCTTCTATGAAAGAATACTAATTAATCGGTTTCAAAACAGTGTTCTTTGGAGCACAGATCTGAAGTTTGCTAATACAAAGGGGAAGTAAATGTTTGCTCACTGACACCTTTAAAAGACTAGCCAAGTTCAGTAACTACGAGAATTAAAATCTAGAAAAGTACAGCTTTGCAGAAGATCTGTCCTACCACAATGCCTGGGTAAGCAGGATGATCACCAGTAATTCCACAGCTGGTAATTGCTATAAGCATTTCCTGGCAGGCAGCTGCAATCCAGATTCAAGCTGTGGGCTTCCTCAGCCAGTGGCAGGGGAAGGAGAAAAGGCAACACAAGCCCAGTGGCAGGTCTGCTGCAGGAACACAGGTATCTCATCACTAGTCCATAGAACATCAGGGCTAAGACAGACCTTAAGAAGCAGGACTAGTTAGCTACAAAAAAAATGTGCTTGCTGCACAGCTGGCTAGGCCACAATTCCAAGAAAGATCTTAAATGACTGCAGCTTACAGTCCAAACATGAATCAGTGATAATTTATTATAAGAAGTCAAGCACCAAGCAGTGCTGTATGTACACACACGTGCAGCCTGCAGAACAGTCTGCCACAGCAAGACTTATTTTGGAGTCCTACATCCTTTTTTGGGTGCTGCACTTCAGAGATGAACTGACTAGAAAAGAATCTGAAGTGAGAAAGGCAAGAAAGCCCTGGAAGCAGGATTCAGAACATGAAATGCAGTGATGTTGTTTATGCTGAAGAAACTGCAGGAAACAGGTAATATTTTTTTTCCCCAGATGGCTCAAGCTCTTAGTGAAGGGCATTTTTCCACATCTGTAGAAGAAATAGGCCTTGAAGAAAACAGACTCAGATGACAGATCAGAAACACCTTTCAAAAGAGAATATAAACACATGTTTTAGATTGCTTGGCAAAGCTATCAAGTCTTTCATGTTGTAAATCTAAGAACCTGTTAGACAAACCTCTACTAGAGGTGATAATGGACATAGTGAAGTTAGGAGACTAGATTATGTGGTCTCTCACAGCACTTTCCAAATCAAGCTTTTATTACTGTAGTTGGCCCACTGAGGCATCTTCATCTGCCTTTTTGTTTGGTGAATTCATGTTCAGTATCTGGTCAAGTGGTAGATGAGACTGCTATGACCCTCCCCAAGACAGTGATGGAGAAGGTATTAGCATACCACCTACTGTGTCAGGGAAAAGAGCACTGACACAAGGCCACCAAGCATGAGACTGCAGAGAGAAAACTCCAGCGCACAAGTGTTTCCAATTGCTATAGCTACAGTGCCACTTTTTCAGCTTAAAAAAAATCTTTAAGTTCAAAGAGTTCTTCCCATATTAGGGCAGAGAAGGAGAAAAGAACACATTCCACAAATTCTCCTCATCTAGAAACCTGCATCTCACCATCAAAAAAAACCTCAGCTGATAAGTTTTATCTTGAAAGGAATTAAAAACATTTCATTCCCTGGAAAAAACAGGTGGAAGAGATTTAAGGGAGATGGGGAGCTCCCACAGAAAACCTGAGCTTATGAAGCTGGCTGTCTATATGATTGATGTGGCTCTTAAATCATTGCCTGCACCTGAAAAAAAAAACCACAAGCAACTAGAGTACATTAAGAACCATTTCAGTTGACAGATCATCAAGGAATTTCAAGGAAGACCTTGAAATTATAATCCTCAGTTCCTGGTTCATGCATTACACACCACAAATAACTAGTCTTAAAACACATAGTGGCAACCATGTAGATTCTTTTACTACAGAACTACTGACAGGGTTGAATCACGCTTAATAGTTCTAGCAAGAAGTAGAAGAAACTGCATTCAAACATTGAATTCTGGCATTTTAGCTTCTGTAATGCAACTAGGATGCCATCAACATGCTGTACCCCAATAAGAATGCTAAAACTTCTATTTCACATGGGTATTTGTCACCCACCTTGAGCAGAAGCAGACTGCAAACTCTGAAATGCTCACCACATGCATGTTCCTACACAGTAGGAAATAATCACCACTAGCCAAATTAGTACTGTTTTGAGAATCACAATTCTGAATTTCCTTCCCTTTTCTCTCTCCCTTACCCCTGCATCTGCTCAGTGCTACACTGGTGGATAGCTATCATATCTGATGAAAATGTGGGTATGAAAAGAAAGGGTGGAATACTTATTAATTGAAATAGTTAAGTTACTGTATTCACTTGGACCTCCTTCACCTACCAGCATTCTTCAGAGACACAGAAGTGTGGATGTATAAACCATCAACAATTTAAGCAGTTACAGAAAAACAAAGGACCTTATACTAAACTTAAATAAATTAAGTCTACAGAATCAGAAGAGTACATTAAAGCTTCCCCAAATTTTGGCTCAGGCATTTTTGAGATTAAGACAATTTCTTTCCACCCCAAAAGTTAAATGCATCTGAAACCACTGGCTAATGCACTACTGTAATTCTAGGAACGCATTAGAATACTCCGTTGAGAGTTTGTTGGCAGAACACAACCACCAACTTCAGCCTAATTCAACCTGGAGGGAGGATGGGGGTGGCACCAGGGGGCGAATACAGACTTATTCTTCTAGTTGCACCTTGGACAGCTTTAAATTTACTAACATGAAGCAAGCAGGAAATGTAAAAAGCCTTATACACATTACCAGAACTGTTCAATGCTTAACAGGAAGCCCACTAAAAATTGTCATAAGCCATATTAGCTATGAAGTTTATTAAAATCATGCTGAGCTGTAAAGCAATACACAAGTACTAATCTTATATAAAAGGTTTAAAGGGAATCACTTAAGTGTGTGGCTTCATGCCTGTAAACACAGAAATAGCTCAAATTGCTGGAAGAACAGAAGCTAGCTGATCAGAGAGTCTAATAAGTATTGTGTTATGGTTTTTAAAAAAGCATAATCATAACCTTATAACAGCTAAATCCTTTCTAGATTAAGAGCAGAGTGATAATTCTAAAGATACAACTAATGGTACGAGGGATAGCTAAAGTGAAAAACATACCATAGAATCTAAGCAAATCATTGTTTTCTCCAACACACTGGAAATTAAGTCTTACAACCTTTGGTACTGAAAACCATGAGTAGGATTTAACTATGACAGTTTATTTTGTTATTGATGGTGTTTTCCTTGGTCAAGTGTGGTACCTTTTACAGACCTATCAGGTTTCACTTCCTTTTAAGAAGCATTTTGAAATTTAGACAAACAGCCATTAAAGCAGAAGATGTCATTGTATTTGCATTATTATTGGGCAGTTACATCACATCCACATTCAAGTTATACAGCTATTTACTCCATTCTTAGGCACACCATCTTCTGAATGTCCTGCTATACCACTATTAAAGACCTAACAACTCTAATACTAAGCTCATTCTTAAAAAGTAGTAAGAAGGTTCACCCTTCATATTTGAACAGTGTGTTTGTACCATAGTTTGATGTGGACACATTCTTACTTGTCTCAGACAGGAACATGTTGGCTTGACTCTCTACATTCACTATTTCTTTCCTCCAGAGAAAGTAATTTTAATATGAGTAGCTCATCCTTCAACAGGCAAGCTTCTCACTTTTATCAAGCCACTTCCACTGATTTTTGAGATAATCTTACATGTCATTAGCCAAGTATTAGGAACAAGCTGCATTCACCTCTTCACAGCAGAATAGAGACTAGATTCCCAATTATCAATTCTTGCAGGTTTAGAAATCCACCAGAATAACTGCAAAGAATTTTCATTCTTTGGCTTACCACTATTAAAGGTGCATTAAATTCTCAGATGGGGAGCCCTGAGCTATTCACAAGCAAGCCCTGGAACAGAGCACAGAGAGTGCTGATCAGTGAACCACATAAACAATTACAAGGAATACATGTAGAGGAAAAACATTAACAGAAAGTACAAAGTTCCCAAAGCAGCTTCTCAAACAAGGGTGCTTCCTCCCAATATTAGTAAGCTGTATTTAATGCCACCTCCCAGGCTTCCAGAGGTGTCAGCACATGCACTTTTTTGGAGGGGGGGAAGAAAACAAACTAAGGAGTTGAAATACAAGGATAAACAGTGTTTTCCTTACCCAGCACAGGCCACCCACAGAAGTACAAGGGAACTGAAGCCAGCAACCCTGTACTCCATTTACCTTAGTTCAGATTGTCCTTCGACCAGACAACTAGACAGGAATTTAATCCATTCTCTGTGCATCTCAATAGGAAAACCAAGTCCTTACCTCCTCATTGCCAGAAACTTAAACATCAGACCATTACTAGAATATCTAGTTATGAAAAACATTGTAGAATTACCCTAGTTCCCTCCTTTAGGGAGCAGAGCAAGGGTAAGGAAGGTTGGAACAAAATTCCACAGGTAAGTTCTTCTAACTAGCAAAATAAATTATTTTAACAACCACTGGTATTTTGATGCTACATAATGTGCCATACACCAGCCTGAGGTAATTAAGAGCTTCCCGACAGTAAACACCATGACACAGACATACCAGTCTGACATTCTTCCATGATATAAATTACAATTCTTACTATGGATCAAATCCTCAAGCCACTTCATCAGCAAAATGCTCAGCAGAAAGCACATCACAGAATACTTATTGAAGGAAGCTGCATAGTGGTACCAGTTATCAAGGAGAAGGAGGGGTTATGTCATTATTAATTTTCACAGTTTGCCATCCTTATTTTCCTTCCTCACCTCACAGTGGCTTCAAGCTTTCTCAGGCCACAGCATTCTACGACTGAATTCAGTATATGAGCTTACTCTGAAAGCAAGCCCATCAGGCAAAGCTTACCAACCATTTAAACAAAACAGACTTGTATTTACTTAAGATTCTACTTAAGAGTCTATTAAAATGAGGTTATAGCATTTAACAAGTAGTGATGTTCAAGAAGCATCACAGAATACTTTGCAAACATTTTTAAGGGTACTGGAATAGGAAGAATACAGTCATTAACATCTATTGCAAGAAAGCCTTTTCACAGAACCAGGAAATACATTTCTCTTCCTACTCATTATGCTGCTTCCTAATTCACTTCTAAGGCTTTTTACACTCCATCCCAATAGTTTTCCAAGGACAAAATTTTGGCTAGTCAGCATCTTGTTCAAAGTGGTATCAAGATTTGGATTTTTCAGAACATCATGCCTCTCTGACAAACTACAACTGAATTTTAAGAGTTTCCACAATCTACCTGAACTGGATAACTGCATGCAGCTGAACTTAATTTAGAACTAATCTAAATATCAGCCTCTTTCTTCCCACATGACACACGTAAAGATGTATTTAGGCATTATCTGGTACAGATTATAACTGCTGCCACCTTCAGGTTTAAGCATTCACATGTTCCTGAAACAATACCTCCTCCCTGCCCTTTTCATCTACTTTCACAGAAGCCCTTTCAAGATTCTGATGTGCCACAATGAACAGTAACTTTAGTGATATGTGGCAGACTTTAAACACAGCTACTACACACACACACACAAATATGCATAGTTAGCAATAAGCTTAACACTCAGGTCACATAGGACTCCAGATTCAAACCCAGAGCTAATCCTTTTTCCACCTGACAATGATTAAGCAATTATAAGACTTCACTTACAACCAGGTCAAAATCATCCTGTGTTTATTCCTACAAGGAAACAGGCATTATTGATTCATTGCTTCTAAGCTACCAACACACAAACTGGCAGAGAGCTACTCAGTTTACTCTGCAGCAACTGGCAATCTACAGAAGTTAAAAGGCAGTTTCTTCTACAGGTGGCAACCTGCAGCAGAAGCTACATACGACTTAGAATTAGGGCCAAAATTAAGGCAGAACAATCAAAAACAGTCAGTGGAGTACAAGCTACCAAGATACAGTAGAACAAACAGAGTCTAGACAAGACTCTTCAGGCTGGGCTCAGCACCAGAAAGCCAGTGTGCCTGGACTCTGCTCCTCAGAGTAAATAATCTTGCTCATGGCACACACTGCACTAAGGGGCAGGGGCATGATAAGGGAAAGGGTAGTGCTCCCCCTTCTCACCGGACTATGTCTTCACATCTTTTTCAAGTTACTATAGCATCACAAAGCCACTCAGTTACCCACAAACACCGAGATGTACATAATAGCATGTTATGACAAGCAACCTCTCCACAAGTCCACTTTGGCAAAGACGTATCATGTGCTAAACACAGCATGGTTAAGTTTACTATGTAGTGCTGAACATCATCAATTCTGTTCTTCTGGAAGGTTGGGATGTACAATATAAACACAGCCCAGTGTCCATCACTAATCATAATATTGTACTTCAGCACATTCACAAGGGTAGTCTGTGAAGTATCACTTCTGCTAGTAAGGAACTGGTATGTTTCCTGGACTTCCTGATGCATAATTGCTTGACTTGAGCTAAGTGCAGACACTCTGGACCACACACCAGCACCTCCCGTTGGCCTTCTCAAACACCCCGTGCGAAAGGTGAAGAGAACACGAGTGCTTTCCCCCAGCGCTGCCCTCGAGTGCCTGCGACGCTCCAGGACACCCACGAAGTCCGGCTGGAGTCCGACAGCACTGACCTCACGTAAATAACCGACGCAGCTGGGGTTAAATGAAGTTCAACAACGCGTTAAACGCTCCTGCCGCGTGGGACGGAAGGCAGGTGCCGGCGAGACCGCGGGCACTGAGAAGTGCCGGCTGCTCGTGTGGCCGCAGGTGCCTCCAGGCCGGCGGTGCCGGGTGCCCGAGTGGCCCGGGAGCGAGCACAACCTGACCCCCGCCGCCCCGCGCGGACTCGGCGGTACCGCGCCGCAGCCCGAGAGCAGGCCGCGGCCCGGGCCGGTACAGCCCCCGCCCGCCGCCCAGGCCGCGGCCGAGCCGCTCCCGCCGCGCGGCACGTGAGGGCGCGCGCGCCCTGCCCCCTGCCCGTCACGGAGGGGCGGGAGGGCACGGCCGGCACCACGTCGGCGGCGGCCCCGCGGCTCCCTAAAACAGCTCCTGCAACCGCGCACTCCCTTGGGCGCCGCGGGCAGCCGGTTCCCCCCCGCTGAGGAGCGGGCCGGGGGCGCCCGAGGCGGGAGCGCTACTCACACCGACAACATTGCCTCCCTTCCTCCCCGGCCGCGGAGAGCCGCTGGCGGCCCACCTCCCCCTCCCCGCTCCGCGCCTCGGCCAAGCCCTACCGGGATCCAGGGCGGGCCCGGCGCGGCGGCAGCACCGCACGAAGCCAATGGCCGGGCACCGGCAGGGAGCGAGCGAGGAGCCAGGCAGGCGCTGCGGGGTCAGAGCTTACGGAGGCGGAGCCTGCGAGGTCTTATAGGGCCGGGCCGGGCCGCGCCTGGGAGGCCGCGGGCGCTCCCCGCGCGGTGCAACGTGATTCCGCAGGCGCCCAGCTGGGACGAGTTAAAGGCGAGCGGCGGCGGCGGGGCAGCGGCCAGCGGGAACAGCTAGCTTCCCGGCTGTCGTTCTCGAGAGCTTTATCCTTCGTATATATATTTTTCTCCTTCCTCCTCCGTGTTTGGCACTTTTCAAAAAGCGGCGCCCGATCGCTGGAAGCCCTGGCAGCCGTTCAGCACGGTGCGGAATGAGCAGCCCCGGTCCTCCTGCACGGCGGCAGTAGCGGGCGGGGAGCGATGCTGCCTGCCCCCCGGGGCTGCCTGCAGCCCGCCCGGGTTCCCAGAGGCGCCAGCGCTGCCTGAGGAGCCGACGGGGACGTGAGGCGGGTAAGAGGGTGCTGAATGCATGCACGACCCGAAGCCAGCCCTTGCCATGTGTGCTGGTAGCATCTGGCTTGGGCAGCTCCCAGGTCCCAGCACCGGGTAATCGGGGCGGAGCGGCAGCAGGGCAGAGCGGCGGGGACGCAGCCCCGCGCCGCCGGGATCATGGTGAAGGAGGAGTGCAAAGCGCTGCTGGACGCGCTCAACAAGGTGACCGCCTGCTACCGGCACATGGTGCTGACCATCGGGGGCACCTCGGACTCCCAGAACCTGCGGGAGGAGCTCAAGAAAACTCGGCAGAAAGCCCAGGAGCTAGCGGTGGCCAACAGGAACAAGCTCACCACGGTCCTGAAGGACAAAACCGTGAGTAAGGAAGATAAAGCCGAGTTCGAGAGGCTATGGGTGATTTTCTCCACGTGCCTAGAGATCCTGGAGATCGACATGAGGAGAGCCCTGGAGCTGGGCCACGAGTTCCCACTAAACGTCCCCAAAAAGCACCTGATCCAGACGGGCATGTGTGGGGGAACCTCTGGCGTGGCTGCCAGGGCGATGAGCGTCCAGAACATGAAATACGAGGCTGAGCACAATATAGACGTGGTGGATTTGAAAGACCTCGAGAACGAAATCAACCAGGTAGGAGAGATGATGTACGAGATGGAAATGAAGGTCAGTGTCCCCCAGTGGACAGTAGAAGCTAAGCAAGACCCAGGGGCTGAACTAAAATCCACCATGAGCGTGGGCGCTTCTTCCATTGGCATGATCTCTGTGGAGGAAACTAAACCCTTCTGCGATCCCAGCAAGCTTCTAGCTGGGGTTATTTTCTCCGCTGTGCTTGTTGTTGCTATTGTCCTGGCAGTGTGTGTGGTAAGACTCTCTTAGGGTGGTGCAGGCTCTTACAAGAGCGACTCCCCTCCAGCCTGTCTTTGGAGTATTTCATGCCTCACCTTCAGTTTCAAAACGGGTCACTTGGATGAGCTGAGAATTTAAACCTAGCACTTGAAAATACACAGCAAAACTTTTGCCTCTCAATATCATAATATCCTAGAATGCACGATTTGTTTCTTCTCACTTTTTGAAGAAAAGAGATGCAAATCAGCCTGCAGAATAGGATGTCTTCACTTGCTGGACTTGTAACGGTTAACTATGAAGTATCAAGGTATTATCACTACTGGCTATACCAGGGATTTGTCTGCTATTAATAGATGACTATGCTCAGAAGCCTGTCTTTTTTGCTCTTGAATAGGCTCTGCTGTTTGCTGCTGGTCACTGTTTACAGTATTTGGGAGTAACACAAATTTGAAGGCTAACACGGGTGTTTTGTCTGACAAAGTGGACAGAATATGTTGGGGTTTTTTTCATCAAATACACAAAATGTTATTTCAGTGAGGGAAACGGGAAGGATGAAAACCCCAATAAAAGAATGTAAACAACCTCTATTTTAGATAATTTAATGGTTGGGGAGGGGGGAGGCATGGAAGAGGATGGAGAAAACAAAACAAGCCATGTTTGATACCAAATGTTGATTTAGACTGGATTGTACAGAACCCACTTGCATGGGCTGGCACAGCATACGCAAATGACTAATCGCTTTCCAAATCCAGAGAGAACACATGAGGAGCCGCATATTCAGAAAAATACTAGCAAGCCTCGTGGTTCTCACCCACACTGACCACGATTTTGTCTTCCCCTGCAGAAAAGCTGATTTTTGCCACTGGTTCAAATTTTTCTTTCAGTAGAAGCAAACAGTTTGCACTTCACAAATAACTATGAAAATAGGAGCAATGACTCTACCCACAGCAGAAGCAGAAATTTCTGAAAATAGATTTTAGCAAACAAAAATTAAGTCTAGTTAAAGCAGACCTTTCCAATAACCCAAAGAGATCCCCTCTCCTGTTACCAGGCAGGGACTCACGCCTGTATACGTACAGTCACATTTCTGCAAGCTCCTGAATTCTTTGCAGAAATCCAGACAAAGCTAAAAAATGTGTCTCAGTTTCTTATCTCATTCATGTCTGATTAATCATTTGGGAAGCCTGTAGGATTGGTCCAATTTGAGACACTGCAATTGTGGGAGGTAAATGCAAGAGCAGCATAAAACTTTCCAGTTCTTCCCTACAGAACTGTGAACGTTTAAATGCAAAATTGCAGGGACAGACACTAACTTTGCAGAGAAGCTCTATAATGTTTTGTAACAGGACCTATGCATCATGGCATTTATTGTGTAACTCTGGAAATATCTTCTATTACTGTGAATACACACTATCCGATCAAGAATGCTTGGTACATACTTTATAGTGCCACAGGTGTATGAGGCACTCCACAGGCAAATATAAAGAACTTGTAATATTGGGGTTTTATTAAGTAGTTATTCTTATGCATTGATTATTATGGACACATTATCAAAAAGTAACAATTGGACATGTTTTGTGAAGTTACTAGGCAACAATCTTCATGCTTGTTAAATAAAATTATGTTCACAACACTCAAACATCTAATGTTTTTGAGTTAAGAACTAAAAAAAACATACTTTGAAAAACTGCAGCAAACAGTTTATTCTTTAAAACTTAAGAAAACTGGATTTGGGGAGAAGTGTGTGACAAATTTGAATCTGGTCACTTGTAGGTGAGGAAAAAAATAATGTAGGTGAGGAAAAATAGTAAGTGGAGGCCTGAATTAAAGGCTATAGACTATCATTATGTTGAAGGATAATGGAGTTCTGCATATTGATCCAGTCTAGCTCCAGTCTCGTGGGAGTTCACTGTTTTATAAGACAACTCCACATTCCTTTCTATTGTATTTCATTCATTCCATAGGATGTGTTTTAAACGTAGTTAGTCTAGGTTGGTAGAGATCCCCAGCAACATTCTAACAAAGTCAAGCCTGTATTTATCGGTGCTACTGTTGCAGGCTGTCTGGATAAGGTGTAATTGGTGTGTGTTGATTTAAATGCGATCGCCTTCACAATCATATTGAGTAAACACATTTATGGAAAATACAGAAAAAGGTGCAGGAGAATGTACATATTTGGATTGCCACTGCTAGTCACTAAGGATTTGTGGGTATTTTCACTCTTTGCACTCTCGTTTTACTTAGTTCACAGGAAGGTGGATAAGGAGTTGGACTCTATTCTGTGCTTGAAAACTCCATGTTCCTTTTTAAATCAGATCATTTAACCACATGTTCTGAAAACTCAAGTAATGCAAGTCTGGTTTCTGGTGGATAAGTAAACAGTAACACCTACAGCATTCATTATCTTCTGTCTTGGTATCCTGAAGCGGGTATAGTTGGTAAACTGTAAGTTTTCAGTCAGTTGCATTTTTTGGAATTTGGATTTTTGGATACAGGACTCAAAGAATTCATATAAATAGCCTATAATTATGTAAGTCTTGCTTCATTATGAATATGCACACAATTAGTATTTAAAGGATTGGACGTTGGAAAAATAATGTATTTTCAAATCTTAAGAGAAAGCTGGCTGCAGATTTATTCATCATTAGTTTGTTCCTAAAAATCTGTATTATCTTATATTTAGGCTATCTGAAATTAATAGGTTAAGTAGAATTCTAACAGAGGATTGGCACCATCTAAATGGATAATGTTCCTGCCAGTAATCTCCTACACTCGATACAAGTGTATGCTCAATGTGACAGAGTTCAGGCACAACAGCGCACAAAACCAAAACAAGATGAAGCCACCATTGCCCAAAAGTACTGATGCTTCTTTTAAATTAAGAAATAAAGAGATGTTGTAGATTTGCAGTCTTCATTTTTTTCCCCACTGGAATGCAACTGGAAGGAGACTGGAAATTCTATTTTTGTAAGTGAAAAATGGGAAGTCAAACTTCAAAATACCCTGTATTTAAATAGCATGATGAAAATGCAAATAGTCTCATGCTGATCAGTGAATGAGAACGTTACTGTGTTTTCAGCACAAAAGAAGATGGTCATTGCTTAATTTCAATGTTGTTCTACTTCAGTTCTTTTGTCTTCATTCGCAGGATACACACATTAAATTTGCTGTATACTAAAATCTTATTCCTGACTTGAATTATACTGCTTTTGCCTGTGCGTGGGTGGTATTTTCTACACTTTGAATAATTCAGGCTTGTTACTGTCACTATTTATTTAACTTAAAATAAAGTACAGTCTTATAACTTACTGGTTGGCTTGCAACATTAATTAAAACCAAACAAAACCTGCAATATTAATACAGCTTGTCAGTAAGCTCTTCTAAACAAAAAGTTCCTATTTCAACCACAGGAATAAAAGCAACAAGCTAAGCCCTCTCATTACAGTTTTCTTTATATAAATGCACCCTTCTCAAGCTCCCGAAGTTGAATATAGTGATATCTCTTAATTTATACTGTAAGGGAATCTGCAGTCTGAAAAGTCAAGAAATCTCTGCCTTAGGAAACTGCTACAAAGGTGGTAACAGGGGTGATGTTGCCTTCAGCATTGCTTGTTCAGTGTTGTTGAGTAACGTACAGAACCGTTGGCTTGGGCAACTGAGAACTAGAGAACATATCAGACCAGACTAATGTATTAGATCCTCCCTGTGTTAGGATCCAAACTCTGCCCCCTTTCAGCCAGCAAAGCTTGCAGTTACTTTAGCAAAAGATACACACAACCTAAGGAGTGTGAAATTTGGTCCTGTGGTATTGATAGCAGCAACGATCAACAGTTGTATCAAGCTATCACAACTGAGTCTGTTAAACGCAGCAATTTGTAATTTTATTCAGGACTTCCAGTCTATCACCATAAAAACACTCTACGCTGTTTTTTAGTTTACTAAAAAAATGAACACAGAACCATAAGTGATTCTCCTTATGTTGCAAACAATGTAACATCAAACTTCAGCACTATGAATATGAAACAAAATTAGTTTAGCATTCTTCATGTAAATATGAAAATATTTTTTACGTGAATGCAATTATTCAAAAACAGACTAAATGACTGATATCTTTAGCTTTCGGATTAAACATTAAACACATGCTTATTGTTTGTAGTCTGAAAGGATTGGTTATGGGCTTTCTTTTCCTTCTTTTATAAGGTTTGTGTTGTTTATGTACATTTTCCAGAAATACCTTATATTTAAGTGCTAATGGAACTCCTAGTCAACATATTTACCCTTCACAGATTTGCATTATATAAAAAGTCATTCAGTAAGACCAGTGGATTACAGATCTCTAAGTGCTTTCTCTCAATACGATTATGTAAGTCTTTTAATGCAGGAAGAGATCTGGACAAAATAGTAGTCGACACATGAGCAGCATTTGCTATGGTAAGCATACAACAGAAGTGGGACTAAAAACAATGTCTTTCATATAAAATTATCTGCATGTGTTGAGGGAAGGACAAGAAAAGGAAGGAGATGGATGTATGTAGTAAATATGTGTTCATCTTATGTTAGCAAAGTATGCTTTGTGTTAAATATGATATAATAGCATCACAACATTAAACTATAGCTTCTCTATAAGAAGGTAGTATCTTATATCCAGTGGGACAAAGAATATAAAATATCCCCAAGCGAACTGACCACTCATTCTCTGATTATCTCAATACAGAATAAGAGTAAAAATACTTTGATTTGCTACATGTTGCTATCAATTTTACAAAAGACAACCCTTTTCTCTCTCTGTTTCACACTATAAGGGACTTTCTATTGGAAGAAGGTGGTCCCAGAAGGCTGGATTCTGTCATCCATCATGACAGCTTGCTGCTGCAGTATTGTGATGCAGTTGGAAATGTAGCATAATCAGCTACCACTGATTAAACCTGTGTAAAGGTGAAAAGTCACATGGCATTTAACCAGCATGAAGGCTCTTCTGCATCTTCTCATACAGCCAAGCACAAGCATTTCATGCTGGAATCAGCGTGACTAGAAAACATGTAGGCAAATACAAATAAAATTACAGCATCTCTGAAAATCTGTCACCCACAGAGGCTAGTTAGCAAAAGCAATTAGGTTTATTACTCAGTTCCAGTAATTTTATCAGAATATCTCCTAAGTGTCAGAATTTGAGTTCCTGAGCCTCCATAGGGTCAGATGTTTTGTTTTGTTTTGTTTGATTGAACTGTATGTTTTCTTTTATGCACTGTATTGCATGACATTATTTATCATATACTTACCAACAACGTCTCCACCAAATTAAACAAACTAACAAATCCTCTAAAAGCTAGTTCTAACTCAAGTGCACAGAAATGGAAGTCACAATCATAGTATAAATGTGTGGTCTGTTATTTTGGTCAGTTTTCCACTATGCATTAAAATAATCGCTGAAGTCTATGAATCAGTCAAGCCTGTCTCTTGCACACAAATGTTCAAAGAACATACACAGTTGAACTCACTGATGTGTCACAGCATTAAGGAATTACATAGCCTAAAACATGACTTCAAAAATCATGGGTTTTTTTGTAAGAATAGTACACGTCAGGTCATACAGCCATGTATAATTGTCTTGAGAAAAAAAAAATAAAAATTCAAATGCAATTCCTTTGTATAATCTGGAAGAATCTATATACAAATAGCATAAACCTTGGAGGAAAAACAAGTGAGAAAGGTGGAAATGAGAAAAGACAAAAGAAAATATTTAATTATTTATACCATATAAAATGACTAAGGAGTACCAGACACACCAAACATGATACTCCCTTAGCAACTTAATCTAATATGCTAATTGCATGTGTAACTTTATATATAAATACACATTTGAGTTCTGGGTCCTAGAGGGAGTAGTCTGAATCATTACTCATATAAGCCATCACTACTCAGTTTAGTGAGAAATTACATGTGTGAAGACTATTCATGTAATTAAAAGCTGCAGCATTAGAACCATAATTTTAGTTTGCATGACACATAATCCATTCTGCGTCTGTTGGAAGAAGAACATTTCCAGTTGTTAATACTATCTGTAACCTAGTTTTCTCATCTGCTTTGATTTGTTGAAATATTGTTTTTTATTAAGGTAGCTATATTTTTTATTTTTCTTTTTAGTCAATCTATATAATGGTGCTATAATCATAAACCTGCATTTCCTAGATTTCACATTTATTCACATTTTGGACACAATACTTGAAAAACTATACAGTAATATATTTACTTTTTATATTATTCGTTGAGTCTGCCTATGAGCTAAACAATCTAAAAGCTTTAGAATGTCATTTTGAAATAAGCCAGTTTAAGTAGCAGTAGACATGCTCAGTGAAATCTCTTAATTTTTTGATACTTGAGGTTGTAACAATTTCTTCAATACAGTAGACACTGCATCTGCATGGACACTGCATCTGCATGGAGACAAAGCTTTTATTGGATTAAACCATACATTAAACCAAGAACTGACTTAGCATAATCATCTCCAACTCACAGGATAGCATGTAAGCCAAATTATATTATTAAATAACGGTGGACCTTGTTTTCATCTGAAATTAATAATTACAGTGATGTGATCTGCACTGATCTGTATGTGCAAAACAATTTACGCAATGATGCGACAAAAAGGAATGAAGTCGTTCTGTTACAAAGTATTCTAATCACATGCAAAAAAACCAGAAAGCTAATTTTACAATCATTTCTATGTATCTAGTGACCTGAATCTTTTTTCTTTAAGCAAACTGATGTTTTCTTTTTCTCATAAGCATTAACTGAAGTGGAGAGAAAAATGTTGAAGTAACTTCCACATTGCTGAAATACAATCCCACTAAGAATTATTAGCAGTGCAGTAATGTTATGGTGTTTCATTTGATGTAGCTTCTGCATCACTTCAGAAGGGTTTATTTTTCAATACAGCACAATCTGGTTTTGAAAACAATCAAATAGAAAAAGTATTTGGGGTCCATGAGGTTAACAACTGTATGTTCTGGCATAAAAGAAGCATGAAAGGCAGTGGAATTCTTAATTTTTTAGCAAAAATACTTTTTTTTTTTTTTTATAAACCATTTAATCTGGAGAGGACCTCTGATTCTTCAGCCTTCTCTTACCGAGTGTCACACATATCTCTAGCTAATTCTTGCTATGGGGAGACTTTTCTCCAAACTGAAGTCTCCTGTATTCCCAGCCTACATACTGGCTGTTGAAGCATAATTAACACAACATATTGAAGAAAGAAGTAATCGCAAGTTGGAGATGAAGAAAATAAACATGCTTTATAGACAACCTTACATCTAGTTTGGCTTTAAGACATTTTCTATATTCATTTGAGCTATCTCCAGCAAGTTAGCTATAGCTTTGAGAGAGCAGATACATGCACACTCAGAGCACTTAGCTTTTGCCTTTCTTAGTAGGAAACTGGAAGGGGGTAAAACATCGCTTTGCATCCTTGATCTTTGCTCACAGAGTTTCTGAGTGTTCACCCTCAGAACCTCCTGCCACCTCCAGTCCTGATAACTGGGTCAATTAAAGACTCATATGCTCCTGGATTTTGCATGAGATGACTTCAGCTTTGTCATGAACATATACTGAACTCTTTGTAAGACAAAACTGCAAGGAAACTTTAAAATTGCCATCAATAGGGTGAATAAGCTGACCCTTGGGTAAGGAATGTCATCTTTGCTAGGGGGAAGAGGTGCCTTACATACCCCAGGACTGTGTGGAAAAATGCAGCAACTGGAATAGAGAATAATGTTTGCCTTAACTTGCACTTGGCTGTCTTTGGTCCCAAAGGACTGCTCAGATGCTGAGAACCGTCATGAACAATATTATAACCACATAACTATTTCTCCACCGACAGTCCTGGTATTCTGGTATGTGTTTGAGGTTACAAACAGCAGCGTGTATGCCAGCCACACATTCAGTTTCCACTCCCCATGCAAGAATGCCTATGAAATTAGATCTGCTACATTTAATACCAGTGGATACCAGTGAAACCAGAGGAATTGTTTTCCAGGACATTCCTGCTTTACATATTAGCACTTGTGAGGCTTTAGATTGTGCTAGATAAAAAAAATAAAAAAAACATTCCATTTAGAAACGTAAGATAACAAAATAATCTGCACTGTTCTCTATTATCAGATTTTCCTAACGAAGTTCTGAAATAATGTTCCAGGGATATCAGAGGTTGCATTTTTGCCATAGTAAGACAGTTTTGTATATGTGCTGGTATTACAACTGATTTGAAAATTATGCCGTTCATTATTGGTACTTGAGTACTTTCTACTTAAAATGCTTTTATGCTGAAATGATCTGACATAATGGACCCTAAATCTTTTTGATCAGCCATCAAGCTCATTGGACATTACATCTTGAAAAACCTCAGTAGTTTATTAATATCTCACCAGTAAAGCAGCTTGTAGGCAAAGCACATTGCTAACAAGATGTATACTTAACACAGTAAAATAGGTAACTATACTGAGTGCAAAAGGCAAACAAATACGAGGTGAACATCATGATTTTAGGTTCAAAATGCCTTCTACTAGGAAACAGGCATACCAGTGGACCTTATGCTTCCATTGCCCAAGATGGTAATCACTGATGAGCAGATTACACTAGTACACAAAAGGAGGCTAGGGTTACAAGATGTCCTGGTTTTGCTTGTGTATTTGGTCATGAGGAAGGAAAGGAGAGGGAGGGCAGACTTCTATATTGTCCGGCTATACCACAGCTGGTGTTCTGCCCGTTTTAGTATTATCACCTGGCTGGCTGACCTATTCTCTGCCGACTGCAGCCTAGCAGCAGGATGAACTTACGTCCTAGCTGTGTCTGTGTAGATCTCAACTGAATTTTCGATTTTGTCAATTGACATATTCCGGCAACCCACTGGTTTAATTGCCTCTAAACATCATTCAGTTACAGTGAGCCACATCTCACAGGCATTAAATACATGCTCAAATAGAAAATAAAATGGAGAAGTTGTCAGAAGCATGTGCAGGTACGTGGGTATTTGCCAAACAGAATCTAGCAAGAGAGGATTATGAATAGGAGGAGGATTCTCCATGTTACATGCAAATTACATTCTTACAGAATTTCTCAACCTGTGTCATCAGCTTTCTTCTGCTTAAACTCCTTACAAAGTCAAAAAAAAGATCTATGATTAAGTTGAAGAATCAAATGTTAGCAAAATAAAATAAAATGTTTCCTAAAGTGAAATGTCTGTTCAAAGGACTTTTTAAAGGTTTTGCTATCTTGCCTGCATATATCTTTTTTTTTTTCAGGTAACAAGGTACTTAAAAGCCTCAAAACAGAAGAGCTCTGTAACAAAAATTAATTAAAATTCTACACACTCCTCCCCTTTGAAGTCTATGAGAACAAATTCAAACAACTTGGAGCATGACATGTTTAATTAAAGACCTAAAATTACTTTTGTTATCAACATGCCTTGATGTGGAATTGAGATAAGATTTCTCTGGGGCCAGCTGGCAGATCAGCAGCAGTATTGATTACAACTCAGAGTCCTCAGTTCCTGACCCTGTGCCGATTCCCGTAACTACAGTCCCTTCAGCAGTACTCAGGAAGACTTTGGGGTCCAAAGTAGCCATTCAACATTTACATCTTGTCATGCTGTAAATACAGTCAGTGCTATGAAATCTCAGGAAGTGAAAACTACTTCAAGCTGTAGTTTTTCAAGTACATTGAAAGCCATCGCCTCGTTTCTCTAAGCCATTTGCCCTGTGCCTGTAAACCCTCTGTATTTCCTTAAGCTTTTGCCCTTAGAGGTCACTACTTACCGGCTTAAGGCTGATCGGGTGTGAAGCATTACTGACTGTTTCTGACAGGGCTCCATCCCACCACACGTCTCTGGGCGGGCCAAGCACCGGCTGACGGTCGCGGCCCGCCGGGCTTTCCCAACCGCTGCCTGCGGTTGCAGTGGCTCCTCCGGGCGGCCAGGCGGCGGTGGCGCCGGGCGGCCCCGCAGCGCGATCGCGGCCACGGCCACGGCCGCCGCCTCCTCCACCCCTCAAGATGAACTCGCGGCTGCGGCACTGGAGGGAAGCGGCTACGCTGCTGCTGGCGGCGGGCACGCCGGCGCGGTTGCCGCGCTCCCCGCTCGGCCCCTTTGACTACGAGCTGCTGCTGCTGCAGCGGAGCTCCCGCAGCGGCTTCGTGCCCAGCGCCCACGTCTTCCCGGGGGGCCTGGTGGAGGCGGCGGATTTCTCCGCTGACTGGCTGGGGCTGCTGCCCGCCTCGCCTCAGTGCGGGCTGCGCCTCGTAAGGCCGCCGCCTCTCGGCAGCAGCCGGGCCCCGCTCTTCGCCACCGACCGGGAGCAGCTGGGCTCGCCGTTGCCGGGGGAAGTCGCCTTCCGCATCTGCGCTATCAGGGAAACTTTCGAGGAGGCGGGAATCCTGCTGCTGGTGCCAGGGCGCGGGCCGGCGGCGGGCAGCGGGCCGGCCCCCCCGCTGCCAGCGGAGCGCTTGCCCCCCGCCGCGGAGCTGAGCGAGTGGCGGCGCCGGGTGCAGGAGGACCCGGCCTCCTTCTTGCAGCTGTGCCGGCACCTGGGCTGCGTCCCCAATATTTGGGCGCTGCAGGAGTGGAGCAACTGGCTGACCCCCGTCGGCAGGGCCGGTCGCGGCGGCCGGCGCTATGACACGGCTTTCTACGTGTGCTGCCTGGAGAAGCGGCCGGCCCGCACCTCGCAGGACAACCAAGAGGTGACAGCCTTCCTGGTAAGCGCGCCTCCGGCCCCGCCGCAGAGGAGGTGCCGGGGCTTCGCCGCGCCAGTATTCCGGTGGCAACAGGCATGAGAGCCCCTACTCTGCCCCACGCAGCGCTGCTCCTGCCTCGGAGAAACCGCCGAGCCGCTGGCCTGTTTCCAGTACACATCGAGTAGTCGAACAAAGGTCTAGCTCTCTAGCCGTCCTGATAACGTTCCCTTAAGGTGTGAGAAAAGGGGAGGGAGTTTTCATCTCCACCGTAATCCTCTCTCTTGTACATCTCTCCTAGTCGGTAAATGCCACGGCCCCCTTTCAACAATCGTGCCGCTGTAACTGCTGGCAGAAGGGGGTGTTTCTTGAAGGTCATTTTACACTAAGTTTTATGGCATAGGATGTGTGTCACGTCAGATCATTTTCACCTTGAATTACTGTACCTTTCAAAGGTGGATGCCAATCACTTTTCATACGTTCATTCATGCAGTATCAAGGGAGTATTGCTGTCATACCCTTAACATTCACTATGCTTGGGAAGACCCATGTGGTATATACAGTGTTCCAGAGCTGCTAGTAATTTTTCTCTTCTGTAGTTACTTGGAATATCTTAAGTAACATATAAACTTGTTGAAATAGTGTATTATTTAAACGATTTTTGGAGCTATATTGATTTTTTTACTTTTTTTTTTTAATTGAAGGGGGTAAAAGTAAAAAACTTCGTGAAAAAAACCTCTTAAAGACAGCTCAGGGTCAGGTACATTAGGTTCTAACTTTTCCTGAATTCTGAAAAGTTTCAAAGGAAGTTAGAAGTAGATGAGAAACCAGACAGTTCTGTAAAAGTTTACCTAACAATTTTGGTATTACTGATTTTTCTATATTTATTTTTTTAACAGCTCTTGCTACAGAAATATAAAAGTACCTGAGGTCTTGTCTTCGAAGAAGTTCATGTTTGTTATAATTTTGTTAGTAACAGCATAAATCTACTGCAAATGCTTATGCACATATTTGCATTATCAAATTCACCATTTGAGATGAAATGAAGATTAATAGTTTAAACATACAGAACAACACAGTGTGTAAGCATGAATACCTGGGTGTTCATCCTCTGGAAACAATGCATACAGGAAGCAGATGTTTAGAGGTACTTTTAATTCTTGAAGTATCAGTAGCAACACCTGTTAACCAAGTTCACATTGAGTTTAAGGTTTTCTCTTGGTTTCAGTAGACTTTTAGTCAGGCCTCAAGTCTCAATTTTAGTTTCCAAACTTGCCATGCCTACATGTAAAATAAAAACTTCTTTATTTTTACACAAAAAGAGGAATTTTTATAGATTGCTTTTATTATGGGTTTTTTTTTCAATTTTTAAAAATTTCTTTTTGTTCTTTTGATTTTGGTATAGATTATACACAGGTTTTATTGCTTTCAGAAAATTTGGACTGTGTCAAGCCCTTTTTTCTGTAAAGACTTCCTTGCTCTAATTGCTTTTAAAGTTACTGATACTTTCTACCTGCTCATGAAACTCTTATTTCAAGGCTTGTTTTCATCTCACAGTGGTCATCACCTCCAGATGCCATTGAACGCTTTAAATCTCAAGAAATACGGTTTCCTCCACCTCAGTTCTATGAATTGTGTAGGCTGTGCAACTTCTCTTCACTCTGTGAGTTACACAAGTTCAGTTCTGATCGAGCTCTAGAAGGGTGTGAACGCTGGATGCCTGTGATGTTAACTGCTGCAGATGGCTACATTCAGCTATTGCCAGGTAAGAAAACAGATGGAGGTTCTTTTAAATATATAAAAGTTTGGGAATTGATACATGCTCAAGCCACATGACATAAACCAGCCTATAACAGTAAGGAAAATATTCTTTTAAGTCAAGTTACTACACACTCTTTCTACTGTTTGGCTTCCTTCTTTGATACAGTTCATAATGGCTACTGCCAGAGACAAGCTACTGAATCAGCATAGTTTTATTTTTGTACTTACTCATAATTTCATTGTCTCATATAGTTGCAATTAATATGTTTGTTTATGAAGAAATTCTAGCATTTCAACTATTTTTTTTTAATCTGAAGGATGTATTAGAACTCCTATTTAGTCCTGTTCATTGGGAATTCTCATTTACTTCAGTTATCTGTTTTTAAGTGGATCAAGCATACCTGCAGTATCAGTCTTCATAATTGTAGTGATAGGGCAGCAATCTAAAGATACAGTAATTCATTTTCCTCCTACCCTTTCTCCTACTTAAGTATCTCTCATCTCATAATTATGTACATGTTTGCCTTCTTAAGAAAAGCTGCATCTGCTATTTATTATTTTCTGCTTTTTTAGCTTGCTTTTCATTATGCTTTCTCCTGTCTTTTGTCACAATTGACCTCTAGAATGTCTGTATTTGTGGTATATTAGCACTCTTGCACAAGAGTAACATGCATTTATATGGAAAAACACTGTTTTCTTCAACAAACAGAACAAAATAACAGTTTCTATTCTTAGTCTTACTATAGCCTATCTTTATACACTTGGAAAAGTATTTGTCTTGTTCTCCACCTATTATATAAACTCATATCTGACCAGGCTGTGATTATAGCATATTAGTATTATCAGGAACACTGAAACACTCAAATCAATACCTCGAATGCGCGCTGCTGTGTCACTGACAGATGCTTCAGAAATTTATGGCTGTACCTTTAAATCTGAAGATATTTAGACGCAATTTACTTTCGTATTGTGAAATACATTCCCACTGAGTTTCACATCCTGATAAATATTAAAAAATTGCTAGTGTCACTCAATCAAAAGGCTGAAAAATAAGTTAGGCAATGTATAACTAGAACTTTTTTCTGCCCCCAGGAGATGAGTTATATCCAGAAGATCCAGATTATACAGGAGAAAAGAAAGTAAACATGTCAACAGATAAGAAGGTTGAAGATCTCATGAAAGAGGGTAGTGTATTTCACAGGATAGTAATAAAAAACATCAACAATCTTGCTGTCTATGTTAATATTCAAGCAAAATATAAACATATGAATCCATTGATGATAAACTCTGATTGTTCAGATTACAATAGCCGATTATAGCATCTGTTTGGTTTAAAGTGAGAATATTTTTAATTACGTACATCTTCACTGTGGGTTTGGACCTTTCTAACTATTGCCAAATAGTCAGGAAAGTATTCCTTTGTCCTGCCAAAGCATTTTGTGTGTGTGTCGTTTTGAGATTTATGTGTACCTAATTCTTTAAGTCTTTGACACAGCACAGTTATGCCAGTTATGATGTTTAGAGGCTACTGAAAATTTAACATAACCATCAAATTAATTACTGATTAACTTAAATGTGATTTGATGGTAATTATACTGAGCCATTACCACATTATTCTACTTACATACTAATCGCAGAATATGCTGCAATGCTGGTCTGTTGGGTCACACAGGTCCTCTTCTCACTTAAAATTTAAGTACGTATTATGTTCAGAGCAAGTATGTTCAAGTTGAAGAATTCTTTTTCTATACTTCTCAAAGTTATCCGTTAGACAACTGTAATGTGTGTCTAGGAATGCATGAAATCTCCCATTCCATATCTGCTGACATCTAGTCTATTCTCTCTTTCATTTTTGGGAAAACCAGTGTATATGTGTATATATACATTTATTAGCTAAAAGTATAAACTTAATGTTTACATTCGATATACCTAAATCCTTTCTACTAATGGTAAATTATTCAAAACTTTTAAAAGGTAGAGATAATTTAGACAAACTAAGTCATATATCAGACTGAGTGTATTCTCAACATTCTTTTTATTCATGATAATTTTTATCTTCAAGTTATTAGCAATTTAAAAAATAGAAAAATAAATTGTTTAGCTCCAAAAAGATAACCAACAACTTCAGGGAATAATGTACTACCTTGGAAACACCCACTTCCATATTTCAACATCCCACATTTTGCTTCTCAACTACTTTACTAAATATATCTGAGATTTAAGAACTTCAGAGGAAGGACTGCCTCTTGTTTTATATTCCCGTTTGTTTGGTCTTTTTTGTGCAATAAGTGGAGTAAATGGAGCAGCAATGCAAGTTCTTGTTTATCTGGAAGAAGAATGAATGATGACTTGAGATTAGCCAGTAAAGTTGTTCAGAAAGCTTTGTTTCAGCTTTTGTTCTGTATTTCAATTAAAATCTTCTGCAATATTTTCATTAAATTGAATTGGTTTGTAGCATTCATTCGGATTGGAAAAAAAATGTGTGTCTCCTCTCTCTGAACATGCTCAGACTGTTCTTGGTTTTGCAGACCGTGTTGAAATGTGTATATCTCTGCTAAACATGGATCATGTGAAGCAGTGTATTATGTTTACTGTATATTATGCAGTATAGTATCTCCTTCAGAATATTCTGGCTAACTCTTCTGAACATGAAGACAACAGGAAAATTAACAAAGTGTAGAGTAGAGCAAGCAAAGAAAGTATTCTGTATTGCTGTCTTACATGTTTTTAGCTCTTTGAGATTAACACTGGCCGCTGTAGTACTAGGAAGACAAGAGGTAAAGGCATGCTTATGATCGTATTTGTGGTGTCTTGGCTTCAAAGTGATTCCGTTATTTATTTGTAATGGGCAAAGTAAGTAATCTGAGTGACTGCTAGGCTGTTTTACAAGTTACAATGAGAAGATACACAAATCTAACAAGATACAGCATTGATAAATATGTGGTATTGCTCGGGCTCTCTTTTTCACCTTCTGCGTAGAACCAAGATTCCTTATTTTGAGCTGGTATACAGCTGGTCTCTTGCCTTCCTTGCCTGATTTCTTACACAGCAGAATCAAGAGCTTTTGTACATTAAGAAAAACAACCTTAAAGAGCCACCAGCTCTCTTCTGCTCCTTTATCACTGAGGGCAGTTTCCCAGGGACTCCGATCCACCAGTTTCTTAAACAACTGAAAGTTCACTCTCCTGAAATTCCAGGTCTTCCTTTTACTCTTCATCTGGCCCATATTCCTCGAGATCATGAATTCAAATATACAAAACAATATATACATAAAAATACAAAAAATAAAGAAATTATGTAATCTGCAACTGCTTTGATTTTGCAGTATTTTCTTTCATAGTTGCTGGAGAGCTTCCTTGATGATTTTTTTATTGTTCTGTACCTTATGGTTGTTCTACCAGTTTACTTTTGTGGTAGAAAGTAGCTATTAGGAGAAAATATTTTTAGGGAAGAAATGATTCAGCAACCTAGATACAGATTAGATTCTTACAGAAGTTTTTACACACCTGCGTGTTGCTGTACCTTATGCCTTTAATTCTAATAAGTTTTGCTGTGTGTCAAAACCAGTTAATTAAATACTAAAACCATATCTTAAGTGAACAGTCTGCCTCTCCATCTTTCATTGTCTCCTGTAACTTTTTTTTCCACCCACACAAGCAAAATGGTCCAGTAGGGGGAGCTTGAAGGACAAAGGACAAAAAAGTAACCAAAAAAAAAAAACCCAAAAAAGTAACAAAAATATACTATTTTACATAGAAAGTGATGACAATCGTTAAATGCAAGCATAAATGGTTTACAATACACATAAATAGTGTTTAATATTGTTAAAAATATTAATGATTAAAGCTGTAGTTTCAAAATATTGAGCCACTCTCAAGTATGGGCTTCTGCCTGAAGAAGTGGGCTTTATTTCCCAACTGCATGTTCCATCACTTTCTCTTGGGCTGGCACCCTGTCTATACAGCCTTGTGCAAAATTAAATCAGGCCTGAAAAGCTTTCTTCTTTAAAGCCTGAAAGGACAGTATACAACAGAATGAACTTAAAAAATGTAAAAAAAAAAAAAATAGCTGCTTTATCAGAGAGCTTGAGATGCTAGCATGAAGTAACATGTTCTTTAAGGCCTAAATGTTATGTGACATTTACAACAGCTGTTTCCTGTTGTGGATATGTATATATTTAAGTAGCACAGCTGAACTCCAATACAGAACTGCCAGGTGCTCTTTCTCCCCCCCTACCCAATCTCACACACCTCTCAATACGCTCCACTTCAGCCTTTGCGGCCTCTGGGAAAAGCACGTGCCGCAGCAGCCGCGGCTGTTCCCGCCTCACGGTGCGGGGCGCGGCCCTCCCCCGGGCAGCACCGCCACAGGAGCCGCCCCAGCCCGCCGCCTTCCCGCTCTTGGCCGGCCCTTTCCCGCCTCAGATGCTATCGGTGCTGCACGGGGAGTCTGGCTCCTCCGAGCCCGGGGCAGGAACAGCACAAAGGCGAGACCCTCGCTTAAGGCTCGATTACCACAACGATACACATAAAGAGCCAAGCATACGCCCTTCCAGCGCTCTAACCCCGCGCCGACGACGCGCCCCCCCCCCCGCCGCCAACCGCCCGACATCGCCTCAGCGCGGTACAGCACATGCGCAGCAAGCGCCCAAGTGTAGCGCGCGCCCTCGCGTACGCGTGCGCACTGCGCGGAGCAGCGCGTGGAGGCGGGAGGGCGGGCTGCTTCTGGGAGCTTCTGAGGAGAGCGGCGTGGCCAGCGTGTGGGGCTGTGACGGTGTCGGTGACTAAGGTTAGGGGGTTTATTTTTATGAGGAAGAGCATGAAACTAAGGCAGAATGTGAAGGGAGCTGGGGGGGTAAAGCAGAAAACATCGTTTCTTAAGAGTCTAACCTTCTGTTGGGGCCTTCTTCCCTTGCACTGTGCCTGTTAGACGTGGGTTTTTTAGATGGAGTAAGACTGACTAGAAACATTTTATTAGGCACCTCCTTCCAGTGTGAATTCCTTTAAGTGGTAAGCTAGGTGCTGCAGCGATGATATTGTGATGTGCTGGTTTGTGCCAAAATGAAATGCAAATACTTCAGTCTATAGGGAGCTTATTCCATTGTAATTCCTAGATATTCATATGTACCATTGCAGATAAATGGCATATGAAATACTGGTAAAAATCTTTATTATGTTAAATTGTTTGCTGAGGTTGGGACTCTTCTTTTGTGTTGTTGGTTTGGTTTTTTTTTTAATGATGTAGGTATTTCCCTCTGGTGTTTCTGTCCATTTGGTCATGTCGATAGATTGTAGTAGCCCTTGTCTTCAATCAGCCTGTTTCTGTTGGCCTTTGAATGTAACATAAGCAGCTATATACTGTCAGTAGGCTGAGAATAACAGGTATGTTTTGGTGTACTAAAAATTGATGTGCTTGTAGGTAAATAAGCATGGATGGCAAATCTTAATCAGTCTTTAATGTAGTGCCTTATTAAGAAGGCTTGTTTGAACCCTCTGGTATGTGTAAATCAGTTGCCTAGACTAATACTCCTGAGACAAGCAGCAAAAATCTATAGGTTTGCTTTATGTGTACACTCTTTAGATATGCTTCAAAACAAATGATGGCTTTGAAGATAGTGAATCAAACATTTGTTGTTCTTTTACAGTAGTGTTGAGGAAGACTCTAGCTGAGAAACATGGAAGTCTTGGTATTAGAGGTATGCTGGCATTTTTTAAAGTCTAAAGCATTGCTGTTTGTTTATTTCAGTGCAACTCTGTGAAAGTCAGGTTTGCATATAAGATGATGCCTCTATTTCCATTCAGCAGCAATTTTTTACTCATGTGGGGTCATATATGGATTATATGTGTTTTGTTATTCCTTTTAGGTGTTTATATTGGTTTTATCTCAAAAGAGGTCAGTAGGGATGCAGCTAAAATGTAAAATGGAAGATGTGCAACATAAAGAGTGTAGTATAGTACTAGATTCTACTGAATTTCACAAGAGATCATGAAAAAATCATTTTCCTGGAATACAGCTGACCCCACCTGACCAAAGGGATGTTCCATACCATATGATGTCACACTCAGCAGTAAAAGCTGTGGGGAAGGAGGAGGAAAGAGGGACTCTGCAGTTATGGAATTTATCTTCCCAAGTCACCATTACACATGATGAAGCCCTGTTTTTCTGGAAATGGTTAAACAAGTGTGTGCCAATGGGAAACAGCGAATGCATTCCTTATTTTGCTTTGCTTGCATGCCCAGCTTTTGCTTTACCTATTCAGCTGTTTTTGTATCAACCTATGAGTTTTCTCTTTTCACGTTTACCCTTCCAATTCTCTCAATCATCCCACTGCAGGGGAGTGAGGGAGCAGCTGTGTGGTGTTTAGCTGCCTACTGGGCTTAACCCACAACAGCTGAGGACCCAAATCAACTGAAAAACTGGGATATAAAGGTTTACAAAGGCTGAGCTGAAAGCTATGACCCTGTTCTAAAGAAGCTGACTGTCTTGTAGACTCTCTGAGCATGAAGAGAAGTTCATTGGTGGGGTTTGTTGTGTGTCTTGCATTTTTTTTATACATACTTCTTGAAGACAATATGGAAGTAAAAAGGTTTATGTCTTTGCACTTTACCCACTGTTTGGGTTAACCAACTTGTTAGACAATGCTATTACCTTTCATGCATGCTATTAATTGCAGTGCTAAAGAAACTTGCAAGCTGAGAAGTCATTTAATGAACTAATGGTCTGAAGTTGAAAGATGTTCTGCTTGTTAACATTCTGTATGCTAAGTATCAGTCCCCATAATTTCTAAGATGCCTCACTGTAAGATTTTAAGTTTTGTGCTTACATTTGCTGCTCAGATGTTCTTAAAAACATCCTGTCATTTTAGCAGGAGCTAATGGTATTTGTTATTGTTATCTACCCCTTACCCCAGGTTGAAGATCCAAGTTGCTTTTGGGTTACTATGAAAGGATGTGGGCCTTGCATAGTCGATGAAATAGAATATAAAAACCTGAATGCTGAAATGAATGAGTTCTATGGCATGTTATATAAAGATGTGAATGCACTAAAACCTATAGTGATAAAAGAAGACCAGGTAAAATCATTGCTATATTGTGTAGATAGAAATAATCTGATATTTGCATTGATTTGGGGGTGAAGTATCCGAGATATGCATTAATCTTTTTTTAATACTGCTATGCAGAAAAGTAGATTATGGCATCTATACGGGTTATATCTTCTTATCTGTAAACTTTGTAGCTACATAAGCTGCAATGCTTGTGTTTTAAAAAGAAAATTGTGGGCTGTATAATAAATACTGTATTTTTGCCTCTAAAAAAAGCTTTGAGTGTAATTCGCTCCATTTACAAAACCTGCTGTCTTGTTCTTTTTTTTTTTCTTTCTTTTTCAGATTTGTGTGGTTTTCAGTGAGGAACTCAAATGCTGGTGTAGAGCGGTTATTAAGTCTTCCATGTCCTGTACAGATAATTATCAAACGGAATGTTTTCTTGTGGATTATGGCAAATACATTTTTGTTAAATCAGAGGAGTAAGTGTTTGGATTTTTTGACACTGTCACTGAAATGTATTTGTTAGTTAATGCATACAAATACTATGAATATTTATTTAAGTTGATAGTGGCAAGGCTTTGGTTTAATTGAGGTGTGGGTTGTGTCCACAAGAAACTGCTAGCCATATGATAGGCCCTTGCAAGTGTGGGTGCAAACCGGTCTTTGTTTTGTGAATTTTAAAGATGCTTTCTATTGTAGGTTTTGTTTTTTAAAGATTTGGAATTAAAATAATGGCAGTTTGTTATGACTGAAATGTATGATTGCCAGTTAACATTATATATACTTTCCTCCCTTATTAAGTGGTTATACATTAAAAATTTAAAAAATTATAACTAGTGAATATCATTTGCAAAGCTTATATGGAAGCAGGGTTTCACTTACTGAACCAGCTTTTTGGCATCAAGACACAAATACATGGGCTTTTTCCCCACTGCAGTTTACTAGCTTGTTTACTTTACTAAGAGCTGACAGTCTGTCTTGGCATGGTGCAAAAAAGGTGAGTTTTCACAGGTTCCCAGTTTTTAATAAAATCACTATGAAACCTGCTCTTTCTAAAATCTTAAAAAATGTGTTTTAAAAAATAACTGTTCCAGCTCTTAGCTAGATTTAAAGTTCATTTTTCTAATAAAATATGCAACTTTAAGTACAAGAAGCTTTACCAAATGTTTTTTTTTTCAGTATTCCACAAAATTAAGAAAGGTTATTTAAAGTATTTTAAAATAAATCTGAAGTTAAATAATGCTTTTACATTGAATGTTGCTGTATTGGAAAGCAATTTGACAGTGACCTGAGTTTAAAATATGTTCAACTAGAAGTAAATGTGTGATTTACTGCTTTTTCATTGTAAAATAAGAATTTGAACAAAAGTGGTAAATATATGAATCTTAAAAGCTTGCTATACAGTGCCTTCCTGGTTATTAAAAGTCACCAACCAAGTCAGGTGTAAAGGGTAAGATTAACACTCTAGTGATAGCTTTATAAAGAATAAATTCTTCTTAGGAAAATGAGTACAAATGCAAATTAGTGTATTTATTAGATATCCTTCTTGCCGATGTTAGTCATACCTAGTTTCTCACACAGAAGTAATAATTGCAAAATGGAATATGCAGTGCCAGGTGTCATATGTGGTAGTATGAGGGCTAAATATCAGGAAAAGACTTCAAACTTCAGTGGCGAAGGATCAGAAAGATTTGGAGTAAATAGGAAGTATATTCATATCTGGAGTGAATCTGTTCACTAATTGCTCCTGGTAGCACCTTTCTTGGAGAGAAGTACAAAACAATGGTTCCAAGGGTGTTTTAGAAGCGGGAACCAAACTTCTGGAAGAACTGTGTTGTCAATTCAGGGAAACGGAAGGATGCGTGTGAGACCAGTGACTTCTGGAGAATAAAATCTGCTCTGTAAAATGCAATATTTCTGCTTTGTTTTTAAGTATGCGAGTTGCAGTGGAAACATTTATGCAGGTCCCATATAGAGCAAAAAAGTGTCGACTGTATCGCACAAAGCCATTGACGTTGCATGTCGACTTGTGTGAGAATACTTCAAAAATGATGTAAGTGAAGTTTAATAAATGTATTCTGTTCATTAATTTCTTAAGTGTGAAGTTTTATTGTGGAGGTTTTTTTAGAAGATATTATATTTCAAGAACATAGGAAATCAGATTTGGAAAACTTTCGGTTTCAGAGGAGCAGTTCTTAAATGGAACTGCTTCCTTAGTGATTCTTCCTTAATGATTTGGGTTTTATTATTCACCTGTTTGAATCTTTTGATATTTATTTTAAAACCTTTGGACGTTCAGACAAGTTTCTGGCAGTTCTTGCCCTTTATCTGTCATCTCAGAGCTGTGTTTCTTGACTCCTAGCATATGAACTTTTTTACTAATCTGTCCTTCTGTGGTTTTTCTTACAGATGCTCATCTTACTTCTGATACCTCTTTTTTTTTTTTTTTTTTTTTGGTAGATACATGCTTAGCTGAACTAAAGTTCTATAGCTGTTGACAGGTAGCTTTGTTTTTCCCCATTCTGTCTCTTTTCTTGAAATATTTTGGGTTCCTGATGTGCTTTTGTTATATTCATGTCAGTTTTTTCTCACTGCAGTTTTGAAGCACTTGAATAAGGTTTTCACTAGGGTCTGGTGGTAAAGAAAAATACTTTTGTATCATTGAGTTCCAGGATGCTATTGTCAAAGCTCCTGCCAACTTGAGAGGGACATAATTAGATCACTGGGGAATGTGGCTCCACAGCAGGAAAGCTGGTTTGTGTCATTAAAGAGTATTCAAAACTACATATGGTCAAGCAGTTTGGTTTTTTTATTCTCTTGTTTGGAGGAAGAAATTAGTATTTGACTTCCAATATTCTGACAGAACAAATTATTAGCATAGTTTGGATAGGAATAGCATACATCTTGAGTGGGCCATAATTGTGAATTATCAAAAAAGTACTAGATTGTCATATTTTGTTTATAGTGCTCTTCAGTTGATTCTTCTTTATTTTATACTTCAAGTTGCAGAAAATGGTAAACAGTGAACATGATTTTCTGGTACAGACCTTTCAGTCTTCAGCACTTCAGTATTTATTAAGTGCTTGTTCAAAATTGCTCAATACCTATTTAATTAATATGTTTATAAGTGGATTCTTACTTTAGTTTTGGTTATTCTGTTGTATTTATAACAATCATGTTTTATGTTAGATGTAAGCCATCATACCTTGACAAAACAATGTCCAACGTCCAGTAATTGATCAGTTCATTTTATTGATGAGCTGAAACAGTATTATCAAGACTGAAGTTACATTCTAAGTAGTAAGATTCTGCTGATGTGTCTGGTTGGTGCACTTAAGATCTGACATGACTTGAAATAATTTCTTTACATGTGTTCAAAGTTTTTTTCTAACACTACCATTTTAATTTTTGATGATGTGAAGTAACTGGTTGTGTTTGTTTTCCTAGACCAGCCAAAAGATGGGATTTTGCTGCTATTAAGTATTTTCAAAACCTTCTCAAAGGTAAATAAGATATCCTGCCGAAAATCAGATTTGGCACTTCTATTTTAGGAAAAATAAACTGTTAGGGAGATGATGTAGTACTTGTGTTTGTTTTATTATATTTAAGAATGTTTTATATATGAAAAATAAAGAGAAAGGAGCTACATAAGTGTTTTTTTTTTTTTTGTATGGAATGACTATAAAGCAAATTTATTTGTGTAGCTGCATCTTGAGTACTGTAGACTTCTATGCTGCATAAATTTTGATAGTTGACTAGATGGTATCTGGCTCTTGGACAGGCTAAATAAGGTAGCACAGGCTGAATAAGGGGTTAGTAGGGAGCAATAACAACATTGACTTTAATTTCATAGATGTTCCCAGAGTGTACCATAACTAGTAGTACGTACTTTTTTTAATTGCTAGCACATCATTAGTGGATGCAGAAGTAGTGCTTCAGAATTTACTAACGGCCTTTGCCAGCTATGTTTGCTTGAATGAAGAGCCTAACTAAGCTATACAAATGTGCAAATAGAACTTCTTTCAAGAAAAGTAAATGTCAAGTTTGGAAAATGTGCATTTGTACTACAGATTGTCAGAGGCTAAAAGATAAACTAAGGCTTCTAGTGTAGAATTTAGACTAATTTGTGTGGAGAGGTCATTAATCTGTTTTGGCTCTCAGTCTTCCTTCAAAGACTAAGGGCAACTTCATTTTTGTAACTTCAAGTTTGTATTGCCTTGTTACTTTCTTTTTAATGTAAAAGTTACTACATTTGTACTAGCTTCTCTAAAGAAATAGATTACACATCTAATTGTGATTTCTAGTTTTGTCTGTCTTGGAAAATACAAGTGAAAAATACTGATAATTTGATAAGGGTTTAATTTTTTTTACTTGTTCTTGTGTTTATTACTACATTTAGCAGCTACCCAAACGACAGCCCAGTTATGTGCTGTAGAAGATAACACATTTGATATTTTTCTTTATGTGACAACAAAAGATGAAAAGGTAAGGTACTTTTATATCTACAAACCTGTTTGTGGACTTTGCTGTGTAAGTTATAACTTTGTGATTACTTTAAGACTGAAAAGCATTACTTGCAAGTGAGTTTTGTAATTTCTGTCAGATACAGTAGACGCTAAATCATTAACTTATTAGAGGTTTTGTTTTATATTTCTGTTGCTTGTAAACTTCTGGAGGAATTCCAAGAGGTAGAAAACCCATTTTTCTTTATGTGAACCTCTTTTTGGAAGGTATTGACAAGCAAGTGAAATCCAGCTGGTACTTCAAATGGACAACTGTAGATTATTTAGTGCACTTCTGCACCTTTTTGGGGTATCATAAAAGATGTTTCAATAAGGCAGTTGCATAGTGTTATAAAAATAAATAGAAGTTCACACTTACTTTTGCATAAGACTAAGTCCTCAAATCTTTGGTGGGGGGAAAAAAACACAACTAGTTCCACTTGCTAAGATGTGTAACTTGTGCTAAACCTCTGCTGTAGCTACTGTCAGACTTAAGCAGCCGTATGGTAGATACAGGTGAATTTGTTTGAATGCTACTTCTACTTGGGGTGTTTTACCAAGGCTTTTAACGCTGGTGGTGTGGTCTTCGCCGTAGACAATAACTTTGAAGGTACGTGTTAATTGGAATATATTCTCTCGGTTCAGAATCCCTGTTGGCAATAGTGTCACTGATCTCTGAGCCACTCTTAAATGAAGTTTAAGAAATTTTAGGTTTAGTATTACTTTTTTTCTGCCAGATTTTGATGCACTATGAATCAAAAAGAAATAAACCAGCTTGACTTACCAGCAGGGCTTTTTAATTTTTAGGGCTCATAGAAAAAGTTGAGTACAGAATTTTACACAGAAGCATGAAGCTGACAACTAGTTAATACCTGGTTAGGGAACATACAGGAAGACATGACTGACTTGCCTTAATTTTCCTCAGAAAGCATTTGCTGATACTGCTTATGTCTTACTGCTGTTGTTTAAAGCTTCAAATAAATTCTAAACAAGCATGTGGTGGTGTAGCTTATTGCTTGTTGATACTGGTCAATAAATATCTTGGGTTTCTAGATATGCGTTAATGACGATCTTGTCTCGAAGAACTTTGCTCATTTTGAGGAAGCTGAAGAGAATACGGGGAGTTCTGCAGATTGTCAGGAGAACCAAACATCATTAAATGTTGAGTCTCTTCCAGTGAAAAATGTTAATCCTGCGCTTGCTTTCAGGCCAGTGCTGTTTCAGTTATCAACAAACATTGAAACAGGTGGGGACCATATGTGTTGGAAACAATCATACATACAAGGCATCATGTGTCTTTAATAGGATATATGGAACGTGAACTTACTGTCTCAGTTTGAATCCAACAATTGGATCAAATTGTATCCTTCTAACAAATGGTGCTTGTTTATAAGACTTTAGAAAGACCAATCAAATCATCAGATGCAGGAATACTGTAAAGCTTTTCGTACTATGTAAGACAAAGGCTTGAGGTGAGTTACACAGGCATTTATTGATATGCTTAATGGCATTAGATATTATTGAAATTAATTGTGGCATTGATCAATGATGCATTACTGTTTTTTTGAGTTTGAAGGGATTTATTTGGACAGAGGTGCTCTTAAAACTAGTGTTTACCATGAGTTGTCTCATTTGTAGTGATTCAAGTCTTTCTTTTTAGAAATATGCAACTTTTAATTCTCCATCCTTGTTCTCTCAGTTCATCTGCATAGTTATCTTTATGTAAAGATAACTGGTTTTTTTGGTAGTTCTTTTTGCCATTAGGAAATGATACAAGCAACTAAACAAGTCAGTCGCAACCCACTGTAAATAAAAATACTGACTTTTTATGTGTTCAGATAATCAGAAATTGTTTCTGCATTTTTTTTACTTACCTTTCTAGGTCTTGCTGTTTCCAGTTCCTTTCCGGAAGAGACATACCAAAGGTCAAGCACAGATCTAAATGAAAATACTGCATCTGTGAGTATTATATTTTGTATTAAATTGTCAAAGATGAACTAAATTAAACATACGTAGGACAGATTAGGAATACTGTAATAATCTAGCTTGTTCTTCAATGTAACATAGATCTAGGGAACTGCACTAATTCTTGGTATAGTTAAAAAAGAACATTCTACTTCAGTTTCTGTTTTTAGATTGCAGAAAGCTTTAAAAAAACTTATTACAGTCCTTGAAAAGGTTGTGCTTTCTCTTGCACTCCTTTGCTATAGTTTTATGAGGACGACAGCTGCCTATACTACACATTTTTCTGAATATATAAAAATGTAAATTTTGATGTTTCCCTGAAAACAAAATAGTCCTTATACTGTACCATGGTAAACATTCATTGGAGTCTCTTCTTATTTGTTGAGTCATCTAATACTTTAAATGTCTAATCTGGTTTTATGCTATTTTCTCATTTTTGCTTGCTGTTCTCTCCTGAAACACTTTCAGAAGATCAGCACTCATTCTTGAGTGTTGAATTGTGTACTGAGCTGCACAGTTGGCACTATTACAATGTCCATGGGAGGAAAGGGAAATGAAGCTGAGCCAGCCAGCAAAGTTGGTGGTGCCTCTGTGAAAACATATATAAGAAAAGGCAAAAAATGCAAGGGAGGGAACAACAAAAAAAGAGAGGCAATGCCAAGGTCAGAGGAGTAGGAGGTGCTCCATGCCAGAGCAGGTGTACCTGAAGGGACTGCAGGCTGTGGAGGACCCACACTGGAGCAGAGAAGAGGAGCAACAGAGAGAAGCTGCTATGTTCTGACCGCAGTCCCTGCCTTGCGCTGCGCATTGCCTCAATGGTGGGACTGAATGTAACCTGCATTGGTTGAAGGGGGGAGGAGAGGAGTCTGGAGTGAAGTTGAGCCTGGGAATGGGGGAGGAAGGGTGTTTTTCTGAGGTGTGTAAATGTTTATTTCTTTTTGTTTCCTGGTAACCAAATCAGTACCCATATATATTAATTGGCAACAAATTAAGTTAACCTAAAGTTGAGACTGATTTGCCTGCCTCAGTAATTGTTAAGTAACAACTCTGTCTCTGTTTTGACCCATGAATCTTCTTGCTCACTCTCCCTATTTTTCTCGCCCATCCCTCTGGAAGGGGAGAGTGAGTGAGCAAGTGGCTCTGTGGGTGCTTGGCTGTGAGCCGAGGCAAACCCACCGAAGCAAATTTTACTAGCCGTCTTTTTTTAAATTTTATTTTGATTTTGTTATGTAACTGAGTGCTAGCTGTACACAAACATCTTCTGCATTCTCTTGAGTGGCTTAAGACCATTGTGTTAAGACAATCTTGATAAATCTTTCTTTAAGAAATATTGAGTATTTGTATCACCACTGGTATGTGTAACTTACCAGTATGTATGACTCATATTTAAAATGTATTTACAATTTCCTTGGCTACATTTCATCAAAATACCATTTTTTAAATACAATTAATGCTTTTGAGTCATATGTAAGCTAAAAACGTTTTCTTGAGTATTGCCTTTGTCATCTCTTGGTCATATGGTTTCAGAGTTTTCAGAATGTTGGTGAAGAAAGAAACTTTGTCTTTCTTAGCAAGAAAATTGAGCCATCGTCAGTTCTGGAAACAGCACCACTTTTTGAAGGTCTGAAAAAGGTAATGCTAATGTATATTACAGTGAATATCTTTTTAAGGCTAGTATCATACCCCAACTTTGGATACTAAATATTATGGTAATACCTAATTTTGATTGAGGAATGTCTAGGACTTGTTCATGTGGTTGAATAAATGAAGCTTCAGAGAGATGCTAAGAGTTGTACACATTTCTTCTGGTATATCGACCACTGCCACAAGTCACGAGATTTGAATTTTAATATAATAATTACACTCCTCAGTCCAGAAGAACCTTTTCATATTGCATGTTAAGGACATTTATTATGTAGTTGATCAAAAGCTTTTAAATCACTCAGTGTTGTGTTTTGTTTTGTTCTGTTAGTGTTTAAGTACACAGTTTTCATGTGGAACTCTTTATTTCTCTTTCTGTAGGAACTTACTCGGAAAAAATTTTTAGGCCCTAGCTTCACAGAATCTTACTGTTGGCCGCCAGTAGCTCAAGGATGTGATGTAGTTGCCATCTCGTATCAGGGAAATGATCCTATTTTATATATTCCACCACTTCTTACATTTCTGCAGTACAAAAGTTGCTACAAAGCCTTGCCAAGCAGGACTGGAGTATGTATATATTAGAGTATTAACATGTTTTCTGTTCTAAAGTGCAGATGTAGAATAATAATTCAAAAGATGGTGGATGTTTAGAGTGTATACATTTAATGTGATCTTAGTGTATCTTAATGATGCTTGCCAGTTTATGTAAGCCCTCTGCTTAGAGGCTTACTGCATGAATGTGGGAATCTAAAACTTATTTACCAAGGAACATCTAACAAGTGGTTAGTGTCATATCACTTTCATACTTGATGAAGCTTTGTTTTTAAGGGGATAGTATGCAGTCATTAAATTAAAATTTTTATCAGCTGTTTAAAATACTGATAACCTGATATACGGTTCCTTGGGTCTGTAACATCTGCATTTAGGAGGTGATACCTTATGAAAAGCTTCAGTTTTGAAGTTCTTAAAGGCCTGTGTTGCAGATCTTGTTTTTGCCCTAAATGCTGAAGTAGTACAATTCTTAAGATTCTGAACTCTTGTCTAATGCTAAAGGGTAAAATTTTGTACTTATTTATGTAGCCGCTAGCACTTATTTTATGTCCTGGGTGGAAGAAGGCAGAACTTGCTTTTGAGCTACTGAAAATGTACAAGAGGTGCTCCAGACATCTTTATCCCATGTTGATGACACTTGGGCAGAACAAAGAAGCAGTGAGAAGTGTGAAAATACGAGGATGTAAGAATACTTTCTGTCTTCTTAGTTATGCTTGAAAACAACGTGGGCTGCCTAAATTGTGAAAGAAGCAATTTATAAGTCTTAAGTTTTTTTGTTCTATAAAGTGATAATTCTATTTCTTTAATGCTATAACTCTGTAGTGATGCATGAAGCTTCAGTAGTGCTGTTTAACAGTGAACGGTATTAAAGCTGTTTGAACATCTACATGTTCAGCATGTTTTTTGTAAGCTCTATAACAGTTAATTTTGAGCCAAATTAGCGGTAGGGATTTGCTGAAGGTCATGCTGAATTAGAATTAATTGTGGACTTCCTTGATGTAGAACCAGATTTTTATAATATCTTTTCTTGATACGTGAGCATCATTCGCTGGACAGAGGTAGTGGGTCTGTCAGGGTTGGAGTTAATTCTCTTCATAGTCTGTGCGGTGGTGTGTTTTGGATTTGTAACTGGAACAGTGGGGATAACACACGAGTGTTTTGGCTCTTGCTGAGCATCACTTGCACGGCATCAACAGTCCACACCACTACTTTCATCATCATTCTTCCAAAAACATTTCAATAAGACATTACAGTTTTAAGTTCAGCAGTGGTCGTCATTCTTCAGTTCTCAGCAGAGCTAAAAAATAACTTCTGTAAAACTCCTTTTTTCCCCTGACCTGACAGAAGCAGTAGTTCCATTCCTATGATAGAAGCAAATTTCTCCTTTAAAGCATCTAGCAGAAGAAGACACGCACACACATGTATATGTATGTATATATACGTGTGCAGATCTAAGCTACAATGTGTGCTTTACTCCATTTTTAAAACTGAACTTTTCTAAAGGCTGCTCTTGCCCGTAGTTAAATATTTACCTTCTGTCTATCTTGTTCTGAAGTTCTTATCTTTACTTCCATTACCTTACTGGAAAATGAAATGGCATCCTGCTTTGTAAACTTGTTAATGTTCAGACCTTTCACTCTTTCAAAAACTCATTTTTACTCTCTCAGGTCTTGAAGAGACGCAGGGGTAGAAAAATACAAGCAAACTAAAAATGACTGTTGACCAGAAGTCAGAAAACAGAGTTCAGTGTTCTTTATTTTTAAAAAAAAAAATAAAAATTTTAAAAAACCCAGCCAGAGCCAACCAAAAAAACCTCCCAACTTCAAGATGATGCATCTGAAATGCAAATGTGGCCTTTGCCACATTTGCCACATGGAACTACCATGTCCTGTGGTGCCTTACTCTTTCAAGTTATAAGTTAACGGTAACAGTCTTTTCTTCCTCCTTGTAGGTGAAGTAATTGTGACTACACCGTACAGCCTCCTGAGACTGTTTGAACATCACCGTTCATTATTTTGTAGACTTTGCCATCTTGTTCTTGATGAGATTGACGTACTGTTCTCGGACGCTGCTGAACAGGTAAATGGCTTATATGTTCAGATGGTAAAATGCTGTTCCAGTTCCACGTGTGTCTTGAACAGTGGCACCTACTGAAAAAAAACCTTCCTGAACCCCAGTGGTAGAGTTGAGAAGAAAACAGAATTTAAAAAATCATGTCTCTGTACTTCTGGCAGAATGAAACACTGGAAAAGTGGAGTTGTAATCTATTAAATCTGACTTTCCCTGCCTTTTTTTTTTTTTTAAAAAAAAAATCTGAGAGCTTGGTCTTGTCCTGTTCTGCGCTACTACTCCATTATGCTGTCTTCCTTTGCTGTGGATAGTTTTCCAAGGCGTTTTTTTCAGGTTGGTAGCAGTATATTCAGTGTAGGGGTCTTTAATCTGCTTTAAAGACTTGCATCGTCTGTCTGTAAGGAACTTTCTTTTCCCTCTTATCAGTGCTGATCGAACAGCTTCAGTTCAAGAACAGTCTTTTATTGTTAAGCTCCTCAGTCTTTGTAGAATGAAAGGCAGAAGTGAACGATCAAATAGTCTTGGAAGCAATCATAAAAACTTTCCTTGGGCCTTAATGATAGTGAAGGCAAAAGGAGAAGCTGATCCCAACTCAAAGAATCTTGGAAGAGCAAGAACATTAAGTTCGGTGTTGACAAGGACATATATATTGTATCAGTTTTAAAATTATGACTTACAACTCAAGTTTGAGAAAATTCCATATTTTTTATTGCTGTTTCGAGGCTTCATAGGACAATACTTTCTGTTAGTATTACAGCATATTACATCATTATGCAAAAAACAGCTTACACACCTTTTTTCACTCTCATAGATTTTCTTTTTTTAATCACTAACTTCTTAATATTATCTGTTTAAAATTTGGTGATAAGACTAAAAGGCCATGTTTCTAACTCTGGGAAGCTAGAGAAACTTCTCAATGGAGATAGACTTGCCCAGTTTGCTATTTGTGAAGCTGTTGCATGTGCCTTGTAGGAGCAAATCTCAAGTCATAAATTAGATGAAATGTCATCTTTATCCAGTGGGACATTCCTTCTTTCTGTTCAGGCTGTTCTTTCTGTTGTGTTCCTGTACTTCTTGAGACAGAGTGCAGGTATACCTTAGGAAGATAGTGGGAAAGGTAGTTTGTAAAACACTGTGTGTGTATCTGCTATTTTTGTAGGATCTTCTCAGCTTCTCAAAAGCATCAGTCTTGACTAGAAAAAAGATGTTCTTTCCGATGGAAGTGATCATTTTATAATGATTGGACTATTGTAGCTCTTCTAAAGCATTATGTTATGGAAATGTTAAAAAATATTGCTGCTGTGGGTAGGTTTAGTGCAAGGTGAAGAGAGAACTCTTAGAATTGTATGAGAGCCCTAGAATACTTCTTAGTATGGTAGTGCTCTGCCAGAAATCCTGATGTTGTTCCACAACTGGACTGCTTGTCACTTATATAAGGTGATGTCATCAGGAATGTATTCATTCTGTCTTAGTGATTTTTATTTTTTTATAAATGATTTTATGGCACCTCTTCTTTTTTTTTTTTTTAGGTAAATTGCTCTGTTGGCAGTTTGGGCTTATCTTCTACTTACCTCCTAGTTTTTACTGACTGCTTCTCACCTCTTGGATCTGCTTTTGCCTAGGCTTAATATTTTTCAGATTTGAACAGGTCCTTTCTCTGAGATTTCCATCTTCTCTGGGCAGAATCCTGCATTATGATCCTGTGTGCATGCACATGCTGTTCCTTCACACTGTCCTGTCACTTTCTTCTTGCATCAGAAGTCGTTAGTAGGATAAAAGTGCACAAACCAAACACTGGTTTGGGATGTGAAATTTGTGGTTTGCTGTGGTGGTCTTTTTCTGACTGGAAAAAAAATGTGCTGAAACTGTTTTTTTCACCGCTGCTACATACTCATTGGAATAGGATAAGAGGATAGAAAAAACTTTTTTTTCTTTATAGGTTTTTACTATATTAGATTATTACAAGAAAGCCGTTATTACTGAAGAGCGGGAGTATTCACCGCATCAGATTATTGCTGTTGGAACTCATTGGCATAAACATATAGCACAGTTGATAAAGGAGTTCTTGAATGATCCTTACATTGTGATAACAGCTATGGAAGAAGCTCCCATCTGTGGAAATGTGCAACAGGTAAAAATTTGGGGATGATGTCACTATTTGTTTACTAAGATAGCTTGCTGTTTGTACTGGTCAAGGTTAGTATATGTGGCTGCTGATTGTTTATTTTAAGTGAGTAGTGCTACAGTCCTCACTCAGACTGTCCAGGTGCACCTCCCACATATGAACTGAGGTGACTCTTCGAAGACTTGGGCAAGTTAATCACTGAATGAGCTGAAGGTCTTTTACCTTGCTCTGTGGGACTGAGGTAAAGATATTTCCTCAAGTATTTCATTGTTAGTGTAAATGAATCTGAATTCTATGTGAAGTATTTGCAAATGGTATAGTTTGTGACCAGAATTTTATCAGAGTGATTTTGCAGTTGCTGTGAATGGCAGAACTGCAAGGTAAGTTATCCCAAGACAGAGCTAGTAAAATACTTGTTTTTACTGCCGTGTGCCACACAATACAGAACTTAATTGGACCTAAAATTTCCAGGAAGTTATTACATGTTCTTAGGTGTCTTCTCATTTCATGTCCAGTCAATGTGGTGTAACCCTTAAGAATAATACAAAATGTTGTAAGTATGATCTGAATTCTTCTGTGTCTTAAAATGTAATAATTTGGGGATTGAGAGTGCTGGGATGTCTCTAAGACTAGACAATCTGAGCATGACACGAAACTGAAAAGAACAGTTCTTATGAGAAGTCTAATTAATGGTTTGGCAGGACTGATAATGTTTTGACGCTTTAGTTTTGAGCGTTTCAGGTAGTGCAGTATGCTTTTGGAGTGTGAAGCTTTTTTACTGGTACATGAAAATGCCAAACTTAGATTGATAAATCACCTGAAATTAAACGAATGAAAAATCTTAATGTAGGATTTTGATTATATGTTGGATTTTAATTATGCTTCTGGAAGCTGTCCTAAATGCGTACCTTTTGTGAGAGTTTTATCTTCTGTAAGTTTAACAGAAGACCTACCACTTACTGGAGCTACCATTTACTGGATTCTCTTTGGTATTATATCACACTGCTTAGTGCTTATTAAAAGGAAGAATTATATAGTAAAATATGTATAGATGACATGAATTATCAGCCCTCTGCTTTGTGTCTACTTCGAGGTAGTGCAACTTTGCACAAACAGTGAGAGAATTGCTGTGCTCCTCAAAATACTGGATTTTACCCAGAATAATCTTCAGAAGGTGCTGGTATTCACTAATTCAGTAAATGAAGCAGAAATGGTTCATGAGGTAAGAAAGTATTTAAATTTATATAGATAAGTGCTTTTTTAATTGTTAAGGTATGACAAACTAAAATATCTTGGCTTCTGAGAATAAAGGAGGAGTGTGAATTTGGAAGTTAATTATTTCTGCTAAAAATAGCCTCAGCCCCATTCTCCTGCCAACTAGAAAAAAGCCTGACCGACAGGAACGTCTGGCATAGAATGCATTAATTACTGAATTCTTAACTGTATTCTGTCTGTCAGGTTGGAACTTAGAGTTGAATCAAACTGGCTTTTTTCCAGTAAAAGTGCTGTCAGGTTTTTTTTAATTTTATTTTTTACTGTTTCCAGGAGTGGTATGCGAGGAGAAAACTTAAGCCACCATATTAAGAGGTTCTATTCTGTTGCTTTCTACTCTGGAGTAGTTGAAATTGTAGAAGGCTGTTTCTCTGACTTGAAAGAAACATTTTCTGTCATCCTGTGAAAGTCTGCCAGAATTTAGTTAAGCTTCAAGTCATAGGGCATGGGAGGAAGGTAGCATTCTTAATGAGTATTTTCTTAAAAACTGACATAGAACTGCTTCAAAATTATCTGCAATAGAACATACTCCAGTTTCCCACCTTTTTTTCTGGGATTGCATACTCGGCATTTCAGAGGTGGAGACCGAGGAGGAGTTTTCCTGCAATAGTTCTTTCTTCAGATATTACAACAATGAATATATATAACAACATAGCAATAGAAAAATCTCTTCTGTGCTTTCATTATCTCTTTGCTGGTCCTCCAACAGTGTGAGGTAAGAGGAGTGCAATCTGATTTGACTGGGGCAGCAAGAGATAGAAGCAGTTCTGTTAAGCCTGGATAGGGTGATGGGGATAATATTTCTAAAGGAGGCAAGCATGAGGATGTTAGAATTAAAACCTTTAGTCATAGCTTCAAGAATGGGATAGCAAAAGGATGTGTGACTGGATTGTTCAGATGTCACAGGAAGAGATATGACAGTCCTGAAACATGGAAATGCCTTCCCTTCCAGAAGCTGGAATAGATCCTGTGATATTTAAAGGATTCTTCTTATGTAAATGTTAGTGTATCTGGAATGTTTAATCTTTGACGATTGTTAATAGAAGCAAACCTAGTTTTATCTTGTGACTTTCTAACATGTTTTCCTTGAATAGTTTAGGGTTAATTTCTTCAAGCGTATCAAAACTAACCCCACCACCACTTAGAGGAAGTGTTTGATGCTAAAGAAGCGTTGAAGCTTTTTGTAATAATCCTTGTGTACACCGACTTCAAATAGCTTAAATGGCCTACAAAAATATTTTAAGTGTTAACTTAGTTCACTAGATGTGCCAGTTTACCAAATAACCAAGACTTTCGTAGTGATTAATTTGTGAGCCTTGGACTTGACAAATACATAAAACCTTTTGAGAATACTACATTCATGCAAGTTAAGTATGGGTAGATTGGTGATGGGTTTTTAGTGCTTTTTCTGAGAGACTGAAACTTGGGCCTGCATGTTGTTAAATGATGGAATCAACTTAGAATAGAGAGGACAACTTAGTAGTGGGAAAGGCTTCAAATGGAATTTGTACTTTCTTAAGCATCTGTTTAATGTATTGATCCATAGGAACCTGAGCGTTATTAGTTTTCTTTTTATACAGGAAATCAATAAGCTTAATCTCCATAATCTCAATTTTAATGTTTTTTTTTTCCATGTAAGCAATGGAAATTTCACTAATTCTTTCCCTTGGGTCTCTTTCCAGTATCTAAGGTATGCGAGATACTAATAAGATATACTATTTATTAGAGTTTGTTAGAGCAGTTATTGCTGTATTGGAAGAATGTATAACTTTTTACTTTGTCATCCAGGCACTGAAGAGCAATTCAGTATTTTCCTTGAAAATACATAAAGAGAGCAAGTTTAATTTCAAGTATATCTTAGAGCAGTGGACAAAAAAGTATAGTTCTGGCACTCATGTTGTGTTAGGTGAGTATTTTCTTTCTGTCTAGTTGTGATTATATCTTCATGGTGACTCATGTTCTACACTAACTACTTACACTAAGTTATCTCATTGCTTCCACAGGGTCAGTTCTCTATGAATTCTTTCTAGTTATCCCTTTACTTATTAGAGTTACAGCTAGCTCTTTTTTTTTCTTTTTCTGTTTTTCTTGTTCCTGGGTCCCAGGGTTAACTGCTGTGAGGGAGAACCTTATTACAGGAACAAAAAGGAGGGGTTTTTGATGCATTAGTTAAAATAACTACTGGTACTTTCAGAGAATTTCCATTATTTCATAATTTTCTCTTACTATAGAGGCTATTTTCAGTTTGAAATAATTTAGAAACTCCAAAGATTTTTTGTAATCGTTTCCCATATGTTCTGGTAGAATTTTATTTTTCAAGTTATTTGCAGTAGCAAAGACTTACCCAGTTTCAAACTTATTTTTTTCCATTTTGTACGTCAAAAGCAAGAAGATTGACTTAATTACATCTGTTTTGTAGGTTCATACAAAGGTGTTAGCAATCCTGCATTACTTCAAGTGTTTTCTGTTGTACTCTTGTGAAGTACTTGGCTGTGGGCAATTCTGTTTATTCTGTAATATTGATATGAGATATAAAATTATACTAGGTTATTAGAGACTAACATGAAACGCTGTTTCTGCCATATGCTTATGAAGTGGATTGACTGAAGAAATATAATGCCTTATATAAGTGTATTGGGAAAAGACCTTTTTCTTAACAATTAAGTCAATGGATGCAGAGAAAGAAACAGCTATTGCTAATGTGATGTAATATACTTCACATGCTTTGAGGTATTACAGTTATCTTATATGTGTGTATAAAACATGTGCTTAGTTTTAACAGATGACTGCATGCAGTCTTTGGGAATTAGAGATGCAACTTGCGTGATACATTTTGGTTTTCCTAGTCGAAGGATCTTTGGTCAGCGTCTACACAGCATGTCTGAAAACTTCTGTACTGTGATAAAGGTTTGAGTAAATCTTTAACAAGTTAATACTACATTTGATTATTGAGTGGTGGATACATAAAAGCTTTTAAAAAATACTTTTTTTTAGGATTCTTCTGTAGATCAGGAATATACAAAGGCAAGGTCAGTCGTTCTGCTGACAGAAAACCGTGAAAGTCATTCACTTGGGTTCCTGCGCTATTTGCAGCATGCAGAAGCTGAAATACCACCAGAACTGCATGATCTTACTGCCAAGATGCTAGAAGCTGAAGAAGAAAAGAAATCTTCAAGGCCACTGTGTGCCTATCTTAAAACACTTGGGATTTGCAAGTAAGGATATACCAAGTTTTCTTGACACCTATACTGATGCAGGAAGGCATTGTATGCCCTGAATGATGACTGATTCTACTTCCTTGATGAATTTTCCTGTTGGATACTTTTGTTCAAATCATGTTTTGCTCATGATTTTTTTTCTGTTCGCTGTTGCATCTGTTTCACTCTTCTTAGGTACTTTTATGGAAACAAAAATATTAATGTTTTTATGGAGACCAGTCATACATAATCTGACATAGTAGCATAATTCACTATAACTCCTGCCTAGATAGACTTGAGGGAACTTTAAGCCATTGTTTTGATTAGTATTCTAAACATAATTGCACAAAGCTTGTGCTTTACTCTCTCCCCTGTTGTCTCCTGCCCTCCAGAGCGGGTAAGTAGATGATGACTTCTCTGAGCTGTGTGTAACTGGATTGTAAGTAGTGCCTGAAGGATGAAGATAAAGTGTTCTCAGGTATCACTTCTAGTGTAGATAACTGTTGTTGCAAGTAACAAAAACTTCAATGCTAGTGTTTTACTCTGACAGAAGTTTTCTGGTGTGTTTTGTTTTGTTGTACAAGCTTTCCCACCAAGAACGTTTTGGCTGTTTCTGTCTAGCCCCCAGAGTCAGTGGTGTTATTTGAGGCAGAAGTTGAATATTGAGTGTTGATGAAATTTTAGTTTTTAAAGTTGTTTTGAGTCATATCAAAATAGTTTACAACTGAAAACAAAGGGCTTTTTTATAAAACCATTTTTTTAATATGTAGGAATAGAACAGTGTGTCCGGATCGTCATCAAATTAATTTACAAATAGATGTGCCCCAGAATCTACCAGATAAAATTACACAAACGCCTGGATGTGTGACAGTAAGTTGTTATTATTTACCTTGGTTTTGGGTACCAAGATGACAGGTCTTAAATAGCTACTTAGCATATTACTTATTTTTTTCGTATTACATTAATATTACTGTAGTATGTATACTGTATCTCTTGGATATTTGTTGTTTCTTAGCTTTTTTCCTCTCTCCCTTGCATAAATAAGTGTGCCAGATTTTCCCTTACTGCTTAGCTTGAGTTGAAATTGGGTGATTCTGAGTTTACCTCAGATTTTCTTCTGCATTGAAGGTTCCCATTCTATGGGAAGAGGGCTTATATTCTGTTTATTCCTTCCCTCCATAAACTGAGACCATATACCAAAATTAACAAAGGTTAAAGTTCCCATAAACTTCAATTATATGTATTGTAGAGGAAACAAAATCTTTTGAAGAGAAGTTGAACTGGAAGATGATGCATGTTTTGTTGGAAATGAGGATTTTTTTCCTTAGCTGACGTGTTCGTGCAAACGAGCATATTCTGGCCCCGTCATTTGAAACTAATATTTTCATTTCCAATATCCACAGAAAATGGGATACAGCTCTTCCCTTCTAAATGGAGCAAGTATTTCCTACTAAGATACCAATGCTTTTTGAAAACCGTTTTGAATACACAGTGCTGTTTTATTGAACTTTTTCGGGTTTTTCAATAGTTTTACAGTCATGAAACCTTCATGGTTATTGGGTTGACTTTGCTACAGTGGTTCTTCACATTCCAGTAACAGTTTGTATCTCCAGCTCCCTTCACCTGGCTTTTCAGTTCTTTCTATACTGGAGCGTCTTCCCATACAGCGGTATTGTACAGTCTCTCTCTTGTCTCCTTGTTGGATGATGTTTGCTGAGAGCAAGTGTGTAGACATTGGTGATTACTTCCAAATTTTGCACTTGAGTCTAAGAAGTGCTGGATGCCTTCCATTTGGATGAGCTGCTTCTGCCTTCTTCCTGTCCTGTCTTTTGCTGTATTCCTGTGCCTTCAGGTCATGCAGTTAATAGGTGTTATCCGTTCCCAAAAGTCGCAGGTTGCGAGAATAGAAAATAAGGAGAGCTGGGTGGATTCTTTGGTGTCACTCCATTTCTGCCTTATAAATAAGCTTTTATTAGTAGTTGTGAGTTCAAACCCTTTGACAACCTACGTATATCCGGTTTTAGTGCCTGATACCGGAACAAGTTTCATGACAGTCGTATTAGAAACTTGCACTTACTTATGGTGAACTCAAGACAGCAGTTGTGGCCTCTTCTGTTTCCTCGTCTACTTCTGCCTCTGCTGACTGCAGAGCCTGGGTGTCTATCTTATAAATCAGCTATCACTTTGATAAATATTCACTTTCTTTTTTGTTTGGAACCCAGTATAATGTTTCCTTCCTTTAAGAACCTCAAGTTGCATTGTGATTTTTTTTTTTTTTAATGATTTTTATTAAGTGGAAATTACCTTTCTGGTCCTCTTACTATCCTGTCTGGCCTCATGCACCCAGCTGTATCTCAGTACTTCTGCCCGGCATGATGCTTTGGATGGAGTGCACCCAGCATTTTATGCATTGGTGTTGATAGTAGTATATTCATAGTTTTTCATTTAAGTTATTATAGTGCAAAAGGAGCGAAGACCGCATGCTTCCCCAGTCAGTTCTTCTAAAACTCACTGTAAGGTTGGAGAACTCTTAGAATTAAGCTTGAATGGTGTGGAATGCCTTTGTGGTTAGTAGCTTAGCAGTTAATGGTATAGTTCACTGGTGTTCATTGATGTGGAATACTCCTGAGACCTAGCAGTTCTTGCTCTATAAATTCCTGTCCACTGTTGACTGGACTATGGGCAGTTAGTATTAATTCATAATTCATGAATCATAAGATTAATTCATAATCTTATTCATAACTCATAGTCTTCTGAAATGTGTGTATGCAGCAGCATCTCTGTCACCTCTTGGGGCTGGAAAGAGGTAGGTGATCTTGAATATGAAAACTTCCATGTCATTAATTTAAGAAATAATCCAGTCCTTTTTTCTAATGTATTTTATGCTTTCAGATACTGCCTCTCCACATTGTAAATGCAACAAACTACTTCGGTCGAATAGTAGATAAACAAAAGGATCAATATACAATCCTTGCTGAAGAAATGAATGAGTATTTTAAGAAACCTGGTAATAAACTTACTGTTAAAAACGTGGAGAAGCTAGCATTTTACGGATTATGTGAGAACGCACTTTTTCACAGGTAAAAATGTTGTTGGTTTTTTAAATTTTTCACGTGCACTTTTTTACACAAAGTAATTTAAAACTTTCACTGTTCAGTTAAAAAAAAAAAAGTCAACCCATCCCAGAAACCAGAAAAAAATCACTGCGATTCAAATAATTCTTTAAAAAGCTATCACGTACTCTCTAAGTTGCCGAATGGAAAACAGAATGACTACCCACATGCACACACGCAGTTAGATATTTTGCTATAAAAATATCGTGTTTTTTTTAAACAAGAGTAAATTAAAAAAGTTTTTACAACTGATGATATGAATAATAATTGTTTTCTCTCCTACTGTATGAAGGGTACAGGTGGTAGAGATTTTCCCAAAAGAGGACGAAAAAGTGTTCCTTAGTGTCAAAATTAAATATATAGATGAAGGCAGAACAAGTCAAGTTCAGAACTATCAACTGCTTCACTTACCTGCAAGGTTTCAGTGTCTACCACCTCAGGCTGTGGAATTTATAGTTTGCAGAGTGAAACCCATTGACAATGAAATTGAATGGAAGCCAGAGGTAATAGTTACCAGGTTTTTCATGGTATTTCCTTTAAGGTCTTTAATTTCTCTCTGTGTGTTATTTTCTGCAAGAAAACAGTCATGGACTGCAAATTTAGTTATCAAATTCCATTGCTTATTAGTATTACCAATAAATGTGCTATTGGGCCAGATTCTAAGAAGTCGGTTTTCTTGTTTGTTTTCCTACAAAATAATAAAGTGAAATTTATGGGATTTTCTTCTCTATGATTTAAATGGCTTTTTCCAGCACAAGTTACTACTGCTTTTGGTCTGTGGGGAGTAACAGCAGAAGGGTAGCCTCTGTAAATTGACCTGTGTTTGAGTATTCTTCCATTAAGGAAGCTCCTTCCTTAAAGGCTAATACTATTTTAACATACAGTAAAGTTGGAATATTTCAGTGTACTCAAAACTGTTTTTATTTATTGAATACCCTTTTCTTTGTTAAGCTCAGAAGATTGTTTCATTAGAATTAAAATAACTGTAAAGTTCTGTTGATATACCTCTCAAGTGCAGTGAATTTTTTTTTTCCTAGGTAACCCATTATATTGATAAAAAAATTAAAGGAAAACTACATGAAGCAAAAATAGTGCATACCTTGGGAAATACAGCTTGGGTTGACCCAGTGGTAGGTATAGAACTGTGGCATTACAGAATATTTGTATCTAAGCTCCTTTATAACAAGAGCACCCATTCTTCTCTTTCCTTCTGTCCGTTCCTATTTTAATTTTATTCTACGTGGTATTCGCGTAATATCGTTGGTTAATTTACCATGATGGTGTCTGAGCACTGGAACAGGGCGTTCAGAGGTTGTAGAGTCTCCGTCCTTGGAGATACTCAGACACCGTCAGGACATTGTCCTGGGTAGCTGAATCTAGGTGACCCTGCTTGAGCAAGGGGGTTGGATGAGGTGACTTCCAGAGGCCCCTTCCAACCTCAACCATTCTGTGATAAATAACTTATGCTTGTATATAGATGGAATACATGGCTGAGTAAAACTTGAACTTTAAATCTGGAGAGCTGAATATGCACCAGTAACAAAGCACTACATTAATTATAAATGTCAACCAGACTATTCCAAAAAGTTAATAACAAAAGTATATTTTGGAAATACTAGTTTTCAGGGGTTTGTCTTGTAAAATCAATTCTGTAGTTTGTCACACATTCCTCTGAAAGAATGAAACTTTGATCCTTCAGGATTGTTTGCTGATATCCAAGACCTCTTATACAAGACTTAATTTATTCTGTTGATATTTCTAAGTCTTCGCTGTCTTTTACGGTTCTTGCACTGGTTTAGAGGTGGTTTTAGTCTAAATTTTTCTGCAAATGAAAAAAATACTTTTAAGCTTTTTTCCTTAGTTTTCTTGATCACAATAGGAATAGTAGGTGCTCTTGTTCTTGGATTTTTTTACAATTTTACTTACACTAACATCTAGAAGACTTCTTGGTCTTGGGGAGTGTTAATGCATAGTGCTCTGAGTTTTTCTTCATATACTGAGTTTCTTTCTGTCAGCATTCAAAAGAGGACCTGTAACCATCAATTGGATATAAAGGCTTTGATTCTGACCTTTCAGATATTAATATATATTTTCTCATTGTAGTAATCTCAGACATGTGATGAAATTGCTTTAATTATTGGTTCTTTCAGAGTTGACTTTTTAGGTTTTCCTGAACTTGAAGTGTTACAAGTTCAGTGCCATGTTTGTCTTGTTCTTCTGTCAGTTCCCTGGCCTGTAGGAAAGGCAGTACTGGCCTGAACCAAGTATTCCAGTTGGTAGTGCTGACTGGAAGGTAATAGCCAGGGAAAACTTAGAGAGTATGTTGTCCATGCAATGATGTTTCCTCTGAGTATTCTCCTACCCTCCCAAAACTTTGTGGGTAGGAGATTGCCTTAGAGGTGTGTTTTACTTGGAAGTTTTTTTGGAAGGCAGGAATCTATTCTGACAGTTAACATCAAACGACAAAAAAATCAGGTGTCTTTTAAGCCTTTACTAATGATATGAACAAGCTAGTTGTGTTTTTATTATGTCTGTTAAATAACTTCATTTTATGAGCAAGGAGTTCTGCGAAGAATTGTTACGAAAGGTAGCTCACAAGTTGAGGGGATTTTAGGGTTTTTTTTTTGTGGCCTGGACAAGTTCATCAGAAAAGCATCCCTATATCTCAGGATTGTGATGTGCCTCTTGTGGCTGCTTGGTCCTGCCAGAGTACAGTAAGTTATTCCTGTGCTTTGGAATGTACTCTGCTATGTTTTCCATCTGACCATTCAGTCAGCTGAAAAATAAAGTGGAAAGAGAAAATGGTCTGGAAGTAATTCTCTTTAGTAATTCTCTTTCCCAGATGGCATATCTCAGCCTTTCTCTGATTTCTATGCTTTCGGTTTTGTTTAGGGTTTTTCTTACCGTGCCCCCCCCCCAGCAGTTTTATTGTTATTTGGGTCTAGAAGTTATTCTAATTATGTGGTATGTATTTTGGCTGTAATTTGTGTAACCAGGGCTAGGATTGTTTACTTCATTGCCGTCTCGGTTCTCTTAGATGGGACTAGCTACTAGTTACTTGAGCCGTTATCACAATGAAAAAGATGGTGATACTTTGAAAACAATTAAACGTGGGTAGGTTCTTGTTTGAAAATCAGAGAAAAAGAATTGGTTACAGGTATAAATGAATGGGGGTATGTTTAAAGTTTTACTTAAAGAACAGCTTAGAGTTGGAGAGAGACCATTTATGAACTGTGGTTTCCATTCAGTATGTTTTGTAATTCAAGGTCCAGGTTACCAGGCTTTCAGTTTTGAAGATATCCATCAATGAATACAACATTCGATCTGAGATTTTGTCTACGGGTCTGGGAACTGACAATCCAGAACATATAACACAACTTCAGAAGTTGTGCGGACTCATGAAAGTATTGGATCATGCAAAGAACTTGGAGCCTTCGTAAGTGTTTACTAATTTTTTTCAGCATATACTTCACTAGGAAAAAAAATTTAAGTGGATATTTTCATGATTAATATCACTGAATGTGATTTTCATTTAAACACAGAGACGATAGTGTTTGTCATATATCTGCTTTCCTTTAACTATTCTTTAGCCACATAACCATATCATGAAAAAAAAATACCAATTTTAGAAAATGTTAAACTAGTATTTGATGCAGATAGCCAAGTTTATCATAAAAATATGGACTCTGAATTAAAATTCTGTTATCTTTTATTATGATCAGTGGCTTTTTTGAATGCTTACCAGTTAGGACAGTAGAGCATATTGTTGGTGTTTGTACAACTGCGGAGTTCAAGCTGGAAAATTTAAACAGTTGACTTTAAAAGGATTATGGCCATACACTTACTATGGCTACATGATGGTTTTTGCAGTAACAGCGCTGTATGCCTTTTTTTTTTTTTTTTTTTTTTTCCTTGCCTTGTAAGCTTTTAGAACTGAGTAAATACTGTATGTGGTGGAAGGGCACATCTTGCTGTGGTCTGTCCCAGATCCTAGGAGCCTTGATTTAAAATGCTTAGGAGGAAGACATCTGTGGCTTTTTTTTTTTTGTTCTGGCCTTTGTGTGGCACATTGTTCAGGAGTTTCTTTAGCCACTTATTCTTCAGTTTGGAGAACCATCATTGAAAATCTAATTTTAATGCTTTTCTCTGACCAACTAAGTTTTTTTAATATTTACAAGGAAGAGAGAAATCTCACGTATCTTCTTTCAGAGAGTAAATATTGCTTCATAAACAAAAAAGGTCCCTGGCATACCAGTACAGGACTGGACTGTATGTGTTGTCTCAGAGCTGAGCAGGGTAATTAGGCCTTTTGTTTCTGTGACTTAGGTAGTCAACAAGATGAGGAAGCCTAACCCCCTCAATAGTCCATTTCCATCTTAGATTGAGGTTCCTGCATTTCTATCTAGAACTGTTCCAGAGTTTAATTTTAACAAAAGGATTTGCGTTTGCCCATATTTTGTTCAACCTTAAAAATCAGTATTTGAGAACAGTGTTTGTACCGTTGATGCTTGGAAGGTGTTTTTTTCGGGTTTTATTCCTTACGGAGGACTGTCAGGCTCTGAGGTTTCTGCTACCTCAAGCACAACCTTTTTAAATTTATTTCTTGTTTCATGCTGTTACTGAGCAGGAAGGTTGATAACCTCCTAATGGTCACCAGAGCATGCAATGCCAGAGACGAGACAACTTTATTGTGGTGCTGTGCGCAACAGTTCCAGCTCAAATATCAGTAATACAACTGCTTGGATTACTTCTTGCATATTCACTGAGCCTGATACTACTGTTGAAACATTCAGAACTGACTGTGGTCTTTTCTAGTGAGGTACTAGTTAAAGAAAGGGGACTCAAAGAGCTCCTGTAAGGTGAAGTTGGCCAAGTAACTTCACTTGTGTTTTTTGCAGCGATATCTTCTCCCTCTTGCAGAATATGCATAGTAACATGTTGGTTATGCAGATTTTGGATGCTTCATTGCAGATTTAAATTTTATAAAAGAAATTTATACTACTCAGTATGTGGCAGATCACTTTGCTTGCCCTTAATGCTAGTTCAACAAGCATTATGTATTACTCTGATTTTTGTCTAGGATTTGTGCGTGCGGTGTGGTAGTCTCTTACCTACTGTCCTTCATGGCTATGAGTATGGCTCATTACTTAACAGATACCCATAATACTTATCCTGTTTTTCTCGAGCTGTGGTAATAGCCTCAAAGAATTGTTTAGTTGGAATTCTTTGGAAAAAGCTGAAGAGTGTTTTTTAAAGGTGGAAGTGGTTAAAGGTATCGCTCCTTTAAATTGAAATTTACTTTAATCTTACTAATTCACTTCCAAAGTAATTAACGTAAGCTGTGTCAATTCTGTGGCTGCATAGGTATTTAATACAAAATCTTCACTATGGTTTAATTTAAAAGTATTTATTTATGCAGACTGAAACATCAGGTGATGGCTTACTAGACTGGATTCAGTCTTCATGCCACTAGATGTTCGCAGGTAATGGAAAAAAGTATTTTTCATTTGGACAGATGACGTAGTGTTTCAAAAATTATTCAGCGCTGTGTCCTTTTTTAATAATGTTTTGACAGAGACTTCCTCAGCTGTTGCAGAACAGAGGGTCGTGGTGCCTATCTCTGAGCTGTCAAGTAGACTGAGTCTGTTGCTGTGTTCCTGAATCTTGACTCCAGCTAGTGCAGCCCCTAGCTGTACAGCTGGAAAGCCAGAGATCTCTTCCTAATAAGTGAAGAACCTAGTGTTCTGGAATTTTTACTTTTTCCAAGTCAGAATGAAATATGACCAAAAAGCCCCCAAACCTACTGGAATTCTTTGTGAAAGGGAATCATTTTCTTATCTAGGTCTGTTGCACACAGTAAGACAAAGAGTTTGGGGTTGGTTTTTTTTTTTAATGATACAAAGGAAAGCCTGGTACCATCAGATTTTTGAATGTTCTCCTAATTTGGATTTCTGTATAAATGCTTCTTACTGAGGTACTGAAGTTCAGCAACTCTATGGTGAGATTTACAGTTTGCTAGAAATGCATTTTATTGTTTTTTTTTAATGTATTAGAATTAAAAACTTAAAAGGATTTCCAACTATGATTAGGAATCCTTTAAATATTAAACATATTTAAAACCTTTCTTTTATAAATATCTTTTTCTGTGTTCAGAAGCAAAAAGGAGGATACAGCTGGTCCAGAGAATGCGTCCAATCCACAGAATATGTCAATAGAAGAAAATTCTACTGAAAACTGTAATTCTTCTGAAATGACTTTTGGGAATCATCAGTGTGGTAAACGTCTTCATTATTTCCAAAAATTTTAAAACTTTAATTAAAGTTAGGCGCTTAAATGTCAACCTAAAAGTCATTTTACCAAATGCAGACTTCTCTGAGTATACAGAATAGCACCATATAGCTAATGTTTACAATAAGCTACAAATACTTTATAGTTAGCAGCCTGGAGATGCTGTGAGAGTAAGCTATATTAATATAGCTGTGTGAGTATTTGGGAAATATTGTGTCCTCGAGAGACGCAGAATTGTTTGGCACTGAATGGAATGTGTGAGCAGGAAATCTCTCCTGTAGAGAGGATGAGCATTGTTGTCAAAGGCCATAGGGTTTAAGGAAGTTGAAATCTGTTGAAAAATGAGGTGAATAACAGCATTGTTCTCTGGGAGGTATTTTTTCTGCCCTGAGATTCAGGGTGGTAAAAAATGGCTGTGTTTTTTTTTTTTTTTTCTTTTTAGTGCTTAAATTCACACTGCTCTGTTCAGTCAGTAGAGGCTTAAAAGCACACGGTTTTGTCAGTTATAGAAGGGGGACAAAGGATGATCTGGCAGCAGTTGGCACACAAGTTTGGAGCAATGAAAGCTGAGTGATTTAAAAAGTTGCAGCAGACAAAAGTCAGATAAGATCCTGGAGTGCTTATTGTGGAAGGCTTCTTTTCCTGATGTAGCAGAGTGACTGTAATGCCATGTTTCAGGCTGTGGTGGTAACATCAATATTAGTTGTTTCATCCCTGAAACTCTTAGTCATTTTCTAAAATGACATGTTTCAGGTTTCAAATAAATAATGTCCTGAAACTGGAAAAGCTTTTAGCTGACCTTGGAAACTGTGCATTTTTGGTGTTTTTTTTTAAATTTTTCTTACACCAACTATAATACTCTTTTCAGTTAAAAGTTTCAATTGAATTATTAACTTTATGAAATCTCTCCAAATAGGAAGTACCCAGTATAAATGCCAAATACAGTCTTGCAGTAGTAATTTGATTGCTAGGAAGTTTTTTATGATGGTACTGGGGTATTCTGGAAGTATCTAGTTTCCATAGTATAGATAAGTATAAAATATCTTTCTGGATTTCTTATTTTTAGATGGTGTAGCTCAAACTAAGGAAGCAGAAGACTCTACCCTGCATCAGCGTGAATGGTACAAAAATTCAGTGTGATTTGTTCCTATGCTTCTTTGTTTTATGTGAACTGCCAAACAGGACAGTCATCGTAACTGAGGTTATTTGTTTTGTGGGTAAATAGGAATAATACAGGTAGAAGTATTCTGTTAGATCACTGTTGAGCTTGAGAGATTGCTGTTGCTGTTAGATATATATGTATATACACACATCATCTTGTGATCCCTTAAGTAATTTAAATTGCTCTTTTGCTTACTTCTGGAAGCTAACTTTTATCTGTTGAAGTTACATAATCTTTGATTAGACACCATAGTACTAGGAAGTGAATGAAAACAAACACTTTTTCAGCTCAGTCCATGGGTATAAGATACCAGCTCTGACTCACACTTGTCTGAATTATATTTTAACCAAAGACTGTCCTGTTTGAGGTCTAAATCCTACCCATCTGTCTCTGCGTGTTGGTATTTAATGAGATGAATCAGTTTTGTGTCTCTCCCCTTAATGTGATTCTGTTCTTTGTTTGAAAGTGGATCCATTATCTGTATTCCTCTGTGGACAGGAAAATTGCTGTTGATATATAATTTGAGAAGCATGCAGTAGAAATGAATGCTAGGTTTGTTTGTGATGATGAGTATGCTGAGGGATGTCTGAGGTGTGCTTTGTGGGGAAAGTCAGCAGACAGTGGATCCTGAGAAGATTTCTTACATGCTTTGGGACTAGGCAGTGCTTTCCTTTGATGGCTTATTCTTTTTCTTCTGCCTATTAATGCTAGTTATGGGTGACTAACATTTTCTTGTGCAAGTACCAGAAGTATTTTGTATTTTAGTCTATTGGAAAAGTTCTTGGTAGAGTGACTGAATCCACATGTATCTCCTTCTGCAGCTTGGCTAGCACAGTTTAAGATCTTCTCCATTATGTAATACATGTTGAGGTATGGCTTAGCAGTTAAATTAATGAGGGTTTGGATATGACTGAGGGTATGATAAGGGAAAGTAGCCTGAATGAGTGGATATTGCAGTCTGCTAATAGGATTTATTTTTCACTGGTTAAAACCTTTTGGCATTTGGAGGAGGTTTGAGGCATAATGGCTGTAGAATAAGCAGTTGAAAACCTTGATGAGAAATGTGTATTTGTGTCTATGGTCAGTTGAAAAGTTTACTTCGTCTTTCAGAAGTTGGTCTTGCTGTTACCTTTTTCTTTGTCATTTCAAGATTAGACTATTATAGCATTCTTAAATGAGGCAGTAAGTTTGATTCCTTTGATACTCAAAGTTAATGGAATGTGTCTCCCCTCTTAAACTAGTAGCTGTTCTCCTCCAAAGGCTGAGAATCGCAGTGCTTTTGTAGTAAGCTTGGCTGACATCTGTCACGTGCTTTGCTGACACTGCTATTCAGTGTCAGATGTAACCTAATGGGAAAATTGTGGCTCTGTGTGAGACAGCTTGTCTAAAACTCAGGTTTTTTCTGTTTTGGAAAAAAACTAATTAAACTTCCTTTATTTTAGCTTTTATCCAGAAATAAAATGGTTTCAAAATGAAGATACTGTTACAGTGAGGGTAAAAATAGCAAGTATAGCTGACTGGAAATGTGAGTTCTCTAAAGAGAAGGTGGTTTTCAGGTAGGTTTAAGAAATTTAAGTATAATAAACATGGTGTTTGACTGTCAGCTTGCATTTAATTTTTTTAAACTTTTTTATGATGTAGTGCCGGTTCAGGACACAAACTTTATTTGGCTGACATGGAGCTGCATCAATATATACTTGCAGAAAAGTCTACATGTGTGATTAAGGATAAAGAAGCTATTATTGTTCTCGTGAAAGAGAAAAAGGGAGTGTGGTGCAAATTACTGAAGAGCAAGGTGAAGTGGAAATTAATTTGAGAATTATTGAATATTCTGAACATATACACTGTGCATCAGTGCAGATATTTCAAGCAATGTTTTTGTCAACAGAATCATCACGTGTCTCTTGATTTTGAACACTGGGAAGATTTTGAAGATAAAAGCCCTTTTCCAGTTGGTAAGGAATGAACGAGTCGGTGTTTATAATGCATAAAATTATTAGCATCCTCTTTTTTGCATAGGTTTTATCTGAAATACTCATGTATTTCAGATATGTGGTACTTGCTCAACTTCTCTGAAAACAGATGAGAGGACTTCTAATAGCAAACTATAGGCAGCAGGGTATTTTTGTATCAGAATAGCACAGACAAAAAGCAGTTTGAAGTAGTTTTCAGTGTTTTGGTCTAATTTGTAGTCTAAAGTGTGGTTTTCTGTTATTTTGGGTTTTGTTTTGTTTTAATACCACTACGTATTTGTTGTGAAGCTCTTGTTTTTTCTTGCTTTATAGATGTTATACTTTGTTAATTACTTCTAGGTATCAAGAAATTACATTGCACTGATGCAGTAACCGAAGATTTAGTTGACTCCTCAGAAGACAGTGAAACAGAAAGTGATGAGTAACTTGGAGACAGATCTTTTTCCTCTGATAAGAATTATGCTTCAAAGTAGTGTCTCTTGCATAAATATTTCCACTGAAATTGATAAAACTAAACATACAGGTTGTAGAACTGTCCTTCATTTTAGGAGAAAAATAGTGAACAAAGTCCTTGCCTTTGGGCGCTGAGAATCTGAAGAAATACTCCATAGAAGAACATTATGTATGTTTTCCACTGCCTTCACTTAAAAATTGTTGGCTTTAATGATGATGTGCACATATGTACGTGGGCCGTCCAAACAATAAAATCTAAAGATTAAACTTGGGTTGTGAAGTAGTTACAGAGCTTCTAGTTGACTTAGCTGAGTGAATTTCCTGTGTTAGCAATAGTTAGTAAGTTTTGAAGTTCCACAAATTCTGGTCATCTGTCAGTTGCTTCTGCCAGATTCCTCATATTCATACAGTATCAGTTTGTTGGTAGTCATCGTGTTTGTCAGTTCTGCATCAAGAAATTATGCCTCAACTCCAATGGCAATTTTTGTTACTTGATTGGAAATATGTTGACTTACAGTGCAGCTCACTGTAGTAACTGACTGCTGTACAGCTTTTGTGGAATGAGCACTGTGATCGTAGATTCAGTATTTGTTTTCAGTTGGACATTTCCACTTTTCGTGAATGCTCTTATTTCATTCCCTCTCGTTTATGTAAAACTCTTTTCTCCTTTGCAAATGAACAATAAAATCTTGTCTGTTTAGCACTAAAGCTTTGCCTTTTAATAGACAATCTTTCAGTAAGTAATTTTTCACTGTTACATTTTTGCACATCTGGAACATCTTGCAGTGAAGTAATAAGGTAAAAGATACTTATGATAAATTAATATGGTATAGATATCTTTGCATCTGTAGATTTTAAAGCACATTAGTTTCGCCAGCATAACTACATGGTGATTTATAATAGAGACTTAAGTTTACAGACTTATTTTAAGAAGCCTAAAATTTTGTTGTATTCTTGAGTAGGGGATTATTCTTTCAAGAAACACTGAGATGCCTTTACTTCAAGAATGGGAGGAGGACTGATTAATATGTTTACACTGACAGCTACAGTTTTTCTAATATTAGCATACAAGAAAGCTGCTTCTTTCTGAATATTTAAGACTATTGATGATGCAAGTGAAAAACTGCCATGTGGAAGTGTTGTTAATGTATGGTTAAAAAAAAATAAGTGCTGTTGGGAACCTGCCTACAACCGAGCTTAATTATAACCTTCACCTGAGTACAGGTACTTGCAAAGCTGTAATTGTTGTAAAAGTACTTAAGGAAATAACTAATGTAACTGTATTTTGGTCTTGCTCTGCATTGTGATGCAAACAGAAGACTCTCAAATCACCTAATTGAAAAGAGAGTGATGGGGCAGGATGTTTTCCTTCCCCTATTTTGTTCTTCATTGACTTGTAAGGTGACTTTTTGGCTGGTAGATAAAATCTAGTGGGTTATTTAATAGAAATATCTGTAATTTTTGTTTTAAAAGCAAGACATCTTATATAAGGTAGAAGCAAAAGCTGGGTTTAGCCATACATTCTTAGCAGCTGCCAAGAGCCATTTTATAAAGAACAGTGTAAAAAATGTAGCAATACATTCTAAGAATATTCTCTTGGACTCAAGCAATTTTTGATCCCGGTCTTCATGAGGAAAAGGTTTTCTGTGGACTTCTTACTTGAAGTAGTTCAGTTGCATTTTGGAACTTATGTCAACTTCTAACATTTCTCCTGCACTAAGGAATTCAGTAGTCAACATATTTTATGAAGAAATATCTTTTCTGTATTTTGAAGCCATCTCTGCTCTGTCTGCCTGAAATCCTCTACCCTCAAGATGTAATAGGAACAGTTTGCTTTTCCCATTCGCTTGTCACTTGAGACTCTGCCTTGTGGACTGCTGTCATCGTTTTTCCCCTCATAACCCAATCAAGTATCTCTATTTCAGCCTTCAGAGTAGGTAGTCATTCCTTACACAAAAGTATACTATTCCTTTGGTCTTTCCCTGAACCTTATAGTTCTGTTAGAAGTGATGTTTTTACCAACTGGGGTGGGGGAACAGCAGTTGTAATAGTGTGACTGGGACCAAACACTGTGGCAAGCAGGCACTTCATATGTAATGACATAATTACAATTTTGTTTTGTTCTCCATTGCTACCTTCAGTCATTCTTAACCTTCTTTTTGCTTTTGTTTTACCCTGATCGCACACGGAGCTCATAATTTCATGGATCTAGCTATAATCACAAAACCTCCTTCAAATGAATCAGAACCCATCATTTTTATATGTACCTTTGGGATTCCTTTTACATGTAGGTAGACGCAAAATGAAATGTAGAGGAACTTAAGTTTTATTTATTTTGTTGTAGCTGCAGGTTGATAGAAATAGCATCTTTAGTTGAATTTGCTAGGCTAGAGTTACTATGAACTTAGGATCTTAAGCCAGTTGCTTAATATTCTTATGTTATATATTTAGGATGAATGTGCTTAGAAGTTGTTGAAAAGACTTGTGCTTTCAGTAGAAACTGTCTTTCTCAAATTAATCAGTGTAAAACACCAACAAGTATATAGTACTGACAAGGGAATATAGTAGTAAAGAATGTTTCCTAGAATCCATAAGTTTCTTGGGCAGGGAAAATAAAAGCTGCTTATGTCTGTATGTTAACGTAGTATCTATTTTCTGTATTTTATTTTCATCAGCTACCAAATGGAGTGTTTCTAGGATGATGAAGTTATCTCTGTAAAGTCACATTCACACTGAGGATAATTTCTGTGTCATTTACTTGCTGTTCTATAACTTAGATGGTGTTGGAGAAACCAGATGCCTGAGAAATTAAGCTTTAATTGATTATCTTGTTTGTTTTTTTTTAATTAAATCAGCCTCTTCTCTTCCTGTCAACTGTGCTTTCCATTTTTACTTGATTCCTACTTCCTCAGGCTTTGCTTTTGGGATATCTAGCGTTTGGTAGAGAAACTGTAAATGGAGTTAATCTGGTTTTACGTTATTTCTGTCCTTTCTGTGTGGCCTGTTGAATGGGATGCTGTAAATGATAGCTGCTTTGTTCTTTCAGCAGTGTGATCAAGAACTCTTCACAGTGTTGCTGGTAAGTTTTGCCATCTTCATAATTGAAAAGTTCCTCTTTTTTATTTTGAGTAATTTTAATGAAAAAAACCAAGATACCATAACATTAGCAAACAATGAAAACAGCTCTGCTGGATACTGTAATCTGGCGTGGAAATCTTTTATTCTTGTATTTAACATTTTTCAAGTACTAAAGTGTTGCAAAAATAACACACTGGTATGAACATAACAATTTAGAAAGTATAAACGTGTGCCAAACTAACTTGAATTTTCTTCAACCAGTATAGCACCTAAAAACAACCTGGTACATATGAAATATTTATTCAGTAACTTCCTCTGCTGGAACAACTTCCAAAAGCATCTGAAGGTGCATAGTGATGGGCTCTGAGGAAAAAAAGTTATTGTTAGAAGCTTTATGAGACAACAGTATTTCTGTTCAGACTTACACTATTTTTCTAAGTGAGAAAATTATCCTTGTGAGTAGTTGTCTGTCTTTTCTGTATTCATATCTCAAATTTTAAAAATAAGGGGTGGGGAATAAAAACAATCTTAAGATCCAAGCTACAACATTCCAGGGTTTTCTGAGCTTGCTCTTAGTAGAGTGCAATGCTTCTAATTTCATAATTGCATAATATTTAATAATCCTGGGGGGCAGGAGAGACAGATGGTGGATTTTTTTTTTTTAATGTCTGTAGAACTACTAATTCTGTCCTCTTCAGCTGGTTTAACTTTCCCTTTTAGAAATGTCTGTGTATCCTGTTTTCCCCAAGATAATTGCAAAGAGTGTCTTTTAAGAGTATACAAAATCACTTTATAAATCATTACACTGGGTTCTTGCAGCTTTTGCTTTACTCAGCAGCACTGTGATTGTTTTTGGTCTTAATGCTGTTAACATTTTCTTTAGTAAGTATAGTAGAATTGATAACCTGAGCTAAAAGCACAGTATTTTGTGGCGTAAGAACTGCTAATCTTTAGTTAATGGCTAAAGCAATGTTTTGAAATATGGACAACCAAGAAACTAACTTTACAGATAATATAGTTCTGTTCATTTTAAAAGTCAGGTTCTTCATGCTACTACAGTGATGTATTGCTTTTTTGTGAATTAAGTTTTGTTTTTCCTGAAGTCAGACATCACTTTTTTTTCACAGGAAGGAGTAAAATACAATCTTGAATAAAGCTCACTATATGCCCCTCACTATATGTCTGGAAAATTGCCTGCCTTTGCACCCCACTCATATGATTTAGATGGGATGGACCATATCACAAGCTTCATTACGGTAATTAATCTAAAGCTTAGCAATGCTCTGTTGAATTTGGAGCTGGCTGGCTGAGGTATACTTACTTGATATTTTTTGGGGCCAGTTGAATTTAAAATGAACAAAAAGTACATAAACTATAAGTCCACTAAGCATAAATAAAACACAGTACAGATAGGCCAAATCAGGTGCACTGATGATTGGTGCCAGTACCAGTAAAATGGAGACTAATGTCACTATGACTGGAATGATGATGGGCACCTGCAAGATACAAAGCAGAAAATTACTTGTTGATTCTTTTGCTGTTCTTACAGAAGTTGCATATACGAAAGAAGGATATTTTTATTGCCTTATGCAGTTATTCCTTTTAAAATTTCTGGAATTAGCTGGGGCAATTGGAAGAGTAACAAGAATATGGATAGGGAAAAGTCTTCCGCTAAATCATTGACCAAGATCTCTTTGTATTGCAAATTGCAGTGTAAAAATTTGCATTTTAATGAATCTGGGACCTGACTCCAGTGCAATGACCTGGGGTCTTATTTCGGGTACTCTTTCCGTGGTAGTCTGCTGACTGCAGTTTCCCATCCCTGAAAATCTCTCTTGTGCCTGTGGTCTGTGCAAGTAAAAGTAAAGATTGTGTAATCTTTCCCAGTCCTTATGAGCTTAGTCCTAGTGCAAAACTGGAACAAAGAGAAGAACTAGAAACAAATGGCTAGGTTTCAGGTAAGGGGAAAAAACAAACAAACAAACAAGGAGTCTGCCTGAGAATGTTGTTTAAATATCCAAATATTTAGGATGAGTTCATGTTTCAGTATTTATGGGAGTGGAGCAAAAGCCATACTGAATGGTGAACTTACCCTGATTGGTCTCCTGAGTTCCTTTCTTGTAAACCTCATAACAATGAGTGCAAGTACAGTTAAACCATAAAATATCCAGACTGCAAAACTAAAATAATTTATGAGTGTGTCAATGTCACCAGGGATAGTGTATATAATAGCAATGGCCCCCTAAAAACGAAAACAAAAATTAGTATAGTCCATTATAAAAGAAGGTTGTGTCAGTATGGGCATATGTTTACAGTGTTCCAGAGTGTGATCTGTGAATGCTTTTGGTTAAACACTTGGGTGTAAATGTATTGCAGCACCTTTAAAGATAGTGCCCACATCCTGCCAACATGAGTTTATTTTTGTGTGCAACCTTAATACCATTTTAAGTCAAAAGACTTTAAATTTGTATGTGTTAATCTGTTTTGTTGTTGACTGTGTATCTTGGAGGAAGTGATGATACTAAATATATTTTTAGGTTACTAAAGTGACTGGGAGTCGACAGAGCAATTGAATTTTGAATTTCTCTTGGTTTACTTTGAATATAAGATAAATGGGGAAAATATATAAAAAAAACAAGGTATTCTAGAGCTGTTTTAAAATATATTTACTGAAGAGTTTGTTTTTTTTTTTCAGTGAGATGTAAATGCATTCTTACAGGGAGGAAATAAGGTAGTGACAGGTTGCTTTCAGGCGTCCTGTGAAGTAAAGGATTTGCCTAATACTAATCATTCATTTAACTTTTTAATTTGTTTTCATGCTGTGGATTCTTAAAAACATTTTGATTTTACAATCCAGTTCTGGAATGAAACTGTTCAAATTGAGAAGTTGGGGGGTTTTATATAGTCTTTTTTCCTATGTATTTAGCAATTTTCTTGTCTGGATAGTCAAAGGTATGTGTCAAGACTGCTGACAAGAAACTGTGAAAGCATGTATTACTGGAGAATTTTTGTTGATAATTTTTCTATACTTAGGATATATACTTACGTGAAAGATGATAGCAGGTGCTGGTGTTAAACGCTTAATGCTAATGTAAGATAGCACCTTTAGCATGTGCCCTTCACGACCTGCAACATAAACAAGTCTGACAAAACAAAAACAAGGCAATCTAGTCAGTGTGGCACCTAGACTTTAAGTGGCATTACTAAAAAAAATAAATGGAGTACCATTCATTTTCAGGGTTGTTTTATCGTGTGGCTACATCTGACTATAATTTCATTAGTATTTCCTTTGATATGCAATGGGATTAGAGGAATATCGTAGTAGACTGAAATAAGGGAAATCACCACTATTTAAAGCAGTGAACTTGAAACTAATTCTGAACCAGTATTAAAGCAGTGAACTTGAAACGAATTTTAGAATCATTAGTTTGCACATTTAACTTAAAATTATTTTGAGAAAAAAAGTTAGCTACTGTGTCCCTTTTAATTAAATATTTCCATTTTAATTTGCTTCATATAAAAAAAGCTACATTGGCAACCTTCTGCCGAAAAATGGATCTTTACAGCCCGTTCAGATGGATTTGAAATTTAGAATATTTTTAAATAGTAAATGGAAGTGTTGAACAACTGATAGAAAGGAATAGCTTTGCTTTCCAATTCTTATCTTTATCATTACTTGTGTAGTCATGTTCTTACTGTAATTTTTTTAACTGTTAACTTCTTAGCTTTAAACTTGATGAGAGATGAAAAAAAACCTTTGTGCTATGCCTCCTTTGAATTAAGAATAAGAGACCTTCTTTTTTAATTTTTGAAACCTTGATAGCCCCTGCTTCTTTTTGAAAATTAAACAATATAGCTAGATTTGTAGGTATTTTAATTACATTTTGTACGCTGTGTAGATACATAAATGTATATATACATTTTTCCATCCTTTAAAAATTTTCGTTTTAAGATACTTAGAATGGGAGCTTACCTGCCTGCAGTAAAACAGGACCCGTTGGCAGATCCAATTGTAGAAAAGGCCACAAAGAGAGGAACTATCCAAGAGGCTGGATAAAGGACTCTATCTCCGAATGTCTGGGATATGGGATTAAAATGAGTAATTTTTGTCATTTTAACTACTATTTGGTACATTCAGTAATGTGGGAGCCTCTTTAAAAGTACACTAAATGGGTATCTAAGGTAAGTTACCAATAAAAACATGTTGTATATTTTGTGTAGTTACTAAAGAATGCTTTGTCAAATGAAGACTTGGATTAATTCATGAACCACTCTATGAAGAGTGGAATATTGCTGTCAAGGTGTTTGAGATGCAGCATCTGTAGGAAACATGGGGAGACAGATGTAGAAAATACACAGAAATTAAATTCTATTAAAGACACCTGGTTTGGGGATGTGTCTGCAAAACCAAAAGAAAGATAGCATTGCAGCAGAGAGCCACACATACACAAGATGGTTTCAACCTTATATAGAGGGAGTAACACTACTAGTGACGGCATGGTAACCTAAGCCGTGCAGGTGAACAAGTAAAGGACAAACTTGCTAAGGTTTTTACCTGTGCCATGGTGTATTAGTTGTTACTACAGGATGGATTAGATCTCGTGTAGGTACGTTGACCTACTGTAAATGAATTTGAATTAAAACTCTTTTGACATGTATGTTTGGGGTTTTTAGTTGTGGGGTGGTTAACTTTTTTTTAGTAAGTCAAGCATAAAGAGTTCTGGTTTTGCACAAGTGTAACATCAGTGTTGTTTCTTTGTCCAGTAGTAGGACGCGCTCATCAGTGTTAAGCCAGAAGTCTACTTACAGATGCATAGACCTCTTTATAGTGTGCTTCTCCTTTTGCTGTTTGCTTTGCTGCCTTTGTACTGCTCAGCGGCAGTTCTGAGATTCTGTTGTTAATTTAGTCTGACAAGTTTAGTGCTAGCTGATGTGTGTTGTTCACAGGTTGTAAGTTTAGTAGTATACTGAAGAGGACTAGTTTTTAAGCAAGATATAACTTGATACATGTTGCTGTGCCTGTCGGTGCAAGCAAGATGGAGTTCTACATTTTAAAAAGATTATATTTTTTAACATTTTAAAGTATTTCTACATTCTTCACTGTGCTACATTGCATTTTGCATGCATGTCACATACTGTTTGTTTTCCCCAAAAACTGACATTAGGCAAAATTGCTGCATGACCTTTCAACAGCTGTTTCAGAGACAAGTGTCTCGCAGAAAATTTACCACGTGGAACTGAAGGGATAGATGTGTGTGTTAAGATTTTAGAAATTTATGTAATCTTTAATTTTGTCTGTAATAGTATGTCTTGCAATAATGTAAAAAGGATATTTCTTAGCTTTGTTAAGAAAAAAAAGCAAGAGTCAGGAGGAAGTGAATATGGACTACTTGCTGTTATCTCCAGAACGACACACTCTGATACTGCCATTTTGCACGTCCTTGTTTCTCAGAAATATTGGAAACTGAAAAGGGCAAAGCGGCAGGTGTTACTTCTCCTTCCATCTTTTTGGTGCTTATGGAAAACAGTCAACCTCTGAGCTGCAGTGTTTACAAAATGTTAGCTGAAGACTGCATTACTTTTGCTTGCCTTTTTTTTTTTTTTAACTTGGGATATGACAGAACTACTGTTTAAATTAAGCAGTACTGAAATAAATTTTATATTAAGAAATGACAGTAGATAACGGGGAAAGAGGTGACATTGACAGCTTAGAAATTAATTGTACCTTAAGAAAAGTTACAGGTTCCTTTTTGCTCATGTTAACGCTGAAGATACTTGAATGCACACAGCCTTCTTCAGATGCTCTATTACAAAATAAAGTGGCTTACCACAGCAACTGCCTGGGACTGCAGGAGTTCTGTTGAAGTCATTACGGTGAAATATGAAATGTTTATCAGAACGTAACAAACTGTAACCAAGGGGATTCCAATAATTATAGATAGCGGTAGATTTCTAAAGAATGCAAAAGTAAGACTCCATCAGCATTGCTATATCACTGGTAGAGCTGTCATAGTAAACTGTGGACTCTTACTTTTCCCCGTATGCTCTTTAGGTGTATTTACATTTCTTTACTGTAGAGCCATGGAAATCAGGATTTTTAAAAAGGAAAAATAGAACTTTATGCAAACTTATGAAGCCTATAATAGATGCTAATTAGCTCTCTCTGTTAGTACTCAAACCTTGAATAACCATTGCTTTTAAAATCAAACCAAAACACATGCCTGCCTCTACAAAAATATTAAATGTTTGATTTCTGTTGTTAGAAACACTGCTTTCCTACATAGTTTTACCTGTAAGGATTTTTAAGTTCTTCTGTGATGTAATTGAGTTGATTCCTGGAAGGAGAAGCATTCATACAATGTTATTAGCAGTCAGGTGTTGAAATACTAGTATATGATAGTCAGGTGTTATTTCTTGTGGTGTTGTTTTTTTACCTTTTCAGTTAAAAAACAAACAAAAAACTTTATGGTACAACTAATCTGTTAAGTGATAAAACTGCAGGACAAAAAATTATGTGATCTTCTTATCCAAATGTCAGCTTCTTGATTCACCATCTTTTCCTCCATTATCTTTTCCTCCTCACAGTTTTAGAAGTATCTCTGAGATTTTGAAATGAGATTGTCTTAGTTCTTGGATAAAATATCCCAGAATAACAAAAATTTGGCAGACACATCTCAAATTTACATGATCGCCTTTGAACTTCAAGCTTTGCAATATCTGAGTCTTTTCAAATAAAAGCACAGGCTTCAGGACTGAAGCAAGTCTGCTAATGTTTCACAATTGTTCTGTAAGTCATATTGTCTAGAAAACTGGCATGAAAACCTTTTTAAGGATTACACCTATCAGAATTATAACTTCCAAATACTCATTTTTACAAGCATGTAGACCAGATTGAAACAAGATTTTTACTCATCGAGTTCTTGAAAATGTGAGGAGGAGTTGGTATATACAGTTCAACAGGCTAATTTTCAATTTAAAATAATTTAGGCACCAGCTTCCCTGCCCCCTTAAAAAATCTAGGTGAGTATCTGAATTAGCAGGCTTACATGCCTGAGGTGAGACACTCAGGCTTGGAAATAGAACCTGAAAGATTAATCCATTTAAACATAAATTCAGTTTTAAGCATCTAAATAGGACTTGCTTTGTTGTAAGTTAAGATTTATATTCTTAATTCCTTCCAAAATACAGATCTATATGCAAACTTTTACAGTTTGAACATTTAAGAACAGTGTTAATGGATCAGACCTTGATTTGTGCCAACAGAGCCATAGACCAATTGACATTTCCTTTAGTTTCAGGAAATAAAACGTGTAAACTATTTTCTGGACTGTGGCAGAGATAAAGTTTAAATGTTCCTGCCAGTAAATAAGTTTATTCTTACGAAAATAATTCTGGAAAGCACTCTTCTAAGTATTAAATATAAATGCTCTACATAGAACATAAATGTAAACCTAAATCCATCCATATTTGTGATTATTTTCAAACGTAGTGTTTTCTTAAATCTAAAATGGTAGATAATAATGGATAAACAGATGTGGAGATTTAAAATTGAAAGCTGCTCAGGGAAGAAGACGTCAATGTTTTTATATTAATTCCAGATGAAACCAAGTAAGAAAAAATTTGAAAGTTGAACCTTAGGAATTCTGACATGTAGTGTGGTGGTTTTGTTTTTTTACATCCTGTACTAATCAAACATCGCTATGTGTTTCACAAGAAATGGGATTTGATGGGGTAATCCATAGGGGCTCTGGGAAGGCTATTTTGCTTAACATAATGGATTAAACTGTTATATTCTTCTCATTACCACAGTATCTCAGCATCTTCAGCAGCAAAGCAGTAGCCCTTTCAGGATCTGATATAATTTCTTTCCCTAATAAACAGTAACTTGAGGATTTGGGGTTTTTGTTTTTATTTTTTTAAACCATACTGGTGCTCTTTTTCCAGCATTCATTAAGAGATTCTTAATAACAAGTCAGATGTTAACTTTTTCACATCACATCTTTGAGTTCTACAGGGAGAGTAAATAACTTAAAGGCTGCTAAACTGTAACTGTTAACACTAGTAAAGATACCTTACCATCCATCATACGCCCAGAGTCCATTATAAAATGCCAAACCGATAGCACTAACAGAAATTTTACTGTCCTTGAAAGAATCCTTGAAGTTCTCAGTTTTTCCTGCAAATAACATGTAGATTACTGATCAGTGTTGAAATTAATTCCTTTAATCCGCACCAGATGAAGAAACATTCCAACATGTTTCATGTTTTGAAATATCTCACTTTTAAAATCAATTCAAACTGATTTTTGTTAATTGATCTGTAGTGTTGCATTTCCTAACCCCCCTTCTCTAAAAGAAAATACCATTGTTCCCAAGAGATCTGGAACTAAAACACTGAATAAAGAGAGGCTTGTTGTGCTACTTCTGTTAGTGGTAAATTTTTAGATGGTCATAATAGAAGCTAAAATAATTTTTGCAAGTAAAGTATATTTAATTACCTTGTGCAAGGAGAACAATTCCACTTACAACAATGATTGTGACAATGATCATTTTAGCAGCTGTGAGAAAATTCTGGAGATAGCTTCCCAGCTTCACACTCAGTGAATTCACTGTTGTAATTGTCACTAAAATAAATAAATTCATATTTCTGCATTAAATTTGTCAGAATTGAAAGAAAAGTTGCCTCTTAAAACCTTCCTCCTCCTTATTTACTGTACTGCTTTTTCCTCCCACTGTTTGTCTATATTATTCATATAGTTTTTTAGCATACTATGTTTGGATAACAGTGCAGAAAAACAGTTTTCTGAATTAGATTTTGATAGTATCTTTAACAAAAAAAAAATATATTCAAGTTGCACAGCATTCTGATAAATAAATAATATCTCGACACTTATTTTTTCTTCCTTTTCTGCTAGAGAGAAGCATTCATTACACAGCTGTGTCTGTCTTAGGAAAAAAAAAAAAAGAAACTTAGACTAGGAACAAACCATTTTCAAACCTATCCTTTTTATGTGTTGTTGCATTAGTTGTGGGAAGGACTCACTGTACTGTTCTGTTTCTTTCAGTGTAGGATTGCTTCCTGTTGTCTTCATGAACATTAACATACTGAAGTCTATTGTGCTGAAATATATTCGTTGATGGGGCTGAACGGAAATCGCTACACAATTATGGATCTTGTCTCTTAAAATGAATCTTACCAATAGCAGCTGCTGCAAGACACTTGATGACAACTTGGGGTGGATCACAACCCGGATAAAAAGGAGCTGATGCATATTCGGCAAAGCTGAGACAAATGATTGCAAATGAACTGGGTTTTGTGACAAGTAAGCTTGTCCAAGAAAACAAAAATGCTGGAATTGGGCCAAATGCCTCCATAAGGTAAGGATATTCTCCCCCAGATTTTGTGATCATTGTACCAAGCTCAGCAAAACAAAGTGCCCCTGAATAACAAGAAAAGCATTTATTATTGGTTTAGTTCATACACTTCTTTAAGCTATGGCTGGCTAGAACAGATTATCACTTTTTAATAGGTAGAAAAGTTAAGGAAATGGATAGATACAATGCATCATTACTTTCTTCATGTTTCTGTACATTTTACTGTATATGCAAAATAAATTTTTAATTACCTGTGAGCAACTGGAAAAAATACACTGAAACTATTAAGTTACAGTCCAGAATTTACTACTATGGGTGTTTAAGACCAGCAAATAAAGTACAAACATTCTGACTTCATATTAGATTTCTGTTTAAGAAACTAACACTATAAGAAGTATCTAAGTGACAACTGCACTGTCTGACCTGCCTTTTGGAAACTTGAAAAAATAGACTTGGTGCACAATTTTGAAGTAAAATGTCTGCTAAGCTCAGCTTTAAAGTACAATGATACTTCTAGATTTATTGCTGTAGCTGGCATCTTCCGTAAAGGTTTTTGCGTATGGTGTGTACCTGACATGTTGCCCAAAGAATTCCTTTTTGTTTTACTTCTTGAAATATTTGAAGTGCTTAGTGATAAATTTTCAGATAATAGAATTAGATATACGCAATTACACAAGTAGAAAAATAGCAGAAGTACTGAGCTCACTGCCAGTAAATTTCAGATTTTGCCTGTGATTTAAGTAGAAAAGTATTCTTTTTATTACAGTTAGTGGATGGAGTAAGCAAAACTAAAACTTGCTTTCAAAATGAACTGAAAATGTGCTTTACAATTTTAAAAACTTAATTTATCTTTTATAAACAGCAGATCTTTTAAATTTTTGCCTGAGTACTGCTACACTCATCAGGATATGATTGACTTTGGTCTAGGTGCTCTTAGCTAATTTGTGAAATGAGAGTAGTATGCAGGAACAGTAGATACGAAGATTTAAGCAAAGATTCAAATTCTTTGTTGACTCGTTTACCTAATGTTGCAAGAACTCCACAGGCTGCCCAGATGGTTAAACAAGGACCCACAGCTCCAATATTGGCAAGTACTGACTTTGGAGAAACAAAGATACCAGAGCCAATACTTGTACCAACAATCATACAGATTCCACTGATGAGGCCCACCTTGAAATAAAAGGAGACACTTTGGTAAAGTAATTTCTAACAATTCAGTAATTATTTTTTGACATAATTATAGTAATTGTCATTACTGACTTTTTTTTTCCCAGCTTTCGACCTATAGCTTCTACAAAGTAATATATTAAACTACGTGAAATTTCTCTTTTCTTTTCAAGATGCATACAACCTGTGGTGTACTCCTGCTGTTTCCAAAAGTACAGTTATTTGGACTTTCTCTGCCTATTTATTAAACCATCCTTTGGATTATGTGGGTCTCAAATCTAACTTCGTACAGGTGAACATCCCCTTTCCACTCTTTGATTAAACACTGAAATTCTTTTATGAGCACTTGAGGAATTCTGAATTTTCTAAGCTTCAAAAATTTGCTTTCTTGCATGGAGTCTCTTTTTTTCTTTTTTTTTTTTTCCTTCCTTCCAGCAGTTGTTTTCCTCTCCTTGCTTTAGGTATTTGTGCACAGGAATTATCTTGATACTGCTAGGTGGTGAAAAGATCATGTTGTTCTGACTTTGTAGTGACCTACGTGTTACATGAAACTACTAAAACTTGAGGCATGTCCTGCTAAAAAAAACAGTGGCATAGGCTACTTAAATTTTCATGTTAGTTATGGCTGGTCTAATAACATCAGTATCTTGCCAGTCTTGGCACCAAACATATAGAGAATCTTTTTCCAGGTTACTTAAACTTAAGGAGGAATCCCCCTCCCTCCTGAGAGCAAGTGGCACATCTGCTTTCCAAAGCATCTGTAATTTTCTGGAGGAGACAAATTGTCACTTGTCTTTCTGTACCAGTGGCTATTTTATGGCCATAAACACTAACAAACTTTCAGAAGCAATGAGCTGAACAAGCCACTTCAGCCTCTGAGAAGTACATGTGGAAAGAAACAGTAAAGTTTATGAACTGTTTCACTTGATCAGCTTTGAAGTTATCAGATATAAAAATAACTCAAAGACTTAAAACCCCCATGTTCTCCCTTTTTAACTGTGTTTATATCAGAGCTATTTAACTAGTAATTAGCAGTTTCCTAAAATGTAAACCAACTGCACTGTCAAGATATTAGTGCATCAGTGCTAAATTGGGACACAATTGCAGTTTTAGTATGATGATGCATATGCACAGGTACCCCCCTACTGCCTCCCTCTGCTAGCTCCTCACACACATGTGGACTGAGGAAGGGAGGGGGGAAGTTTTGCCTGCTTTTGTAGGTTCATCGTTTGGGGTTCATGACTCTGAATGGATTGACCGTCTTCTTTTCCATTGTGCTCTCCTTTTCTTCTCCTTAAGCTTTCTTCACCCATTTGGTTTACTTGTTGAAATCTCTAAGAAAATAAAAACGAAATTATCAGTCTAGCATATTAATGTTTGCTTGAGCTTTGCTGATATATATGGGTCCAGAATAGTGTTGTTAAATTTTGCCAGAAAGCATAAACACACACACACACGCACACTCACAAAGGACTTCCATCTAACTACCTACTTGGAGGTTAAATCGAAGAGGTGGTAAGTCTACTTCACCTGATCGATCTGACTGGCTGTGGATTTTCCTCATACCCACCTGGCAGTGAATGTCTTTCTGTCTTCTTTCTCGGGTTACATCCAGTTGAGAGGATCTTACTGGAACAATCTAGGGTTTATACCTAGTCCCTCCTTTGAATTCCTCCAGAGGTCCAGACAGATTTCTCCCAAATCTCTCCAAATCTTTCTCCCAAAAGCTAGTCTGTTTTCTTATCTAGGAGACCTTCTTTCTGATCTCTGCTAAATTAGGCCTTCTCTCAGTTCTTTGGAGATGCAACTATCTGCTAAACCAAGTGTTGTCTCCTGTAATTGTCTAATTAGCAGCTCTTTGCCTCAGAAAGAGTCACCAGTCTTTTCCATGTTGACTCAGGGTGAATGTCTTCCACTTGAACATTTTGTTGTGTTTAGAATTAGAATAGAAACAGTTTGTTTTCAAAGTTAAATTTAGACTTGTGATTTTTTTGTGAGGATTTTGCTTGTTTCCCGTAGTATTGAAATAAAATACAACCTGAGATAGTGGAGGAAGTTGGTCAGGTTAGGTCCTGATTCTTAATAGTCGATTGAGTCAGAAGTCTCTTCTCCCCTCAGACCTTACAGCTATGATTACTAGAATCTGAATGATGAAGATCATTTTGCAGTTATACAGACTAATTCAGGAATGCTTCGTGTTTAGGCAGCTTAGCTAGTATCCAGTGATTCTTGGCTACAAGAATTGTAGCATTTTAAATTGACAGAAGACCTATCTCAGTACTGCTGGTCTTCAGAAACATTTAGGCTATAAAGACATCCGGTTTATGTTTTGAATTAAAGTTTTTTAAAAGCAATCATCATGAATCCAACTTTTAAGATTAAACCTACAACAGAAAATTGCCCACGTAAGGAATGCAGGGCTTGGGTCACTGAATTTTATTCTAGCTTTGTGCCCAACTTCTCTCTTTAAAGTCTTATATTTAAGATGTTTTAATCATCATCATTTAGCAATTCATGCTTTCACTTACCTTATTTATTTATATTTGTTTGGTGTTAATTAGGCTCCAGGAATCTTTGTATAGTGTATTTCTTTATTTCTCCTGTTAGATTTACCAGCCAGTTAGACAGCAAGACATGTCCATGTCTGAAACCAGAATACGCAGAAGCAGCAGCAGCTTAAGTACAGAGGTTATAAAAGGTAATCATTAAACCCATTCTCAGCCAAGAAGCTTTGAGATAGGAGCCACAGGTAAACCAATAGTCCAATTAGTTTATCTTTAAAAAAAAAAAGTCTTTGTTCCATTCGTGAGAATGTTTGTCCAGTACCTAAGTAGTATATTACATAGTGAGAGTGAACCATAATTTGAGGAGTCTACTTTGATGATTTTCTATCAAGCAATTTCTAATTTAGAAATACTTCAGAAGGATAGCCTTGAAGTAATTGTCATATTATGGTTGCATTAAAAACATCTATCCAGATGTTAGCTGCATCCTATAAAAATAGCCGATGTTTTTATCTTGAGAAGGTAGAGAGGTGTGAGCAGAAATCTCTCCTTTGTTTTTCATTAACCTGAATGCAGCTGAGTGGACAGCCTGTGTTCCCTTTACTTGCAGTTCCAATTAATTTTTCATTTTTGTAAATGTTTAAAAATCTTGCTTTAGTAAAAAATGTCATTCTCTATTTCTATACAGTTGTATATCCAGGAAAAAGGTATTGTTGTCCTGAATGCTGAAATAAGGTAGCTTCTTTCATTCTAGCTAGTCATCCCTAAAATACTTGCAAAAAAACCCCTTAATCATGTTTCACTTCATTGTTTTTGGCAATGCAATTGTATGGCTCCTTTCCTGCAAGACATCCAAACCAGTAAGTCCTGATCAACCTGATCTAACTTCAGCTGACTTTTTTCAATAAACATCTACTGTTAAAAGCTAAAAGATGTAGTGATATTAGTCACTGATGTTAAGATTTGTTATCTTGTTAAGATAATGCCTCATGAACAACAGTAGTAGAGAATTGGAACAAAGACCAAATTGTTGGACCTAAGTATCAACAAAACTGTATCCTAACATGATTTGACAGTTGTTTTTCTTTTTTTAACCTTCTGTTTAAGCATGCAGGCTTGATCAACAGGAATTCCTTTTGTAATGTTGATGTAAATCTGTGACTAAAAAGAGACTCTAAGAAAATCTGAAACAGACTTACATTGGTTGATATTTGCCACGTTTTGTGATGTTGAGCCAGACTCTGTGCTGTGAATGTCTTTCTCAAAGATTGAGATTGCAAAGTAATGTCAGTACTGAAAATAAAACCAAAGCTGTATTTTTTTTTTTACTCTTTTTCTGTCCTTGTTTTTCTTGTTTAATTCTCACAGAAACAGGGTTAAGCTTCAAGCGCAGCTCTTCCATCTTAACTAATTTATTGTTCAAAAATTACCATCTGAATGATGGTTGGACAAAAGTTTTTTTTCCTACAGATAAAGACTATAAAGTCTTATTACAGTCCTACTACAAGCATATGAAAAGCCAGATATCAACAACTTATTCTTTTTTCTGTATCTTTTACAAGGACTTTAAAGTATTTTTCATGGTAATTTTGATGTAGGATTAAATAAACTAATGTTTTTATGTCCATCAATTGCAGATGCCTAGTTTGATATCAGATATTATGTAATGTAGTTCTACGTTCTCTATAGCTGATAATTTTGAAATTAAGATTTATAATCTTTTTACCATTTCTATGTTTTTCCTGAAATGCCACAGAGACTATTGAAATAGCTAATGCAAAAAGAAAAAAGGGGAGGAATCGTAGGGCTTTGTCCCTCAAAATGAAGTAGTACCCTGGAATTTCCAGGCCTACAGAAAAAAAGGGGGGAAAAAAACTTACGTAATTTTGATGAAAAGATAATGGAGTATATGATTTAATTCCATGTTAAGTATTAGGAATTTTTTTAGACTTAGTGTAGGTAGTCTTTGCATTTTTTGTGTGGAAGTATATTCTACACGGCTCGTGATGTTTTCAGATGTCTTTCCTTTCTAATCAGATCTATACTCTATTTTGTTTCTTCAGATACAATAAAGGCAACTTTGAAAATACGTCGTTTGAGCTTTTGCCTAAGCAACCAGTTTCTTTAGTCAGCATGGAATGTGTATCTGGAGAATTCCCATCTGTTGAATAGGTGTGTCAAGTCTCTGCCAGTGACTTGACCTTAACTGGCCTGTGTTACCATATAAAAATGGAAAAGTATCTTCATTTATTGTCTAGTTTTGTTTTAGGGGTTAATCTTCTTGGGATGCTATAAACTTGTTAAAGGATTTGCAATTTTACCAGCAATCCTTCTTTTCCTCAGCCACTTAAGGAAAAAATAAACATTGAGTTCAAGGATTCTGCTGTTATTTTCTTCATGGACAAGAGAAATGGCATTTTACAGCCATGGGAAAAGACTCCTTCCCTCTCAAATGTATACATAGATGAAGAGATCAAGGAGTTCAAATTCCAAGGGGCTGCAGAAGCAAACACTCTGTGGGCTGGTCCTGTCTAAACAGTGTAGTTTGAACCTTTTCCAATGCTATTTACCAATTAAATTGTAAAAAGTAATTTGCAACTTTAATTCGGGAAATAGCAAGGGCATGGTATATAAAGACACCTTTTATTATCATTAGTCACTAATAATAAAGGTTAATGTTTGTTAGGGTTGGTATTTATTGCTTGCAGTAATGCACATGTTTTGCTTTGACCAATACTTAAGCAAATGGTAAGGATCATCCTAACTTGCAGATTTTAATTGTAGCTTTGCAGTATCTCAGAATGGGGACTTTCCATTCTAACCTTGCTACTTCACGGGTTACTTAATTTTAATCGGAGGACCACTCTGTTTACTTGCACTTGCTCTTCTTTGAGTCCTACCATTAATAGATGTGCTGTAAGAAGTGATCTTGCTCTGTCATCTTTAAATGCATTTTAATTTTTTTCTGAGTAATTGCAGGCATGCTGCAAGTGGAATATAAGAAAACAGTCTTTTTTTAATAGCTGTGTCGATGCTGGGTTATGCTGCTGGATTGCAAGATCTTTGCATCTTGTAGGAGTCAATAGGAAAGATTAGACGACTATGTAGTTCTTAATGCCCGTGTGGTTTTTAAGTACCTGCATTTTTTTTTTTTCCTACTTAGTTCTTCCTTACAGCCTAGTTGGTTTTGCCCCTGGGACAAATACGGCTGTTGAAAAGATCTTCAGGTTTGCTAAAGGTTTTGCACTAGACCTGCCTGAACAGTGCACATTTCTTAGTATGACAAAGATCTTCTTTTTATGTTTTTTTTAAGCACAGCTGTTCAGAGACTCTTCATAAACTTGTAAATGCTGGGTGTGTTGTTCTATCCAAAAGATCACAAAAAATCAAGGAGTCTCTCCTTAAGGGTATTCTAAAGGAATTTTTATGGCCTCTGAAGAAAATTAGCTTGACTATATCGAATTAGGTTTTTTTCAGAGCTTTCAGGAGCCAAAGTTTTTAACAGTGTTTCAGAGCCTGATCAGAATTCATGATTTCCCTAATATACAGCCGGCTCCTCTTCTTTTGCCTTTTGAGGAACGAGCACCTCGCTTTGATCTCCTTTTTGAGTCCAAAATTCAGGTTGCATTCCACCGGTCTTTCATCAAGGAGGGATTACCAGATAACATTGGCTTTGGAAGATTGCATCTCTAGTGTGCCCATTTCTAGCTGAGGAAGAAAGCGGTGAATACTGAGGCAGTCCGTAGGGGTTACGATGTTCTGTGCTACCTAATTCTGAAGTCTCAGTTTAATTTTAAATTTACCAAAACCAGACATCTGATATGTAAACTAACTTCTAAGTACTACAATATGAGATCTTTAGATATTTAATATATGAATGAGTGTTTATGTAGGTATGTTGAAATTAATTTAGTACAGGAAAAAAAATCAGAGCTAAAAAAACCTGGAGATCTCACTCGCTGAGAAACCACAATTTTAAAGAAGCCTTCAAAGTGCATCTGCTCTTCTAGATTCAAGCTGATTGATGCTGTAGAATTTTTACTATATTTATTTACATTAGATTTGCAGAGTAGGACGAGTGCTCAGAGCTCTCCTAAATGGAAGAGCTGTGCCTGGCCAGCCAAGGGTTTTAGTCCCAGAGGAAAAGCTTAGACCTCCTGATTGCAGTGTGCCAGTATAGCGGCATGAATTTTTCATGGTGAAGAATCTTAGGAGGCTCTCTTCTGAGCTGTTGAAGAGCAATGTTCTGGCTAGAAAGATAACAGCATCTTTCTAGCTTAAAAATAGAGGAAGAGAAAAAGAAAACAGCTGGGTTTAAATGACTTCTAAAGGTGGGGGGGGGGGGGGCGCAGAATTTTCGAATAGGCTAGAAATTAGAAAATGAATGACCCTTAGTTCACAGGACATTAGGATATACTTATTTTAGTGTGTCTGCTGAGTGTCAGAATCTCCCTGCTATTTACTTAACATCTGAAGCACGGAGTATGCTGTACTCTGCTCTGACAACCGAGTAAGAAGTAATGCCAGTACATTTTAACAGTAGTTGGAAAATGCATTGGAACTACTGATGTTCATTCTAGACTCTCCAGCAGTTTGTTTTGGTTTTGGGAAGGTGGTGGCAGCAGTGTTTGCTTTTTGAATTTATAATCACATTATTTAATCCAAATGTTTTTCTAGGGAAAATGATGTTCAGTTATTATGGACAGAATATGCTCTGTAAATTCAGCAATGAAACTTTAATGTGACTGCAGTTCCACAAATTCTGAATTGTTTTCTCATTTTCTTGATAGGAATTGAAGAACACTCCATGTTTTTGTGTTGTTTTGTGAAAGGAGGCTGAAACAACTTCATTGGTTCAGTTTACAGACTGGAAGATACTGTAAATGGAAGGAAGGTGCAGTGTATCAGAATCAGTACGCTCTGTCAGCAGTGGTTGAGGTAAAATAGTAAGTTGCTAACGTCAGGTGGGTAACAGAAAAAAGATAAATTGGCATGGGTAGAGTTTTTGTAGTAGAATAAAACTGCCGAATCATTTCTTTAATATAGTGTCTATATTTAGTATAATATCTGTGAAACAAGGCAAAGTAACATGCTTGGAAAATCTCAGTAAGTGCTGGGCATTTTAGGTGTAGTTTTCGTCAATACCAAGTGTAGTTTTCATGTGCTAACCAAGCTCATTTACTTGATTATGCAAAATTCCAACACATTCACACTTGAGTGTTTGGAACTTGTTTCTAAATACAAGGTGATGATTTACTTGGAACAGGATAGTTAACTCTTCATTTTGGCACTTTAAAGGTGCATAAAGTTGTTACCTGTGCAAGTAGGAAGAGTATTCTGTTTGTTTCTTTGTAGTACAATAGTAAATAGCTATGACACTGGACTATAAAGGAATGAGTTGCAGGGAGTATGAATTTAACAGTAATTCTGTCAAAATAAACTGGTTTTATTTCTCAAAGTAATAAGCCAAGTGGATGCAGAAGAAACAGTAAAACATATGTCAGTTTTGGAAGGGCTTTTATTGGTGACTTTCTTTATATTCTCACCAGCAAACCGTGGCGACGAGGTCTAAAAAAATTTTTTTTTTTTTTTTTTTTAAATCTGTAGTAGAGTAGATGAAGAACTAACTTTAAAACTTGGGAAGAAAGAAGCAGGGGCTCACTGTCAGGCTGGGAAAAGGTTTGTTCTGTAGGAGTGTGTCCTGGGTCTGGTCTGTTCTGTAGTTGTATTTATGTTGCAGCTGACAGAAGATTCTGTGAATGTGCAGATTTGTGAGCAGTACAAAGTAGGGAGGATGCTGTAATAGAGTGGGCTGGTGAAAGGCGAGAATGTAGTGCCCAAAGAAGTTAAAAGGATTCCTTTGTTATACACCGTTAATGAAAGATCAAACCAGCATCTGCCAGTAGTGGCCCAGTAAATCCTCCTGTAAGGGTATTTTTCAGTGATACTAGATTTTCTGTAGTGTGCTGAAAACTACACCAAGCATGGGAGAGAAATCGGAACAAATGTACCAGCTTCATAAGACATAATAGTTTGAATCATGAAAAGCTTTCGTGGTTCCTTAATTATTGCATGTAGAAAACATCCTGAAAGCTTTGAATTCACTCTTGTGACCATCGAGCAGAATTCACAGTATGTGCTAAGTGATTTCTATGCAAATCTTGCCAGCTGGAGAGAGAAAAGAAGACCTTTGTTTGTCTGTTTGATTGCTGCAGGAGGTACAGGCTTCAAAGGTTTGTAATATCCATATAATGTCCACAAAGTACACGGGAGTACTTTGGAGTTCAGGTAACAAGTTCTACATGAATGTGTGTGACAGAAGCTCTGCAGCCTCTGTCAGCTCCAGGATTGTGAGTTTCTTAGGGCAGTTGTTTTACGGTTCAGATTGCACCTTTGGTTCTTTTTTTCGGTGCTGTTTTCTTCCATGAACTTTTTTGTTCCATGAACTTCATCCCATTACTTAGTTTGGCTTGGTTCAAAGGTTACTTGAAGTAATTTTTTTCCATCCTTGGTGTTAACAGAAAAGTGAAGAATGATTACAAGTTTTGTTTCTTCCTTGGTTTTCACACACTAGTTAGAGAAGAAATCTGTAACTTTGTGTTTCCCAGAAGCTCCCCCTAAAGATGAGCCTGCAGTAACTGTTGCCAGGTGATTAGCTTTCTTGTGGTTTAGTGCTATTGTGCTTTTGTATGTAGTAGCAGGAGTGGAAACAATTAAATTGGTCAATGGCTTGTGTTGTATAATATTAGGGCTAGGGAGTTTAACAAAATTGTAGTGGGGGAAGTCTTTCACTCTGTGGAGAAAAGGTAAGGTAACCAGATCCTAGTAGTTAGTTGGGAGTCAGCTGCAGCTGTGTCTAATACTGTAAGAGATAACTAAGAATTAGAAATGTAAATATATTATCTATAGTAAAATGCCCTGTATTGTTTACTTTTTATTCTTTTGCATTGTTTACTTTCATTATTTATTTCTCAGCTGAAGCAAGGTGAATGTGGAGCTTTCTGTTGTGTTCGTACAGGTTACTTGAACAGCCTTTTGCAGGTGCTGGCAGAAGGATTTTACCATGAGTCAGCTGGTGCCTGATAAATGTCAATGGAAAAACAGTAGGCAGCAGGTGTGAGCGCCTAGGGAGCACTTCTTCTCTAAGTAAAAGCCCAACATCCATTGCAACCAGAACAACTTCAAAAATTTGCAAAGATGGTAAGATCACACAAGATCAGTTACTGCCTCGATATTGTAACCCTTGCCCATTTTGCATGCTTTTTCATACTCTCATTTTTTATAGCAGTATGCTGTTTAGGTGCTGTTCATATCTTCTAAGCATATCTTGTATAAAGAGGTGCTCAGTGTACTGGAATCTGATGGCTTTGGTCTTAAAGACCATTTAATGATTTATGACCATTGTCATAATCTCTGTTCATAAGGATCACAGACTTTTTCAGGGCAACTTCTCTGAAAACTAAAGCTTCATATATGAAGTTTGAAAAAGAGCTGAATTCCTACTACTTCTGAAAATGTTTATGGTTACAGTTCATGTATGTCAGAGCAGGGTGACAGCAATCCCTAGTAAGAGTCCTGTTGTTTATGCACTGTACAACTATGTCAAAGACATCAAATACAGTTTTCTCCTGATTTGGTACTTTATCACACAAGGAGTTTAACATTATGAAAACCTTTGTTTCCCTTCGGTAGGGACATGCAGGTTTATTTTGAATGAATAGGAGTTCCTTTAGCTGCTTTTAGTCAGCTTTTGCATCAGAAAAAAAAAATGTTTGCAGTGATGGTGAAAAGTGCATCTGGTTCCTAGCAAATGTAGTGCTGTGAAATGCATCTTTCTTTGCTGAAGGTTTCTCTGACAAATGTGGTTTTTACAACGGCCTTTTGAAATACTTTATATCACCTGTAGGTTTTGGCATGCTAATGTAGAATTGTTTACACTGGCTAATTACAAGGAAGCACTAGTTTTTGTGTCTGTGCTAAATAGTTCTAGTTAGAACTATTTCTTTAGGCTTACGGAGCTATCCCTGGTACATTGCTAAAATGCAGGGCATAAGAATTAACATTCAACTACTTTTTGTAGTGCTGTCTTGATCCCCTGTCCTTTTTACTGTGTTATTTTAGATTATATAGGCTAACAAGTTTTTTCATACCAAAATCTGAGAAATAAGTGTTTGTGCTTCTTCTCAGAAGATGATTAAAATCATAATGCCAGTGGGGAGGAGAACTAGTAAGTATTAAATAGTGTTCAGAATACTTGCATGTATGTGTGTGCAAAATGATTACCACAGTGAAGATGGAAAAATTCAGATAGACCCATCTTTATAGTGAAAGTGGTGCCTTTCTTTTCACCTTTGATCTTCGGACCACAACTAATCCTTAATTAAACATTAGATTGACTTAGATTGGACTATGTGACACCATTCCCTTACAATAATCTGATACTGTTTTAAAGGGAAGAACACGTACCAGCAACTGTTTTTATTGCTTCAGGTCTCATCCTAACTTATCCTGTTTGCTTCTAACTTCTGGAGCACCTCTCTTTCCTATCTTCCTGATGAGTACTGCAACAGAGCAAGAAGAGTGTGACTGTGGAGAAGAATCACTGTGCACAAGGTAGCAGTGTGTTTGAATCGGGTTTTTAATATAGCTACAAAAGGCAAAGGTAAGGAAGGTAGTTGTCTCTGACAGCTGAAGTGAAACGGTGTGATACTGTCTTGCCTGGTCACCTCTCATGAAGGCTGTGGTGGCCATACCCGAGAGCTGCTGGTCACTCTAGTCTTTAACTGTTATTTCACACTACGATGAGATGTATCTATTTCTTTAGACTTGTCTGCCTGATACCCCTTTATTTAATCTGTCCATTTTTCCTGCCCCTTTGATAAAGTTAAATGAATTTCTGTTTGTATCAATATCTTACTTGACTGGAACTCAATTTGAAGTATGTTATAGACTAGACTTGCCAGCACTGGCATCTGATTCGCTGATTACGTTCTTTTGGTGTTAAAATGTTGTTTCATAGGCAGTGCATCTTTATGGAATTAATTTGTACTGAGAAACCAATACCAGAGGAGAATGTTGTCTGTTCATTCCAAAGGGATGGATCTTGTACGTGCATGATAGCATGTATTTGGTATTAATAAACAAAAAAAAAGGTTTCAATTTTCCATATTCTAACCTAACCCATTTAAAGGTATTTTTTTTTCTGATTTTGGATGGAACGAAAGTATTCTGTAATTTGTTTTAGTTACCTGACCTGAATCAGGATTCTTTCTGCTGGATAAATGCCTGTGTTCTATGGCAATATAGAGAGAAAAGTATATTCAATCTGTGAAAAGTATATAAAGTATTTTCAGTCTGTGAAATAAAAGGTCTCTGTATTGGAACAGTTAAGTTCCAGCCTATCTATCTGTCATTCTCTGCATTGGTTACGTTGCATCTTTTTGTGGTTCATGATGGGTTTATTTGCCTAATCCAAATTGTAATAAAATCTAACATAGCAACAGTGTTTATGGGCCTGTTAACCTAAGGACAGGCTGAAGGACCTTTTTTCCCAGTGGCAGAAAAAAGCAGTTCTACTGAAGAGAGAGCAGCATGTTAACTGGGCGCAGTTCTGGTAGCTAAAGGAGCGAGGTGTTCTCTGGCCAGCTGTCACCGTTCTGTACAGCTCCAGTCACCGTTCCCAAGCAGTGCCAAACCTTCTGTCGGGCGGTGGTGGGTCAGAGCCCGCCGAGGTGCAGCTTCACCGGACAGCAGTTCATGCCACAGTGAGGCTGTTGAACTGCGTGACACATGGGTTGGGCCCTGCCTGGGAGAGGGCACTGCATTCTGCTCTGTTTGGAGAGCCTGGGAATCCAGCGTGAACAAACTTTTTTTCCACCATGTAACTTTTCACTTTTCTAACACCCATTTTCAAATAGCGTGTAACTGCGTATCATCTGATCCGTAAGGGTAAGTTGGAGAAGTGCTCAGTGCTTCCTAACCATGCTCGGTGCTGGCATCAGGAGCTTAGCACCTTCCTTGGGTGGCATTTTCAAGCAGTTGACTTCCAGATTGTGTGTGGGGGTTCAGGGGGAGTATATGTTATGAATTAAAAATGCATGTAATTTAAAAAAATTTTTTTTTAAATGTACTGATAAACTCCCTGTAGTAATTCCGTGTGGGGCTTAGTTATATAATGCAGTTAAATTCGCCTTAATTGCACCTCCTAGATTGCCTCTGTTTTCAATATTCTGAAGCTGGGATGAGTCAGTAACTGCCACCATATACAAAATGCCTCCAACTGGGATGGTTTCCAGTGGCTCATTTGTTTTTTTTTCTGGTGGTCAAGAAAATTATTTTGTTTTTATTTTTAACTGCTTCTTACGCATAGAAGTGATGGTGATCAGCCTTTAAGTGCTTTACTTACCTTTTTGAGACATTGGATTTTTGTTTGAATATTTTCAGTAGTGGTGTTGCCTGCTAGGCAATCTTAACTCTCAAAATTATCAACTTTGTTAGTAATTTCAGTGGGATTATTGTTTTTTTTTCCTTAGTGTTTAAATGTTGTGTTTTAATAAAAAATGAAATATTCTTTTGAAAAAAATCAAATGTGTGTAATGCCTCTCTTTTGTTTATTTTCTAATCCTAAAATCGGTGGTCTGCAGTAAACATTATTTCATGTACTTTTTGTACATAGAAGCATACTAAAAACAAGTGTTTTAATGCAAGATGAAAAACATCTGGAGCCTAAGATTTATCTTTCATCTGAAAGAGATTAAGGGAGGACCAATTCTTTTTCTTTTAGCTGTTTATGAAGTAGAAAATGTGTTTCTTTCCTGTCAGAAGGAACTGGAGAGAAGTACCTGTCTAATAATTCTATTTGTACGATACTTGACACTTGCAAATGTGTTTGTTTTTGTTAATCTGAAACAATTCCAGGATTTTACTGCCCAAGAATGCTAAATGGGTGATATGGACATATGTATTTAACATAGCTTTTAATAGGATTTTTTGGTATGCCAAAGAAGTGGTCCTGAGCCACAAAAGGACTTTTTCATCCATGGGACATCCGTGTTTTCTCAGATTTCTTGCAAATGCTGTGGAAACTGAGTATGGATAATCTCCTAGGGATTTGATTAAATGTTAGCTCATTTAAAGTTTAACAATGTTTTAATAATATGCAAATGAAAAAGCATGTGTAGCACTTCTGAACAGAGTGTTAAGAGTGTCACTGTCAAGGTGCTGCCCTTTGAACCATATAATAAAGCCTACTCTAAAATGGAGCTCTGAAAATGGGGAGCAGATGTGGCCGAAGTGTTAATTCTAAGACATTCCCAGTTTACTTCAGTGGAAGAACAGTAATGCCAATATGGAGAGAGTTTGGAAAATCTCACTTCTATTTCTAAGGAATTACCAAGATGACAGTGGTTTTTTTCCCTGTGAAGGTGTTTATTTTTACAAAATCTTGAGATATATTAAAAAATAATGCTGGGTGCACTATTGTGAAAAATCAACAATTACGAAAGACAATACAAATACACGTCATAATCATCTAAAGGCTGGCACTGCTGCAGAGAATGCCCTGGGGAAAAAAAAGTGGCTTCTGAAGCTACTGAATCTGAAGTGGGATGAACGGAACCATCAGGAGGCGAGTTGCGTCCTCTGCTGGCATCTCGTCCCCTTTGTGAAACTATGGAAGGACCTTGCTGATGCCTGGGCTCCTATAAAGATCCTTAGAGGTCTCAGATGAGATGCATAAGGCATCTTTATTCTTGCCACTGAGATTCTTGTGGAATTTAGTTTTTAGTAGGGGATGAAGGTTTCACATCACAATAGCTAAAATCATGTCCATAAACTAGGTCCTTCTGAGAGATTTCATCTACGTGTGGCTCATGCGCTGTGACAGTATTCCACATGTTGCTCTTCCCCAGGGATTTATGTAAGAGTTCTCTCATTCTCCTGTTTTCTTTGGATGTGGATTCCCAAATGATGTCAAGTTCCCCCTCCACTTTCCTAGAAAAAAATGAAGAGAAATCCTAATTTTAAAAACACTTTTCAGCGGTACATAATTATGGTATGTGCATGAGCAAATTATACACTGCTTGTATTTAGATGCTTGAAATTATCTGACTGAAATTTGTTCCTATTTTGTTTTTTAAAAAGCCCACTAAATGTAATGCTAGAGAGGATATGATCAGGAAAGAAAAGATTTGGACCTATGTAATAAGTTGGATTAAGTTCACAAAAAAGAGCAGCGCATGTGAGATCCAGATGTCGTGACTGCCACTGTCCCCTGAATCAGGATCCGTCGTGACCGCAGTTCCGCTTCCTGCGACAGGTATGTCTGTGACGCGTGCCCCTTCTGCCCGGTGCCCGGCGTTCTGCGTCTCTCCACTCAGGGGCCGAAACTGTCCGATCAAACCGAGGGTTAGACTTTGTGCTGAGCTAGTGCCTCTTTGCGCAGGTCAGACAGAAGGGGTGTAAACTTTTTTGGGGGGGAGGGAGGCAAAGATAGTAAAGGACAGTCCTTGTGGCATTATAACCTTATGGGCCAATTTCTCTGACTGCCCAAGCATAAATGAATGAATTATTTAATGTTTTCTCAAGGAAAATGTTATTTTTCAAACATGGCAGCTAACATCAGTTAATAACGCAGCGTATTTCAGCTGCAGACTTTTTAGAAGTTATATTTGGTCAAGGCTATGTTCCCAACTTTCTTCTGACTCGCTTCCAGTATATGTCAAAACAGAAAATAATCAGGAAAACAAGATTATTTGGAAAGCAAAACTGTTGCATGGAAAATGAGCACACAAATCTTCATGCTATAGACTTCTCTAACAGTCACTTTAAGCCGTGACCTGAAGCACTTGATAGAGCTAGCCCTTTACACAAACTCTCCTGAACACCAGGTTCTAAAAATGAGAAACAAATCAATGCAAAACATAAATGTGTTGAGATCAAATGCTCTCAGGCTACATTTCTGGCAAAAGAAAATATATAATCAGTACTTCTTGGAGAGCCCTTTGTGATCTATTGAGAAGCAATTTCTCATTTTTGAAACACCAAAACTGTAGATGACTTTGTTCCCACAGAGTATACTTCTCCTTGAGCCAGCAGTAAATATCTAATGCTACCAGTTACTCCGTATACGCTTTACAAAAGCACTTACTGTTATCCTCAGCTCACGCTTCAGGGTGTTGTAGAAATTTTCACATAAATTGTTATGGAAGTTCTCATGAATTAAGACTAGAATAATAAATATAAGTCAATCTAATAAACACAGGTGGGCTTTCACAATCCATGAATATTGTTCTCAAAGCTCCTTGTGTAATCCTGACCTACGACTGAACAAATCATCAATCAAAGCTTAATGAGTAGCTAAGCAGGAGTAGGCCTAGAAGTATTACCTTCTGATGCCTTCAGTAAAAGGGATGTATGGTTAACTTTTCTTTACTTTAAAAGAAATATAGGATACTTAGAAATAAGCATTAATAGAAATAAAGTTCTAAATAGACTTTAGCTATTTTAGGTTAATACTTAGGAGACACTGGCAGTGGAAACCAGACTCTGGTCAGCCCGGATCAAGACGGGACGCTGATTACAGCAAGAACATTAAGGATGGGGTGTCGACCGGAGCCGGAGTGGAACCAGAACGTAAAGATCAGCTAAGCAATGGAAAAGAATGGACTTTTGTGGACTCCTGACAATGGACTTTTGTGGACTCTTGATGAAGGAAGAAAGAGGAATTGAAATAGTTAGTGGATTTTTAACAGAAGCTCGTGAGAAGTTTGTGATGTAACTACATATTAGTTTCTATATAAACTGCTAGTGAATTTGAGTCAGGTACCAGTCACTGCAGTGGTGGTCCAACTCTGAGTTGCTTCGATAAAGAATCAGCAAACCTAGAGACCCAGGCTCTGCCAATTTTCTTTAACAAGGGGATGTGAGGCACAAAAAGTAAAATTACGTGATTGAACTCCCCCAATCTGTCCTGAGTTTCACCCATTGGTTGACTGTGGCCCTTTGTATTGTAATCTTGGAAGATTTTCAGCATCTTGTTTTGTTTTGAAATCAACTTTTATGCCTTGATAGGGACAAGCTCCTGTTCTCTGTTGCCACTTCTCTCAATTGCAGTCTGCATGCAGTGTGCACAGCACTCTTATGTTCTTCTATTCATAAACAAGAGCTTAATCTGGTTTACCCTTATTGTAGTGCAGAACATCACCCAGGCTTTATTTCATCTGCTAATTTCTAAAACCAAGACTTTTTTTTTTTAATAAAAAGATTGTTTCATTGTTAATGCTTCAAAAGGTATTTTTTTTGAGCAGGGAAGGATGGAGTTAAGAGTAGCTGTTCAGCATTTTCAGTACAGCTAAAACATGGGTGAGAAAAGACACCCAGAATATACCATATGAGGCTCTGATGAAAAGCAAGAGCTTGCAGCTGTGTGCAGTTGCCTCCCCCCAACTTTTCCCCATCAGACCTGCCTGGATTGCTGCTGCCTGGGACTGACTGACCTTTTCTGCTGCAGCACTTCATCGAGGGTTTCCTGTTTGTCTTGCAGCAGACACTGGAGGTGCTTCACTTCTTCCTCGTATCGAGCAGTCTTCCCGGCAAATTCCTTCTCCTGCTCAGTCAGTTTGAGACTGATATCTCCAAGCTTCCCAGATGCTTTCTTTTTATATACCTGTAAGGGTTAAAGATAATATGAAAAATGTGATTATAGAAGAAATAAGGATAACTCACTACCAACAAAAGAAATAGCTAGAGATACTAATTTACAGTTTAATCTTTACATCAGTGCTGCCTTGCTTAAATATATCAGGTAGGTTGCATTATGGTTTTTTTACCTATTTGTTAATTGAAGGTATTACACTTGTACGTTGTTCTAAATACAAAACCAGTGTACAGCGAATGCCATACCATATGTTTGGTTTATGAGCGAAAAGAATTAGCTGCAAAAAATGGGTTTGTTTTCCAAGATGCAAAGCAATACTTTATAGCCTGTTGCTTACCACTTGTCCAACAGTCATAGTTATCAATGCATACCGTGAAAAAGCGTTTGCGTTTTGCTAGTTCTTTAATCTTAACATTAAGAGGAAGAAAAGAGTGGCTTTGTGTTTTAAAATATCTTGCTGCTTCACGTATTAGTTCCTTCTGTTCAGTGAAGCACATTTTATGCTTATTGGCCGCAATAACCAAATATATTGATCTAATCTCAAAAACAATAAAACATTTTTGTACAAAGTGATTTTGCTTTCCGAAATAACTTCCCCATTAAATTACACCAGGACACCAGGAATTGAAAAATACAGCTTGCGTATTGTTACACGTTTCTACATGCTGCTGCTCTCGACAGAAACAACAGGTATTATCCAATATTAGCTTTTTTCTCATGATTACAAACAGAAGGCTTAAACTGTTAATTGTATCTGCAGAATGCGATGTTTGATACTGGCTATAAGACAGAGTTTTGAGATGGAAGCACCTCCTTTAATAAAACTGCAAACTATTTAATGAAGCTTTGAAAATACTGCTATTTATGTTTTGCTAATATGAAGTTTTATCGAAGGTGTTAACCACTAAGGTTATATCTTCATCTGAATCAGAGCAGAAAGTTTGACTAGGCCTTTTGGAGGAAGGAGGGAAAAAGAAGGCATTTTTAAGTATGTGCTGCAAGCTCCGTCATCCTTTACACAGACTGTTTCCCTTTTAGCTCTTGTAAAATGTGTAATGTTGGGAGTTTCATTTTCTGCAGGTAACAGGATAGTGCTTAATAATAACATTTACCTAGAATGTTAATCATTCAATATTTAAGGCTGACTGCAATAGTTTTTTTCCTTAGCTTTTCCCTGTCAGTTCTAAGAAAAGAATTAGAAGCCTGCAAGTTAACCAGTCACATCACTCAACTTTTTAGATTCCCAGAGAAGTCTTCAAAATGCAGAGTTAGATGCTTGCACTTGTAGTGCTATGGGGGATAAAAGTAAACACGTTCCTTCTGAGCAGAGGGCTGCTTAGAGCCAGCCTAGAGGCAGGGCAGAGCACAGGAAAGCAGCTGAACTTTCACCTCTGTCAGTAAATGCCTCTTCCAGCTCCAGACCCGAAACCTGAAATGCTCTCTTTAGGGCAGGTGCCTATAATTATTTCAGAGAACTAGAGAGAGCTGCCTCTCTTCTAACAGATAAAAGGCTGATAAAGAAAGCAGTCAATGGTATTGGTGAAATCCATTTTTTTATCTAGTGATCATTGTTATCCAGCTAGCAGGAAGTCTGTGTTTTAAGCTGCACTCTGCAAGAGATGGATGGTTCAAGCCTGTGGCTCCTATATATCCCATAGCTGCCTCAGTTGGCTTGGCACACCTGCTCTTCATTTGCCAACTGAAGCTGTGTCACATGTGTGGAATGGCTGCAAAATCAATGGGGCACAAAGGCCAAAAGTGCACCATTTTCTGACCAAATGATTAGGGCATGAAACTAGGTATGAGGGACACATAGTTCTGATCTTGCTCCTACAATTGATTATAGCTAAGTCTATTTCAAATGCATAAGCTGGCTCAGCAGAACTTCAGCAGGATGGGTGAAGAGTGCCCAGACTGCTCCATACTCGCCTGTGGGCGCCAGGCCAGGTCGGGTGGTTCTGGGCACACTGACACGCGCAGCTGCTGGCACTTACAGATCCCTCATAGCAGGCTACTACCTTTGAATCGTTCAAGACAACCTCCTATTAATTCTCCTCTGAAGTGAAGCAGGTAGCAGTAAACAGATTGGTGGCGACAACAATTTTCAGGAAGAGGGTGATAACACGTAGCTGGAAGTGGTAGTATTTTCCTCTAGAGCTGAAAAGGGCAGTCTGCCCAAGGTCGTGGCATCACAGGTATATCGTTAGCACCCAAGATGAGGAATGATCATGGATGCAGCTGCTGATACTGAAGAGGACATAATTTACACTCTTCTAACGTAGTTTGAAGAAGGTATACTCCTGGGCACCGTAATTCTTTTACACCTCATGTACTAAATTATAAACTGGAAATTGGAGAATAACAGAGAGCCAACAAAACATTATTTGTACAAACATAGGCTGCTGGCCACGATACATGTAATGACCTGGTCCCAAGATCCTTGTTGAGGCAACAAAGCTACTTTCTGTCAATCATACATTGTTCTTCTCCTGTCCTTTACCAGTAAAAATTAGTATCGCCCCTTCCAAAAGAGATCAGTCAGTGTGCTATAATTCTGATCCTGACAGGATAGCCCTGTAATGGGAATCCTGATGAAATTTTTACTGGGCGCTACGGAACATAGACTAGATTTATGGTCCATTAAGGGTTTGTTTCCGTTTCTTAACACCTCTATTCTCTCACCTCTATTTAGTCTCTGTGAAAAGGATGGGGACAAAATCACAGAATTTTGTAGAAATTTAGAAATGTAGAAACTTATATTCAAAAGCCAACAAAATAAAGAAAATGTTCATCTGTAATTGTGGTGTTATGTGCCACAGTAAATGAGCTTCCTTATTTGCAGATTGATATTGGCACACAGATGAAGGGTAAATAGTTAGGAAATCAACTGAAAAGGGAAAAGCTGTTTATGCTTGAGAAACTTTAAAACTGTGTATCCAAAGGTATGAGACAGTTGTGTGTGTACATGGCCTGCTTTGACAAAAAGTGATCTAGTACTAGATAAACAGAACTGACTTTCTATTTTAGACACATAAGATAAAACTGACACAAGAAAAGGAAATTGAAATTTCTTTTACTTGAGTCTTACTTTATTCATGAGCTCCATGAACACAAAACACTTTGCAAACTAAGCCAATATTGTGAAATAAATTTAAAGCTGGAATTATCTTGAAATTTAATAGCTCACTAGAGAAATGACTTTATACAGGATATTTCCCTATTCTTATCTTACTCTGTTCTTTAACCTATTCTTATCTTATTCTGTTTCTTTAACCTATTTATTCTTAACCTATTCATATCTTAATTCTCTTCTCCTACCCTGAAGAGGGGTATGATGTAGTATTCTATTCCCATATATAACAGAACATGCATAAATACAGGAGAAGCCTTGAGTTTACTTGTTTATAATCTTCCCCCTGGTTTTCGAACTTGTAGGTTGAACTTGCCAAATTTTAAAGGTCTCTATAACCAGGAAGGCTTGGAACTGCTTTTTCAGAAACTGTGATTTTGCCTGGTACTAGCAAGCTTTTGGGAGCTGAGGGAAGATTTGGTAATGCTGAATTTCCATTTTCCAAGTAACGAAGCAAGTGGCTTAGTTTTATTAATTTTATGAAACAGAGCGCTGCTACAGTGGTAGGACAGATGAATAACCCAAATATTGGGCTGTAGCATCAAGGCAACATTTAGGAAATACTTGCTCTTGTTACATTGCAGGTTTATCCTAAAAGGTTCAAAAGACTTGAAGTTTGAAAGGTACTTAAATGTGCTAATGCTAAATGTTTACTCTTAATTCCATTGCTTTATAACATACCACTACTCTCCTGGCAGCGATTGTCTAACCTCTTCCTCAAGCTCTAGTAACAAAGTAACTTGCTAAAATATGATATATGCAGTTTCTGCTACCTCAAGGTAGACTGCAGAAGTGGTTAGTTAATACTTTGAAGAAAAAAAAATCCATTAAAAATACATAAATTTAGTGATCAGCTGTCATGTGCAATCTCTTATTTTAGAGATTACACATTGATAGCAGCAATCAAATCAAATCTGTAGTTGTTATCATACAACTGAAAGGTGGTTAAAAACAAAACAACCAAACACAAAAAAACCCCAATTCCACTCCTGTTAGGAATCGTAATTCTGCAAAATCCTGATGTAGAAGAAGTGACTTTTTAGTTTGCTGTTGTGACAAAATTGAGGCTTTGACCTAACTCATCACTTTGGTATCTAGTTAGTAATTTGGAATTTTCTACATACAATGTTAAGGTGATTCTTGTTTCTCTGCAAACTATTTTGGCTACCAAGTGTACTTTAGAGGGGCTTAGTGTGGTCATTTGTTCTTATTCAGAAATTGTCGATCTAAATTTGTTATTTGGCTTGGAACCCCCCAAAAAATATTCTAGCAGGAACCTAGCACTACTTTTTTTAAAGAAGAATCTTTGAGTTCATAAAACTGCTGTGTATGCTTAAAAGATTTTCCTTTAGGATCTTTACCTGTGCATGGTTGTTCTTTTTAGAATGTTTAAGGAACCAACACACAAAACTTAAAAAACTAAAATAATCATCCTTGAAGAACAGCATACAGGGAAAAAAAAGGTACAAGTATATAAGTTGGTTTGTGGTTTTTTTTTGTTTTTTTTTTTTTTAAAGGGCTCCTGCCTTTGCTCAACTCTGGAAATAGGTAGGGGAATTAATAAAGCTTCTATTTAGACAAGTGGATTACCTGACTGGAGATGTTTAAGAAATTAAGGTGTTTTCAGCAAAGAAATAAGTGATACTACCTTTTAGCAAAGTTCAATTAATACAATAACCAAGCAGTAGCTGATATTTTAAGGTGATTTGTGACTGTTTTAAGTCCTCTGCTTTACTGACAAAGATTAAGAACAAAAGAGTTTTGCAAGTAGATTAGTCTTACTTTTGCTAAATAGAAACAGCAATATTTAAGAATTTATTTACAGGCTGTTTTTTCTAATTTCCTTTAACAGTTGATAGGTTAAGAAGGATTTTTTAATTTTATTTGCTTTTGCACTTAAAATTCACAGCATGTACTGCGTGTAAATATTCTTAATTTTATGCAAGACTTTTCTCTATCCCTTACAGTAGTCACAGATCTATTAAATTGCAGAAAATCTGTATTTAAGAAGAATACAAGCCACTGTCTTTGTAGGGAAGATGTTTTCTAAATTTAGATACGAATGACAGTGAAAAATGGCTAAAAACTTTTTATAGCTGTATTAGTATAATTAGAGAATTCTTTTATGGTATTTTTTAATGCATTTTGGTATTCTATGAAGGGTTCCTTACAAATTCTAGCTATTTTTCAGCTTAGTGCTCTCCCTTTACATCTACAATTTGGTTTATTTTCTTTGTTGCTAGTTCCTGGGCTGTGTTGATCCTTACAAGGAAAGCACAGAAGGAGCTGGTCTATGTAGGAGTAGCAGCATAGGTCTTGACTGAAAAACTGCAATGTATGGAGACTCTGCTTTAGGGTAAACTGCACAAACTTGAATTAGTACAAAACAGTTTTTGAAACTAATATACCTTACTTTCTATAGATAGAAACAAATATGCTAGATATCCTGCTCCTTCCTTTTTTTTCAGTTTACAGTAAAAGCAATTATTGTTGCACCAAAGATGTTAAAACATCACAGTTTCAAATGTATTTCATGCTATACGCTGTTATCCTGCAATTACGCACTATGCTTTGTATTCGTTTAGACAGTTGTAAAGATAACCTATAATGTATTCTCTAGTTAGGCTAGATGTTTGAACAGCCTCTGCATTTCTAAACCTCCTCCCCTACGGCCATATATAGTACTTGAGGTTAACTGTACACTCAAGATACGTTTTTCTTTTTTTATTCTTCCAAATCTAATTGTAATGGACTTCAAGTTGAAGCATTACTACAGCCTCAGAAAAGTAGGAGAGAGAATAATTGGGCTACACTAGAGAGCAAAAATGAAATACAAATTAAGTACAATTTTTAATTATTTTTAGAACTAGTCATAATTCTCCAGGTAATGATGTAAACGCAATGATCTGGCAGACATGCCATGTACAAATATAATGAAAAAAGATATTTGTGAAAACTATAATGATGATCTATTTTGCTTTTTAAAAAGTCTTTATAAAATAATCCATGTCTTTCATAAAAACACTGACACAGATGAACTACTGACTTTTCTCATTTAAAAAAGCCAAAACATTTTACATAATACTTAGATTAGAAATACTGCTTACCTTAACTTTTTCTTCCAATCTTCCTAAGCGTAGACTGCCTTCTACTATTTTGTTGAGAGCACCATGATTCTCATTTTCCAAATGTTTGACCTGTGAACATATAGTATACATAACTCAAAGTAATCATTATTTTAGACAGGGCAGACAACATACATACAGTGAGGAAGACGAAGCTATTCTGTTTTAAGCTCCAATAGTCTGAAGAACCAAGATGGAAAAAGAATCCTGGAAATTATTCTAATAATGGCTAATCAATAATTTGAAAACTGCCTGCTCTCACTAGCAAAGCTATACCTTGAAACAGTTTTATTCTGAAAGGATCATAGCTACTGGTACTGTAAACCCAACTAATTCTGCGTATTTTTCTACAGATGTAGAAAGTTCACAAAGTTTTGTGAAATGGTTTCCAGGACCAACGTGAAGACAGAGTACCAATATGTAAAACTGAAATTGTGTCCAAGATCTTGTAAAGGGAACAAAGTGTACCGATAAATAAGCCCAGTAACTTCCATGCCAGACACTTCCACTAAACAGAAGTTGTTCCAAAACTCTCAACCAGCCTGTCAAAATGACTGCTCACCTAAAGGGAGCAATAATGTGCATGTGCTTCCACAGTAGAAGGTCCATACAGATCACTTCAAGGATAATAGTTTACCTTTAGATTCAGAAACGCATATTAAAAATTTATGATTGCGTGCTATTTTTCAGTACATGTAGCTTCAACAATTGAAGCCGATCTCTAAAATCAGATTAAAAAATTCTGTTAAACTTGATATATACCATTGCAGACCCTAATGCTGATGTGAGTGAAGGCTTAATTATGTTATCTCCAAAAATTAGGGTAGTTGCTTTTAACCACTCTTCTAGAAAATAATCTTCCGCTGCTCCTGTCCTATTTACAAAACTCTATTGAAATAGCTAAATCCTTAAACTGAAATTATAGCTCACTCTCTTGATAATGCAAATTAACAATAAGTTGTGCTACTAGGATGATATTGTGTGAAATATCAATTAAGTCATTAATTATTTAAAGGTAATTACCAAAAACATGTGATGATCACGTTCCTGAGCTGTCTTCTCCACCAAACCAATAAGGTTTGTTAGATAGTGATGGGCTGCAACTTCTTTTTCTGTTGCTTCCTCCAACTGCAGTATCAAAAGACCGATTTTCTTCTTTAATCTCCTATAAAATTAACAGAAAAAGGAAAATCTTCAGATTGGGAATTAATAATGGCATTAAAAGAACTTGCACTGCATGTGGCAAATCAACTTGTACAAGTCTCAAACAATCAAATATACTGTTAAAGATGCATTGGCTCAAAATATTTGCAATGCTGAAAGTCTCATTTCCCACTTTTTGGGGCTGTTTTTCTTTACAATATGTTGTGTAAATAACAACAGTAACAATGATACAAAAGAACAATTTGTGCAATGGCCACAACCTCATATTTCTTAAGAAATATAACAGTAATATTGTTTTTACTTTTTAAAGTATTGTGAGCCCAACTCTGAACCACTTGGGTGCGTAAGAAGGTCTTCAAATAGTGTAATACCTCTTTTTTAGGTGAGTACACAAATGATTAATTGGTATAGCTAACTACTAGCATTAAAGATATATTCTTAATTTGCATCTAGACATAGAAAAGTGTACATGAGAACATAAAGTAACTTTGCTAAGCTTTTTATGACCAGGCCTTTAAATGTGACAAAGATATGTTCAGTAAACATGTTTTTCAGTAATGGGTAGAAATTACACACTGTGGGATGTCAGACAATGTTTTTATAGACATTTCTGCTGTTATTTTTAGAAATATAAGCATTTCTACGTAAGAAAATGAGAATGTGATATTACCTGTTTGTCTTTTGTGTCATTTCCATCTCAGTTTCCAGAATCTTGTTGTCAGCCATGAACTTATTTTTCTCTAAAAGCAGAGTCTTGTTTTGAGCTTGCAGTGATGCTATCTTTCCCATGAGATCTTCCACCTCACAGCGCTTTTTATCCTGTTCCTGTTGTAAACAGCTGCAAAAAACACGAGCGTAGAACAGGCATCGTGTGTAGACCTGGTTTACTGAAAAGCTAAGTTACAGTAACATACCCATGTTGAAGGTATGAAAAAGATACATTGAGAATGCTTAATGTTCCATGGTGACAACAGAGAGGTATTACAATCTCATGACATATCAAATCATGAATGAAGCATAATACAAACAAAATTATTCAAATAATTCATACTGACTGCACTTGAAATAGAATTTAAATTATAAAAATATCCTGTGTGGTCCAAATGTATTCCCTTCCTCATTTTTTTTTCAAAGAAATTACTAGCAATGCCAAAAAAAGGTCTGAGAACTTCTCAGGAAGGCACTGTACCAAGAAACAGTAACTTGCACTATCCTAGGCTTTCAAGCAAAATAAATTTGCAGGATGTCTTTAGAAAAACATTACTTTACAGACTGTGCTGCATGACTGCACTTCTGTGTTGTGTTGTTTTGTGTTATTTCCATGTTGTAAAGACTGGAGAAACGTAGTATTTTTAGTTTAGAATTTCAGGATCCTTCAGACATTTTCCCAAAGATGGGAACAAAAGAATGAGAATATTTTATATACAGTGTTGATAGAAGTAACTAGGATTGGCAAAAATTCTATTTTTAATGCCTCCTCTTCTACTATTAAAAAAGGTACATTTAGCAGTACATACTCTGCGGTAGAAACACTTCTACTGATGTCTCTAGAGCTGGGATTTCCTTCTGTAGTTTTGAAATATTTCTTTACCTTTCTTTGTACTTTGGTAGTTACCTTCAGAGATTACCAGCATAAGTTTCCACTCGCCTCCTTCCTAAAGAGTGATGCGTACACAGATCTGTTCATGTGAATGCTTTGTAGAATTGTTTCTCTGTGCGCTGTATGTAAACTTGTACCTTTTTAAATCATTCACCAAAGCAAAGTGCTCCTCTGCTGCTATTCTGCTATCCAGTTTGGCTTTCAGGTCTTCACAAGCAGAACGCAAAGCTTCCAGCTGCTTCTGGTACTCTGCTATCCCTCCTTCTTGACTGCGTATCTTATCTTCTAAGATTATTATCTGTTTGGTCAATTTTGAGGCTTTTGGAAGGGGAAAAAAAAACAAACATAGGTACAGCAAAATTAATTCAATCACCCAGTGAAACTCCAACTAAACCAGCCATATGTTAATTCCTAGTTGATCATCGTATTATGTAACAGAGGATTTGTCAGTTTGTTTTGTATTTTAACAGTTTGGATTTTTTTTTGCTGTCTCAAGCAGTTTATTTTGGCAAAGTGCCAAAACTTCAAGACTACCTCTTTTCAGGGCTATAAGGTATTTGCTCATTGAAACGTCATTTTACTCTGAAAAATCCTCTGATTCAGATTTTACTAATTCCAGAAAATAACCTAAAATGGAACATGACTTTTGTGGCCCAGTAGATAGGACACACATCTAGAGACTGCCTAATTTCTGTTCACTGATCTCTGAGTTTTTCCTGTAGTATGTATTTCAGTCACGGCATATACTGCCAAAACAGTTGTAGGAACTGAATGGAAGATTAGGGCTCCTGTTTCCTCGTGAGAACTCCAGCAATAGATGAAAAAATCTGTCAGTATTTACTAGTGATGTTCTGACAACTCACACCAGATCAAGCTATTTTGAGATTTGGAAAAGGGAACACCTGATTTTGGGGTATTGTCTGGCCTTTGGCCTGGTACATGATGAGTTGTTATCTTCTAAACTCAGGTGGCTATAGAGAGATAAAACTCTAAACAAAAAACTCAGAAACTTTGAAAGCAGAAAGGAAAGTATTTATGGACTTAGGTGGCAGATGAATAAAAAATTTCAGAATTGGAGTTTTGCTATATAGGTTCACTTAAGGAAACTATTCTCATCAGCAACTTATGTTAATTGCACATAATTAAATATTTTTCAGAACATCCTAATCTGTGAATTAAGATTCAATCTTGCTTTTTAAAATTCATTATGAAATGTTGCTTTCAGTTTTGGGACTTTAAACTATAACATGCTTGTTCTTTTTCTAATATCCAGTCAGAAGGCTGGATATATACATTTCTAATATCCAGTCAAGAAATATCCAGAGGAATCTGCCAATGCAAAAAATAACTATCAGCAGAAAAATGAATCTTGGTCAAGAAATAATATTTACAAGCAACACAAGGAATATCAAGTGTTCTGAATTCAAGCAAATACAAACCTCTGATAAAACAGCAATAGATAACAGATTATTACTTGAAGATGCATGTAAATTTAAGCAGTATCAAATTACAAAAGTGTAAATTCAAATACTGTTACTTGTGATATAATTATCTATATTTTATTAACTGATAAACATTGGTTACAAAGCAGAAAATGAAAAAAACCTACAAATTCTAAACTGGACATTTAAATAAGCAAATAATACCTCACAAATACCAACCTGTAAAGTTTAAAGTGCTCTTAAATTATGAAAATGAGTGTATTGCTGTTTAACAGTTCTTCTCACTTTTTCAGAGGAAGCACATCAAAATGGAGTATGCAGTATAGTGTCAATAGGTGATACTGACATTGCTTTTCAGTATCGGTTGATATCCAGAGCTTGATCTCATATTAGTGTTACTGGCAGTCAGTGATGCTTTGTAGGCATATATGAACTTGCAAAAAAACCCCGAAACAACCACCGAAACAACCAAAAAAAAACCATAAACAAACAACCAACCAAACCTGTAACAGTCAAGCACTTTACCTTCTTTAACATGTTGTCTGTGACTATCTTTTGCTTTAGCTTGTTGAAGTTCAAGTTGCTCCATCAACAGTCCATTTTCTTCCAAGACCAGCTTGGCCTGACTTTGCAGCTGCTGCCTGCAATGACAACTGGCTTATAAATAATTCAAATATTAACTTATGTCCAAAGAAAAAACATAACTGACTTCCCACAGTGTAAACTTATAAAATCATATTTGAACCTCTTTAAAAAACAAATTAAAAACCCTCATTGAAAGCAATGTCAGAACCCAGGGTAAGCTTGTTAGAGACATGAACTCACAACCTTCAATATGTAAATTATTTTAAATAATATTTAAAATCTTTGACTAACTACAGCAAAAATTCCCTACAGAAAAAAGGAAAAATATGTATGTGTGAATTAAAATCATAGCATCACAGAACGGCTGAGGTTGGAAGGGACCTCTGGAAGTCATCTGGTCCAACTCCCCTGCTCAAGCAGGGGCACCTAGAGCCAACTGCCCAGGACCATGTCCTGATGACTTTTGAATATCTCTACGGATGGAGACTCCACAACCTCTCTGGACAGCCTGTTGCAGTGCTCACAGTGAAAAACTGTTTCCTTAGGTTCAGAAGGAACCTCTTGTGTTTCGGTTTATGCCCATCAGCTCTTGTCCTGTCACAGGGCACCACTGAAAAGAGCCTGGCTCTGTCTTTACACCCTCACTTCAGGCATTTATACACAGCCTAAATGTGAGCCTCCTGAGCCTTCTCTTCCCTAGGTGAAACAGTCCCATCCCATCTCTCTCAGACTTCTCTCATATGAGAGTATTATTAAAGCTACATAATGGTGCCAGATGACTTGGGAGACAGCTACGTAACTAGTGACTGAATGAAACTTGTTTTCAAAACATGATAAATTCTTGGATAGGATTTGGATCTACTTGGCTTTGATCTCTGGAAAAATATTGCCAGGGTGTTTTACGGGCCTGTAAAGAAGATGGGGGTTTAAACTGATCTATCCTGAGCAGAGAACTTAACTCTCTGCTTTATAACTAGTATTAATTCTACTTTCAAGAAAACCAATACCAGTCTTTCTCTTGTTAACAAAAGCTTTAGAAACTATTTGCTGTTCTAATAAGAGCTTAAAAAGTTGATAAGTATTAGCCAGAATGCAAGTAGAAATCCAGTACAAGTGTCAGATGATATCACATCAATTTAAACTCAAGAATTGTCATCCATCAGTCAGCAAGAGTAGCCTAAACCCAAACAAAGTGTACCAAAATAAACTGGTACCAAGGATTTCTGATGACAGTAACTAACACAACATATATCTACTTTTCTCATGTGTGGCCTGACCTAGATAAAAATGCATCCTATTGTGTATAGATCTGGATACGGACAATTTCCCCTACCATCAAATCATATTCTGACTAAAATTTAAGCTGAACCATACAGCTAACAATTGTTGTATGGCAGCTGAAAAATATAGTCTTAAACAGTCTACCCTGACGATTTTTGCAAACACAGAAATGGAAGTCAGCTTACACTTGTATCCATGAAAATCTCTGTAGCCAGGAGCTTGTAAGTTTAGCTGACTTATTTAATTTACTGAGAGAATTACTGCAGTGGGCATAGGAGAAGGAAGCAAATGCACATCAGCCACTTACAAATTGGTTAATAGCTAAAATAGAGTTCATATTGTTTAACCACTTAAGACTCTGCATGTTTTCATCTGAATGGATAAATATGAAATGAAAACTGAATGACAAAATACATTGGTTATTTGTGACAAGGAAGGTCAGTGCTGATGTAAGATGCGGAGCAAAAGTTTGGTAATCTGACATCCCTACCTTGCTGAAAACAAGTTTTCATTTCATATTTACTTCTGTGCCTACAGAAAGCAACATTGTCCTTTCTCAGCCTTTGTTTTGGTAAATGAGAAAGGCCAATCTGTCTAAACTCCAAATAAAAGAAGCCCTCCATTTCCTTGACTACACCACAAACCCTTTCAGCTTTGTTTCTCTGTACTTAAATATGGATGACTGGGACTCTCCAGGGTTTTCCATATAATGGTGGTGTTATTGCCCAACCTCTACCAGAAGGACCTGTTCTAACATACCCCAGGACGATACTGCCTTTTTTTTTCTTTACAGCTGTTGCCCTAGAAAGCTAACAATCATCTTGCAATGAACCAGTACAACCAGCCTCTTCTCCATCTCAGTTACCAACTGATGAATGCCTGACTTAGGTAAATTGTTATTAAGCCTCACATGTATTTTATACTACTTAATTTCATTATGTTTGCATTGTTTCATTTCTCAAGAACATAAAATTTTCTAATGCCATATTCCAATACCGTTTTACATTAATGAAAAACTGAGGTCATTGGCACATTCCTACTATTACTAGAAGTGTGAAAGTTAAGTATGTAACCTGCAAGGTCTGGGACAGAATTACATGGGCTTCAGGTGCAAAACTGCACATTCACTATTTTATCTTTACTCCAAAATAATTTCAGGCATTGCAGATCAGCATTGTTGCAAGAAGACATATTCATGACCCTATTAACTCTTGAGCAAAACTTAATTGCTTGAGGGGAACAAAATTTTTCCTTAAGATCTGTAATCTTAAGAGTTTGCATGCAACAAGCAAAACAATGAGTAGCTTTTAAATTAATTTCTAGTAATATAACTTGCCATTCTGTAGGGGTAATAAAGTTGTTTTTATTTAATTGCTCATGCAGGTCTTCATTCTCCTTCACCAACTCTTCAACTCGTACTTTAAAATTCTTCATATCCTCCTGGAAGACAAAGGACTCCACATACAATTCTTTAGAGGTAAGTATTTTGTTTTAATTTTTACATCGACAAAAACTTTTACAAATATACATGCCTGGGTGCCTTCTAATTCTTCTTTTAACAGCATATTATCTCACTACTCACTCATCTTTAATTCAGATGGGCATACTTAACTTCTAAATTGCTTCATCAATCTAGTAATATTTGATTCAAAATAATACAGATATTTGATTTGTGCAACATTTTTGCAAGTGTCATTCGAATTAAGCAAGTTGTAGATCCTTAAAATATGGATTTAAAAAACTGAATTCTGGAAATTACTAGATGATACTATACATTTTCAGTATGAATGACGTGAATTTGAATATGGTACGACAATACAGTGAATTTACAGTAATATAAACCCCGTAGTGTTTTCTACTCATTTTATGGCTTAATTTTTTGAAGGAAATAAATTATTTTGAAAAGCTATGGCAGTTCTGCTCTGAAGCAAATCACCATTTTTCAAAGATTCGGTGACAAAAAAATTTCCTAAGAGCAAAAAGAGTACCCATTCCGTAATACCCATTCCTTAAATAACTAGAAATAAATATTCTTCTACCACAAAATCCACAGGCCTGTAAGTGGAAGAGCAGCTATACAGGGCACTGCATCCGCATTATGAATGACAATAGCAAATTCTTTCTACCACTGTCTGTGTTCATGGTTTACTCTACTCAGAGAGCACAATTCTTGTAGATCTCAGTGTAGTGCCTGCTTCTACATCTGAACAGGCTGACAAAAACGAGCAAGCCAATTAGGATAAGATAGCACAATAACTGTGCATGGAAAAGTAAAACAAAGTCACTTTTAATTTTAGGCAGAAAACAGCTTTGACAAATCCCTTTAAAAAATTTCAGTAATTTACTTCTGCTTTAGTGTAGAAGTGTATTTTCTTTAAACAGCAACTTGCCTCATGTTCAAGATTTAAATCTTCCTTTTCTCTTATTCTGTCTTCATATGCCAACAGAAGAGGTGACAAATACTTCATATCCAACTTAAAAAAAAAATCAATCCATATAAATCAATTAAAAATAATAATCTCATCAATATTTTTTACTACTTCTCCTGCTATATATTGCTATTTTTAAAAGCTATTAAGGTTTTTTGTATATGCTTTGCAGACAAAAGTGTAGGACTCATACAACATGCAGACCACTGTATGCAAAATGATGTTGCAGAAGCACTTAATAGTGCCGTCTTAGGAGCAAGCTTTGGAAAGGACAAGGCTGGATGCTATACTTGCACACTTCACTAAAAAGCAGTTATTACTTATCAGTATATGTAATGCAGCAGAATGTGGATGCAAATTAATACAAAACCAAACTGAAACACTACAGTGAATACAGTTGATAAATTTAGCCCAGATTCATTAGTAAGCAGGAAAGGAATTTTTACACTCTCAAACCTGCATCTTTAAAACTAAATACATACATATGTGATTCTTGGATATTACAGCTAGAAAGACAGAGCAGAAGGAGGACTTTCCTATTTCTGTATAGTTCTGAATAACAATGAGGAAGGAAAATTTAAGATCTGGTTAGCATTTCAAGGAGAAATTGTTTCACATATTACAAATGCATTCAATTTCACAGACTCTTTGCCTTCTCCTTGCCAGAAGTTCATAGGCTACTAGCTGACCCACGACCATTCCTACCACCAGAATCACTGAAATATGCTATTTTCTTTTAGCATAATCTTAAAAATAATCACAACAGAAGATTAACAATTAAGGAGATTAACAATTAAACAATAGGCCTTGTCTATATGCTAGACAATACTAAGAGAAGATGGTATTTATGATTCTCAGGGTAACGGTACTTAATCTGCAATCAGTAGTTCAAAGTTGGTGATTGTATGCCGTTTGTAGCTTAGTGTAAATTCAACTGGAGCTGCACGGATTCATTGCAAAGTTCTGCCCTACATCTTTTTATGCAACAAACATAAATGTTCATAATATTCTATTAGTACGTTGATAGTTCAGCAGAGTAACTAAATAATATCCTGAATATTTTGGTTCCAGTAAAGAAATTCTACTACTTTACTTAGAAAGGAATGAACAGGTAAGTGAAAATATTATTTTACTTACCAGCCATGGTGGTGGTGGTCCTTTCATGGGTAAACTTTTCAGTTTTAGATGCTAAAGTAGATTTTTAAAAAGATACTGAAATTATTTCCTGCTTTTGAAGCTCCAACCAGTGTCCACTGCAGTCACAACTATTACCCCAAACAAGCTTATGTTTCTAATTACATGTGTTGCATATGGTATGTAAACACACCCAACAAAGTCAACAAAACTGTAAGTTCAATATCTTACTAATATAGGAGAAAGTTTAACTTCTTAAAGTTAGACTTAACAATAAATGTCTATTTTAAATTTCAGAAAAAGCCTATGCCATTTGTAGACATTGTGGCAAATATGGAGAAAATAGTCTTAAGAACTCGAAGATGAATGAAAAGACAATGGAACATTTCAGTACAAACTGCATTTATAACCAAGATTCTCACCTCTTCTTGGGACAATGGCCTGAATTTAGTTTGATAGCGACTTAATTCTACATTTAAACGATGGACTGTTAGTTTCAAAGCATCATTTTCATCTACCAGTTCTTGTGCTTGTTGTCTGATAGAAAGCAATTCTGTAGCCTCCTCTATTAAAACAAATATCCAACAAGAAAGATCAATCAAAATTCAAGAAATGTTCACAATAATGTGTTAATTGTAAGGAAAAATAAAACAAAACACTAAGCTTGAATCATAAGAGAACTTCTCTCAAAATACTGTAATGGAATAATCCCATGAAAAATTACTCTCAATAAACCATTAGATTTCAAACAACCAAGTAATTTTTTTCCATGATCATGTAAGTATTCCTTGACAAAATTTCTATAAGTGTAGAAAATACTGTTCAGAAACTACTTCTGCATAGATACTTGCTCAAATAAATGAGTGGAAACCTACTACTGCAGGAATAGGTTGTAAGAAATTAGAAAAATCAAACAAGATAACTACAGAATAGCTTACATTGAAAGAATGTTTCTCCCACCTTCTCTATGTGACTCCTCTGCAGCTTCTTTAAGTGTTCTGTTTTCTTGTTCTAGTCTCTTCAGCTTTAATTGCTGTTCTTCCATTTGCTGTTTTGTTCCCTCAAATTGTTGGACCATAGCCTGGTATGCCTTGTTCAGAGACCAGTTTTCTTGTTTTAGTTTTCTGAACTTTTCTTTAATCATATTTTCTCGTGCTTGCCTTGCCCGAATAGACACATCTGTAATGCCACAGTACAATGTATTTAAATGTTACTCAGACTTGAATATGAGTTGCAGCAAATTACAATCCATTTTTTCTAATATTAGCATTATGTATAAATGATACTTTAGAAGATAGAAATCAGCTCATGGCTCCCAGAAGATAAGGCCAGAGAGAATGAAAAAAGTGGATCTGGAAAGAGAGCAGAGTGGCTGCAAGTTCCCATCTTTTCTCTCGGACACTGAAAATACTGCTTCCTTAAAGGGCAAAGAAAGTGTCAGCAGATCTCCCTCTCCCTAGCACAGGTGCCTAGAGAGGTGAGAGAGAAATATCTACTACAGTAAGCAAAGCGTATGTGCCCTGCATGGACTAGTCAGTCCTCTTGCCCCCTTCTTATTTTAATCACCTGTGTAATGAAAGCTTTACCCTCCTTCCCACTGAACAGGCTTCAATGATCTGTTACTGAATATGTTACTTAACAGTCCTTACAAAAGTAAAATTTTAGATCATCTACAAAATCGTGGATATATTGTTGCATCAGTAATAATGGATCGCAGTTTCAAATTTTTCTTTTCATCTGCATGGGCTAAACAGCTTACCTATTAAAACGAAGGCTGAGATTTCACCCTTACCGTCAAACTTAAGAGCCAGCATAATCTAATAGCACACAGGCGTGAATATAACTTAGTACAGAACAGTTCCTTAGTGTAGGATATATATGAAACCCAAGAACTGGTTTGGAAATGCAGAGCTATCTGTTATTGATGACATAGAACAGCTTCATGCGTTTAGTAATATTTCAGGCACTTACGGTCACTGTTAACTTCCTGTGAGAAGGCGTAAGATACTTGACAGCACAGAAATAGACAAAACTCCATGAACTTGTGATAGGCACACACCCGTGCATGCGACACACAACGTTCAGAGGTGCTGTGCCTGGAACTGTTACATGGATGCACTAACATACAAGTAAGGCGCTAGCTGAAGGTAGACCACATATCTCATATCACTGTATGTTTATCACTTCAGTTGCGATGGGGTACTTAATAATGGTGACATCCTCTAGCATAGATGAAACTTAAGGGATTGGAGAGTTCCAGTATGACTTTAATTTCATTACATCGTTTCACAATCATTTACTTAAGACTTCAAAAGTCACTCAGATTGGAAAAGAAACGCAAGCCTAAAACACCTAACATAAAAAGCCTGGAACCATTGTTTTTCTACATATCACAGAGCACTCAGCACTTTCATCTCCTGTACAGGAGAAATACTTTTCTTTTTTCCCCTCCACAAATTAGGCTTAGAGAATATAAGCAGGAAAATGGGTTTTTTTTGGATACATATGCATACTACTAAAATAAAGATGTGTAGTAAAGTCATAGAAAAATCAGAAGTACCTGGGGATGGTGGAGGCTTTTCACGTATCAGATTTTCAGTTAATGATTTTTCTTCCTAGCACAGAAATAAAAAATGAGACACTTTGCTTTAACAGTTACCCTTTCTGAAGTACTCTGAACAGCATCACTGTTGGAGAACTTAAGAAACAGAACTTTTGAAGCCATTTCTTTTATATCAACAAAATTTAAGGTTGGATGCACTACTGACAATATACAACTTGTCATTTACCCATCCTGACATCGTTTTGTCACTTATCACTGCCATCAGTCACTTGTGGACACTTGAAACTTAATATTTTCTTTAGTTGTCAGAGATGTACAGTTCTCAAAACAATTTTATGGCTGACATAAAAGTTACATAAACATAAAATTTCTTGACCAAACAGGATAGATATTGCTCCCATTTGTTAGTTTGTATAAAACATGACTTTAGAATAGTCAATTATGATATGAACTGTCAGGCCCTAACTGGGAATCAGCGAATAAATTAAAACGTAAAATGTTCTTCAACAAAGTTGAAGAACTTTGTTATCCCTTTGCTGGTTAAAAAAAAAAGTACCTTTTTTTACATTTTCAGAAGGTTCTTTCATCAGGAAAGAACTACAGGCTGAATTTATACTAATGTATTTACTTGAGGTGAATATGATCGATATACAAACTTTCTCCATGTTTTTATGAAACAGCAGTGAAGTTCTGTAAGGATATGATGCCATGTAATTTAACATGCCAAGACACTGATGACTAAGTGAGTCAAAACTCAGGAACAATTTCAAAAGAAAATATATGTGGTCAAGAACTTGAAGAAAAAAGTTATGTTAATGATGGAAGAACTGGCAGTTTTTTGTAAATAATATTCCAGCAAGCTGATCTGAGAAACTAAACTTCTGGGTATTCTTTTTCAAGCTTAGGAAAGCAGTCAGATGGACCCAGCTGGAAAACTAGATAAAAATCTGGTGAAGCCAGGCTCCAAATTTGAGAATTATCAGTAAGAGCTATCTCTTACTATAACACAATGTCTCCCACTCTGAGCTGCTTTCTTTTGCATGAGGAACAACAAAAGATATATTAAAAAAATAAACAAACAAAAAACCCACAAAAAAAAAAAAAAACACACCTCACCAACTTTTGTTTGGCCTGTTTACCTATATAGTGGTATTTTTCAACAGGAATGATTAGCCATTCTTGTACTCCAAAAGAAAAAGATTTCCTAGTGGCAATGAATTAGTTTTCTTTTAACTGACTGTAAACTATCAGCTCTTTATAACACCCTTTTTTACAAAATGCATCACAAATTAACTTACATGAAAGTCTTACCTTTAAATTCAAGCCAAGATGTTGGTCTTCTGTTAAAGAAAAACAGATCTTTCAGTCAATTAAAAACAAAAGTATTTGTAAGCCCATAAATTATAAGGGTTCATATAGATAGGTAAGTACATATATTAGATACTGCAAATAAATGTAAGAAAGTCCTCCCAAAAACACAAATTAGATCACTGGCTTTCCATTATCTCTTTCATGGTGTATCAGGATACTGATGTGACACCTTACTTTACCTCACACTGTATAGATGCAACTATGGAAGAAATGAAGTTGTATTGTTGTCTTCCACTATTCTTTTACAATTTGACTAAAGGACAAATGAAATATTTTCATTGATTTTACTGGGCTTGAATCCTATTGGAGCTCTGAAGAAGGCAAGTGCAAATTTGACAGCTTCCAAGATCTGCAGCACTTACTATGTAGAAGAGGGATTAGAAACATTTTATATATCCTATTCTTTCCAGTTTAATGCATCCACTTCCCAAATGGTTTTATCAAAGCAATCCATTCTTTGTAGATATTGTTCTCTATGAAGCTTTTCAAATAACTCCACTGAAATAATATTGAAACAACACTGGGATCCAACATGAATAAAACTTAGAAAGAAAAGATTTTTTTTAAACGGACTGAGTTCTGCTTTCTCTTTCCTATCCAATAGCTACTAGAGTGCTGCCATCCTCTGTAAAAACTGCATTTCACAGCTCTGGAACAAATTCTTATTTCCTGTTTTCCTGATTTTAAAATAGTGGGCAAGATAATTATACAACAGAACTCCTATGCAGGTAGATTGGTCTTGCTGTCTTGGCATATTTTTTTCTCCACAATATCCTATTGTTACAAGAAAATAGCCTAATGACAAGGTCCAGTTATGAACCAAATGTCCCTGATCTGATCAAATTACTTATTGAAAAAAAATTATTTGTGAAGCTTAACAGTTCAGAGCTTAGGGTGATAACCTGAGACTGAAGGTGATGTTCAGCTCTCTATTCTGTCAGAACCTTCCTGTGTGACCTGATGTACAATTTTAAGGCCCAGACCTCAAGACAGCAAGAACGATACAACTTCTGTAGAAAAGATAAAACAATCCCAGTATCGTGCCATTTGATTACCAAAAAAAGTTCTTATGATGATTTTCAGACATGACATTTTTTTATCCAAGAAAAATGACTAATTAGAAGTATTTTCTTCTATCTCTTAGGGGTTTTTTTTTAACATTGGTATTTTCTACTGTTTTCCATTTTTTGAGCACAGTGACACTCCAGTAGTTTCCAGAGTATAAACTGGATTGATTCTGGCACATATATCAACAGAAACATAGTAGAGAATTAATGTACTAAACAAGACAAAGAGTTCACAAAACTTTTTTTTCCCCCCTCTTTTTACACTGGCTGATAGCGGATGTTTAGGAGTTTCAGTTATACAATGAATACAGACCAATAATCTTCCCTCATTATACAGATTTTTAATTTCCTCTAACTACTAGAAATGGCCAAGTATTTAGCAGCATTTCTTTCACTGCCCTTTTTTCAAAAAAAAAAAGGAACATATCGTTATCATATAGTATTAAATTTATCCTATTCAAATATTATTTTTCCCCATGATATTAAAAGGTACAGCATTTTGGCTAAAGTTAAGTTTATTTACCTTTTATTTGCACGTTTGACCTATCCTCCAGCACCTTGAACTCAGTTTCATGAGAAGGCTCCTCTTTCTTGTCAGCATTAGTACCAGGAGATGGTGAACACTCTTCCTATGTAAAAATAAGACAAGCCTATCTAAATCATGGTAACACTGTTAAAATAGCCCACATGTCTTGACAGCCGTATGAAAACTTTAGTGTACTAATGTCCCAGTCACATTTGGAGTTGTACTCCATGATTTTACAATAATAAATGATAAGATATACTTTTTTGTTATGTATACATTAAAAAAAAATTTTTTTTTGGTTTTGTATACTTTTTGAGGGTTCTATGTAAATAAAATCTAAACCTTACAATGATCAGCAGGAGGTAGGAAACTATGATAGTCATTTAGTTCACAGAGCCAATACTCCCTGTCACCTTATTCAGTCACAAGAGTTTGTGAAATTATCCTACATTTGCTTGTTCTGTGTGGTATCTAAGCTTGCTCTCTTAATAAAAGATCAACCATTTATCTACTATATCACAGCACTGAGATTCATGAATAATTTCTGACATTGTTTTCACTGTTTTTCCCCTGTTGATCACATGCCAGTGTCCCACATACTCCACTCACTTTTGTTTTCTTCCTTTCCTCTTACTACTTACTCTTCACTTTGGTGTGTTTTCTGATTTATTTCACATACATAGCATTTTATTGCCTCTTTACTACTCAGTTACTTCTTCCTGTTTGTTAAATTTTTACATAATTTTGGACACAGATGCAAACTGAACTTTAAATGTGCCTTGGGAGTATTAAGCTGCTCATTCCTGGTTAAGACAATCCAAACCTATAACATAGAAAAATCCACTGGTCTTCAGGACAATAAAGTAATTTATTTTGTTTGATTCTGAATCTCCTTGTCACTATATAGGTCTCTGCTCATTAGCACAATACTGAATGAATAACTAAGCTTTCACTATTTGTAAAAGTAAAGTTCCTAGTGCTTTTAACAAATAATCTACTATATAAGCATCACACTCAACGTAAAATATAGGTCATTTTACAAGACTAAATTATGCACAATACCAGTGTTTTCCTACTAAGAAAAGGTTCCTAATAATCAGAGATATGGACTCTGTGAGGATCAACAAATAAACCTAACTCATGCAGGAGTAAATGAACCACAAAAAGAAGCATGCGGAATACAAATTGAATAAATGTCTATAGAGTAAGAAGAGAATGAAAAGCCTTAGAAATAGTTACTATTTGCATTAATATATTAAAACACGGTAAAGGAATTAATGGATTTGAAAATCCTACCTTTTTTTTTTTGCAGGGAACAGCATAAATAGCATTGGTGCTAAGGCCTTCTTCCCTTTTCTCATTACTCTGACAGCTGGACTCTGCCTCTTTATCAGCATCTGAAAGATGGGTATCCATGTCCTCATCCCCACAATAATTGCCTGATATTTCCAGGGGCTGTACAGGAGATCTGTCACCACCACCAAGTTTCCAATTGGGCCTGGAAGCAGAAAGCAGTTTAAAGCCTGTTTCAGTGTTGCTTACTCTTCAAAAAAAATAAACACTAGTAAATAAGAACCATCAGTCTTGGAATATACACAAGTCCAAAAAGCCAACACGGAAATCTAAGCTTCTGTCAGCTGCAAACAAGGAATCTAGCCTATGTGTATGCTTTAAAATAGACGACTAAAACTGGAGCTACGTTTTCTTCTCTATCATACAGGAAATGCCAGATTAGAGATAGAAGGTTGCTAACTCTACCGAAAGAAGAGCCTGAAATAATTATTTAGCACAAAGGAAGTATCTGACATGTAATTCAGATGATTCCTCAGTGATTAACTGTTTGTATAATTGATCGTCATTTGGCAGAAATAATACATGTTTTTACTTGTGACTGCAGTACAATCCAAATCTCCCTCTCTGAAGATTGTATGCGTGACATCACTTTATGAGAAATGAAATAAGGACTGTAGACACTTCAGACCCAATTTATGATGTGAGAAAAAAGTAAGTGGCTATAACACCAGGAGTTGAATTAGTTTGCTGTAATTCTTCGGTAAAATTATATAGTTGACAGATTCTGTTTCTAATATAAGATACCAAAACAGAAAGTACACACTACCCCATTCCGAGCTCTGTGACTGTCGCATATGGTTCAAAGTGTTCTTGTTCCACATAGGCGGCATCACTTTCAGAAAGTGATTGCTGCCGAGGCTGAGGAATAGCAACAGTGCGCCCTGTTAGTGTTGTTGCAAGGATAGCTGCTGCTAGAGCAGATCTGGAAGAAAACAGAATAAAGCAATGAAACGATACTGATGTCTTCTCTGTGGTCCACATATTACATTTTTTTTCCATTGCAAAATGTCTTTGCTATTTAAGCAAAACAAAAAGTTCACAGTTAACAAGCATAAACGCCACTGAAAGTGCTAAGGGACTAGTCATAAACTATGAGCAGCTCCCAAAGTAAAGCACAAAACTGAGCAAGCTATCGTAACGCAGCTATCTAAGAGTAAACTACAATACCTATCAGTTTTTCCAAATCACATGCATGAAAATAAGGGAATATATGGAGTTACGTTCCCAAAACTGACATCGATAATTTACATACTTAGCATTCACTTTAACCATAACAATACTGCTTGGTATTGTGTTGAAAACATGTTCCCTGTTCTGCTATTTTGTCCTCTAGTTTCCATTATTCCCTACTCTGAACCTGTTATTTATGATTCTGAAGCTGTTGTTAAATGCTGGCGCACTGCAAACTAGGGCAAGCATAAGTAGATCGAAGTGCCTATTTGTGGGATGCTGCAGAGTATAGAGACGGGTAAAATGAAGCGGAAAAAACAAGTAGGAACAAAGATTAAAGGAGAGAAAGGGTGAGCACTGTAACAGCAGTGACAACAGCTGAAGGTCAAAAAGGAAGAAATGAACTAGGATTAAGTAGGAATGTTACAGACACTAGAAAGACCATAGAAAAAACTGGAATTGAACTAAACATAGAAAAAACATAGAAGAAAAATAAATTTGTATTTTCTCTTTATGTAACTTGCTTATATAGATAATTCAAATCTAATCCAACATGGTTTTACATGCCAGTTTTTAAAGTCCCTGCTTTTTTTAAAATATGCAATAAAATGGCATGTTAGTAATGTTTAATTTATGCTTTTCTAATGAGTTCAAGTTTCCTGACTCATGGTACTAGTACTGCTACAGTCCTATACTCTACTCTAGCAGCCAAATTAAAAATGGCCTTAACTTTAAACAGTCCATTTGTCTTTAATTGACTCAGATTTATAATAAGTTTTTATTTAATAAGATTTATAATTCGTTATGGTCATTGTCCTAATGATTTAGCATGCTAAGGAGTGGGAGAAAAATATGTATCTGTCTTTAAAGTTCAAAGAAGGGAACTGTCCCAATTAAAAATATATTCGATTTATGAAAAGGTTTATGTAAATACTGCAGCAAGGGCATGCAATTCTTCTAATCATGCTTTTCTAGTATGCTATTGTAGTAGACGAAACAAAAAAAATAACTCAAAACGTACCTGGGCCTTTCTGGAGAAGGGTTTGGACTACGAGGGGGAGGGGTGCGGGGAACTGCAGATTTAGGAGCTATGGTAGCAGCAGGGATCAGGCCATGAGCTATATGTTTCTAAACAATTTAAAATAAAATTAGTTGACAATGACTTTAAGGATCACAATGAAAAAAATACAGAATCGAACATGCACATAAACTAACAATGCAAAATAATATAAAAGGGGAAGAACAATCACATGCAATTAATGTAAACAGAAGGCTTGAAATGGTTCCAAGTTTAACTTTTTAACATGTATGAACAGCTGCTAATGAAGTTAGAAATGTAATTTACATAAGACCCATGAATGTAGGTTCTCCACCCACTATATCTGAGTCTGCAAAAACAGAATTTTAACTTGAAGTCAAGTTTTTTTCTTGTGTATTTACAAGAAAAAGGTAGTACTAGAAATTAACTTTTTTTCAAAATCTCTGAACCCTGCTTCAGAGTAACAATATTAGTCCCTTTCTTGCAGAAAGAGTCTGTCAGTCAGAAATAATCCTCAGTCACAGCAGTATGAGATAAAAGAAAAAACTATTACTAAACAAATCTTGCAGTCAAAGGTTCAACCTGAATAAAAAAACTATCCTAATGTGTTTTTATCAGCAAACCCAACAATTTTTTTAAAAGGATAAAATTAAATACCAGCTCAGAAAAACTGGGACCAGAGTTCCCTACAAACAGTACTTTGTACGGAATCAAATAATGGTTGAGGTTGGAAGAGAGCTCTGGAGATTGTCTAGTCCAAGTCTCTGCTTAAAGCAGGGTCAACTAGAGAAGGCTGCTTGGCATCCTGTCCAATGAAGTTTTGAGTATCTGCAAGGGTGGCGACTCCATGACCTCCCTGAGCAACCTGTTTCAGCGCTGGATCCAGCCTCACAGTATTTTTTTATTATTATTAAGTTTAATTTTCTGTGTTTGAACTTGTGCCCATTGCCTCTTGTCCTCTCTCGAGGCATCAGAAAATACTACGATGTCATAATAAAGCCCATCATCTTCAGACAGATGTTACTGTAACAGGCTAAGTTTCTGCTATTTCTGCTACAGAGATTTTTTTTTTTTTGCAATTATTCTTTGTCTTCTCCAACGGGATAATGAACAGGTGAACTGGGAAATATTGCTGCCTTTACAGAAAGTCGCATCAAATAACTAAATGGTGCATTACAAAGACTGTCTTTTTACTCGGTCTTATCTTGCAACTGCACCGCTCCCTAATTCTGGCAGTCAGGCTGGCAGGGACCATTTTGTTCACTAAAGGCTGTTGACGGTGTATGTCTTACTGTAATTACCAGGGAATACAGCTGTGGTAAAAGGATGCCTGCTGTCATCCCACAGTAAAAGACAACACAAGATCAATACTTTATTTTCATTGCAGTATTACAAAAGCCTTCAACTACTTCAAGTACATTAAAAGATAACACCCGCACCGTTGCTGACAATCATACAACCCTTGGCTGCTCTAAGCTTTCATATGAACTCTTATCAGTTCCCTTTACGGCAGCGAACGCAGCTTCCAGGATCACCTCAGCAAGCGCTGGAAGCGAGCGAGCTGCCCTTCCCCTGCGGGGGCTCCAGCCGCCCCAGCACCCAGCGGCCTCCCTGGAGGGGAAGGGCGCCGGGAGCACCGCCCCCGCCCCGCCACAGCCGGGTGTTTCTGGAGAGAGAGACAGGCCCGGGACTGAGGGAAGGGAGCGCACCAGCGCCCGGGCTCCGGACACCTCCTTTTCTTTGCTTAGGTTTTATTTTACTCCCCGTTTTTCACTTCAGTCAAACTGCTCAGCGATCGCCGGCGCCAACGGCAGGCCGCAACCGCCTTCCGCGGCGGCCTCCGCTCGTCCCGCCCGGGCGCGGCCCCCGCCTCCCCGCTGGCCCCGCTTCACGGGGACGGAGACCCGCCCTGGACGGGGCGATACTCACGAAGGAGCCCTTCCGGCCTCTCCTGAAAAAAAACGCCATAGGGACCGGGTAGCGGACGGGTCTCTGCCACCGCCGCCCGACTACTTTCTCCGCGCTTCGGACGCTTCCCCCGTCGCGACCCGCCTGCTAACAACAGCGCGGCGGATTTGCTGCGGCTTTGCGCTCCCCCAATCAGCACGCGTCTTACTCCCTCCTCCTCCGGCCTTAGCAACCTACCAGTGGCGAGGCCCGCCCCATCCCGCCTCCTCATTCGCTCACGGACGGCAGAGCTCTCGCTCCCTATTTGCGGCCGCCGCTGTCAGGCAGGCGCGCGCTCTGAGGCGGGCTGTTCGTCTGGCCGCTGTGAGGCGAGGCCTCTCCCGAGGCGGTGGTGGGGCCTCCTCCCCGGCAGCGCTCCGCCGCGTCCTGCGCGGCCTCCGGAGGAGAGGCTGCGACCCCGGAAGGTCGGGGCGCCCGGGACGGAGCTCAGCCTCTTCTGGGCAGGTCAGCGGTGGGCCCGCGGCCGCCCCTGGGGCCGTGCCCCGCTCCTTTCAGGCCGGGCTGCAGGATGGGGCTCAGGGTGGCGGTGTTTGCGGTGGTATCGGCTCGTCTGTGGCTCTTCTCCTTAAACTGTGCCTTAGCCTCAGAGGCTTCCGTTTCTCCCTAAAGTCAGAACACCGCATAAAGCTGGCAAACCTGAAAATAATCTCTCCCGGCAGCTACCTTCTAATAATCTGTCTGGCGACTTCTGCCGGCTGAGGGCTGGAGGTGCCTCTGGAGTCAGCTTTGTAGTTGGAGCAGACTGTCTCCCAGCAAGGGTGGATGAAGGCATAGAAAAAGCGATGTGGTTTTTTTATCATCTGTGTGTCTTAATTCAGGCGTTTTTCAGACTGACTGGCAAAGTTGGGAGTAGGACTTGCAAGCCAAGAGCCTCTATTCAAGTAAACAGAGTTGCTTACCAATTTTGATATGTTAACCATAACTGTAAGGTAGCTTTGGGGAGGAGATAGTGTATCTTCCAGAGTATTACATCTTATAAATTTTAATCATAAAATTAAGTTTGGAACAGGTTTATGAAATGTGTTAATATTTCTTCCACAATCATTTCTAGGGTGTAGCTGTAGTGAAGCAAAGATTTAAAGGAGGTCTGATGACAACAAAAGCAAATCCTGTGACAGCAGGATCTATAGTTGTCCCTTATGGGCATGTGATTGGAAATGAGAAGTGGAGAGGGTCAGAGATTGCCAAAAGGCTACAAGGTAAGCACAAACAAATTGGAAGAGGAAAAACAATTCAGGCAAAGCATTCCCCTCTGTCGCCCAGTATTGTTGAGATTGGCTGGAATATGCTTTACTCTGTGCCTGGCTGATCCCATATTTGTGGTACAGCCTATGTTACCAGGCTGAAAATTCCCGTTTGTCTGTCATGTATCTATGTGATCAGTTCTGTCATATTTGCATAGCGGCTGAGCACTACAGAGAAGAAGTAGAAGTGTCTGCTTTTTGGGAACCACAACAGTGGGGCTATTGTGAATATGCATCTCCACTGAAGTTCCTTAAATTTACAGAGATACTGGGACTATACTGTCATCTGTTGGCACAGCAAACTAAATTAAGATGATCCTTTCAGAACAGCATGTGATGTTTTCACTCAAGTCCAGAGTTTACTGAGAAGCTATAGCGCTTTCAAATCTGTAGTTTGGAAGCACTATGAATTGGCATTACTAAAGGCATCACACAGTGCTTCGCATTGCTTGTACCAGTTTTGCTTAAAGTGAAGAAAGGCTTTTAAAGAATACCAAGTTCGTTGTCAAGTCATTAGGATTATTGACACACTAGGAATATTGTGCTGTGAAGTAATTATTAGTGTATATATACTTAACTACTGTATTATTTGTTTTAACAATCTCATCTTAAGGGAAAATTAGACTCATCTTTGAAGACTGCTTGGGACTTGTGGATTTTCATCTTTCAAACAGAACTTGCATTTTATATATTTCTGAAGCAGATTTGGTTGCAGGGGATGAATTCAAACGAAGATTGGTTCGGTTTAGAAATGTAAGTACTACATAAAGAGAAAAGGAAAAGTTTTAAATTGGTATTTGTTTATTCCATGCTTCTGAAAACATTCTTCTTGTGTTATTTTTCAATTCTAGTGGAGCCAAAGTTTTGGGATAATTTCCACCTGAAAACTGAAAAATTACGCAGCTGTGTAATAACACTGTATTAAACCTCAGTACTGTTGCTGAAAATTCTGTTCTTCCTCTGATTTGCTTTCAGGCAGCTCATACTTGACCGAAGTTTGCTCTGTGTTGCATTGCATCAGCTTGTCATTAACAAGGTCTTGTCTTCTTGTTTCCCTTCAATACAGGCCAGCAGTCTTGGGGGAATTGTAATTGTAGAGAAAACCCAAATAAGTGATCAGTACTTCTTAGCACTACAAAAGCTTGTTGTGCTAGAACTTGGAATGGTGTTGCTTCCTGTGACGAATCAAGGAGAAGCTTCTCAACTTATTACTCAGCTGGTAAGTTTCTATGTTAGTGGACAAACATTTATTAAAATACGGGACATGAGGAGAATTACCTGTTTTCCCACAATCATCACTCATTTCAGAAAGAATACCTGGGATCTTAAGGGAACGCAACATATTTTGTTATTTGAATGTAAGGAACAAATATCCTGCAACAGTAATATGGTAGTATAGTTCAGTGGAAAGAAGGTTCATTTGGGAACAAAGAAAAAAGTTGAAAAAAGAATATGATACTGGAATTTTTTTAATGCGATCTTGCACTGAGGTGCCACTGGATAGCATTAGGCAATCCTCACTTAGGTTCTCTGTCAAAACTGACTTGAGATTTTGCTTTGTCGCAAGCTGGGGTAACTGTTCTTATGTTGTTTCTCTTTTCCTTTATCCTTTTTCTGATTGCATCAAAAAGATTACAAAATCATTGTTTTAATTCATGGTTGGTATTAAGAAACTGTTGGTTTCCTAGTGAGACTTTGTGGATCTGCATCAAAACCCTTCATAAGGGTGCACGCTTTAGGAGGGAGCTTGTTTTTAAAACTTCCTAGGGATTGCATTGAACTCTTTTGGGGTAAAAGTGCAGAGCTCCGGCAGAGGGCACTCGGTGTCACCATGCTTTTGTTCTGCTTCAGGTCCGCGAACAAAGTAAGGATCACAACAGTAACCCCTTTCTTCGTAAACAGTGTTCTCAGCTGGCAGAGCCATCCCTGTTTCGAACGGTGCAACAAATTCCGGGAGTTGGGAAAACAAAAGCTCTGCTTTTACTGCAACAGTTTGGAAGTATCCACCGGCTTTGTAACGCATCTGTCAAAGAGCTTGAGCTAGTAGTTGGACAAACGGTAGCACAACAAATTTACACTTTTTTATGTTCCTGACATGCATGTGTAGTGCTGTTTTGGAAAACAAAGACTGTTTGTTTGTTTGTTTCTTGTGAATTAAAAAATTTTGTTTTTAATAATCACTTCTTATGGTAATTTCTATAATCCTGGTAACAACTGGAGGGTGTTGACAAATTGTCTAGATATTACTTTGCTGCTGCTTCTTTACAGCTGTTCTGCTCATGTAGATTGAGCTGTGAAAATTACCTTGGAAAGACAGCTGTGAAGTGTTTTGGATCTATCACTTTGTGCAGAAAACTGGGAGAAAGCTGTCTTTTTCAGCATCCATAGAAAAAAATGGAAAAGCGTATTTACTTTTGTCTTCCAGAAATAAACACCTTGTTAGGATGTGGGTGGTGTTATCTTCTTAGTAACTGGAAATGTGAGTTAGTGCTTTAAAAAAGTTAGCATATGTTGCTTTATAGTAATATCTTTGATTTATAACTTTTTGGAGTTCCTTTGGAAAGTGCTACTGGAATACATCTTTGACTGCACACTAACTTATTTCTCTGGTTCCTTTTTCAGTTCACAGGGCCTTATCAAATTTATTCTCTTGTGTCTAATATCTAAAATCTTGGTTAATTCATATTGTGCTTTTGAATATAGGTTGGGATAATAATCAATTACAATATAATTTTGACATATTATCAATTATAATGTATTAATTATAATATCAATTATGCTATAATATATGCTACAAAGAAAACAGTATAGAAAGCTTTGATCAAAATTCATAATTCATCCTGGTCTTCCAGTATTAATCTTTTCAAAAGTTATTTGTAAAGAGGAGGATTGGTTTTCCTGACATCTTGTATTATATTTTAAATTTTATTCTTATCCTATTTAGTAAGGGTAAAATTGCCTTTTGCCTTATGTACCCATTAAGGAGGAGTGTGAAAACCTTCTTTCATACTACTTGGGTTTTGGATCACAGCAGGAAGGCAGTTGAGCAGGATTTTGAACTCACTTTGTAAACTAAATAAAGTGCATAATAGAACCTTGGCACTTCTGTAACCACTCATCTCATCCACCAGTTAGCGTGGACAGCAGATAGACCTGTTAAGGAATCAATATAAATTACTTGGGATGAAAATACACTTATAATTTGGGCATAAATATTTAATTTACTGAATAAACATCAGAATTTCCAGAACTAAAGAACAAGATACTACTTTCTTAAAACTAGGGAATGCTGAAGCTTCTTTATAAATCTGTTTAGATTTTATTCCCTTTCTCTGCCTTTGTCACTTTGCTATGGAGGCTGGATTTCACGTTTTCATAATTTTATTGATGTTTCAAGGCAAACACCTTTTTACTACTTCAAATGGCCATCTGCTCAGTGCATTAGATAAAGTTCAATGAAAGTTGTAACAGTTAGTACTAATGGAGTTATAGGCTGAACTACTAATCTATTGCAAACGTTTATTTTTAGGGCCTTATCGTAGCCCCACACATCCTTGTGGATAGAAACTTGTTACAAATATTCCTGTGGTCTGAGCAAGAATGTAACTTACTGTGAAATTAATACTTGCCTTAAGTTAGCTGTTGGCTCCCACTCAGTGTAGAATGAGTCTTCAGTTAGCTGACAGAAAATAGTGTATTTGTATGGCACTTGAGAAGCCCAAATTTTGACTTGAATTGGGGTGGGAGTGAGGTGGTTAAATAAAAAAAGACCCTGACCCCAACCTTTCCTTAAGGACTAGTAAGTGTGATGATGGGGATGGAAAGGCAGTTAGTCATGCAGCTAAGGGGGAAGATGTTTGCAGGAAGACTATCATAGTGGGCTAAGAGAAATGAAGAGCTGGAAGGGTGATGCATGTGACTTTGCTAAAGATTTCATTAGCTGGATAGTAATTTTTTAGCTATACGTGCAAAGTAAATCTCTTCTGTATGGAACATTGTGTGGCAGGGTCTCGCAACTATATGACTGCTGCTGCTTGTGTGTGTAAAAGAAGTGCTACTACCAATACATATGGAGAATAACTACTAAGGATAGGTGAGTCACAAGTAATTTACAACTTTTTTTTTATGTAACAAAGAGCAAACACTCTTTGTAAGGAAGCAAGTTTTAGACTATAATTTGTAAGTTCCTGTATTATACAATATAAACTTTTAAGAACAGTTCCTTAGATCTTTGTAAGCAACATTACAGAAACATGCAAGAGGTGTGCCAGCAGTAGTGAAACCCTGTAAAATTATGCCATATCATCCAAGCTGTAACAGAATCAAAAAGCTACTACTAAATGGCAGTATCTGATTTTTATTCTTAAATAAGTATCATCAACATATTTACACTTATTACATAAGAAACTAAAAAGAAATGACAACTTTAAAGTTTACACCCAGACGCACTTTCCCCTTATTTTGTTTTGAGTATCAAACAGCATATATCTACTCTGTAGATGGCAATGTTAACTAACACTACAGTGTTAGCAGTTTTCAATTAACTTCAATTTCAGAAAAGAGAAGAATCTCAAAGAAATGCTCACACAGTAATTTTTTTGTCTCCCTCCTTAATATATATAGCCAATACTTGCTCATAAATTGTTCCTAGGGGAGGAGGAGGATTTTATGTCTATTTGTTTGTTTGGGTTTTTTTGTTATTTAGTGTGATAGTAAATAAATATCTGCCACTTAGACTCACAAGCACTTCTTTTCTCATTTTAAAGCATCACTACAATTTATGTACTCTTCATCAATATACTGGAATATGTCAGTTTTGTGATTTGTTCCACAGCTGTCAATTTTACCAAGACTAATGAGATACAAGTCTTATGGTAAGTAGGTTAAATAATTTGAAGTTTGGAATAAAGCCTGTTTTTACCAACTGAATCAGCAGGCATTTGAAATGTAACCTAGCACAGAAAAAGAGCAGAGTAAAAGCCTTTTGTAGTTCAAAAGATCTTTTGACTTTCAAGCCTTCTAATTCTCTTCCAGAATTAAATTAACTATTCAGTAGAATACACCTTGTACTCTCAGAAAGAGAATGTCTATGCATAAAAACCACAACTCTATGACACTGCCCCTGGGCACAAGGCTAGTTTCTCTGAATAACGTTATTCTCTCTTGCCTGTGGTTTGTTAAGATAACTCTTTAAAGTAGTGTTAAGTGATTTATTATTGACTCTAAACTTTTACAGAAAAATCATCCTTTAATGTGTCCCCTATTGTTTTGCATGCAGCATCAGGTTTGTAATAAATAACTCCCATCTATCATAGTTATAAAAAATTAGTCATTATACTGTATTTGGAAATTCCAAAGGAATCCAGTCCTCATGTAAGCAACTTTATCATCTACACCTTGTTATTGCATACCTCCCAAACCACTTCATCCTAACCTTCAAATACTTAAGTTTTACAGTTCTTGCCAGCCTCTGACCTTCATAGTGGCTCAATACACAGTAAATGAAGTCAATGGCATTTGTCTGAATTTATATATATAAAGATAAAATTGATCAATTTTTTTATATACATTTTAAAGTAAAATGTCACGTTAGCAGATCCTTCTGAAAGATTCAGTACAATGAACTTTCCGTATTCAGAAGTGTGAAGGGAGAAAGCTTCTTCTTAATCTGAGAACTTCCAGCCACAGCTGAAGGAAGGCAGAGGGTGCTTGCAGCTTTCTGTCTATTTTTAGTTCCCCAGCTTAGAAAAGGCAGTTTCAGTGGGGCTTTCTTGGTCTGATCAATCTTATCCTCTTCCATGGCTAAACAGATTAAGGAGTATGTCTTCTGCATTCCCACAGAGTAAGTTGCACTCTTATTATGCTGTAGGAAAAAGAAAAGCATTATAAGAATCAGTCAGCCAAAATGGGTCAAAATTTTGGAGATAACAAAAGGTTACTGTGCAAATAGTTTTCCAAGGCAGACTACAGTAAGCTTTCTGCGCTAATGAGATACCAACTGAACACAAGGCCCTTCAGAGTGCTGCGATTCTGGTATTTTGCCCATGTAGACCCAACGGTATACTGTGCAAACGGTAAAGGGACTCGTGAATCTTTTCCACGAGTCGTGTTACAGCTAGCATTTACTGGCTTCTACCATAACTGTAAGATATATATACACTAACCTCTCTACAAACCTTAAGTGTGTAGTTCTTCCACAAATCTCTGAAGGGGAGTCTTTTTGCTGTCTTTGGACAGGTTCCATGTTGATTGCAACTATGACAACAAGAGGTACCGTAGGACATTCTTTTGGGATACCTGAAAGGCACAGCCTTCTCTGTCTTATCTTAGCTGTGCCCTTAAGCAATTTGATTATATTCTAGCCTTTTGTTTCCAGTAGCAGCTTGGAAGGGCAGGTGTGCAATTCCTTATTTTCAATAAGGAAAATCAACTTCTTAAACAAAACAAGAAAACCTAACAGCAGTAAGAGCACCTTGATCACTTCTAAGGCAACAATACTTCAGTGCCAAAGCTTGCCAGAGAATGGTAGAAACATGAAGCAGTGGATTTAGCTGAACTACAGGTTCTCTCACACTACAAATAAGTTATTTAGAGCTTAACATTTTTTAATCTTGTGATCATTTTTCCTTAGTCTAAAGCTTCTATAGCAGCTTAGTAACTGACTAGACAGTTAAAAGTCCACCAAAAGAAAAAATACATACATTAATCCATGAACTAATACAAAAGTCACGGATCATTTATGTTAACAGTGCATAGAAAATAAGCATGTGGGCTTGGATGTTCTATTTCATTCCATTATTGTTTCATTGTGGCTTTTCCAATGCTGAACAGGGTAGTATTTTCATCCTCTGGGACAAGTTAGGGGAAAATAAAATATGCTGTGGAATTTATAATGCAATTAATCTAAGTAGCTCCACTACAAGAAAACCCACCCCCCAACCATTCTTATGCACACAGACTCTACTTTAGCTTGCTAACCCATGATGATTTAAACAGACTGTTTAAAACTGAACACATGCCTGAATGGTTTCTATATTTACTGGTGGAGCAGGATATCTGACTACATGAAAGTAACCATTAATCAGGGACCGAAGCCAGGAAAGTGAAAAAACTCTCACATATCCAGTCTGCAGAACATATTTGCCTCATTACATACCATAGATGCCACTGTATCCTGGCAACTGATAACCTCAATCTCAATGGGCTGCTCTCCCACGCTTTTGAATTTTTCCAGCACCTCGTTCACTCCAAGCCACTTGCAATCCACCCCACCAACTGAAACAATGTAGTCACCTTCTTTTAGGCCCATCGACTGTCAAAAAATTTTGCACAGGTTATTATCTGCAATTATAAAGATGTGTAAAATGTTTTTGTCATCATACAGTATCTGCCCTAAAGGCATTTCCCTCTCAGATGCTATAAAACCATTGTCTAGCCAGACACGTGGAACAAAAGTGTATACGTAGCACAGAAACATGCAACTTCTTCAAGTACACAAATTACCTATTTGGGTTACCATTGATAAATGTGATTCTGGCATACTCAAAATGTTGGCTGTTTCTATGTCCTTCTCACTTTTCTCCTTACATAAGTGAAACCTGTTTTGTGCTACCCTGTTATCCCCCATGAGATATTTTCTCCAGTTTTTATTTCTATTTCTTCAGTATTTTTATTTGTAATTCTGTAGTTGCTTCTGCCTTTCCTGTAACTAAACAGTGCTCATCACTGTATGCTGCTTTATCCCTTTGTTTTTTCCCCCAAAAGAACATGTTAGAAGCCAATAATATGTTATTTCCCCTCTTTTTCCTTGGGCATATGCTGCTACCTTGCCTTCCCTTCCTGATTCTCATCCTCATTGTTATTGCTACGTTCTAAAGTCTTTATCCCTTCTAACTTCCTGAATAAGATGGGGAATAACATTTGTGTTTATTATGTGGGACTTTTTATCTATTAAGTGTGAACAGAGGAAGAAAGCAACTCCAGTTTAATGTTATGTCAGGGATATGGATACTCTAACATCTAAGGTGTATATAGCACTGAAAATGTGTTCAGATTATATGAACTGATGCATAGTAGAACTCAATAAATACTCCATACACCAGTATGAACAAGCCTAAAGTTACATGTAAAAGATTGTAACGCTAGAGTCTGGAGATAAATTGTTAATATTGCACCAGTGTACTTACTGCTGCAGAACAAACTGGATCAAGACAATAAATCTGTACTGGCGAACCTCCTTTAAGACTGAATCCTAGCTCTCCTGCTTCATGGTGGATGCGAATGGTATGTGGAGCCGTCCATCTCTGCTTGGCTGAGAACACCGTCAGTGGGCCCTGGAGGTAACATAGCAGCAGGAACATTAGTGGATTACTGTCATTCATAAGTAAGCATTTCTATTTTTTTAAGTTATAATGCTTTAAGCTCATCTTATGTAGGTTTTACTCAGGTTAACTTCCAGCTACTTCCATTGAAATGAACAGTGAGATTTATCCCAGAAGTTTAAGCTGTCCCCTGAAGTGCTCAGCCCTACTTCATGACTGTTCAGGTGATATTTCAAACAGAGTGGGATGAGAGCAACTGCCAAGTTGTTCTGAGATCTCTGTTAGGGTGTGCAGAATCTTTTGACTGCAGCAGGCTCTAAGGTCCTACATTACTCCATTTTGGAGGAGATAGATAAATTGATTCATGAAACGTATATTTTGATCCTAACTGCAACTCCCAAACTCTTTGCCCAGAGATACACACAGAACCACCTGAAAGACTGGCTTTGTAGCATGCAACATTACACATTCTGCGTGCCCATTTCCATGTACTACATGTTTCTCCCCACCTTTAAGTTGTAGGCAATTATCCATTGAAACCTGATGGGACTTCTGTGAAGGTAATCAAGAATGAATGCTGTGCAAAGCCATATACAAATGGCACTTTTGTTCTTTGCTAGTCTCAAGCTGACTTATACCTCTGAAACTAGGAGTGATATCACCCAGAACTTCTGAAAAAAACCTAGTTACTACAGGATCGGTTTTGCAGGCTAAAATACTTGTGTCCCTTCTCTCACAATAGAGTGAATTTATACTTGCTAGCAAAATGACAGAGGTTGGTTGGCATTAGCATGTTACGTACCAGCCTGTGAAATAAGTCTTTAACTTTCACTTTGGAAAACTGAGGAGCGATTGTTTCTATTTTATGCTCTGTTTTAGCTAAAACAAAAAGAAAAACAAATTAATTTTCTCTCAAGTGTTAGTTAAAAGACATACAAATTTATTTTTCTTGCATTCTAAGCTAGATAGCAATTTCTCCTAAATTCTTACTAGGCTGTAGAAAAACGCATTTTTGTGGAAATTTTTAAGACAAATATCTGAATCGCCTTAAAAATATCTTCACAGTATCAATACAGAAAACTTGAAACAATACATCCAAGCAAAACTGTTATTCTCCTCTTTAGTTTATTTTTCTTTGAGAAATGTTTAAAACCAGCACTCATCTTTTCCCACTGCTTCCAAAGAGGAAAGAGTTGGATGAGCTGGACTAAGGTAGGAGGAAGCAATAGCATGAATTAACAACTTAGACCAGTATGAGTTGTGCTACAAGAAGCAGTTATTAGTTTTCCCCTGTATGATTTTAGCTTTTAAAATTTCCCTATTTTTTCTAGCTCACAAGATAGTCACTGAAAAAAGCTGAATTCTAAAGAATAACCAGTTATCTACCCCAGAAAATCATGTGGCCAGAGACAGAAACACTGTCAAGCAGCTGTAACAAAATTAATTTATCTGTGATTGAGGAAACATATAAGGAATCTGAACTCAAATGTACAGTATGTAACTTGTACATTATTTACGTTGTGTATGGATGCGTATTATATACGTATACATATATATAAAATAAAGGCATATCCCCCTGAAAGCATATACATGTATGGTTAGATACCCTTTATTTCTAGCTGTGTACACTTACGAAGGATATCTGGAGCCTGTATTAGACTGAGAAAGTCATCTTCCATCTCTTGCTGAGCATATTTGAGAAGTGAGCGCTTATGTGCAGCTGTCAGAACCTCCTGCAGAACATCAATGTTTCTAAGCTTTTTGCACAGACCACAGACTCTTAGAGCTTCTTCATGGTAAACAATGGCTTTGCGTAAATGTGCTTTCCCTGAAAAAAATGAGAAACTGTTGGTTGTCATCCATAGACAATACATACAAGGTAATTTTCAAATTGTATCTAGCAGCTGTGTGAAAGTGGCAGTTACCTAATTGTTTTCTCTGAACTTTGTCCTTCAAAATGGTGAGAACCATCAGTCCTTCTGGCATGTAGTCATACAACTGGGACAAGGCTTTCTCCTGCTGATCTTCATCATCACCGGACTGCACTATAATAATTGATATAGGACATTAATCATTTCACATTTCTTGGTGCCTTGTTCTTTTAGGTGTATTGTTGTGTAGTTATTACTACCTTCTCTCCAAATGCAGTCAAATATTTTTATACATATATATTAATGGGAATTTCAAGTTTTTAGGACTTCTATCAGTTTTATCATCTGCAATATGCAAGTAATGCTTATATGCCAGAACATATTGACAAGAATTGAACGATTTAATAGCATATAATGGATATAGTATTTATTTTGTTTCTGCAAAAGTTAGTTTATTGAACTTTTACATTCTTCTGTAAAGGACAAAAAAGCACAGCCTCATATCTGAAGGGAAAATGGCCATAAATTAACATATATTGAAACCCCAAAGTTCCTGGCTCCTAATCTTTTTCACAGACCAAATTATAACTGTTTGTGTTTATTATTGTTATTTATATGAATATATAGAAAATGTACGATTCTTACATTCATGGTCACACAGAATGGTGGCAATGAAGTAATGTGCCAGAGCTTTGTAATGGTCTGACTTTATTTGTGCCAGTTTAGACCAGGAATAGGGAATATTCTCTTTCACTGGTTCCTGATTCATTGCAGAATTAACCAGCATGTAAACCTCTCCCACCTAAAATAAAGCACAGAATTAAGTATGAGAATTTAACATTAGTTATTAGGAGCTCAAGTAAGGGATATTATATTCAGCCTTAAGATAATTTCACATGCATCATATCAAAGAGGGGTGGAGATGGTTAGAAAGGATTGGAAATAAGTTTTGAGAAAATTTGAAATTCCATCTCTGATTTTTCCGTTACAAGAAAAGTGAATCAATTTTGTCCAAGAACAGATGGACTAAGTCAGTCAATCTATATGGCTTCAGTTTTCAATAAAAACACCATATAATACATGGGTTTTAGTTTACAAATACATCTCATTGGGTTAATTCAGCTGAGAAAAAGAGTGAAGCATATTACTTATACAGTAGGTTTGTGCTTCACTTCTGAAACTGCAGAGTCATATCTAGCCTTAAGTTTGTGTGCACTATAGTTAAAACTGGGTACTATCCCTTATGCAGAGGAAATAAAACAGCTTTTCAAGCAGTGAATGCTGCTTTAATGGATCAAACAACTCTAACTGACAGAATCCAAAAATCTTTGCCCTACAGCTGATCAATCTTCCAGATAAGTCAGGGTGGCTTTACAGGGTTGGTAGGAAAGGCTTTGCCCATTTATCTAGTATGGAACCAATTATATATCTGCTACTCTGAAATGGTTCAGAAAGCATATCCCTATCTTGTTGGCATAGTCAATTTTTGATGTCAACAACCTCAATCAAGTATGAACACTACCTTCTGGGGCACAGCCTGCCTCCTCACTTTTCAGGCAAGTCCCAAGACAGCTCTGCAGCCACCAACCTAACTGTGCTCATCAGGGCCCTTCCCCCGGTTACAATTTAGTTATTCTTTTGGACTTAAGCTTTTTAGGTTTGCATAACCTCCAGCTGCTGGGAAATAAGACAAGTTGTATTCAATACTTAACCGAGAACTACGCAAACAACCCTGTCCCTTTGTATGTTGTTCTGTGGACAAGGTCTGTACTGTTTGAAAGAGCAGTATGATAAATAGCTCATAAAAACCCTGCGGCAAGTTCACTGCCCAAGTGTTCCAGAATGTTTCTATTAAACTTCATGAATTATGAATTTAAAAAAATAAAATCATAACAGTTCTAAAATAATGACATTTAAATTGCAGCTATTCATGTTTTAATCTTCTGATTCTCATTGTAGCTTGTGAGCTGTCCCTTGTTACATTTGATGTTCAGTAATGGTTGTTAACATTTAGGTTTAATAAATTCTGTTACTAGAGGCTGTAGCTAGTAACACAGCACTGTAAACAGTTATTTTAAAGACTAAATTTTAAGTCTCATATTTTACCTTGGCAACTTCCTGTGTCATTTTCACTAGTGTGAAAAACTCATTGCGTATTCCAGGAAGACCAATCTGCTCAAAAACACACTCTTGAGCTTGTGCAAGCATCATTTTTACTAGTACGTTCAGCATAGCTGGGCTCATATCATAACTTGGTGTGTGAGTAAAGGTCTCCTTTAAGTAGCTTAGGACTCCTGAAATTACAAAATAGTCTTGTCAGCATTACAAAGAGAGAAACAAGTGAACTTAATTCTAGCATGTACCGTAATAATTAAGATTGAAAGCATACTTTCTAGTATTGCACTACAGCAATCTGAAGGGATTCTTAGTACACATGAAATTAAACTGACCTACAGCTTTTGCTTTGCATTCCCATCAAACATCTCCAGGCACAGTTCTCAAAATTACAGTTCAGAGGAGCAACAGAAGCTGCAGGTTTTAAGGGCGATACCTTCAGATTTGCTTATAACAGTTCTTGTAATTAACCATAAAGCTGTGCTGAAGTGAATGTGACTTGTATATGGGAGTGGTAGGCTAGTGCTTATACACAGGACAAGGAAGAAAAAAAAAATCTATGCAGCTATAAGGAGGTGAGAGTAGAACCCTTGGATGGAAGGAAAAAACACAAACTTATAAACTTAATTAATTATGAATCTCCTTTTCAGATGCTGCTAAATGCATTGTGTGTCCCAATGAAAGCTCAGTTCTATCCCTGTAAGTAAACTAGAATAGTATATTTAATAGGTTAAAATTAGATTCTGCTCTAGACATTTGGTTCCACCAACATATGAATAGTTTCTATCATTCATCAAATTAAAAACAAACACTAACTATAGTGCAAATATTAAGTAACAGTTTCACGGATGGAAGCGTAACCTTCAGCACGCACGTCATCCAACTGGTTTAGTGAGTTCTACTAGCCTGATAATTGCTGCTACTACTACAAAAGTGTAATGATAAGACCTCTGCTTTTTAAGTGTCCCAGGTTCTGTAATCTTACTTCTTGCCAGTACGTTCAGTTCTGGCCATGTTGTGCTATATTTTCCTACCACCAGTTTCTGAGATTTTTCATTTTCTGTGTTATACTTGTATCTTTTGACTTATTAATATGCCCTTACACAAATTTGAATTATGGCCATCTCTCCCAAGTACTCATGGAGTGCCCTACTGAAAGGAACTGAAAGTAGGGGGAGGATTTTTTTTCCTTCTTAAAATATTTCTGCTTATGTGGTAAGCACATACACACTGAGAGTTATGTTGAGGATAAACTCTGTGTAACGTTTTCCGTTCAGCACAGAGAAACGGTTGATACATGCTCTATATCATGTCTCTACCACCCTAATGAACACTGTTACGGAGCCATGCACAGGTACAATGAAATGCCTCCTGAGCACATTGCTTTGGGGCCCAGCAAAGGTACTGTGGTAGCAAATGATGCATTTCAGTGTGTGAATTAATTCTGTTCTGCAAATACGTTGAAATGAAAATTAGTGATTTTTTTTATTTGCAAAATGGAAGGAGCAGCAGCAAAATGGAGAAATTTCTCAAGAATTGAAATTTCTTTTGGATGCAATACAAAGGTTGAAAAACAATTTATTTAATAAATGCATAAAGAAATACTATCAAATTTTTTTTGATAGCTGTGTATTCAAAAAAAGGGGTTTTATGACAATCCAACACTGTAGTCCACAGTTTGTAGCTGATAAAGCTACCCATACAGTGGAAACCAATAGCCACAGATTGTTAATGGAGAAATAAATCTTACAGTACATATTAATTATGTCTTTAAGCATTAAGTGTAGCACAGATGACATTTACAAAAAATCAGAAAATCTACTTGGAAAACAAAACAAAACAAAAGCTTCTATTACATGTTAGTTAAAGGGATATGATTCCCTTTATTAGAATTTGTATTTTTCCTCACTTGGGACAGAGATTGATTGAGTATTTTGAACCTGTTTGCCTTTGGAATCTATGGAAAATATGTAGTCAACTTCCAATGAATTGCAAATTTCAACAGAGAACACAGTAAGATTAATTTTGAAGAGAGCATATGGAAACTAGGTTTTAAGCCCTTTATCAACCCTGTAAATTGTTTCTTGTACAGATTTTACACCAATGTAATATCACTGAGGTAAAAGCAACTATGGTGGTGAAACAGAGAATGAACAATGAAGCAGTTAACGTTAGGGCTATTACTTGGACCTTTGAACTGCAGTTCATTAATCGTTAACCACAGTATTCACTGTCTTTATCTGCATGTTCAGACTACAGTTCCAAGTTTTCAATTACAGCATCTCAGCTCTTCACTAGGCTTCTTGAATTTCCCTATTCCTCCTTTTTTGTGTAATGAAGTCAGTGGGAAATGCAGAAGTCTGCAGGATGTCAGGATGAGATTAGGAACATTTGCATAAAGACCTTCCACCTTCCCAATATTTTAAAATTTGTACCTGCAGCTCTCTGAAAAGCATCAACAGCATTTTCAAGTCCAGCCTGGGTCTGACGATTGCATCTTGTTCCAATCTGGGTGTAGAGGGCTCCAATGTTGAATAAAATACTAGCTTTTTCAAGCAACAGATTTTGCTGACACACAGGGACACCTGTGAAGGAATCATACCTTGGGAAACAAATATTAGAAGAAGTGTTAAGGTTAGCAGAGTCCATTGAAACAACAGATATTTTCATTCTGTTTTTCTAAGAGAGCAGTGGAATTCTTAACAATTGTTCTGCTAGAGTGAAAATGAAGGTGAATAGAAATACCATTATGTACTGTGAGGATGATCTAGATACTGCAAGCCAGAGAAGGGCTTTATTTGAAGCTTAGTTTTCAGCAGGTTTTACAGCAGTGCCTCCAAAAGCGTATTATATCTAACTCAAAAGTGCGTATAAAACATCACAGAGGCTGAGAGTATACTGGGAAGTATCCATATGTGCTGCTATGTTCTTGTACTTAAATGTTGCCAAAGATCAACTATTGGCATGGTCAGATTCTTTATAGCTTGTATTTTAAAGTTGCTGTTTGCAATTATGACTAGAAATTTAACAGTTCCTCTTAGTTGCACGGTAGTCATCTTTTTTTCATAATTAAAAAAAATTTCTGAAGTCAGAGTCAAACTTAGCTCATAGGTGTAGTAAACACTCCACTATAATAAATGGAGTCACTCCTCCTCTCTTCTGGCCCAAATGGACGTCTTAACAAATCGAAGGAGGGGAATTAAGGTCTGACCCATTCCCAGTCTGCTTCGTGCACCAAGGTTCAGAGTCCAGAAAACATCTGCAGTTGTCCAAAATGAAAGATCATTTTCTCTCTTTTTCCCTTGTGCTAACCTGTAGCCTAAATGTTAATCTAGCCAATGGCTTCACTCTAAGCATGAAAAGAGTGTATTGTATTCAGGTTTACTCTTAACACTGAAAAAAAAATTGACAACACACACTTCAGGGGGTGGGGGGGAGAAACACACAGATATGCTTCCAATCAAACAGAAGACAGTTAATGATTAACAGTGTTCTGAAAAAAAAAAAGACAAAAGACAAACATGAACTACACACTTACCATGTAAATAAAACTCCCATGTGCCTGGTGGGTGGGAAAAATCTGTTTTCTACATAACCAAGTTGAAGGAAATAGCTTATCAACATCTCAATGCCAGCTTCATCTCGGCTAGGAGTGCGGCAGGCCTTAAAATACAATAGATTAAAATAAAGTGTTTTCTGTTGAGTTACAGGATGAATACTGAAACACCAAGGATAAAGGTCTGCTTCCTTTGGATTTCTGCATGTCATAGAAATGTGTGGAATGTGAGAACAGTAAGCTTAAGGCCATACGGATGCATACCAAGTAAGAGTTTTTCAGCTGCACAGAAGTAGCACATAACCTTCAAGGAAGCAAAGAGGATCTGTTTGGCAAGTCTCAGAGTTAATTAAGGAAGCAAAAGGGATTTGTTTGGCAAGTCTCAGAGTTAATTAAATAAAGATTGTAGGTATTTTATGAAAGCTACAAAGAAAGTTTATGTTTCCAGTATAATACAGGAAACAAACAACAGTTAGAAATAACCACTATTCTACTACAATGTTTTGCCAGATGAATTCACTTCAACACTCTTCCTGCTTAATTTAAAATACTTTAAAGTAAAAAAAGTAGGTAAGACAAATCTTAGATTTACAGGATTTAGAAGTTGTGTCAATAGCCCAATCACTTTTCATAACTTCATCCTTTTCTTCACTTGTTCTTTACTTAGATTGTAAAGCTCTTGGACAATGGAGAGTCATGTTCCGTATCTCAGAAACGAAGTCAAGAAAAAGATGGTAAGTTATAAGTAATAGTGGCATATTCTGATTCCATACAAATGTTATTATTTACAACTGTAAATTAAAAGACCTCATGGTATGCCATACTTGAACTTACTTGTCTCAGATCCATAAGATCTGCTATTTCATCTTCATACTCAGAACTGTCTTCACTATAATGTTCCAGAATAAAGTCCTAAAAAAAAGGTACAAAAATGGAATATCTAAAATGAACTTTTAATAATTTTTTTTCTGCAGTTGCAAACAGTACAAAATTGATTCAGTTGTGATTTGCATGGTGTCTACTCCCTTCCAGTCAACAGTACAGTAACACATAGCAACGAGACTACAAAAAGATAATAGAACTAATAATTTGATTTGATATCTGAGACAAGAAATTTCAGTCTAATGTAAAGGAACCAAACACCTATTACATCAACTTCATTGTGTTTTAAAACAACAACACTTAGTGGTTTTGAAAGAGACAAATGAACCCTGTTAGTTAAAATAACAAGGGAATCAAGTGACCATAAAAAACTTGTTAACAGAAAGAGACTGCCAAACTCTTGTCAGCTATATTAGGGCAATTCCACTTAAATTAGCAAAGCTGCAATGGCATAAAGTGGTACCACAGTCTGACCATGGAGATTAACCTACAGAAGTAAAAGCAGAGACAAATGCTAAGTGATATAAGATGGTTTACCATGAGATAAAATCTACATTGCACAATACACAGTAGTCCAAAAAAACCAGAAGGTGGCTCAAATAACCAGCAAAGTGTATTAGCCAGCAAGCAAGCAGTGTTAATGCTGCAACATGGCTTCCCAACTGAGCTAGCTTGGTTAGTGCAAGTTGGAGTATCACTGCATTATGCTAAGTAAAACCTTCATTACTACTTCCTTTCACACTTAAGAGTAGTAATCAATAGTCCTACTGGAACCAAAAACGGCAGAAGGAATTTTTATTCTCTTTGGTTTAACTCTTACTGTCTCCAAAGTGGGATTTCTTACCTTCTGTCTCCTTGTCCTAGTTAGATATGAGCAATAACACAAACAATTGGTGGTTAATTTTTAACACATTGTGATCTCAGTTTTAGGGCAAATAAAAAATAATTTGTACATAAATTACTTCTGCTTCTTTAAACAAATCTGAAGTGGAAGTTATTTCTGTTAACCATTCTGAAAAGTGTCTCTGAAATTTACCTTGAGAGGGAGTGTAAAGTCTACTTCTTTGGTTTCCTTCAGGCCAAGAGGTACCAAGGGGACGCTGAAAGTCTCTCTATGGAGAAAACAAAAAGATTCAGAAATATTTGTTTTCTGTTTGTTTATTGATAAGATAATTCCTTTTGTTTCATTTCATGACAGGAAGTTTGTATGCTGAGGGGTGTTCAGGTAAAAGGTACATAGTTTATAGCAGTTCTTGCCCAAGAAAGTCTGCTTAATGGCCTGTGACTCCTCAAGAAGATAGTGAAGAAAGGTACTTTCTGTGCTTTTTTTTAATTGAGTCTATTTTTCCTTCAAGGAAAGAAAAGGAGTCTCTCAAAGGCTGGCTTACTGCAATTTATCTGAACCTTTATACACCTGCACAAGTTATATGGACAGAAAACTGCTCCACAGCTGCTAGATCTGCCACGGTAAGAGCTATGGTAACTATCAATAGTTATCATCAGTATTTTAAATGCTACCAATGGTTTCATATGTAGAACTGATATGTGTCTAACACAGGCAAAAGCAGGGCCAAGTATACCAACTTTAACAGTGAAAGGTCTAAGACTAGGAAGTCTGAGAACTACTTAGTTCCTAGACAATGCTAGGTGTTAACCTCTAAACAAGTCAACCTCTAAAATACCAAAGTACAATAAGGATGAGAACTGTGACTTAAAAAAAAAATCTGATCCTCAAGAGAATACACATCTGTATCACAGACCTAAGCCCAGACCATATTAATAAACAACACTAACTAATAAGACTATTATGAATTAAAGAGCACCATTTATCCCTCAAAAGCTACATATATCGCTCTTCCACTAAGCATTTTACCCAATTATAAAAAAGAAATATCAGAATTGCTTCCAGATACATAGCTTGTTGAGTAGCTTTAACAGATCAGTATTGGGCAATTATAAGGTTTATCTGATATTTTCATCTTTCCTGAAAACAACTGATTGACTGTCAATTGTCATTGTTTAGAGCGTTCCATTACCAACTACAAAATCCCACAGGTGTGATTCATTTATGGTCTTATCAGAAAAGCCAGCAAAATCACTTTCTTATTGGTGAAAATTCCATGCCAGGAAGGTGGGAATGCAGGAATGCAGCTTCCTCAGCAGAGGAAGAGTCCTTAAACTGGTTGGCATGATGCAGAAAGTGGGCCTGCTAGCTTGAAAAGGACTGCCAGGATACAGGGCCAAAACACCACTGGAGGTAGTGCAAATGATCTGATTTCTGATGAGACTTTTAGAAGAAACCACAAGACTTCTACAACAGTTCGTATCAAAACTTTTCCCCCCAAAAGAAGTGAGACACATGCAAAAGAAGCCCTAACGTACTGATTTAATGAATTCTAGTACCACCCACAGTTCCTGTAGACACCAGCATTTGTCATTCAAAGGAACTGAATTTCTATTTTTTTAAGTTTCTAAGGTGCCACACCCATGGAGTCAACATCATGAGGGCACTGAACAGTTAGGGAGGTGATCCTGGATTTCCAGAACAGAGTGGAAATAGCATCATGCTTCTCAATCTAGCTGAGATGTGCGTAACTACTGGGAAAGACAACCCTTCAGATTGGTGTAACACAATACAGTGTAACCCAGTAATGTGGGTGTGACCTTATGTTGATGACTATATGCACAATAGATTCAAGAGCAACTATTAATAGTTATTTGTGATTAAAGGCTGGACAGCAGTTAAAGAGGGAGTGAATTATTTTAGCTGATGGAACATAAAAAGCATTTAGAGCTTAGAATGAACAGCATCAGAAAGCTAAAACACCATTCAAAACAGACTGGAGAAGCAGGATCAGGAAAGAATAAACACATACTACTGTCCAGCTGCAAGGCTTCTACCTGCCTTGGGGCCTGACCTACTGCTCACCCTTCATTGAGAATATTCTTTAGCTAGAAGAAGGAATAGTACTTCTAGAGTCTTGTGCTCATTTCCACAGCCATAATTTTCATATTGCTCTCTATGCTCACATGCATCTACGAAGACTGGTAAATCTTGAAAAAAAAACATTTTCCTATCAAATAGTTGTCAAAGCTTGCCGTGGGGGTGGAGGGCAGGAACTTCAGCACAAGTTTCTTTTTGAGAAAAAAAAAAAAAGTAGATATTTTGCATCAGGTCAGCATTCAGTTGAAAGATTACCCACTGGAAATGTGCTTATTCTCTCTAAATTAAGAATTCCTTGTTGTCTACCTGGAAGTTAACACCTAACTGGGAATAGTGCTAAGAGGGACCCAAAATTATACCCACTTCATATGAATCCCTTCAATTTGTGTCTTGAGCTGATAATCAAATAGTAAACATTTAGTTTTAGGAGGAACAACACATCTAACAGATACAGAAATCATTGCAGTATTCAGGCAATGAATAATCTTTAACTTTGAAGTTTTATCTTTGAGGAATCCATTGCAATTTGAAGTTTAGTGTGCTCTTTAAAGCTGGAAAAATATCTCAGAAAAATTCCAAATTCATCTAATAAAAATTTCTCTGGTTTAGCCAGCTAATTTATGGATTTCTATCACTGAAGTGCACACCTTAGAGATTACCTCAAGTCTGCTTTGAGCTCCAAATCAGTGTTGTACTTCTATCCAGCTAAAGAGAGGACTGTTGTACGCACTGCATTTGAGAACAGATATCATATCACTAGGTTTGCTCCCTCCAGAATGCACTGAACCAATTAGCCATGCTAGCACTGGAAATTCTGCTAGGTGCCATGTGTCTCCCCATACAGCCCCAAGAGCTTTCAATTCTCGCAGTACTCTCCTCCACAAAAGAACTCCGTATCTAAGGATTAGTGGTACATACCTTTCCTGTGAAAGACAAATACGCAGACTAACCCTTAGTCAACAAATCTACCATCAAATATGTTCTCTTCCTATCGAGCTCTCTGTTCTTTCACGTGATTATTGTCCAGCGTTCACATTCACCTAGAAACAATTTTGTTTCCAAGGGTAAACAGAAGATCTGTTAATAATTGAGTAACTTAGCTTTATACTTACTCCGTATTTTGATAAACTTCTACTGAGATATTAAGTCCTTCCAATTCCTCCTTTAAGATCTGCAGGTCTGAGTTTACGAAACTCAGTTCCAGTAGAACCTGCTCTCGTACTTTGTTGTTGGTGGTTGCTCTGCAGAAAGAGACATAATTCTTTTATTGCTGAGGAAAAAGTTTTGTGTACATAAGCTTGGCTGACCCCCTTGCTAGCATTCTCAGCATTTTTAAGATTTTTTTTATCTCCTTAAAAGACGATACAAGACCTCAGTTTCAGAATTTATTAGGTTTTTCTGTCAAGAGAGAGCCTGGGGTAGTTTCCAGGTAACAGCATGCAGACATATAGAAGGTTTGCTATGTGCTACATTTTTTTATGTGATTAAGGGTCAGGCTTATTTTCAGATACTTTAACCAACAAAACTAAAGCGTCTTAAACAGAATCACTATCCTATTTTTGGATTATGGGATCTTTTCCTAGAAGAAGATATGAGGGTGGAGGGGGGGGGGAGCTAGGAGATATTTTTTCAAAAGCGACTTCCCCACTTCATAATTGAATAATGATCTGTTGAGACTTCTGATCTTAAGAATAAAAGAAAACAACTTTCCCATAAAACTGTTACTACAGAATGTTTTACAACCAAATATACAGGTAGAAAGATATTTCTTTTTAATACATTACAATTTTCTCTATAATTTTATTTTGTCAGATGCAAATAGGATTTTTTTGTTTGCTTGCTTCCTTTGCCATTGATATGTTTACATGACAACACTTGGAACTGCTAGCACAGTGGATGTTAGTATTTAGCTCCCCCCCGAGCCTTTCTGTGTGATTTCTTATTTGTGTATTTCAGAATATTCTATCACTATTTCTAACCTGATTCTCCATACAGTATTACTGTTTTCAAGGGACTTAAAGTATTATCTATAACCACAGACATGAGTTTAAGATAAAAAGCCTTGATCCATATCCAGGCTTAAGATATTGTACCACTCTATTAGATAGTCCAAATCATTAGACAATAACGAACTTAAGTTTGCACTATTTTGCATTTACCTTTATTTCAAAACAAAATTCACCTTCATAAATATTTATGAACAACCCCCTCACACATCTAGGCTCCACTTGGAACAATCCTCCAGTTTTATGGAGCACTTTGGTGAAGAACTAGGCCAAAATTCCAAGGCTAAAATTCTAAGCTTGTACTTCATATTATAAATATGCGTTATCTGTGAATTTTCTATGCTGTACTTTACTGAATACCCGAGATTGCTTAAATTAAGCGATGTTAACATCTTCTGCCTGCATAAGCCAAGCTGGACACAAATATTAGGGGGGAGTGGATCTTCTTTGATAAAGGCAGCACCACACAGATAACTGGGCAAGCTTTGATGCTAGCAGCAATTCAATTACAATGTTACTAAGGCTCCACCTTTGGTCTAGCTTACTGTCCTCAACAGGAGGGATTCTAGTATCTTTTTCAGAAACCTCAATGTTCCATCCAGGTGAACTTCTCTAGAACGGCTATACTGCTCTCAATGTCCATGCCTATTTAGAGTTAATTTGATTACCTTTTCACGTTTTTGCACTGTAGACATACTTTGTAATGACAAACAGCAAAAGAGAGCAACAGGGGCAATGTGATATCCTTGAGATCCACATAACTCTACTCTGAATTCAGTTTTAACTCAGAACTTCCAGAACAAAAGACAATGAAAAGGAGAGAGTGACTTTCAGAAGTTCTAAAAACAAAAGCCTTTGCACTACATGGATCATTTGTTTCAAGCCTAGCGTTTACTTTCAGCCAAAAGTAAAGAAACTCGCATTTCCAGTTTTTTTTCTCAAGTCCTATTGCAGGAGGCTCCTTGGTTTGCTTCTTTTAGAACTTGATCAAATGCAAATAGAATCTGAAAACATAAAGCTTATTTATTTATGTTTTTCCTTAAGGAGACTGTAGATACATCTGGTCATGTAAACTATATAGTGGTCAGATTACTTTTAAAATTGCTTCTTTCAAAGATCTAGCAAGTTTTAATAGTCTCACAGGTGTAAATTAATTTTAGATTTTTAATAACTTAAAAATAAGTCTGATCCTCTACTCTGTAAATAGGCTTAGTTCACACTCTTGTCAATAGCAGCTTCAGTATTTCAGCAGTTAATACTAGTATCAGGAGCCAAACTTTAGGACATCTTTAGGTTGAATGTTAAGAGTAACCAGTGTTCACATTAGATATTACTCATCTCTTTAGCCTTTCCAAAACACTCCCGAGTTGGCATGCAGAAACATCTACTGAATGAACAGTGTTCAGCTTCAAAAGTGGATATAAGAATTTTGCTATGTATACAAAAGGTAGCAAAAGACCCTAAGTCTTACTCCTTAAGTCAATGACCAGGAAACAAAGCAAAATTAGGTCAATCACAGAGGCTAAAACTACATTAGATTTGGACCTATCACCTTTCTTGCCAAGAGTGGAGATAAAGGCAGGTGACAGGCAAAGGGCAACCTATCAATTAATGGTAAGTTTAAGAAAAGTTAATTTATCCAAGCATTTTCACTTCTCTAAGGGAAGTATATTGACCAGATTTTTGTTCTTGGAGACCCATTGTTGCTCCAGTTGCAGAGAAACAGACACTATAGGAGGCTATTGCAGATGAGCATTGGGGAAATTTTCAGTTCTTCTTTGTAACAGAGGGATTGATTGTTTGAAAGCTACAGGGCTGTTTGCTAAGCAGTTAATCACAGGATGTAATAGCCTCAAGACAGGGTCAACATAAGGCTATTCCTATGGGGACAGCCACATAAGACACTGTGTCTTTAAAAAAAATTGGTGGACAAAATATAATAAAGGGCAAAGTCTCTTCCAGTTACCTCAAACTGTAGGAGAATTTGGTGGCAACTGTAACCCAGCTCAAATTAGATGCACGCTACCCTGCTACTCCTATATCACTATTACATGGAATAAATAAGGCAACTGATGGTCCTTTCCACTGTGGAGCACAGATCTAAAGGATCTTGGAAAACGCAACAGCATAGTGACCATACCTTTATTTGATTTAAAGTGTAAAAAGGACTCATTACAATATTCAGCAAGGTTCACTTGCCATTACCACTAGCAATAAAGCTGATCAAACAGAGCAACTTAAGATAGTCTAACATTCAGCTCATTTGCTACAACATAGCAGCTTTGCAAGTGCACTTTAGAGCTACAGCATTAAAAAAAACCTCAGGGAGATTCACAAAGCATCCAGCAGTAATTTATGCAGCATGTTAGGGGCAGTTAGGCAGGTTGGGAAAAAGCAATAGCTAAGAGACTTTTCAAAAATTTAAAAAAAAAAAATTGTTGCTCAGGCAAGAGAACTAGGAAGTCATGACACATACCTTAAAAGATTTTCAGCACCAGCTCTCATTCTTACTGCTCTTAAGATCTGTTGGTTTAGGATAGCTCTTTGATTTTGCAGTTTGCTTCGACCAGTCTCAGCAAGAGGATTACATCCCTAGAATTAAGGAAACAAGTTTTTTTGTTGCTGTTGGAAGAGACTGAAAAGGGAGTAACGCTGAATTTGAATGAACTTTAATAGCATGGGTTCTATATGAGTACAAATTAACTCCATTGACATCAATGATGAATAACTGACAGTGTTTCTTTTCTCAAATTTGGTCATTAAAAGCGGAAAAGACCATGACTAAAGTATTTGACATTAAAATCCAGGCAGAAAATATTTGTTTTATGCTTATGTACATGTGTGAGCCAGTCTGTTCTCCCCTAAAAATCTTTTGAAGCTATTTTCCAATTACAACCAAATTTGACGGAGTTATTAAGTTTCCACGGGTTTCACAAAAACAGTACCTGGCAAGGCAGTAATTCCAATCAAAGCTTCTGCTTTACCTTTGCATAATATCAGAGTTCCATACTGGGATGTACACAGCCTTAAAATACAAACTCAATCAAAAACAGGCTTTGGTGGCACCACTGCTCATAGTTTTAAGAACCTTTCTAAGGACGTCTCCTCTTGTTCCTTCTGGTGCTCAGCCCTGCAGTACAATTCCAACCCCTCCTTCCCTAGGTTCCTCTCTTTACATCTCAAACTTATTTTTGGTACAATACTGCTTATCTGCACAGCTCTTCTTCACACCCAGGAAACGCTCTTCCATCTCTAAGTCTACCTTGCCCTAACCTTTAGCACCTTTGCATATTGCACCAAAAACGTGAAATATGAATAAGCTTTATAAGTTATTTCATCTGTATACATTCACAGTGCCAGATGCAATGATTTATCTGCTCATTAGTTTTTCTTGTTATGTGTTGGCCAAACAAATATTATATATTGATAGCTCAGCATCAAGTAAGAGGGGAAATGGAATAACAGAGCTTGACAGGGTAAGATGATTATACCTTCAGATACTCATCAAATTAAGCCCTTAAAAAGTAAAGCATGAAATCCAGAATTCACAAGAATGCTCCTGTGTATGTGCATACCTTACACAAGCACAAGACTCAAACTACTGCAGCCTGTGTTTGAGCAGGACTGAGCCATTGTATTCTAGTGAGTACTGCTAAGCTAAAACTGTTACAGATTATAGGACTGCATGTTTTTCTGCTTTTTTTGAGAGAAACACAATCTTAACACCTTTTTAAAATAGGTTAGAAGTTTCACTTCTACTTTTTTATTCTTTGCCCCTGCTCCCCCCCCCTTTTTTAAAGTATCAAATGTCTTTGAATATTAATACTCATTTATAGCCAACCAGCACATCCCTGCAGCCTTAACTACTGATTCTGAAGCAAAGACGACCACTCTGTTTCAAGGCTTACCCTTAAATAAAGCATGTCCTTTTGAGTGGCCTTGCTGGGTATCATTACAAAGATTATCAGGGTCCTACTGGACCGTGCATTACACAAAGAGGAGGCTCAGATCTTTCTGATACAAGTCTTCCCTCAAGTACTCCAGCCACTAAATTATGCACTATTTTGGACCTCTCCCTCTTAGTTTTGACTAGAAAAAATTGGTTTTGATATAACAGTATTTAAAAGTCTCTCAACAAGCTCTAATTATGAGTGGTCAGGCAACAACATACCAGCACAACAAAGCAAGTATTTAAACAGAACATAAAGTTCTAATCATCTACTTTGAAGTTCAGTTCTTATTTGGGTTGGCAAGTGAAAGCAAACTGACTTGACAACAGAGAAATGAGCTGATCAATCCAGGTTACACTAGTTCAACTGAGAAAGCACATAGCCTAATATTGTTAACTTTAAATCTCTAGTTAGAAAAGTTTGTAACAAATAGGTAAAATGACGGGAAGCTTGTGTAAACATCTTCAGAAGCACTGTTCGCCAGATAACTTGAAAAAACATGCCACATTAAATTACTCTCATTGCAGAAATGTTTCTGCATTGAAATACCAAATACAGTAGAAGCCTGAAACTTGGGTGCGCGGTATATACTCTCTCCGTTGAGAAAGCACTGGCAGCAACCACAATAAAAGCGCATAGAAGACTAACTTCTTACTGGACAGGACATGCACATGTAGCAAACTCATTCATTTATGTCAGATTAAAAGTAGTCCTTCAACCATCAAACACTTTATGCTCCTTTAAACCCATCTATACACAGAGACACAAGCAAGGCACACTTAAAGGTACAACATGGTCTTGTATCCATAAGTTGCTTTCTGCGCCTAGCCTGTTTCTTTTTCTGGCCTGCCACTGTTTTCCCTACCTTGCTTTTTTTTCACTTTGTGTTGTATAATCTGTCTCTTCTACTAGTATTCAAAGTCTTGTCTCCTTATGTTCTATCCATGCCATTTTTCATTTGAACCTTGCCAATTACTTCTTGCATTTTGCATTCAGTTTGAATACTTGATTCTCATCTTGGACCTGTCATCTCTATATCCCTGTATAGGTCAGAGACGCTTCCTTCCAACTTCTTTCTCAATCACTTAGTCGAAGCATCCTTCCTAAACGTATCCTTGCCTGGCCTTTGTCTTCATTTTCTCTGTAAAGCTGCAGCTTCTTTCCAGAACTCCCTGCCCTTCCTGTGTGCCAAACAAGTTTCATTACATCATTCAAATACTTCTTTACAGCTCCACTTCTGGGAAATTTTTCAGGAAGATCAACTGCCCAATTCCCAAGCCCATGAAACTGAGTAGAAGTGGTGTGTTTATTTCGGTGGACCTTTGATCAAGCTCCAGCCCAGAAATCAAACAAACTCCCACTGAACGATGAGTGCAAAACTGCAATGATCTTAAACTCTGTGCAAAGAGAAAAAGTGGCAGAGATGTTTCCCTGCATTTCAGGACCAGCCACTAATCTCTATATGAAGCTTTAATGCAAAAATAGCCCTGGGGCCTAAGAGGACAAGGCACTGACAGACTGAGGTATCTGTATCACCTCCAGTGTGCCTGGAAGTGCTGCACTTTTGTTTCGTTGATGAAAGGCTTCTTGTGGATAGAGGAGTCTCTTTTCAGGATAGTCTCTCCTGCTGCAAGCATATACCTCCCCTTTACTTCTCAAGGCCTATAATGAACTCGTATTTTACCTTTTGGGAAACGTTGCTTTTTACATCTCCTGCACAGGGGAGGGGGACACTCAGCTAGTTTGTGTTCATTTGCAGGCTTAAACTCTTTGTTGTAATCAGGCTGCCAGAAAACTGATGGGTAGAAGTCTGCATAGAGGACAGTGAAAACAACCAGTATCCGAAAAAAAAATATTGGAAATACACAATCTGGGGAAGATTCCCCCTTGTGTAAAGCACAAATTCTGTGTACCAAAAAGTTATTTAGCAGGCAGGTCCAAGAAAGTGCCTAATTTTGTTTTCCTCCATGTAGAAGATCCCTTTCCCAGACAGCATTTGTACTTGGTTCACATTTGGACAATCCCAAGAATGTTAATGTTCAGTTCATTACAATATCTGGCAGACAAACTTCCCAGCAGTTTCCACACCTACTGTTTCATTTCTTGTCAACAGGATGCTAGATGCTTCATTTAATTACTGTTTATTTCTTCCCCAAGCCAACTTGGAGAGTGAACTGGGTATTATCCTGGCTTATACACTATCAGTAAAATTATTAATTAAATAGCAACAGAAGAATGGTTTTTACTAAGGAAGTTGCAAAAATAACAAAGAATGGAGTATGATTTAAGCTTTTATTGCACTCATTTTTTGGGGAAAAAAGGCAAGTAAATTCAGTAACTCTGTTGTGAAGACAATTCAAATAGTAAACTCAGCTATCAGTTTTAGAGCCTTTTTTTCCCCTCAGAGCACAGCTGCACTTCATAAAGAAGTGTTTAAAGTGCTTAAATATTATCCTTAGCTCCTGAACCAATAAAAGCTTTTTAAAACCTAAAGTTCAGTTAGCTAGTTACTTTATTTCTTCCTGCTTGGTTGAGTAGCAGTGTTGAACTTCAGAATCAGGAAGCTGGTATGTTTTTAATATATCATTATCAATCAGAGGCAAGACCTGCCCAAGAGTTATAGATTCTTGCCATATGTTATTTATGTACCTAGTCAGGTAGCATCTTGAAAGAAACCCGACACTGATATCAGATAAACAAACATGCACCTCCTGATGAAGGCTGGCCTGTGCAGGGCCTGCATGTTTGACAGCAACCTCTGACTAACTAATGGGGCGTGCTGACAGATTCCAATGCGATTGCTGCTCATCTCTTGTTAGAACTAATGCCTGAGCTTAGGCGGCAGGATATCCCACTGGGTGTTATTTTTAAGTTTATAAACATTATCCCACACACGCTTATTTGGCAAACAGTTGTATTATAAATGCCTGTGGGATCTCAGTGTGACGCTGCCTCTGTCAGACCAGGCACAGCCAGCTCAACAGCAGGAGCTCAAGCAGAGCTAGGAAGCGACTGGCTGACTGTTCAGGACTCACGTGGGATTTTGGGGAGATTTTATTCTACAGATTATGTAGGGGCAGAGAGGGTAGCTAGGCAAGCCTGTAGTCAGGTACTGCACGTTAACTATGGATGGACAGTATCTTGCCTCTGTACAAGGCACCAGTGCTTACCTCCCATCTGGAGGAGCCTTAAAATCCCCCAGTCTAAGGGGTATAGGCAGTATCTTTGTGGTTTTCCAAGTTTAGGCTCTAGGCCTTGAGAAATTACCTACTACAGAGGGAATATAGCTGTGAAAAGTATGGGTCCCAAATAAAGAAGCAGTTGTATTTAATTCGGATGCCAGGAAGTTCTTTTTTCAAGACAGAAGTATGTTTTATTATCAGAAATCCAGTTGTGATGGATACAAAAATCATGACTGTTTGCCAAACGATGTATAATCGCAGTAAGCATTTGATATTAACATAAATATGATTTATAAAGTAGTGGTTTGAAGTTTTAAGATGAGCCACACACTGTCTGAAGGTGACACAGAGTTGAAACTGGGTGTGCCTTCTTACTTAAAATAAAACATTCCTTTCCAGCCAGTGCAACCTGTGCTGCTTGTCAAGCCCAGTAGTATACGCAAATGGCTGTATCCTCCAGATATTTAAATGTGTATGTAATTTAACTTATGCACATAACTTCTTTGGTAATAGCAATTGCAGTAAACAGCATGATTCACACCAGTATTTCTAGAACTGATCCTAAGTCCTGGTAAATTATTATTTCCTTACCTTCTTCTGCTATTATATATAATTAGAGTTTCTCTATGCATGTTTCTACAGTTCAATTTTGAAATTTTAGCTATATACTGCAAGTCTTTCAATAGCAGAAGAAAGTGGTGGGGGAGGGAGGGGGAAGATCTGGTCTTCCAGAGCCTGGTCTACTTGTGCCACAAACAAGTATTTTACAGTTCTAAGTGCCTGGCCTCAAAGATTGATATAAAGTTTTAGAACTAATTATTGTATTAAATTCCAAATATGTATTTTTTTACGTAATATTCCATCTTGTCACACAGCTCACTAAGCAAAATTAAAATTAATATTGTGTCAAGATGTCTCTCTCTTGACTAACCAAGTTTCAGATGATTCTTAGTTTCACATGAAGGCCTACTTTCAGTTTTAGGTTTTATGAGTTTGTATATAATGAGTGGATATGGCATGACGAGGGGTATGAATCATTGCAGCATTGTTTCTGTCCCACCAGACAAGTGGAAAGAGAACAAACAGGCAAATAAATATTCCTCTGTCAATGCTAATGTTGATGGTTGCCTGGCTACTAATGACTAGAAAGAGCTAAACCCCAGTGGAAGCACAGGTGTAGCAGGTTGGTAAACTGATACATTAACCACAGTTTGGGGGGCAGTCCTGCAGAAGAAACCCCAAAAGCTAAGGAGGGGAAGGAGAGAGAGTTAATTAGGGAAGTGCTGATTCACTAGCTGGTTACCATACCTATCATCATTTTCATCCTGGTGCTTCATTTATAGAACTGTTTTCTGTTTTTAACCTTTTCCCCTGACAGGGAGTACTAATATATACTGTCTTTCCTTCTGAATCACCAGCTTGGTCTATATGATAAGTATCTAGCCTCACAGATGAAATCAAAGCTTTAAGAAAGGGAAGAGGAAAGAAAATAAGCATATTAATTAAGCTAGCTGTCCTACTGCTCTGCCTCTATGTAGCACAAAGGACTGCTATCCAAAACAACCAAAGTGAAGATGGGATGCTTAGTGCTGTACCATCAGATGCTTGGAGATCTACAGAAAGCTAACATTGGAAAATGAACTATGGCTTTTTCTTATTTATTGCAGCTTCGTGACTGATTAGGGAATTTGAAAAGTTACAGTCTGTGTAAGGTGTTACAAAGCAGTAAACCAAAGATACAGAGAAAAGAACTTGCTAGATAGCTCTTCCTTGCTCTGCTCCTAACCACCCCCCCCAAAAAAAAAAACAAACCTAAAACCAGGGCAGGCATAGCCCTACTAATAGATCACCACACAAGCATTGGATCCTGTGACTGGATGAGTACTACTTTATAAGTATCCTCAGTTCTGCATATTGGCGTGTTTTGGGGATATTTACTTCGTGAAAACTTACTGGTTAAGTGGGGTGGCGTTCTGTAATGAAAAAGGAAAAGAAAAAAAAAGAAGGGGAGAACAGCTTGAAAAAAGAGAGCTGTTTCTCCCACAATAATTCAAAAGCCACTAAAAAAACAGGAAGAGGTCTGAGAGACCAAGCAATCCACAGAACCATGGCAGGCTTAAAGAGTAACTTCCCCAGAGGTGGGAAAAACATCTTGCATAAGCAAAGCAGCACACTAGGACAGACCTGCTTTAATTACTATCAGTCTGTTGAAAAACCCTTCCTGTCTAAATGCCTTGCTCTACTTTTAAAACAAATTGTTCTTTGCTCTTATCATTAGTTTTGTCATTATTTTCTGCTGACCACAGACTCTTTCATAGGTAAGAAAGACTGGGGGCAGAATTTGGATGGATGTGCAGGATACGCATGGCTGGTTCACAGGTTGCTGCCAGTAATAGTGAAAGAATGTGGCACTCTGCACAAGAGGAGGTCGAGGCACCAGGCTGACGGTCCAAGAGCACTCGCACCACCCAGGAGTACAGGTACAGTTTGCCCTGGCAACGTACCATGGAATATACTGAACTAAGCTATCCGCATGTGATGGTTGAGATAAAACAGTAGCAGAACCCGTTTCCTGGTGCATTATTTTCCCAGAAAGTAAAAAGTTCTAGACAGAATCTCCATCTTCTTTTCGATGCAAAGTAAGGTGCTTTGCTATATCGTCTTCAGAACACCAGCAAGGATTTTTTTGTGTTTGTTTGTTTTGATTTTAAAACTAAAATCCTTCTCACAAGTTCGGTTGCAGCTAATCAAATGGTTAAAGACAGTTGTTTTGGAGGGGAGATATAAGGGGAAGGGAATATGGGCAACATTGACGGAGTTGCATATAGCCTGTGTGGCTGCACAGGTACTTTCCTTAAAACTAGTTATTTAAAAAAAAAAAAAAAATCTGAGCCAGCTCAAAGCATCTTATAGGTTTAAGCAAAGTTTAATTTGGCCTGTATAAATATGACAGGCCTTTGCCATGGTGAAAAAATGAGATAATGGACAGAGATGGGGTAAGGGAAAGAGGAAAAGGTCCCTACAGAGCAGCTGTGACATAACTGGAAGGGAATGGAAGGAGGGAGTCTGAGGAACGGTGTAAGCGGACTGCAGAAGCTGCCACCCATCACATCTCAGACTCACCTGGCAGTGTCACGGCAAGCCTAACTTTCTAGTGTGGCAATAGAAGTCAAAGCAGGAAACAGGACTGTGCATCTGTTTCCCCATTTCTGGTCATGGCCCTTTACATAGAGCTAGTCATAGTTTTACAGGGCCTCCTCCCTACAGGAAAAAAAAAAAGCTAAACAAGAATTAAGTAAATAAGTTGTTTTACATATTGTATCTTGGGGATACTGAGGGTTGTTTTCTGGTATGCTGTATTTAAGACTTCAAAAAGCATATTACACAAAAGGGCACTGTACAAATTTGAGCATACTTCCCACACTAATCCATTCATCCAAAGAAAATATCAAGAGTCTAAAACAAATAGATATTGTATGAACTGCTCAATTTTTCTCAATTATAAAATTTCACTGCGCACAATATTCTTGCAAAGTATGGAAGGGAACCTTGTTGTGTAAACAGTGCTTGGAAGCTCTTTTGTGAGCAGGACTGATAGAAAGCAAGTGCTCTCACCTTGGTCCACAGCTTATACAATAAAAAGCTCAATTAAGTAAATGTCTTTTGATCTAAAAATACAAGGACTAGCCTTAGGAATTGATGTGATTCTGCACCAGCAAAACTGGTAAACGAGCCCTCGCATCCTTTCAGGAAAACAAGTAGTGTGATTTAAAAAGGGAGGGGAAAGCGATATAAAGGAACTCTGGGTGGGGGTGAGACCCATGGACACATATGAACAGCTCAATCAGTAGTTTCAGTTACATGAAACCACCTAGCATTCCATTCAGATGAACAAGTAAGGCCTAAGGATACTGTGTCCAAAGTACCTCCTTGGGTTCACAGCTTGTATCTGTTCAAGATTCCAGGAGCGGGATTGTTTTGGATTGGTTTTTTTTTTTTTCCCTCTCCTCCCTTGTCCTAGAACTACTGAGTCAGACTGAAAGCTCTGATCTTTGAGACCATTCAACTAACGTATAACAAGGAGTACTGGTTTCCTGCTTACATGTAACTTCTAGGGACAGAAGGCTTTGAGCATCTAGCCTGATCTGAAGTTTACAACTATAATAAAGGCACTTATGAGCTGGATGAACCTTTCAAAGATCTGAGTGAACAGAGGGAAGAATGTTCCACTGCCACACTGGCTCACCCAGATTTATTTGCTATCACATTAATATCCATTTTCTACATAAGTAATTCAGAAGTGGGAAAGATGCTCATGATTAGGTATAAAATTGACCTTACAGTATTTTCATGTATGAGAAAAACTTAATTCCAGTCCAAGATATGGGGTCTATGCTGTTTCAGTGAATTTAACCCTAACACACAACAATTTTATTGAAAATAAACTCAGTCCTTTGGCAATTATGAGTGCAGAAGATACACTCCTCCTGTAACTTATGAAGCACAATCTAATTTAATGAATTTGACAAGTTCGTGAGAAGTCAACTTTTTTTACTAACATGCCTCAAGCCAGCCTATGAACATCCCATACTATAGAAAACATAGCTGTGAACACTCTAAATAATTACAACTTTGCCACACTTTGTGATTTCCTGCTATGGACTACTGAGAAAGACATGATTACTCACCAAATATTATAGTAGGACTACTCAAATGAAGAAACCAGACAAGATTTGGTCAAAGTTTTGTTTCAGTCTGTCTAGTTATTTATACGGCAGTACCGATTCCTTGCAGCATGGCTGGCACGGGTAAAACTTCGTGCTTTTCAGCTGCAAACGGTTCCTCTGCTAAAGGGCAATATTGTTGCTTAAGCTCCTGCAGGCTTATGAATTTGGTAAATACTGGGGGCAAAAACCAGACAGCCTGTAAAGAGGGCAACAGAGCAAAGCTTATGTGCCTGCCTACACTGTAATCCAGGTGATAGCTGAAGTGCATCGTAGGGCCATTATTGTGCAGAGGTGAGCAGCAACAACCTGATGTATGAGGCTTTTTTTCTCCTCCATAGAATAAACAGTTTATGGCCTCGGATCCAGAATCTACACCACAACCCCCCTCTACCTACACCCCTATTTGAAGCCCAGCAACAAAAGTCACAGGTACGGAGAACTTAAAAACAGCGAGGGATGGCTGAATCAAAGCTCCCCGAAAACGGCCCTTACTGCCCTTCACCTCCGGTGAAGTTCACAGAAGCCCACGGGGCTGCATTACAGGCGATGCTTAACTGTAATTACTGTTGTGCAGAAAGAATTCAGGTGCAGGTTATGGCATAAGCCGCCCACTCAGTCTGAAAAGTAATTAGGGCAGATGTTCATTAAAAACTTCCTAACGAGTCTGTTAACTTCACCGCCTTATGCCAGTAAACTTTCTTACAGGTACACAAGGCAATTTACTAGAGAGCGAGCGAGGGGACGCGGCGAGGAGCGAACAGGGAAGAGCGCAGCAGAAAAAAACGAAAGGTGGCATTTCACTCATTTTGTAGAGGTACGAGTGCTCCTGCCCTGCAAGGTGCAGCCTGGCCCAGGGACAGCGGGGGGTCGCGCCGGCTGCGGCCGCCCGGGCCCCCGCGGAGCGCACCGCCCGCCCGCGCCACCGCCCGCGCAACGCGCCCCCCGCAGCCGCAGCCCGGCTCCGGTCGCGCCCCTGCCGCCGGGCGGGCAGAGGCGCTCAGCCAGAGCCGAGGGCCCCATCTCGCCTCCTTCCCCCGCGCAGAGGCAGCTCCCCGCTGCCGAGGGACGGCGCTCACGACGCTCCGCCGGGAGAAAGCATCCCGCGAGCGGCGGGCAGGGGACCGCCAAGCCCCGAGTGGCCGCGGCTGCCCCGGGCACACAGCCCCCGAGCCTCCCACCTTCCGAAAGTAGCCGTCGGCCGACGGCTCCGCCGGCTGGCAGCCGCGGGGCGGCAGGGCGTCTGTCATCTCCGGGCGCGCCAGCCGTCCCTCCGCTGCTGCTGCGAGGCGAGCGCTCCTGCGGGGAGCCGCGACCCTGCGGGAAATGTCGCCGCTGCCCCACGGCGCCGCCCGGCTCCGCCTCCGGGGGTGGCGGGGAGGAGCTGCCCCGCCCCACAGCGCTGCCCCTCCGCCGCCACGGCCGCGCTGGCGGGTGGCCCGGGCGAGGTCCGTGCGGCGACCCCCGGGCTGCTCCCCGTGGAAGCCCCACGGCCGGGCAGCGCCCGGCGGGGTGGGCGAGGCGCCCCTCGTCCGGGGACAGGCGGTGGCTGTGACTGACTGGAAGTGGCCCGGCGCCCCGGCTGCGCTCCGCTGAAGCGCGGCGGAGGCTGGCTGGCCGGCCCCGAGGGACCGCTCGCCTCTTGCCGCTTCCCCACGGCCTCCCCCTGCCGCCGTGCCCGCCGGCGGCACCCCCTCCGGCACCATGGGGCAGCCGCCAGCTTTCCCCGGGCCCGGTGCCCGGCTCGGGGAGATAAGGTTTCCCGCGGGTGGCTGCCCTTGAGCGCGGCGGCTGTTCCTCCGGAAGGGGGGCTCCCCAAACCCGGGGGTGCCCATCGCAGCCGGGAGGATTACCAGGGCGATGCCCAGGGCCCGCACGGCCACATCGCGTCTCAGCGATGGGCTTTGTGGTGCAAGTGGGCCTGCCGGCACGGCTCGCATGCCCGGCCTCCCCCCCCGGCCCGCGGGGGGCCCGAGCTCCCGCACCCTTATCTGGGGGAGGGCAGGAGCCCGGGGGAGATCCCGGAGCCCGGGGAGCCGGAGGGGCTCCGGCCCTGGCCCCTAATAAGAACAACAGTATCTCGGTGAAAGGCAGGGCTGGCCCCGGCTCCGGGAAAGTGCTGTGGGTCGAACCTCAGCATTGCAAAAATCTGCAGTGTCCGCACTGAAAACCTCGTCTTTGAAATGTTCCATCGTGTAACCGGTTTCGCAAATGTTGTTATTGGATGCTCGTGTAAGGAAATAGCCAGTATTGGTTCCTATTACTAGCCAGGCCTAACCTACAGAGTTATGTGGGCATTTAGCATTCAAAGATGCAATACAGCAAAATACTTAAATCGATAGTACCAAACCTGGCTTCCCCCCCTCCCTTCTTTTGTCTTCTTTCATCTTTCTTAGAAGTCTGGTGTAGTTGTGTCAGGAAAAAATCTGCAGAGACAATGTTTCTTTATCAAAGGAAAAATATCTTTGGAATTACATCTTAACTGAAACTTTCTTTGAAAACGCCGCTGTCTCCAGAGAGTTATGCAGAGCAGTCCAGTTAAACTGTGTGTCTACTGCCTGTTTTTAAGGAAGAAGACTGGAGTCAGCAACTCAGAAATTGGGACCCAAAGATCTGCTGCAGTCTCTCTTGAAGTCAGCTGAATTTTGCTCTTTCCGATTTTGTTCACTCTTGCCCCGGTACTTTTCCCTTTTTTTCAATAATTCTAAAGGTACTGGATGAATGTATCCAATTATACGTTAAGTAGAAATAAGTAGAAGTGGGAAAGTAGTTTAACTTGCTCCAATTCCTATTTAGAGGGTATAAAAAATGTTTTAAATTATTTTGATGCTATTAGAAAATGTACTTACCTTCCAAATTAAAAAGGATTTTAAAATTTAAATCTTGCGAGATCAGTGTAAAACTCCAATGCAATGCATATAAATTATTTTAAGTTAGTATAAATGAGAGATAAATTAGTAATTTGCCAGCATAGGCTATGCTGATACAGTCTGGCAATTAAAACAGTATTAATGTGACCATCTTGGGAGTTTGCGCTGCTTTCACTGGATTTATTGAAAACTGATCTTATTGAAAGGCTACAGCTATTACTTCAAATAAAGTCCTAAGAGTTTGTAGCCAGGCCAAAGGGTCAGGCAGTTAACTATTATCACAGTTATGTGTAAAACACAAATTTGCAAAAGTTTCTGCGCAGTGCAATACCAAAGATGATAACTTCTAACATATCTTGGTGACAAAATGCAGCCTTTCTTTGTTGCTGGTGGATTCTTTGAATAAAATAAAGTCAGCAGTGCTACACACACCACATTTCTACAGCAAATTCAAGAGACTCCAAGATAGCTCTTGCAGGCTTCCTCCCCCATCTTTAGTGTCCTGGCTGTATCGCCCAACACTCCCACAGCTGCCAGATTAGACTGTGCCTTCCCCTCACTTGGATAAAGTTACTTCATCATGACTGCATTAGGACTGATATCATATTTCTTAAGTAAGTCACTGTAAATTTTGTCTGCATAATGTGAATGTGCTTTTTTGCAAAAGGCACACGTTGATTGTATGGTCTCAGTACTAGGGCTGAGCTGTGTAATGACAGGGTAGGAGTCCTCCCTGACCCTGGAATGTAAATTGCAGCTTAGAACATTCCGAAACCTGATTTACCCTCAAAAACACATGTCCCTGCTCTTCTCACCAGTTGGTTAAACATCTTGTCTCCAGTAGCTTTTTCGTTGCTATTAGAATTCCTAAATAGAGGTGGGTTCATACCACAGACTTTCTCCGTTTCTCACAATTATATTAATCAGAAGGTTTGGTTTGCTGCGTTGTAAAGATTGAGTAATAACAGGCTAGGAGTCTGGAACACATGCACTCAGAAAAAGGGGTGTGTAGATGTAGATCTTTGGTTGATATTTATCTTTCATGTTAGAAGAGAGTAAATTCAATGATCCAATGCACTGGACATAGCAGTAGCTCTGAGAAAGCATCGAATGGTTAGGAATTTGCATCCAAAGAAGATCAGTATGTTGTGCTTAAAGCACTGAAATTGAAGCAATGAATCTTATCGCTGCATCAAATCTCTCTGTTTTACAGAATTCAGTGCTATCTGGCTTTGTGCAACTTCAGGCGATCACCAGCCAGGTGATCCAAACAATGACTTCGCTGAAAACAGGCACAGAATGGCAGATCTTCAGTTGTCCCACATTTTGTCCCACAGTAGCATAGGTAAGAGGGACCAGAATTTGGATAGCCTTACCGCAGACACACGATAGTATATATGATGTATATGTACTTCTACACATTATGTGCCCTATTTCTGTTATGTGTGTGTCACTCCACTTGCTCCGTCAATCCTGTCCTTCTCCCCCTCCCCCATCTTGAAAAAATATGTGAATATATGAAATTCTGTCTTTAGTCTTCTCTTTGGCCACTAGGAAACGGTCTTGGTTAGGGAAATTCATTTCCTGCTGGGATGTGGGTTGATGCACTGTTACATACTGAAGATATGAATCTGCTTTGACTTAGTAAAGACAGGTGCTGCTCTCTGGAAAGAGAATGTTTCTTTTTTTGTGGTTTTTACAGACCTTGCGGCTACGGGATGGTAACAGGTGCCTCAAAGACAGCTTTTGTCCCAGAGAGACACAGAGGCTTATCAGCACAAGCACGTTAGAATGATACTGTATGAAGGCAGAAGTATTCATCATCTCCTGCTGTTTCTCAAGGTAGATTCCTGAATTCTGAACCTGACACATGTTTACACATTTCTTCTCCTTTTGTTGGTGGCTTTGAATATTGAACTTCTGTTTCAAGAGGAAAGACAAAAAGATTTTGTCAGTAACCCTGATGGCTTATAGCTTTACGGTCAATGAATTCAACTCCAGCGAGTTAGTTAAGTTATTATCATCCTTCATTTCTGAAGACTGCAGTTCTTAACAAGCAAATGTCTGGCTACTGTAGGGAAGTTTTAGGTGAGGAGAGAGGAAAACGGATCATAGGTTGATATTCCCCCCACACACTGCTTCCAAATATGTATTTGGGGGTAAGAAAGAGATTGAGAATGGCAAAAACAGGGCATGGGGGCACAGTAGCAGTGGTGATGTGAATCTGCTTTGAGACTGTTACAAGTTTACAAGATGTAAGATATTTTCAAGTTAGAAAAGTTTGAGAGTAAAGAATGGGAAGGTGTTCTCATACACAAAAGTTGTTCTTCTGCATTTTATGGCAGATGGATTGAAAAGTGACCAGACAGGAACTGCAAGTAAGAAGTGCCAGTAGAAGGTTTCTCCACCAATAAATTTACTGACTGATAGCAAAATGGTATAAAAATGGTACACAAACTCAGTACAAGGGCTTTGGATGGCCATGATATGATTGGCTGTAGGCACAGCATTTCACTGCTGCTGCTTCAAGTTAACAGTGAGGGGCATGTGTTAACTGCAGCTTTATCTTCACTGAAAAAAAAATCCCATTTACTGTTGAATAGCTAATATGCTTTGCCTATTCTACCGTGAGATCATATTGGAAACAAGACATTGCTGTTTCAGTGGGAATTAGGAACAGTAAGGCCAAATATGGGCAAAATCATCACCACTTTTCCCAGATAATGCCTTGTCTTTAGCTGGTATCCATAGAAAAAAATCTGTGTACTTAAAGACAATATTTGTTCTCTTTTTTTTTTGTTCGTTGTTTTTAAAAATGAAAATTAGCATTTTGTAGAAGCTAAAACAATGCCTCAGGGTCTCTACTTCATGTGTTTGTTTCATCAACTGATACAGTAGCCATGTGTTGGTAGGAAGAATATTCGGGGGGATATTCCACTGAATGCAAGATAAGGCAAAGGTGAAGTCAAGCTCTCTGTCTCTTTTTGCTGTGTTTTGAAAAATAAAAGGTAGTGTATTTAATATCGTATTTTTATACTTCCCGTGCTTATGTTTTCCCTTTAGCATGTTTTTAACACTCCTGTAAATGAATCAAATTTTTGCTTCCTCCTTTCATATATCGATTGTGCTGCTTTTAGTCTGAAGTTCCAGTGACTTACATAACTTAAAACTAATCAACAAGAAGTTATCTATTTGAGAAACTGGTTTCAAAGAACAGAACAAAAGATATAGGAAGACGCTTTTACGGTCAACCTTCTCAATGCACTAATTCAAAAACAGATGTTGAAAATTTATTGGAAAACTAAAGCCTGAAGTCCGTTTATGGCTTAGGGGCTCAATTTCATCCCCTCGCCAAATATTACTGGCAAGTATTTGAGCTTTCATTCAAAAATGTTGATTTTTTTTTTCGCCAGCCAAATGACTATAAAAACTTCACTTTAAACATAAGCTATCCAGACCTACTAATATTTTAGTTTCATTACAATTATCAAAAGACACTGGAATTACTGTCTGGTTTAACAGCTCCAAATAGCAATTTTCACCTGGTTTAACAATTGTAAACAGGAGATAGAGAAGGAAACACCACTGGGATGCAAAAGTAATTCTAATCTGATAAAAGCCTTAAAGGGAAAAAACCTTAAGTATTTGATTACCCCAACTCTTTGAACATAACAGACAAGACACTCAAAAGATTTTCTGTTAACATTGTGCAAAAAAGGTTTATTTAAGCCTGTGTGTTAAATCAAAGTCACATAGAACTGACTGTTCAGGAACAAAGAGAAACAGCAACTATGTTAACAACTCTTTTTGCCACTGTATGTTGTAGCTAACTGCTTACTAATTAGTAATGATGAGAAAAGATAATGCATGTAGATAAATGTCTGTGGCTTCTACTATATTGTTTTCAAGTGAATGAGAGACCTAAATTAAACAGAGTACTCTCTATTTGCATGGAACCATGTAAATATTTCCTGTGGAAACCTGAAACCACATGAAACTCAGGTAGTTTCACTTTGAAAGAAACCAGTTCTGTGTATACAAACACACACAAATACTGGATTAGAGAATATGCTACTGAACTTGCAGAAGCCTTATCTGTTAAGGGCAGGAATCTCTTGAGACTGTGCTGTGATTTATTTTCAAGGATTTAAAGAAACTGGTGATACTTGCTTACAAAAGTTGTGGCTTAATAGAATCTATCTTCAGCACAAAATTAAGTGTGTTTTGTTTGGGTTTGCTGTCGCTTGGGGTTTTCTGTTTGTTTGTTTTTTAAATTTATTCTATATTTTGCTTGACGTGAATCTGAGTATTAAGGTAGAAAGTAAGCTTGGCAACTCAAATTAATCAAAAGCGACATATTAGTTTCTCATGGATAACACTGTGAAAAGCCACAAAATTAAAATCCAAATTTTGAACACTTGGGTCTTACCGGTGAATACTTACTGCTTCTTATGTGGTCTTTGTATAAAATATACTCAGTGAAAGTTTCTCTCGTGATGCAAGACTCCCCAAAGAGGTGCAGAGATACCTCAAAGTGTAGAGGGATAAAGCTTTTAGTAAAGGTTTGAATGCAGAGACTTCTGCACTGATTCCTGTGCACGTTCTTTCTAAATAGCTTGGTAGAACAACGTGTTTAACCAGACTTTGCCGTGTATCTGCTAAAGACTGTAATTCAGCCCTGTAAAGACTGTAAATCCACACCTCCCTTGGTCATATTGATTCAGGGTGGAGCTCGCCTTACACCTTGATTCAGATAAAATGTTTCACAGCATTTTTGCTGTCCTTTTTCTAGCCCTTAGCCCGGATGTGTTTAGCGAGCGGGCCTGATCTGGCGCATTAGATGTTTCGAGGTAGTTGACCTCGTTGATTATCAAGTGTTGGGACATTTTCTAGCATTATTAATTTTTAAAGACATCCCACCAAGTTTCCGACTACTGATCTGGAGCAGCACACGGCAGCACTTTCCTCATTTCCTCGGAGTTCTCCGGCCTGAAGGGGCCGGCCGGAGCCACGGCAAGTGCCGGGTGTTGTAACCTCCTGGAGGGACCCGCGCAGCCAGGGCAGGCTCCGGCCACCGCCCGGCCCGGCCCGCCCCGCCCCGCCCCGCTTTACCGCAGCTCCCCGCAGGAAACACCCTCCGCGACGGGGACCGGGAGGCGTCCTTGCTGCCGCTGTGGGCTCGGGGCCGGCGGGGAGCACACGCGGGCCCTGCGGGGAGCCGCTCCCCCCGCCCCCGGGCCCGCCCCAGCGCTGGCGGCCGCGCTCCGCCTCCCGCGCGTGACGCAGGTTTGTCCTGCGCGAGCCACCGTCGCGGCAAGATGGCGGCGGCGGAGGCCAGTGACAGCGATGAGGAGGATCTGGTGAGCTATGGGAGCGCGCTGCAGCCCCTGCAGGAGGGTAAGGGACCCCGGGGAGCTCTCCTGCTCCTCGGTACCTCCGTCTCGCGTTGCGGCGGGCGCTGGGGAGCAGCGCGGGCTGGGGGGCAGCCTGGCGCCAGGCGCCGCGGCCCTGGGTCTGGGTGTCCCAGAGGCGCGGCCCGGCCCGGCAGCCCGGTTCGGTTCGGTCCTGTCGGGGGCTGCTGTCCGCCCCCTTACGACCTTCACTTTGGGAAAGCTGTGGCTTGTGAGCCCAGCGCAGACCTGCTGCCGTGGGGCCTAGGGGCTGCCTTGGCAGCCGTGCTGGCCTGCGAGAGGGGTGCTGGCACCGGCCCAGGGCGAGCGGCCACGGGGTAAAGCGGCCCGGGGACGGAAAGCAGGCTGCCCGCGACGGGAGTGTAAAAAGGTCCTCTCAGCATTACACCGGCTTTCCGGCATGCGGGGGTGGGCCTGGGGTACCCCAGGGTTTGTGCCGGCACTGTTCTGGTTGGAGCTGGGGGCCTGTCTGTCTTTCTGTCCTTTCCCCAAGTCTCAAAAAAAAGTAGAGTTCAAATATAACAGCTCGAGTGTATGCAATTATACTAATGTGAACGTCCTACGCTTATATTTTTGAGATGGTCTCAGCGTTGTCCAAGGACTTCTGTACAGCTGTAACTCCTGAGTCTGTGCCACTTCACTCATAGAAACGTTGTTTAAAAGGTGCAAATGTTTATGTCAAAGTCAATAGCTTTTGCGTTTTGTTTCAGTTTTGCTACTTCTGATGTGGTGTAATTTCTCAAGATAATTACCTAAGTGATGAAATCCTGTCAGGGTCTTGCCTACTTAACAACTAAAAGTGTCCTTTCACAGGAAAAAAAAATATTCTCAGAACTTGTTAGAATTTAGGGTTTCTGTTTGAAGACTTCATGCTTTTACTTTAGTAGTGTACATCGACAGTGTATACGAATATTTAAAGTAGGATGGGGCTAAATGTAAACAGCTGATGCTTTCCACTTCAGGGTGGCTACTATTTGATCCAGTTCTTAATGGCAAGGAAGAAATGGTGTCTGGATTAAGTGGAGTGTCCATTCTTTTTGCAGTGTTGTGACTTAGTTTCTGATTTATCTGATTGTAGGTGAACGTATTAAAAAGCCAGTTCCTCTTCAAGAACAGACTGTTAAAGATGCAAAGGGACGGTATCAGCGTTTCCATGGAGCGTTTACTGGTGGTTTCTCAGCTGGTTACTTTAACACGGTTGGCACAAAGGAAGGTTAGATATTTTTCTGTCTTCTGAGAAGGGTTAATTGATTACCATAATTTAATGTTAGTGAAAACAAAAAACTGTCATTAAGCATTTTTTTCCCTGCTTTTCATTATACTGTAAACAGTTGAAACAGTATTGTTGAAGATATTTCCCCTTGAGTTTTTGGACTGCAGTTTTATGGATGTTCCCTTGATGTACCTTAAGGTGTACGGTTGAAATGTTTGAATTGTTTTCAAATACTATGTTGCAGTTTACAGTACCTTATGTAGATATTTACTTTCTTTAAAGGATGGACTCCTTCAGCTTTTGTATCATCACGACAGAATAGAGCAGACAGAACCATTCTTGGACCAGAAGACTTCATGGATGAAGAGGTAAATTTAGAAAGGAATACAAATCTTTTGGAAGTAGTTGCCATGACAGCAGGTTTTTCAGGCAATTAAATCTTCTGGAGAACTTAAATAGCAAAAATGGAAGTAACTTTAAAATGACTTCTTGTATACAGCATTACACTGCTAGGTCCTATAGGATGTTTCATAGATTCACTTAGGAAGCTCTTGTAATCTCAATATTAAAAAAAAACCAAACAACAGAACTCAGCCCTTTCACTTTCTCTGTGAGAAAATACAAACACTTTTGAAACTGTTTAAAATATGACCGTTCAAGTTATTGAAAAAGCAACTGTATAAATGGCTTGAAAAATTACAGTAAGTAAGCATTTGAGGGAAACATATTTTTAATCTAAATTTTCCATTTTCTCTATATTTTCCAGGATCTTAGTGAATTTGGGATAGCACCAAAAGATATTACAACCACAGATGATTTTGCATCCAAAGCTAAAGACAGAATAAAAGAGAAAGCTAGGCAGATTGCAGGAGCAGTTGCTGCCATTCCAGGAACCACCGCATTTGATGATTTAATAGGACCAGCAAAGTAAGTAAATCTAAGTAAACGTTAACCAAACAATTCCTTTCACTTAGAAGTGTTGTATTGGTTAGAAAAGTAATGTTTGACCACAGTAATCCATGAAAGAGACTGGAAGATCTGCAGTGTTACACTTTGAGTGGCTTCCACCTGGATTTTTGTTTCCTATGTGCGGACTTGCACCAGGTAAACATTTACAAACTGGGATGTAGTGTATATGGAAATGTTGATACATTCAGATTTGATTTTAAAGTGGGGTATAAAAACATAATTTCAAATGGTATATATGTATATTATTTTTCAAATGTTAAAAATGTGGTTTGAGGTAATTTTTTTTCCTTTTGTTTTCTTCTTAGAATAACAATTGGGGTTGAACTGTTACGAAAAATGGGCTGGAAAGAAGGACAAGGAATTGGACCGCGAGTCAAAAGAAAGCCGCGTAGGCAGAAACCTGGTAAGTTCAGTGAAGTTCTTGAACTCATTCATAGAAAGTTAGCATTCATAGACTGATCAGAAAGTTCATTTTAAAGCCTCCTTTTATTAGGTCTGTTTCTTTAGAATTTTATTAGAGAACTGTAATTTAATATGGTGCTATTATGTCTCTTACAGACCCTGCAGTGAAAGTATATGGTTGTGCGTTACCACCTGGACTGTCTGAGGGTTCTGAGGTATTGAACAGGCAAAAGTTGTTTGTTGACTTATGTAAGAATGTGTGCTACCACACTTTTAAAAAACTTTTCATGTCTTTGAACAGAATTTTAACATGCAGTTTCAAGTTTTGTTAGAAGTATTCATAAATATTTATTATGCATATTATGAAAAAAGGTTTTAATGTAACTGAATATATTCTTTTGCTGCCTAAGTGGTGTAGTTCATACATATTTTCGTATATAATTTAGGAAATGCAAACTTGCCTAGTCTCATGTTAACTAAATGATGTAAAAGCTCCATATACAAAATTTTTAGTCATATTTGCTGTTACATACTTTGTTTTGGACAAGGATGAAGAGGATGAATACCAGCCAGAGAATGTGACATTTGCACCAAAAGATGTAATGCCTGTAGATTTGACTCCAAAAGAGAATGTCCATGGACTTGGCTATAAGGGTTTGGACCCCTCACAAGCTTTGTTTGGTGTATCTGGAAGAGAACACCTGAATCTTTTCGCAGGTGGTTCTGAAGATGCAAGCAATTTCCTGGGTGATCTGAGACACAGTAAAGGAAGAAAACTAGGTATTACAGGTCAGGTAAGGACATTTTTTAACACATTTTATTATTAGTGCAGTAATATCTAAATAAATTTTGATTTTTCTTCTGTGGAAGGCACCTAGTCATTGTAGGGTTATTGTAAGAAATCTTAAGTGTGGTTTGAGTACAGTTTTTTTTTTGTTTTTTTACTTAATGTGAACATGTGGGCAAATCCTTAGAACTCTTAAATGCCTTCACTTAGCAATATTGTTAAAGAGAACTATATAAAGTACCTCACTCTGAATAGTTGGGTGGAGAAAATTCTTGTGTTACTTTGACTAGAGAAAGTTGATAATCAGTATATTTTTTGTTTACTTTTTTTTTGGTCAATTTTACTGAATCCTTTCAGTAATGTTGAATCTGTCAGGTTTTACTTCCCTCCATGGTATTTGTAGTTCTTATACAGAAGCACTATCAATTTATATTTCTGTGAGTTATACTTGTTTAATTTTCATGCCAACTTACATTTTTTTGATTTTGAGAACTTAACCTGTTCTTAGACCACAAATGTTACCTTGTGGGATTAGGCTGCTGTCCTCATCATATACAGACCAAAGTCACTGTCCTTCCCTGCCAAGGGAGTGCAATATGTTTGCTTTTGTGTTCAGTGAGTTGTTGGGTTGTTTTTTCCCCTAATTGTTAGCACTTTTATTTGTGAAGCTGTACATTTTTCCTAGTACATATAGGTATACTGGACATCTTGGATAGATATACATGTATATGTGTTCTGGCATGTGACTTAAAGGTATTATTTTTACACTTTTGAATTCTCATTATTTTTATTTAAAATATATTTTAGGCTTTTGGTGTAGGAGCTTTAGAGGAAGAAGATGATGATATTTATGCAACTGAAACACTGTCAAAATATGATACAGTCCTAAAAGATGAGGAACCTGGAGATGGCTTGTATGGCTGGACAGCGCCTAAGCAGTATAAATCCAAAAAAAGTAAGAACTGTAGTTCTATCTAAAGAGCTAGTGTAATTTGTGTTTGGGGGAAAAAATATGACATGAGAGGTCTCTGTTTACCAAATATTTTAGTTTTCAGTGGACTGGTATCTTCTAGCTCTGATATCTGAAACTTCATCTAGTCTTCCTTCTATATTGAAGTGTCCAAATCTGGAAATAATTTTCAAAACCCTCCACTAATCCCAGTGTAGTTTAAACCCTCAAATTATATTTTTAAAAGGACAATATGTTCTGCTCTGCGAGATACAGCATTCAGCTTCACTGAAGGAGACAAATGGTTATGAATCATGGCTACAAAATATGACCCGATACTTGCAAAGATAATTTTTTTTTTTTAATGTATACTTGTGTATTTTCAAATAACACTTGTAAATTTTATCTTGGTACCACTTTTTTAAGTGCATGAAATACTGTAGTGATTTGTACAGTACCTGTTGATGTTAGTTGCACACAATTGATGGCACTCATGGTGTTAGCTATGCACAGTAGTGGTACTCTTGCCTCACTATTAGCCATGTTCATCTTACAGCAATCTCTCTGGTAGTAGTTTTTTAGCTGTATAATACTAATCCAGATTCGGAACCCTTAATTTTAAATGAAAGGCAGTGAAGACCAAGAACTACAGTTATGCTCCATAAATATATTGCAAAATGGAAAATATTCAGAAAAAAATGCTTTTTACCACACATGCATGTTTTAAATATTGACCAACTCTATGGTCATTTTGTAGGGTCTGAAAGAGATGTTAAATATATAGGCAAAATCTTGGATGGATTTTCCTTGGCATCAAAATCATCAACTCCAAGCAAGGTAAGCGGATATTGATACTTTTGTATTAAGAATAACATCAGCAAATTGACTTGTGAGCTGCATGGACTTTACTGTTGCTCAACGTTTTTTATCTTCTTAGAAATAGAAGTTCTGGTCAGCAATAAAGATTGCTGAATGAGCAAAATTATAGCGTTGTAGGCTATTCAATACAAATCTAAAATTTGACAGACTACAGGATGAATTTAAACTTTGCCTGTGTACTGCCTTTGAGTGAATGCCTTCCACACTATCCTCTGCTATTTGGCGTAAAGTTGGAAGAATGGTTTGATTTAAATTTGAAATAAAAATATGTACACCTTTTGCTTCTAGGTCTTCCAGATGTAACATTAATTTTTCTGTAAAAATCAGGCCCCATGCTTCACCCACTTCACTATTTTGGTGACAAGTTAATTTGTTAGCCCTATTATCAGGTTTGCATAATTTATGCCATATATATTTGCATAAATTAGAACGTCACACAGACTTGTGTGACATGGTCCTCTTTCTAATGAAGAAAAAGGAAGAACATCTGTGTGGCATATAAAATTGCATCATATAGGAGACACAGGGATAACCTTTGAAGTAACAGCTTGAATGAAGAAAGGGAGGGAAAAGGACTTTGAAAGTTATTAAACTACAGTAAGCGCAGAAGTACTCAATAATGCAATTAATTAATTAAATCATGTGACTTCTGTTTTTAAGAAATTAATTACTAAGCAATACCAAGAGCATTTTCTCAAATAAAAGCAATGCATATTAAGATTTTTGTTAATTTGGCTGCAGCTTGAGGTGCATGTTTTCCTATTTTTCATAATCGTTACATATGAACAATGTAAGAGTTTGTTCCCAAAGTTTCTATTATGATGCCACTTACTGACTGGGTCTAAAAGAATCAGTAGCTTGTAGTATCTGTTTCTACTGCTAAGATGTAAATTGAGGAATTTTTAGATTGAGATGACTTTTTCTGAAACACATTTGTAAGTGTTAAATACAAAGTTGTATCTCTTTCTTAGTGGATTTTTGTTTTGTTGTCCCCCCGCCAAGATTTATCCACCACCTGACCTGCCACGAAATTACAGACCAGTCCATTACTTTCGACCTGTGATAGAAGCGGGGAGTGAAAACTACCATTTACGGAAGGCATTAGAGGAATCGACTGGAAGACTTGAGAGTGATACGACACAACAAAGCAGGCATGCTTTGAATGCATCTCAGAGGAGGGAACGACTCGGAGAGACTGGTCTAAAAGGTATTGATATATGTGACCACACCTTTGCTTGTGTTTCAGGTCCCCTGTTTTTTTCCATAACAGTATACATTTGGTCTAGCCTTCGATACAATTTTCTAATACAAAAATATTAAATCTAGTTGGATTATCTAGAGTACCTTGTAATTGTTCAGTTTTATTTCAACAGATGAGTTGTTGTGTTTTAATTTATTTAAATCTTTTAAAGAGAAAAGTATGTGTGGGATTGTGTTTTGTTGTGTTGTGGGTCTTTTTTTTTTTTAATTATGGCCTTATTATGAATTCAGAATATAGTAGGCTGTGAGGGTGTTTTTTTTTCCTGTAAAAGGAGGTTTCACTGAAATACATGCAAATTCACTAAAAAGGTAGTTTGTAAATGTGGTTCGCATTTGTATCTATGGTAGTAAAGTTTACAAAGTAGTATGTGAATATGTGGTAAATAGCATAAAATATGTAACAGTGGCCAATTTTTCATCTGCTATCTCTGCCATTATATTGTTTATTAATGCTTAAGAGCATTTTCTCTGAATGTATATGCATAGTGGTAGGCTTTTTTCCTCCACTAACATGACAGAAATAGTTGTAGTAATTTTTCATTTCTATCTCTTACTACTTTTTTTTGGGTTTAGGTCCAGCTCCTTCTGTTTTGGAATATCTGTCTGAGAAAGATAGAGAAAGACTCAAAGAAGTGAAACAAGCATCTGAACAACAAATGAAAGCAAAGATGTTGCCTCAGCCGTCACGAAATAGCAGATTCCAGCCAGCTTCCCCAGATGCTGCTTTTCACAAATGGCAAATGTTGGGGGGACAGTTAGCAAATGCTGGTTCTAGTGACTTCAAACCATTTGCAAGAAATCCAGAAAAACAAAAAAGATACGAAAGTTTTGTGAAAAGTCTTAAACAAGGAGAAAAAGGTAACTGAAGAGATTAATCCTGACATTTTAATTTTTCTCTGGAAAAATATTTTTTCTTTTTTTTTTTTTTTCCTTTTTCATCCTGTTGCATTTTATGTTCGCTATGAGTTCTCTTTCTGAATTCCACAGCATTTCTCCCTCTACTTCTTTTTAGGGCCAATATGAAAAGAAATTTTTACTGATACTTAATTGTGTTGACTTCAGGAAAACTGCTCAGTAATTTAAGTGTCAGCAAGTCTTGATTTTAGGTATTATATTTCATACTTTTGTGCTGTAGCAGAAGTGAAGTTCTCCAGGATGTTCTACTTGATTCCCTGTATTTCTGGGTTTCCCTTCTTTCATTTGCCAAAGTAGACTTCAGCTTTGACCACACCTTAAACTATGCATGGAACAAGCACTTTCATTTAGTTTGTTTCTCTTAGAGAAATAAAACTGACAGATCCTGTAAAGGCAGAAAGATTATCAGGTTACAGCAGAATGGCAATTTTTTGCCTTTTCCCACACAAGACAGGAAAAATGGAAAGAAAACCCATACCCTGCACTTCTGGGGGAGATAAGAACCCTAAAGGGAATGAAGTAGTTCACACTTGTCAAAGCTATTATTAATATCCTTTGGATACACAAACTGCTGCTGTCACTTACATTCTTAGAAAAATGTGTGGCTGTAAAATCATAGCATACTTGCAGAGCTCTTAACTCAAAACCAAAAAAACCCAACCCCCTTCATCTGCTCTCTTCATACTGTTTCAGTCTCCTTCAATTTTGTTTAGGTGTTTGCTATTAGATGGTACCGTGGTGTATCTCACATTAAACCAGGCACTTATGATGCCTTGTGGTGAGTTCCCCAGTACTGTGATTTTTCTGTAAGGCATAAAAAGCTGAAATCTGATCTAGGGAGATCAGTAGCAGCAGGCGAATCTAGATGATTGTCTTAAAACAAACCAACCCTTACTTTTTTATTTTAAAATTTTAAAGTACGAAGGGGCTATCAGGGAAGAAGAAAAAGGGCACCAGTAAAGTTTTGCAGAGGAAAGGGTGTAGCGTCAGGTAGAAAACCTGGGTTTGTTATTTTAGGATTTTTTTAAATAATCCTTTTCACTATATGAAAAAAGATTTCCTGGTCAGTAGCCTCTTCTGCTTGCCGCATCGGGACAGACTACTTGAACTTTGAACCTACCTCCATTCAGGACTGTAAGAATCTGCTTGTAAGAGTGTCTTTGCTTGGCTGGTGTTGTTTCCTGTTCCTTCTGGGAGCAAATGTGAACCCATTGCTGTAAAAAGGGCCTGTATTGTTTACAAAACCTGTGTCCAAATTCTATATTTATCAGTGGGCACTTCATATACCATAAAGCCTCTTGAAGTAACCAAAGCCTGGCCAGGCTTGCTCACTGGTAAACTTTTTCATTCTGTTTCAGTTATTTGATAAAGCTTTGAATTATACTCTTTGTTTTAAACACCTATTAAGTACATTAAGTATTTTGAACATTCCTTAGAGGTCAATGAGTAAGGAGTCAGCATTACAAGGAAAATTATTTAAAATATCTATCTTGCATTTGGCAAATGCTGTCATTCTTGCTATCTTGAAAAAACTACCTCCGCTTATCAAGGAATAAAACAGCTGAGATTAATACTATCCTAATAACTAAATACTCATTAAATACTTGCAAGGGTATTTGCTTATTATCTTATTTTTTGTTTGAAAAGCATCAGACCTGAGGAAGCTGTAGTCTCTGCTAAGCATTTCTCTCCTTACCTTATAGTAGATACATTGGAGCATTATTTAGACCCGAATATGACAGAATGGGAGCGAGGAAGAGAACAAGAGGAGTTCTTCCGTGCAGCAATGTTCTACAAATCCTCAAATTCAACCCTGTCATCCAGGTTTACCCGGGCCAAATATGAAGATGATGTTGACAAAGTTGAAGTTCCTCGGGACCAAGAGGTATATTCTGTTCACAGTCTTTTAGTACATTGAAGCTGCAGTTGCTGCCTTAACCCTGACTTTCAAAATTCTTTTTCTTTAAAGCTCTTTTGTAGACACGATGTCCATGTTTTGTTGCCCTTCTGTTTAGCAAGCTTTTGAAAACACTGCATACAAAGTAGTCATTTGTTAAACTACACTTAAATATTTATGTTTCTCTTCTGTTCTTAAGTCTTACAACAGTAATAGTCAATTCAGTAAGTTGTTACTTATTTAGCAGCTGTAAATGTTTGACTTTTTCAGAATAATATTGATGATAAGGAAACTGCTGTGAAGATGAAGATGTTTGGCAAACTCACAAGAGACAAGTTTGAATGGCATCCTGAAAAACTGTTGTGTAAAAGATTTAATGTTCCTGATCCATATCCTGAGTAAGATGATTGATCCTGATATTTTTAACACTTTTTGAAAATTCTGAGTTTTTCATATGCTTGTGGAAAATCTTGGCTTGATGTTTTCTTTTTGTGTCATAATAGATGTAATATAGAACTGCCTAATGTTTTTATTTGCCTCATTAAACATGGTGACCTCTGATAAAATAGTATGCATTTTAAGGACTACTGTAGGTATTTCAGCTTGGAGATAGTTTGAGGCCTTTTCTGTGTTGCAAACAATAATCAACAAATATTTTAATTTTCCTCTAGTTCTTCCATTGTTGGGTTACCAAAAGTGAAACGAGATAAGTATTCTGTGTTTAATTTCTTAACTGTGCCTGAGCCCACCACATCTGTAACTCAAGCAACAAGTGAAAAAATCCAGCAGAGTAACAGTCTCACCAGTAAGTTTGTTGTGACTTTTTTCGTTTAGCTATAAATGAGATAACAGTATAGAAGAAGTATATCTTTGTCATGGAGAACTTATCCACCTTATTTTTTTTTTTAATTTAAAAAATCCAAACAAACAAACAAAGAAATTGACAATTAATTCAGTGAAATAAAAACTGAAGTCAGTGATATTATGCTAATTTCTTCTACCTAGAAGACCTTTATAAGTCAGATACTCATTAGAAAGATTTTTAAAATGTCAGACTATACTGAAGAAGCAGAGTAATTTAAAATCAAGTAGGCCATGAAATGCAGCATAATTTGGCATGCAACTGATTTGAATGTTTGGGACGTTTTTAGAACCAAAGAAACCTTCAAGATGGGATGTGTCAGATAAAGAGAAGGAGAAAAAAGATTCTATCAGTGAATTCATTAGTCTTGCTAGATCAAAAGCTGATGTTCAGCAGCAGCCACCAGTGCCAGCAACAGAAGAATGTGGAACTGGGCCGAGTGAAACTCTTCCCACTGATGTGAGTTTACAACGGTGTTTGAACTTAAAGGGGAATAGCTGTAAACCTTTACAACCCCAAAATAAGGTTGGGTAATATAAGAATTGATTTAATACAGATCAGTTTGCAGAAGAGCCAACTCAGGGTAAGCAAAGACATGAGATTGTACTTTGAAGAATTTTGAGGTTATAACTCTGGGATGTAAAACATTGCGTAGAATCATAGAATGGTTTGGGTTGGAAGGGACCTTAAAAGATCATCTAGTTCCAACCCCCCTGCCACGGGCAGGGACACCTTTCCACTAGAAATGTGGAATGTTGACAGCATACGAGGGCAGCAAGTATGACTATACTTGAAGTAGCAACTTAAGAAAAAAAGTAGCTCAGCAGTCCCTCACACCCACTTTGCTCACAGGCAGAGAATATATTTTTTTTTTCTGCTTTGAACAGAGGAGGGTGCATAGTTTTGGGAATAAAGGTGATGTTTTCCTTTTGCTTAAATTTGGTAGTGTATAATTGAAGTTTGAATTAATGAATTAAAATTTGTAATACTTGGGGATCTATTCTCAGCTGTCTGTGTAGCACAAATCGCACTACCCTTTACAGGACGTTGACTTAGTTTAGCAGCGTTTCTTGAGTTTTACTATTTTGGACTAGCAGTTCCTAAGATTGTATATTTCACAGCTATTGTGATATTTGGGTGCTTTGTTAAACACATGTCAGCATGTTTGAAGTTGTTACTTACCACATTGTTAGTTTCTTTAGTGTTTAAATACAGTTTGTTATGATGCTGTTTTGCAGGTAGCTGATGAAGATAAGGACCAGGAAGAAGAAAGCAGACCATCCATGGACTTATTTAAGGCCATCTTTGTGAGTTCCTCAGATGAAAAATCATCTTCCTCTGAAGAAGAGAGTGATGAAGAAGAGCAACCAACTACTTCGGTAATACATTCAGAAACCACCAAGCAAGCTGATCTACCAGACAGTTCTTCATCTAATGTACAAGGTAGTACTTAATGGATGTTCATTTTTATAAGTACCTTGTAAAAGCTTCATTTATGAATCAAATACGCTAGGACTGCTAGGACAGTGCTGTGCTCTTGTGCAGATCATCTGGCTTTGATGGAGCTGGGCATGTAGAAAATGTGAATACATCAATGAATAAGGCCTTGCATGTTACAGTGTTATTTATGTTGCCATGTGTCTTGCGTAGATTTTACAAGCAAACTGCCCTATGGAATATGTTTTAAACAGTGAGGGGGAACAAAACAACTAATGTTAGAGCATACTTCACTGAGAAATACAGGGAAACTTTTATACCTGTGATAAATTGTAAGATAGATCGATAAAATATGGCTGTTGTGTGGTGGATATTTGACAAATTCAAAAAATAAATAACCTGCATTTCTTTGATAATTAAATTCACTCTCTAAGTACTGACATTCCAGTAAAATATAATGTTGAAAGAATTTCACTAAGACATCAAAAAGTTGCATTTTATTTGTATTCTAGTTATAAAAGTTGCCAGAATACTTCCACAAGAGAGGGAGAAGACCAAGCTTTTACTCTAGTTGATAAAATTTAATAAGCAAGCTGTAAAAAGTTCCCATATTTTCAGGACATCATTAAATTAACAAAATGTACAATATACTTAGCTTACAATGGAAATACTTTGTCCACTTACTGTCACAGTTTGTTCTGTTAACATCTAACTTTTAGTGTTTATTAACTTTATACATCTTGTGGAGTCTTTTATTCATTCTAAGTAGTGGAAAAGAGGTACTGTGTTACTAAATGAAAGGAAACGCATACACTGATATTAATTTAATTAGTAATTGTATAGTGTAAAAGGTCAATTTTGATTAAAAAGAAAAAAAAACCCAGTATGTTGACATGTTTCAGAATGTCCAGTTGGCCAAAGGATTCCACAGAGATACAGGATGCTGATCAATTTGCTTTTTTAAAGGTTTTTAGAAAGCCGCCTTTAACTTTCTTCAGCACTTATTGGAAGAAGTGCTACTTTATTTGCCTTGCAAATAAAGACATTTTTGTTTTTTTCATAGAGAACGTGGCTGCTACAACTGATCCTGGCGTTTCTTTGTTGCCTACTTCAAAGCAGGAACTGGATGCAACAGAGGAATTTGGACCAAAGTTGCCTCCAGCTTTTTCTTCTGGTGGGTTCTGTAGACTTCTAGTGTGTAAATTCTGCACACTGAAGTTGTGATGCTGTGATCCACTAGCAGGAACCTCTTTGCTTATATACCAATTTTGCTGTAGCTCTATAGAGGCAATGATAAAAAATCGTTGTGAAAATATAGGACCAGCCTTGCAGTTTTTTTAATAACAGATTGCAAAGGCATTTAATAATAGTAGGAAAGTTGCAGTTAGGAGTTTTAGACATTTCATTTCCATTTGAAAGCTTAGGGTTTGGGTTTTTTTTAAACTATCATATTGGATTAAAAGTCATATAGAATGTAATAATAAAATTACCCTTTTTTTGTCTTTTTTGTTTCTTTGTTTCTGCATTTGCTTTGCACTTTAGGCCCTACTTGGCAACAAGAACCACTGGTGCCAGCAAGTTTTCCTGGGCCTAGTAGGAAAGAAAAACATAGGAAGAACAGAGAGAAACACAAGACTAAGAAAGAACACAAACACAAAAAAGAAAAGGTATTTAATTTAAATAAACAGTTGATTGATTCTTTGATCTGCCAGTCAAAATATTTTATTATTTATGCTATGTTGTAGAAAATAGATATACTGGCACTAGAACTTGAGCAACTGAGTTTCTCAGGTGTCTTGAAACCTGAACTTCAGAACAGAAAATCATTCAACTAGGGTGCTGCTTTTTCCATAAATACAGTGGGACTATAGATACAGTATTGCGGGTAGTTTAATGTTGTATGCTGAAGGTGTCAGGCATATTCTGGGAACTGCATATAATTCATGGCTTGTATACAAATAATAGTAACGAAATTTCTATTTTATGGGGGGTGAGTGCTTGGGATGAAGTGAGTGGTTTTGGTATATATTTTTTAGTTCAGTCTGAGTAGTGGAAAAGAGTAATTGTTAAGTGTTCTGTTTCAGTTAAGGTTGGAGGCTACACTGAAATCAACTTTTTGCTGTTGTTGCCTTTCAGAAAAACCCAAGTCTTTCACAATGAAATAAGGGATTATTTCTCTTCTTTTTACAGAAAAAGAAACATAAGAAACAGAAAAACAAAGGAAAACAAAAGAATAAAAAATCAGAAAAAGACAGCAGCTCAGACACTGCAGATAGCAGTGACAGCCTTAGTGATATGGATACCACAGGCTTGTCACCCAAAGAACTTCTAAGAAGGTAAACAGAAAGTTTACTTAAACACTTGCAAATTTTGCAGTGAATGACAAATCATAAATTTAGGTTTTGGTTATTCTAGTGAACCTATCTGCAGCAAATATGGATCAGCCAGTCTCTTTATGAATATAAAATACTGCTCAGGTTTTTTAATAAAGTGAGGAAAGATTACAAATATTAGGCATCTTAATCTAGAGGGTAATTAATTTCAGGATATAAGCCTCTTAAGGTAAAGGGCACTAAATACACAACTCTGCTAGTTAATGGAGGTTATAGTTAAAGATGACTGGTATTTTTGGAAGGTGTTTTGAATGGGAATTAAAATGAACAAGTGCAGGTGGTGATTCATATTTCCATTACTTTGTCTGCTTCTCTCTACTTGGAAACATTGGAAGCAACATTGTCTGCTTCAGAATGTTTTGATTCTGCTTTGGTTTGTTGATAATTAGTGAAAGATCCGATTCAAATAAATCCATTGTGTGGCATTGATGCTTAAGGTAATTCTGCACTTGAGCAAGGAGCAATTAAGCAAGGAGAACAATGCTCTAGTCATCTAAGTGTCTGCTAAATTTAGACTGTACTGTTACATTTTTATAAACTAGAGACTTGAACATAGTGCCAACAGAAATGTGAAAATTGAAAAAGAACAATTTGCAATTTCATTTTGCTCACACACTTGAAGTACAAACAAAAGTAACCATCTCTAGTTCAGATCATAGACAACTTTAAGTGCCTCCCATGTGGAACAGTCACTGCGTTGGCTTCTGTTTAGCATCTCTTATTAGCTGAAGGAGAGGTCTCAAGGTGTTTGAAATACCACATCCAGCTGGCCTAATGGCAAAATGAGTGGGGTCTAGGTATTTAGTGGAACAGACACGTACCAATGGAAGGGTTGGCACTTGAAAGGACTCTGCCTTCCGTTCCTTTGGAACTGAGCTTCAGTTTTGTATTTCTTACTAAAAACCCAAACTACTTCTCCTTTGATTTCTAAATAGCTAAAATATGTTTATGCATTTTGCACAAAATAGACTTTGTACAAACAGTTATTCTGGAAGTCTTCACATTTGCATGTCTCTGTATCACTGAGGAAATGTTTTTATCTCACATAACTTGGATCTTTCAAACTAAGGTTTAAGAAACTGCTCAAGTAATTCAATGTTCTTAATTTTGCATTTTACTGTTCGGTTTGACCTCTTTTTCTTTTTCCCTTTTAGATTAAAACAACTTCAGTATTGAAGAGGTAGCTTGCTTTCTTCAGTGCTGTGTGACTTGACCTCAGATTTTTGATCTCCTCCATGATGGTAGATCAATCATGTATAATTTGGAGCACTGTAGATACTGTATTCATATTGAATTTGTTTGAAAGTAAATGTGCATATGTTTAATTTGTGATGTTTCATATGTTCAAAATGTATGGATTATGGAATGTTGAAAAGACCCCTTTCTGGGCAGCATAATCTGAAATTCTGCAGGCTCTGTTTTAATTAATATGAAACAACATATTTTAATAAACTTAAGTACTAAAAATCATTTTTGTATGGTAAGTCATTGCCTGGGACCTCCAAAATGCTGGAGAGTAAATTTCAGTCTGAATTAAGTTAGGAAGCTAAAAACTAAAGCAACGTAAAACTTGTATTGAGTGCGAGTATTTTTAATGAGTCTAACGCAGAATTTCACATTGCAGTTTTGCAGTATCTGGCTGTACTTGGAGTTATTTTTTCATCTCCAAATTGTATATAGCATTTACCATAGCAGATCTAAAACAATAAACTGTCACTTTGACACAAATTATTGAGTAATGTACTAGAAAATTAGTGCTGTAATTATAATCTGCCTTATTTTATGTAGTTACAATGAAAACTGTTTATACCACTTTTCTGTTTGTTTCATGCAGTACATTTAAAAAACAATTGTCATCTTGTAGAATTATTTTAATATAAGCTATGAAATAATACTGAACTGGTTTAGAATGATCAGGCTCTTAAAACAGATCTATGGAACTTCTCTTTCCAGGTGCACAGGGAAACCAAAAGAATATTCCTGCTTGAAATTATGAACGAAAGCCTTAACTGAAGGCTGACAGTTCTTTGAGGCCTGATTTAATGTATTTTTCAGTATCTACAGCTTTGTGACAGCTCTTGATGAGAGCCAAGTGATAGAATAGTCTTGTGTTGACACACAGATGGTGTGGGGTTTAAATGTAAAGTCGACAAGAAAACCCGAGTGGTGAAGGAGAAATAAGAAATTGGGCCTTGAGGTGGCCGCCGTTCAGGAAAAAAATAAACACGACACCTGCATTGCGCGGTGGGTGCTCGGAGTCTGACCCCCGTTAAAGCGTCTGAGCTGCTTGGGCGCGCGCGGTAACGCACCGCGGTGGGGAGGAACCCGCGTCCGCGCCCCTTCCGCGGCGGCGGCCGAGGGCGCCGGCTGAGCCCGAGCGCGCAGCGCCGCTCTCCCGCCGCGGGGCGGCCCCCGCCGCCTGAGGGAGCGCGCGGGGAGCGCGGTGCGCGCGGGGCCCGATGGCGGCGGGGAGCAGCCGGGGGGACCCCTTGGCCCTGGGGCTGCCGCCGGAGCCTTCCCCGGCAGAGGGTCGCTGGGGCGACCGTGAGCCGACGGCGCAGGTAGGCCGGGGAGGGAGGGAGGGCTGGGGCAGGCCGGGCTCGTTGCGCGGGAGTAGTCGGGCTGTAACTATAGTTACAGCGCTGCTGAAAGCTGAGGGTTGACAAGCTCTGTCCCCTTATGTGTGGTTAATGCTCGTGGCGGCTGTTTTTTGTTAGCTCTGTTCACACAAACACATGCTGGACAGTCATGAGCTAACTCCCAAATGAGTGAAGAAAAGCTTTTTCAAAATATCTTCGGCAAAATTTGGAACGGTCTTGGAGAAAATGTGTGGCATAAGAGCTTGATGTGCTGCCCTTTGGTGGGCCAGAATCAAGGAAACAAGCGTTTGAAAGACTTGAGCGAGACTTAATGAGATTTAAAGATAAATATTACTTTTAATGAGAGAAAGAAGTGGGAAACCAAACCAAACCTCCTTCCTTTCCAGAAAAATACAAATAAAATCCACATCACTCAACCTTTCTTTCTCAACCAGATTTGGTAAATCTGCTCCAGGCCAGTACCAAGAAAAGGATGTGAGCCCTTCTCAGACAAGTGGAACTTAAAATATTCTTCTCCGGTTCTTGCTTTCATACTCCCCCTCGTGGACTAAACTGTCAAAAATAATTTAGAGGAAAAGTATTCCTAAACTTTGCTCTGTTCCTTTACAGATCCAATTTAAAATTCTGAGAGGACACAGTGATACTGTGAGCTCCTGCCATTTTTGCTTTGAAGACACAAAAATACTTTCATGCTCTTATGATAGAACAGTGAAGCTCTGGGTATGTTATGAATGTAACAACAACAAATTAAAAAAAAAATCTTATAGCTGAAATCAAACAAGGAATGTTATACAGGCATGAAGACTGAATCATCAAGGCGCCTCCTGAAGATATTTTACTGAAGTTTAAAAATAGCAACTGTAAATGTTTTTGCAGTCACAGATAAATAGTAAAACTCCTCTTTCGTACTCCAAACACATTCTTTGACATTAAAGGATGACTCTTGTAAGCATATGTAGCATACACTGAATCAGAGCTCTAGTTTATTAATATTTTAAAACTAAGTTGACACACAAAGCTTACTCTTTTTCTGCTGAAAGTTCCTTTTTCTGACTTGTTTATGTATGTTGCTCTTTTTGGAGAAGAAGAAGAAGTTAGGGATCACACAGTTGTTATCAGCATGGCCATGGTGTTTTCATACTTGTCACTTGCTTTTTCTTTTTATTTAAGTCTTGATTTGCACCCTTCATTTTCCTGTTCCTCCAAGTTTTGTGTAGTTAGCTGGGGTTTCTCTAAAATTCAAGCCACCCTGGGCAGGGCAACGGCGAGATCTGAACTGGAGAAGTATACAGATTCTGGGTGATTAAATCTAAGTTTAGTCTAAAAGATAGCCTGGAAACATAGTTATGCAAGCCCTTGAATTTTATGCAAGCAAATGACAATGTAGCTGTGCTAAATAGATTACAGGCGTTGAGATCTGGCATATATTAAACAGTCAATGACTTGATTCAAGAATTGGTAAAGAGTTGTAGTAATGCCTTAATATGATATGAATACAGATGAGAGAATTTATAAAGGATCTGAAGTGTTGGCTTACCAATGCAGTACTAGGTTTCTACCATAATCCAAACCTTTTTTCCAATGTATTGAAAAAACCACAAGAATCCTAAAAGTGTAAAAAGTCCAGGCAATTTTTGGGTTAGCACCATTATGTTATGTAAGAGCTGTGGAGGGCTAGATCCAAGAAATCAGGAATTCTAGAATGAAGAGTCTTGTCTTTTAATGATCAGTTCCAAAGTAAATAAATGTGGAAATCTTAAGCAAATATTTTAGATAGGAGAAATAAAAACAAGTATCTCAGTGTTTTAGTCATGACATTTACAGTTTAGTAACTGTCAGATTGACAGTTCCAAACTTTCCTGCTTTGTCTGAACTCAGAACTGGAACTTCTATTTTTCTGTCTTTAGCAAAATGTTTTTCAGCTGTCCTACCTGTAAGTAAACTGAAATCGAGACCTGAAAATAAGAAGATAATCCATATATTTTTTTAAGCACAGTAGATCTATGAATGTTCTTTTTGCTGGAAAGGCTATAATGTGCCACTTGCCTGAAGTGTGGAAGGGTTCATCTGTCTAAGAAATTTTATCTTTGTAATTTTTAATCTAAGCAAAATTTATTCAACACTTGTTGAGCAATACTGATTTTTCAGAATCTATCTAAAAGTATTTGCACTGAGTATTGGGAACTTTCTGATAGCAATGTATAGGCAAGATTATGTTAATTTATTTTGGTAATATTAATTTTGTCTGGGCAAGCATAATTTCCTCCTCTGCAGGAACAGATGAAGCAGTTAGAATTCAGGAGAGTACAGAGGACTTGGTTGCAGGGGGCTAGGCCAGCCCTGACGATTTCACTTTGGGGTTCTCTTTTTTTTTTTTTTTTTTTCTTTTGAAAGAGTAGATACCAAATGACTGAGTGTGCTGAGAGCACATTTGAAGTTCCTCTTGAGAACAGACAGTATCTCACTGACAGTCTGCACATCGTTTGGATAACAAAGATTAATGGGGTGCACAGCAGACAAAGACTACATAAGTCTAGAAGGGCAGTTGTGACTGCAAGGCTTTTTTGATTCAGAAAAACAGAACAAGAGCATATGGTAACTTTGATCTATATTTTTTTAATTCAGTCTTAGAGACATTCCTAATGATTCTAGTGTCAGTTGTTAGGCCTGTAGTGCATTGACACACGTTCAGAAAATAAGGGAAACAAAGAAAAATAAATTTACTTTCACTCCAGTTTTGTCTGTTATCGAGAGCTGCCAAGTTAGCAGGACAGCTCCTTCAAGCGAAAGTCCTCGTAAGGAAGGAGCACAAGATCTGAGACTTGACAGTTGATGTTAAAAAGGGGAGTAGTAGTCAGGTGAAAGATTTTATTCTCATATTGAAGACAAATGGAAGAACACATATGCAATGAAGGCAGTTTTTGTTGCCTGCTTCCAGCCTGATTCTGAAACCTCTTGATGCTTACGCAAACACAAATCTAATTGAAGCAATCATGGAAATAGAAGATTATTTACCTAGATGAAGGTATGATGACTAATCCTGTGATACTTTGATCTTTGAGTTGCTCTGCATGTCAGCAGTCCTGGATTTTTTTGTTTTGATGTTTACAGTCAGGCACCATGATCCATTTGTAAAACTTGATTCATGTTTTTATTTGTATTACTAAAGAACTTCAAGGCTCTATTCATGAGTTAGGACTGCACTATGCTTTGAACATTATACAGGTATGACAAAAAGATAGTTCCTTCCTGAAATCACTTAAAACTCTCTGTGTAACAGACTATGTAGATAGAAGATGATGAAGAAATATAACAGCCTCAAGTTGCACCAGGAGAGGTTTAGATTGCATATTGGGAAACATTTATTCACTGAAAGGGTTATCAAGCATTGGAACAGGCTGCCCAGGGAAGTGGTGGAGTCACCATCCCTGGAGGTATTTAAAAGACGTGTAGACTGGCACTTAAGGACATGGTTTAGTGGTGGACTCGGCAGTGTTAGGTTAACTGTTGGACTCGATGATCTTAAAGCTCTTTTCCAACCTAAATGATTCTGTGATAAACGAACTGATAATGCAGTATGGGTCATCATCTCAGTACTTCAGCCATCTGTTGATTGCTCTTGTAGGAATCACAAAACTGATATTTAAGTGTGATTTTGTATTATGAGAGGGATTTCCAGTTCTTTATAGGTCACTCTTCAAAACATGAATTACAGCAAAGGGGGACTCATAAATTTTGAAAGTGTAACAATTGAGTGACAAAGGCTGGCATCAAAGGTAGGGCAGAAGGGAAATGATGTCTGGGGATAAATCACAGAGAGCTTTGTATTTGAAGACAAGAGCCTTATATTTGTGACTGAGAATGAGGAATCAATGAAGGAACACAAGCAGAGGGAATGACATAATACAGACAGTACAGGGAAATCTGTGGAAGAGCATTGCACATGGATACGAGCAGGGGAGGCTGCACTTGTGCAGAAAATGATGTTGCAGTAATTGATATAGGGATAGCAGGCCTTGAGAGTGTGAGTTTTAACTATGTGAATGAAAATGGAAAGCCATATATTAGTTTATGAAGAAAGGCTTGCCAGGGTTTAGGTATGGACATGGATGTGAGAGTTAAGGAGAACTCTTATTTCTGGTGAAAAGTATTATAATGGAAAGGAGATAAATAGAAGTCTGTGTGCAATAGATGAAGAACTCTGTTTCAGTCAGTCTTGAAATGAAAAGAAGGAACAGAGAGTCTGAGATTGTAAGAGTAACTAAAGTAAGACTAACTTTACTGATCTCACTAGGTTTATTTTCCCTTATTTTGTGATGCTTTGTATTTTTTTTACAATTTAGCAAAGCACTTCCTAATCAAACTCATTTGAATTTATTCAAGGATGTTGAGAAATGCTTTCCTATTCAAATTTTTGAAGAACACACTGCCCCGGTTTCTGAGTGCAACTTGACTCCTGATGACAGAAGGTGACCATTTGGTATCTTAATTTATTTTTAAAAAAGGTGATTTTTTTTATGATTTCAAGGTTCAATTTCATTGCACGTGGAAACATTTAGTACAAAATTTAGAACAAATAAGTTACTTTTTCAGTCCTTCCTATGGTTTTCTAACTTTTACTACATCAAAGTCAAACTTCTTTTGCTTACTTTTGTGCTCCGTGACAAGTCATTCTGTCATAGTTTTGTCTTACAACTCCCTTCCTCCATACATTCCTCCTACTTCTCTCCATCCTTCACTTTCATTTATGCTGTCCATACTCTGCTAGCAGACTGGTTACTGCCAGACTCCTTCATCCACATGAACTACCATAAATCTCACCTTGTTCTCACCTGCAATTTGTACAGGAGCTCTTAAATCTTTTCTGTTTTGCATATGATGTCTGCTGAATTCAACAGGAATCTTTTTATTGTCTTAAATGCATGTTGGAATAGTCTGATAGATTAGGGCCTGTTTTAGGGCAAAGGACTTGTCTAATTCTGTTTCTGAGTTACACAGGGCTGGAAGTCTATCTTTGCCATATGGTCTGAAAGGGGTATAGAAATATCTGTCACTTGTATAAAAGAACATCATTGAATTAGCCAAGGTTCAGGGGTTCATCTGTCAGTGAGATTTATACCTTCATAAAAGTTCTCCTCTGTCTGTGTTGTTTATTAATATTCTATAGCCTTTCCATTAAGCCTGTCTTGTCAATTAAAGAAGAAATGCATCTTAATCCAGTGTCAATCTGTGAACACAATAATTAAAACAACTGCAGCATATATTAACATTCAGTTAAGTAGGTCATGCAGTGCCTCCGGGGGTACTATTCCTGGCATATTTTATCATTAAGTTGTAGTTTAAATCAGTTTTTATCAGATCGTAGAGTTGACTGATTAGTGTTTTGATCACTGAATAGTACTCATGCCACACTGCCTATTGCAATTGTTTATATTTTTGAAAATTGCTAAACAGCAAGTGAAATACCATTGTGTACAGCCCTGGAAACCACTTTCCAATCAAAAATGCTACTAGTTCATAAACTTCACGTGCTCTTTTGCGTTACGCATTTCCATTTAGGAGCAGAGATTGTGTTGGTTGCAGGAAGTATATATATATGGAGAAAACAAAAATATTTTAATAATATAATTTTATTTTTAGGTGTTAGAATGTTAATGCATTGAGTTTCTTAGGCAAAATGTGTAAAAGTGACAGTTTATGAACGTTATCAAAACAAAAAGCCACAATGGTACTAAAAACACTTGTCACATCCAGTATCTTTCAATATAAACATTACTTTAGATATTTGGGAATATTTTAATAAAACTGTGTGAGGGAAAATTTTTTGACCTCCTATTTAATGGAAACCTGCCAGTTTTAGTAAACTTTATTGAATAGCTTTGTTGTCTAATGTGGCTTTGTGTTTGTGCAAAGCAGCATTTGTGGTAGAAGATTACCCAGCAACATCACCACTGAAAATCCAAAAAACCCTACTGACAAGAACACTTCACATTCATTAAAGAAAAGACATCATAATGGCTTTAAAATTATTCTAATGTTAGAAAAAAATAAATGTCTTGTAATGGATGAAATTAAATCGAGTTGACTGCACTGAAAGTTACATACATGACATTGTTATTACTAGTTTCTATCTGAAATATAAATATTTTCATATTATAAGTATAATACCTTTTTTCACCTAAGATATGCAATAATTTTTGCTGTAGCCTTTAAAAATCTATTTTAAATTAGCGTGTGTGAGGATGTCAAATCATTGTCAGAATTAAATGTTGTCATTTTTTAAATACCTTTTAAGTGAAAACATTGATTGCAGTTTTCATTAACATAATTTTTAGAGTGGTAACATCATCATATGATCACACTGTCAAGACTTGGGATATGGAAACAGGAAAAATACTTGTATGTATCCTTTTTAATACATCTTGCAGAAGGTACAACTGTAAAATTCATATTTATTGCTTTGTTATTGATAAATACGAAAATACAACATTCTTTGATAGCACAATACAATATAGTTAGAGTAGGTAGGCTTGTTTTTTAGTCCTAGTTTTGGTATTTTTGGATAGTTGCTTGATCTTAGGTAAGTCTCTTGATGAACATGTCTCAGTTATTTCAAATACAAATGGGTATGATAATAATAACCTGTCTCAGAAGATACATTTAAGATTGTTTAAGTTAACGTTAGGATTTGAACAGGGTGGCCTTGTCTAATTTTAAGTTTATTGCTAATGCAAAAATAGAAAAATTGGATATAAAGACCTCTGTCAGCTTTTACCAAAACAAAGTAACATCAAAAGCCTTCTTTCTGAATCTGCTTACAGATTGTAGAAAGTCTGCTGTACAACTCTCTCTAACACTAACATGTTTCTAAAACCTTTTATTTTCTCTTTAGTGGACAGTAGAACATGAAGGCATTGTAACTTCATGTAATATTTCTTGTGATGGTAGATATGTGGTATCTGGTTCAGAAAAAGATAATACCATATATGTTTTTGATGCAATAAGTGCAACAGTAGTGGCACATATCCAAGGTAAGACCTACAACTTTTACATCTTGTTTATGCAGCTCTTGAGGTTTTTTTGTTTCTTAAAAAATATGAGAAAATTAATTAATTCGGTTCAGTTCAAATATCCTTACTTGAGAAAGGCAGAAGAAACTTATCTGTAAGACATTAAATGCAGTATTTTTCAGAATAGGCTTATAAAAAGGAGATAATGGGCCAAAATTAGACCAACAGTGATCCTTTCTTGAACGGTAATTTCCCTTTGAAGGTAATTTCACTAGTGAGACCTCAGTCCCATGAGGCTTCCACTCAGGACTACAGGTAAGGGTGACTACAGTTTGCCATTCCTGCAGAATCAGCTTCTGAATATATGAGCAGTCTTACAAATGTTAAATTAGCCTGTGGTTAACATGCTGCTGTGAATCAGAGCCTAATGGTAAAATAATTTGGATTTAAAAATAAAAAGTGCAACAATTCTTTATTAGAACTGTCTCTGTTAGGTGACACTATCAGGACATATTTTGTTTACATTATTTTAATGGAGCAATTTGCATTCTTGAAGTATAATTACCTCCTTAAGTGCTCCCTAAGAGTCTGAGCAGTTAACTGTCATTGGCATTATGGGGCCACACTTCCAGACTTATTTTCAGGAATGGAGCAGAGAAATAAGATACTACAGGGCAGCATGTGAATTTATGTTAACTATGTATGTTGAGTGCCTGGGTACAGGTTCGTAGTTCGTACTATCTGCAGTAACTATGAGGCCTCTCTTTCACTGAGAGGTAGGTGAGGAGGTGTCCTAGCCAGTGAAATAGCAATTTTAAAATTACAGTGTTTTGGAAATAGACTGATGCGTAGATGCTATGAGTAGTTCTGCCTTTCAGACCTGTGTTCTGAGATCCAGACGTAATGATTCAAAATAACCAATAGTCTCACTTTATGTTTTTTGTATAGGTCATCACAAAAGTACAATCACAAGATGTTGTTTTGACCCTGATAACCAAAGAGTGACTTCAGTATCGTATGATAAGACCATAAAGCTATGGGATATGATAACACGATCCACCTCAATTACAATTAATGAGTAAGAAACAATACTGTAGTTAATTATCCATGGCATTATTTGCATCTTTCACAATTATCAGTGAGATTTATGCTAAGATTTGTACTAGAGAAAATGAACAATAATTGTTGAACTAAATAAAGTAATACTCAAGCAAATGACATATATAGAAAGTGTGAATAAAATGGTCCACTCAAGCTTCCTGCTGTAAATAATTGAAAAATTTTATTTTGATAACTGTAAGCATTTCTAGTGCTGTTTTTTTAGAGCTTCTAGGTTCTCAGGTATATATAGAGGCAGAAGATAGCATTTGCAATATGGTACTGTAGTGTAAACTTATTGTTCTGATTCCACTAATTAGGAAAAATGTATAATCATTGATGAATAAGGAAATAAAATATTACCTAGAATAGTGAAGTCTTTAAAAACATTATGGAGTGAAGCAAAAATAATACAGAGGAAAAGGAGAAAATATATCTAGATGTTGGGAATTGATAATTAATCATGACTTCTTACAGAATATTTTGTGATAATTAGGTTTTGCACTGCAACCAGATCACCTTAGCCCTTTACAAAATTCATGGGCCTTAGAGCAACCACAGGTTGATCTACTTTGCTCCTAATGAGCTCCAGTAAGACCTCACAGAGTTCCAAACAATCTGTTCTGTTGCCTCACTGTGTTAGTCATTAGAAAGATTTTCCTAAAGTGGACTATTTTGGCTACAGCTTAAGCTCACATGTTTCTATTTAGATCCACTTCAGACATGGAGATCTGATTATTCCCTTGTTTTCTTCTACAATTTAAATGTATATCCAAGAACTTCTATTGTATCTGCCAAGTCATCTTTTCAGTAGATTAAACCATCCTTATTCATTTAATATTTAATTATATCCTATTTTACTGATCATTCTTGTTGTTCATCTCCGAGATCTTTCCAGTTGGTCCACATTTTTCTTGAATTATATGGCCCCATAATGTAAACAGTATTCCCTGTAACTGGAAAAAAATAGAAATTAATTACTATTACATGCTTCTCTGTGGATGTGCTTCTGTTCATGCATCCTGGGATGAGATTTACTCTTTTTTTGACAGCATGATGGTGAAGAGGAGTCAGTATTTGTTGCATGCTTTTTTCGCAGAACTGTGATGTAGTCCTTTGTTCCCACCCCTTTATGTGCACTTCATTATTTGTATGTTACTACAGAATGTCAGACTTGACAAAATTGACCTGATGAGGCAGCACGCATATTAGGTAATGGATTAAACACTGTAAGACTCCTACAAACTTCAATGATGACAGCAGTGTTTCCTATAGAGACTGTTATAATCCTTTTATTTTCTTGATAATTTCTTCAATTTGTGAAGATAATTTTGAATTTTAATCTTCCTTGTATAACTGCAGACTCTCTTTGGCTTCATTTCGTATCTGTACTCTTTATCTCGTTATCTACATTGTTAATGGAAATATGAAATAGGACTGGATTCAGGACAGATGCTGTGGACCTCAGCTCACTATGTACTTTCATTTCCACAGTGAACCAATTATGGCCACTCTCAGTAGAGAGATCGTTTTTCCAGATCATTTTTCCTTATATGCTTTTGGAGAAGGTCATGCTCAGTGCCAGAAGCCTTGCTCAGTATGGTCTTGTGAGCCTTCACATGCTAAACTCTTTTTATCTCTCACTGAAGTCAGTAATACAGTAAAAACATTATGTCAATTTAGGATATTGTTGTCATTTTAAGAAGGAAGTATGCAACAATAGAGATGTCAAATAAACAGTTAAAAATATCAATGGCTTTAAATAAACTCAACCAATTTAGCTTTGAATTCTTAAAACAATAATCAGAGAGAGAGTCTGCCTTTAAGCACTGTAATAAAATTGTCTTTGAGGGATTAGGAATTACTTTGGATGGGAAATTCAATCTGGAACATTGTAATGTTTCTTTTAAATTGCAGTGACTACAGCATTGTTTCCTGTAAGAGATGCCCACAATCCTTTCCCCACTGTAGATTTCAGGATACACTAGAGTCCTCAGCCAGTTTTGGAACATCCAGATTTCTTTTCTGATGGGTATCACTGCTTCCAAAATTAGACTTTAATCTAGAATTGTTTAATCTTTTTCGTCTGAATATTTGAGTTGAAATTTACATGTAGATGCATGCTATTTATTTAATGAGAAATGTGTGGGGTTTTTTGGTAATTTACTTTTAGTAAAATGTGGTTGTGTTGTAGCTGCTGAACAATTTCTTGTTAAGCTGCGTTCAATGAAAAAAAAAATAGCTGGTCACTTGTCACTTAACAGCTAGCGTTCAATCCTGCAAAATGACCTAATACAGTAAGGGATTTAAGCCTGTGCTGGCTGTGAGGTTGTAAGCAGCTCCAGAGACTTTACAGAAGTATTCACATGGTTAAAATTCAAAGTATGCTTATGATGCTTTACTGGAGGGAGACAGGGTGCTCAATGTTGCAGGAGGCTCTTTGAGAGGTTTGTAATGGTTACAAAAGCTCACTCTGCCTGTGTTTTTCATCTGTGTTTCAGGGGACACAGCAATGCTATCTCAGATTGCTGCTTTACCTCTGATGGTCACTACTTGTGCACAGCATCCTGGGACAAAAGCTTAAAAATATGGGATATAAAGACAGAAGAATTTCAGTGTCTTGAACCCGTTTCCTTGAACCAAGGACATGAGGGTTCTGTTAGTTCCTGCCTTTTTAGCCAAGATGGTGAGTTATCTTAATACTAATGCATTATGTATCTCAATACTTGTACATAGGACATCTCAGATAAACCACGAGTGACCACTCTAATCATGTAGGTAATTAATTCATCATTTCCAAGGTAACATGTTTAATTATGAGAAAATGATGTCCATGTAAGTAAGTAAATTGAAGTTGATGGTCTGTGTTCTGTCTTAACCAGGCAACTGAAACACTTGCTTAATTGATATACCCATCAAGAGATGTAATAAAAAGATTATCAAGGAGTAAAAGGACAATACTATGTTAGAAGATTAATTTAGCACTTGCAGATATTCTCCTAACATTAGTTAGTTGAAAAAGCGTGTTCGGTAAATACTGTACTGACCTGTAATAATGTGTATGTCTCTGTTAGTGCCCCCAAAAGTAATGTTACTTCACAGCCCAAACAACATATGCTAGTAATGTACTTCTGAAACACTTCGTGGATGTTCTCAGCTACACTGATGGAACACATAAACTACCATGTTCAAATTAGATATTTACGAGTTATAGCAAGACAATTTGGCACCTGGAACTTGATGTCTCCTTGATGCTTGGATGAATAGGAGGAGAACAGGAGGAAGAAACAGACTCCCCACTTTTACCAATGTCTGAGTGGAGGTAGTGGGGAGCTATTTCTTACTGCCCTAGTTCCATTACTTTCACTAGATCATAGACAACTCCTAGTCCCTCCACAACATGAAATTCATGTTACTGCAAACTGCTACTGCACTGAAACAGCTACTCTTCACTGGGATGGACTAATATGAATTTCTGTACCTTGTGATCTAATTGTCTGTTTTGTTTTGCAACTTCACATCTGAATACTCCAGTAAAGGAGACTCCTGAACTTCTGACAGCAGTTTAATCTGCAGTCATATCCAAACAGGGCCACCTGAGTTAGGCAACTCAAATAAATAAATAGCAGCTCTGTGGAGAAAAATGTACCTGTGGCTTGAAGACATACAAATGCAGATAGGACTGTGAATACTGGAATCTGAAAGCATGCTTTCCACATGAAACTCTACTTTTTTGGTTTTATTCACAGTTGACCTAACAATTCTGAAAGCATTCTCTATAGTTTAGTTTTTAAACAAGGTATCGCCTTAATTTTCTGAGTCAACAGAATTTGCATGTATGTTTTTTTTCCACTCAGCTGTGTTTGCCAAATTTATGTATTAATATTTACAAAATTAAGAACATTAATAAGTAGCTGAAAGGAACTTCTGCTATCTTGTTAAGGCATGACTAATAGCTCATTATTTATTTTTTTTATAAAGTCTGACTCACTGTTAGAAGGAGCCTCTTTTATTAGTCTGTATGAAAAAGCAAAGATAAAATATAGTATTCTGATTTTACATTTCAGCATCACTTGTTGTGTCTGGCGGATATGACAAAACTATAACTATATGGGATATGGATGCAGGCTATAAAAAGCTAAGATTAAAGGTACTGAGGTCTTACTTGGTAACTAGTTTGATGAGAAGGTGTAAAATGTAATCCTGGCTTAAAAGCATTGTATATTTCATTATCTGACAAATACCCTTGCCTGTGCTTTTTAGATACAGGCAGGAATATATCCTGGATTTGTATGATTTAATTTCCTAGAACAGTATGTTCTTAGGCAATTACCTACAAAGATATTACCTTTGTCAAGTCAGTTGTTAATAAGCTATTACATTGCTCTTTTTATGAACAAGTTAATTTAAGGATTATATTGAATGGAGTTGTACCTGTGTTTTAGGAGAGAGTTTCTTCTAGCCAGTAACACGAGCCTGGATAGTGCATATATTCATTTTGAAATGCCATACTCTTGTGTATCTGTATGTTTACATGCTCTTATGTCCACAGAAAACAGTACATTAAAAGGGAAGCATCAAAAAAAATGTAAATATCGGTGTTGATGTTGTCCAGCTTAGCTCAGTCCCTAGGTTACATAGTTCACATTACTGCTTATAGTGATGGGGATGTGGTCCAACATGTTACAGTACTTTTCAGGATGGACAATTCTGTAAATGAGGTAGCTATTCAGTATTTAGCTACCCCTGCTTACAGCTAGGCCTCCTTTTTTCTTCCATATCCTACCTAAAATTTGAGGCAGTAAGTAATACCTGCATAAAATAAAAAAAAAGTCTAACTCTCAACAATTTTTTTTTTGTGCCATGATGGCTTTATTTTTTGCAAATGTACGATCTTGTATTATGATACCTTTAATTCATTTCTTATTTTAGTGGAAACAATCCACAAGACTTGAACTAATGATAAGATCTGTGTCAAAGAAAACAATTAACAGTATTCCTAAAGTTAAGTGCATGCATTTTGCAAATATTACTTTCACAGAAGTCAAGCAATCAGAGTTCAGATTTGCAACCTTGGCTCTTTCCTATCTTATGAAAATATTATTTTAATGGACTTTTTTTTTTTTACTTACTGCATACACTATTCAAGGCTTAGTTAAAACACTCATGAACAAACACACCTGGAAGATCTCAGAAAAGAACACTTTCCTTCAAAACCTTGGGCTTAAAAATAGCTTTCAACTGCTGTCATGTTCAAGATAGTATCTTCATATAGGAGAGCTCATGAGCCTGTGCCTCACACCCATTACCTTAAATGTAAGCTTACCTACCCTTCAGAACTGGAACTGTACTGATTTAACCTTTTGAGCAGCAACAGTACACATTCTCCACCGGCATCGGTGCTGTACATAAAATACAGCTACTGCAAATTTCCCAGTTCACAGCAATCACTGTAAGTAACTCAGTTTCCCATAAAAAAGAAGGCATCTGTTTAAATGCTAATATCTTCGTAACTATGGAGAATTCCAGTTTAGTATACGTGCCTTGGTATAATTATATTCTGGGCTCATAACTAAATTTAAAAACATGTTTTATAGATTCTGCTATAAAAACCACGTTTTATGTATGCACGTTTGACTACTTCTCTGTGCTGGAAAAAGATATGTTCATCTTTTTATTGTATTTCTCAGGTGTGGCATTTGCCTATCAACATGACACCATGCCTTCCTAAACTCTAGGAATTTTATCTGTTAATACCATTTATGTTTGAATAACCTCCCTAGCTGGAGTAAATAATTCATTTTAGATTTTAACCTGTTTCTATTCCTACGCCAGCTCTGTGCTGTTAACCTCAAGTCAGCTGTGCTGCTGTTGTCAGAACGAGGATATCCGATACAGCTGCTTGACGTGGCCTGCTTTCAGAACTGGTTTCCTTCCTTTAAAGCGGGGGGGAAGTTGCTATCTGTTCCCACAGCTCTTCCCTCTATTATCACATGATAAACATCCTCAAGATTTTTTAGGTAATGAGTATTAGAAGTCAGCTCCCTCTTTACAGTTCTTTAGTGAACTGTTTAAAATATAGAAAAGACCTATGCTTAAATGGAGCTTAAACTCATGCTCACACTGTGTAGCTCTCATTCTTCTGAGTGCTACAACTGGTGGTCTGCTTGCCAGAGACGGTAACAGCCACTGTTTTCAGGTATGTGTAGGAAAGTATAGTTGCTTCATAGCAACATTTTTTCTTGACTAGACATGAGGCAGTCTAGATAAGAATTTTCTTACTGCATTAAAAAATGGATTTACGGTACAAATAGTTGTTTTTATTATGATGTTAACTTTTTTTCCTTGTGTTATAGTTAAATGTTGCTTTACTGTAGGGTCATTGGGACTGGGTGACAGATGTTGCAATTAGCAAAAACAAGAAATGGATTCTTTCAGCCTCAAAGGTAATCACTAATTCCAGATGTAGTTTCAGGAGCTAACTTATAAATGGAGGTGAAGATTTCATCCCTTTTTTTCAGCTTTTTTTTAATTAAATTTAACAATTTCATCCAAAAGTAGCTCATAAAGTGCTCATAAAAGTGCTATGTTGTAATCAGTATTTACCTCAAGCAATTACAGAAAATCTTTAAAAGAATTTTGTAATTATGTTTATTTTTGGTTATTTTACAATGTGTAGGCAGTCTAAGATCACTAAAGATTGTTTCAAAAGACATGATATTTAAATGTGAGAGAGTTTAGCTCTCATATTGGGAGGGCTCATCTGATGAGATTTCATCCTTATGGAAATTATGTAAATCGCTCTTTTGGTAATATGCACATGCATCAAAATAATTGGATCTTTTTCTCAGGATTCTACTTTGAGATTGTGGAATATTGAAAAGATAGATCCTGTTCCTTCAGTGATAGAAACCAGAAAAGGAAGAGGCTCAAAAATTGCTCAGGTTCTATCACACTGTTTTTTTAACCACACCTCATACTTTATTCAGAAAGAAAATTTGAATGTTAAAGGAAAGCTGTCAGATTTCTAGGCTGAAAACACAAATTGATTGTGTTTGTTCTCTCTTTACAAAAATTGTATTAATATTTAATCTAAAATTATTGTGTTGTACGAATTTTCCTTTCATTTTTTATTTTTCTTTCTAAGTGTCCTTTAGTCAGATAATGGTCAGATAAAAAAAAGTAAACAAAAAAAGCCCCCAGTGATAATCACCAAGACAAACCAGCTAAAAACTGGATACCCATCAAGCTATCCAAAAAGTAAAGTATGATACTGTATTAGTTGAAAAAAAAAAAAAATCAGAGTTCACATGAAATATAGTTTTATTCAGGAAAAAAACTCCATTCATCACAGGAATGGATTTTGAGCAGCACTGTCTGTGTCAAGTTTACAACAGTTATATGCACCCAGTGCATCTCAAAAATCAGGTCTAGATATATGTGTGTATATATAGCTGTACCTTGAGTGAAATAATGCATGTTTGTCACAGATGATTAACTGAAATGCCTTTCTTTTTGTTATATTTACATCAGTGTGAAAAATGTGAAAAACCTTTCTTGCACCTGCAACGTAGTGACTCTGAAACAATATCCAAGTGTGTATTCTGTCGTCTGTCTTCTCCAGTGAGAAAAATTTTGCCATTGCCACCTGTTTCTCCTGATGTTTAAATTAATCTAGCAGTCTCAGGATGTTAACACGTTTAAATGTAAGTATAAATGGAGTGTCTGTACATCTTTGTCATACACATATAAAGCTAAGACTTTCCCCTAACCTTGCTCTACCATAGTATTCTGTATGAAGAATAATAAAATACATTGTACTAATCCATTGAACAGCTGTGACGTATCAGGTAAAGAATAAAATCCCCAGGAGCAGAAATCTTATTTATGCTGCATGGTACTAGACAATAAAATTACTTACTTGTCCTTTGGGAAATTTTAAGCCATTTTAAATGAATACACTAGTTCCAAGTTCAATTTACTAAAGAAAATATGTGGATATGTACATTATTGACAGGTTTCCTTCCATTCCTTAGATAAACCGTTCTTCTTTACTATGGCAAACAAAGAATCTTTGTTGTCAGTGGACATCAGAAGGAGTTTTGTGAGTAAAACCATGAATAAGACCATGAATTTTTTTTCTAACTTGTTGCCATACCCCTTCCAAAAATTTTGTAAAGGAGCTTTCAGGCATTGGGAGTAAGTTGTGGTTCATGTCTGACATGATGCCGCACAAATTAGTTCTGTGTAATAAAGGTGCCCTCCAACAAGGAGCGTGGTATTTTTTCTGCCCTTTCTTAGGAGCAACCCTGAGAGGATTATATCTATTCAGTGTATGTGAGAATGTCAATTAATAAAAGATTAAGTGTTTTAAAATGTTTGGAAGCCTTATGCCTAAAAACCAGCGTTTTCACCCTTTTCAACATTTCTTTCTAAAAGGAGCTTGAAGTGGGTAAAATAGTTGGAACTGGGCACGTGACAGCCTGGAATGCAGTTAAGCTGTAGAATACAAAGAAACCTAAGTAGTTAGATTTTTTTTTTTCCTTCTTTAAATTATGTGCATTGTGTAGCAACAATTACACTTGAATCCAAGGTTAAATGAAAAATATTTCTAGGGAATAGTATGTTTTGTACAGATTTATGGTTTTGAATAAGTATTAGGTGATAAGTAGTATTATTTATTAATTAAATATTATTGTTTTGTTAGAGGCTGAAAGAGAAAGTTGTGCCTGTGCTCCTGATGTTTCTTTTTTTAAAACAGATCACATAAAATATGCATGTTTTATAGCTGAATTAATTTGGCTTTAATGTAGTTAGTAATACTGAACTAATTTCTGTATGTTAGAAAAGATTAGTCTTAGAATAATTAATGTTATATTAGAATGGAGAGTGTTCTTTGTTTCTTTCTTTACCCTTTTCAGATGGAAAAATCAAAGCTCCAATTTTTTCCACTGAAACACGAAAAAAAGCAGTTGCTCTATAGCAGCTTGGTTCATTTTGCATTAGTAATGTGAGTAGGTTGGATGTTTTCTTTTGAATTAATCCTCTATTTCCCGAATTAAGAAAAAAAATGAAAAATGAATTCTTACATTCTGGTTTTAATAAAATCAGTAAGTTTTATTACTTATTGCTGTTTTCTGTCCATTACCATCACCTGTTTAATGCTTGAGTGCCAGGTGAGTCACCTTGTCTTCAGCCCTGAACCGATCTCACCTGCAAGCAGTAGGCTCATATTTGTATGCAGCGTAGGTTTTGAGGAGAATGTGATAATTATGGACAATTCATAAGCTGGAGATCTATCTGCATTTTTTTCTGGCTCTTGTACCCCTGTAGTTTGACTAATTCATTCAGTCCCCGTTCTTACCTAATGGGAAACTCGTAAGACTGTTTTAGACCAAGTCAGTGTGGCTACCCTTCTGTAGGAGTTATCTGAAGAGTAACACCTATAATTTGGCTGTAAATATGCCTTAGATGCCTGTTAAATTGCCAAAGCAATCTCTACGCTTTGCAGATCCTGATTACGCTCCAGGCCTGTAATCAGGTCTATCCATGAAGATGATCCTTTCCCAATAACCTTGGGTTGCGGGCCAGGCTCCATGTTCCTTCATGGCTCATTCCTACCTGGTAGCACCATGCGTTTCTTGGCGTGGCACATCCTCCTTTGCTGCCCTGTGCAGGTGACAGGCCACAGGGCTGGGCCCTGAGGGAAGGCATTTTACTGGTGGCAGCATCAGTTCTGTGAGAAGAATTCTAGTTGGCTCTGTGGAGGACTACCCCAATCACTGTTTCTGATTATTTAGCTCATACAAACATACGTGTGTTTGGTCAGGCACTCTAGTGTTACATGTGTGCACAGAGCATAGAGCACGTAAGCAGTCTGTGCACATGCATATTGTGGTTTAATTTTTGCATCATTATAGACGATTGCAGCACGTAATTGAGGCCCGACCTTCCCTTGGTATCTCCTGCCGTGGGCCTTGGGCAGTCGAGGCCCTGTGGGACAAGGCAGGACGGGAGCCTAGCCGTAAGCAGTCTTGCCCCAATGTTCTTTTGAAATGCTGGCATTTGTGTGTTTTCCTTCAGTGTTTACGTGAGTTGTGCCAGAACAAAAGCTGACGCGTGTGTGCGATCACAGCCCCGCACAGAGAAGTGCCCTCGCAGCGCGGTGCCCGCGGCCGTTCTTTTCCCGGCTGCTCACAGCTGCAGCACAAGGCGCTCTTCGCCCCCTGAGCCGCAGCTGCGTGTCTGAACCTTGGCAGGAGCTGAGCTGGCAGCGGGCTCGGCCCCCGATCCTGCCGGCCTGCGAGGGCGGTTCCGCGGGCAGCGGGGCCGGGCCGGCTGCGGCGGCGGTACGGGCAAGCTACCGGGGCACCGAAGGGGCTGCCGCGCCCGGAGCCGGGGCGCTGCCGGCCGATGTATTGGGGCCGCGCGGAGGCTGAGCTTATCGCCCGGCGCCGTGGCTTAGTTGGTTAAAGCGCCTGTCTAGTAAACAGGAGATCCTGGGTTCGAATCCCAGCGGTGCCTGCGCGGGGTAGGGCCTATTTTTTGCCCGCGGGTGCGGTTTTACTGCCGGGCGCTACGGGAGCGGGACGGGGCTGCGCGGGGGCCGCCCCTGTCGCCGGGAAGGGACGGGGCGCCGGGCGGCAGCGGTGCTGCCATGGGGAGCCAGAAACCCCGTCACAGATATAAAAATCAAGATGTCGCAATTCAGGCAGCGCGTGGCACGCGCATTGCCCGCCCCCGCAGGGCACCGCGCAGGGCAGGGGAGGTTGCAGCCCCCCACCCCGAGACAATGCCTCTCAAATTTGTTCGGGTTTTTTTTCTTCAAAACATCAATCACCTCTCAGATCACATAACTTTCTAGCACTTCTGTATCAGATTTCTAGGATGGTCTGCATACTTACATGGGAAATAATACTTTAAACCAATATTTAAGCAATTTAATTCAATTGAGTGAACTGTGGCATTTTTTTTTTTGCATAGATTCAATGATATATATATAAATACATCATATAGGTTGCTTGTTTTGGCTCATACTTACATATTTCAAATAAGTATTCAGGAAATCCCTTCATCTCAGTACTGAGTTTTCACTGTCTGCCCAGAGGGTATAGGTGAAGGGCCTGCTGTGCTGGACAGTTTGCTGTATTTTTATTTAGGTAACAACATTAATAAGAAATTCAACAACGTGAAATTCACTTAGATGTGACTGTTCCGCTGACGGTAACGATATCTCAGTGTTCAATTATTTCCAAGATTTGCCAACAGCCTTTTCCTTGCAGAGGGGCTTTGGATACTTTCAGACTGTAATATGTCAGCCTAAAAAGGTCTAAGTCCATCTGCTTTCTTCATTCACTTTTTCCAACCTTTTGCACTACATTTTGTCCTTTGTGTACCATTGCAAGGAGGAAGAATAAGTGCTGTCTACAGAGCATGTAAAATTCAACTGTCTCCTAAAAGGTCGAGTTTTTTGGAGTGTCCCGAAACAGGGAATACGGGTAGATTCCAGTTCACAAATGGAAGTGGTGCCTGTGCCTGTTGAAATGGGTCTTGATTTTGGCTGAGTGCTACATCACCTCACGCATTTTCCTTGCAGGAGTAGTCAGCTGGGCTGTTCAGTCAGTCCAGCTAACTTCAGTGAAACTATTGCCATACAAAAGTGTTTGCAGGATTAAGGCCTTTAGCTGTTCTTCTGTTACAGGTAATATTTAGTTCCTAAGTTGAGAGCTAGAGCGAGAAACCCAAGAAACATACTCATCAATGGGATGGTGTAAAGTGTTTTAATGCATGTGATAAAATAACCCTCTCTGTTAAAATGTCAGAATACTAGTCATGCCAAAAAGATTCTATATTATTTATAATGTGAAATTCTACATAGGTAGGTTTCTAAGGTAGTTTTAAACTACTAAACAAATCACTAACACTTAAGCTAAATGTGCGTGTTGAGTGTGTATGGTTTTTTGGTTTTGTTTTTTCTTTCACATTTACATGTGGGAATAGGCCAGATGAAGGCCACTTAAATCTAAAGTAAGATTGTAGTTACAGATTTGTCAATAGTGTTAAAACTCAATTAAAGCTTGTATGTGGTTTGCCAGGTTGCAGGTAGTAACAGCTGTCTTTTTATAAATATCTGCATTTTTATCTTTAATGTGATCTGAATAAGCCTCCTTCTCCTGCTCCTCACCCAAATGTCACACCATCACATCAATAACCAGTGAAATAAAGCAGTTGTACTCTGTGTATAATCATGTCATTAATTGCTCTAAAATACAGCAAGTCGTGCTTATAGACCCCCTGGCCGTTATACTACTGGTATTTGCAATTTTGTATTTGAAAATACACATATAATCGAGCGTCACCTGTTCCCAACAAGCGAGAGAGCCTGGTTAGACTGGCCCTGCGCATCGAGAGACCTGTGCTTTGCTCCTCAGCTGTTGTTTGGCTTTGGACACACTGCTCTTAACTTTTGATCTCTTTTGCCATCTGCAAAATTATAATAATACTTACTGATCTCTCAGAGTTGCTGGGAGAGTTAATTAATGTTGTATGAAGCACTTTGAGCTTTTGGATAAAATCAATATTATTAAAGCCATGTTTTTCTTCTCAGTAATCTCAGTCTTTCTGCAGTTAGGTCATGCTGGTACTAAGCCTCTTCAATAGAGCTGGCAAAGTTTACAGATGCATTTGGACTGTTTCTGGGAAAAGGGGCCTGACTGACTTCATCTCATTGATGGAGTACAAAATCAACTTGCAAACAAAACTTTTGAAGGGTTTAAATAAACGTGTTCCTTAAAAATTAAGTGTGTCAGACTGTTTTAGTCTTCTTGTTGAAGGTGCTTATATGCTACTCAGGTTATTTTATGCTTACCTACAGAAATATATGTAATACATGTTTTTACAGGCCAGTATTTTTATGTCAAGATACTTTTCCTTTTTTTAATCTCTCAAAATATTCAACATTTTACATGAAGGTGTGTGATTATTGTATCAATATAGGATTGATATTGCCTGAGAAGAGGTAAGTGTAATAGGTAGCTTACAATGAGTATTTAGAAAATACTTTGAAATGTTTCTAATCGTAAAAAATGCTATTTTTTTATGTCAAACCCAAACCAAATGGCCACAATCTCTAAGAAAGAAGGATGTGTGCCATATTTCTTATGACTCATTCCCATAATGACTGCCTTCTTCAAATGGAACAAATTAACACCTGGTAAAGACAGGGAATCCTTGCAAGTTAAGTATGATAAACTATATCCTTTTGTAAAAGAGTATTATAGGAGCTCACGTATGACCCTGAACAATTCATGCAATAGACACAAATCCCTAAAAGTATCAATTAACAGAATATAAAAATGATGTGAAATGGTGAACTGAAAAGCCAGTGTCTGACATTTTAAAGAATTCTCAAAAGTGGCAGGAATTGGTCCAGAAGATCTTTTAACTCCTGTTGCGACTAATAATTTTCTTAGGAGTTTCATAACCAGCTTGTTCTGTGAAATTGTATCCAGAACTTTTCACAGTCATGATGACTCCTTGCTACTGACTCCATGAAGCTGAGTATGTTAAGCGTCACTTAATATAAGAAAATAACTGTACTCAAATTGATTCAGACCAAAGGTGCATCTAGCCCAGTCTCCTCTCTGTAACCATGGCCAATAGCACATATCTAGGGCAGAACATAAGCACAGGGCAAACATGCAGTGATATTTTGCCAGAATACCCTACCAGCCTCTGGTCATTTCCAGCTCAGGGTCTTGAACTCTCACATATAGACCTGATCAAATTTAATTCTTCATTCTCCGTGTCTCTGAATAGGAAAAAGTGAAGTGACTCCTGCAGGCAGATGTGCATATTGGAGACATCTTTATCATAGGGACAGTTGCCTAAAGAAGGAAAATATTAGAGGCAGTCAAATGTTTAGTGGCTTTTTATTGCAGCAGTGACTATAGGCTCAGGGGAAGATATCTTCCAGTTTGCCTGTGAGCAGGCATTGCTGCCTTCACGTTATTCACAAAGATTTGGGTGAAAACATTTGATGAAAACATCGAGTGAAGCCACATTGCCTGTTAACCCCAGTTTGTAAGACTGCCCTTTCGTATTTCCTGACACGCTGTTCTGTGATGTGTCATGCTTCGACAGGCATGTCCAGTTACATGGTGTCATGCCTGTATAATGTGATGAGATGTATGTGTCATGAAAGCATTTGCCAGAGCGTAATATGTCAGCTCTGAACTTTGGGGTGGAGGGGAACTGTTTGGGATACTGTAGTCTGCATATTGGAAAACAAAGACATTTTCCAGTTATTGCTTTGCTGCTTGTAGAAAATATTGGGATGGATGGTTTAATTTGTAAGTGATTTGCAGAAATGATACCTGTTACTTGTAGGCTTGTTGTAAGTTTTTCATTGTCTGTTCTTACAAAATAACCAATGACATTAAAGTGTCTTATTGAGAAAAAAGCGACTTGCCCCCATCACCCAGCAGATCAGTCCCTCATGTGTATTCCACTGTTGATATTTACAGTGCAGGCCTTTATGGAGATAGAACTGGCCTGTCAGCTTAGAGATAGATATCCCATAGAGTGTCACTTAAAAAACAGAAAACACAACAGAGGGCAGCAGCAAAGAGAGTAGGAGACTGGCACTGAGCAATTTAGGTTCTTCCAATTTAGAACCTGCGTTGCTCCATTCTTCAGTCAACCCAGCTTGTAAGTACACCTGAATAGAAAAAAAATGTTTTTGAAAGCTCAGCAGTATTTCAGTTCAGAATGAAAATGAAGATTCTTCAAGCAGGGAGACAGGTTAGCTAGAAAATTGCAAGTTGTGCTTTCCTGCAGCAAAATGGAGAATTTTTCATCCAAAAGGCTGAAATCCATAGCCACAAAATGTGGGGTTCTGTGGGACCAGTGGGAGGAATGAGGCAGTTTTGGAGATGTTCTTTGACCACTCTGAAAAATATTATTTAATTAGCTACGCTTGGCTCATGTTCAGAAGTGTACTTTCTTGAAGGTGTTTTCACTTCTCATGTTTTAAATGTACATTGCCTATCTTAGCGATTTGGATTTGTTTTACTAGATGGTGAAGCCATTACAATTCAGTTTATTTTCAGCTTAACCTTCTGTTTCTGTTCCAATAGGATATAAATGGATAACAAATGTGTATACATAAAAATTAATTTTTATATCTTCTTTTTGTGTACGAGTAATATAGATTTGAAAACCATGCAGCCTGACATCACAGGAGACCCACGTCCTAAGTGTGATCCAGGTGGTATGAAGATGGGCTTTGCAGTAAGAAATACATGCATGTAAAAATGTTGCCTAAAACTCTGTTACATGTATATAGCCTTATTGTTCATTTTGAGAGCTATTTTAAGAACAATTACCTTGAGCCAAAGGCAAGTGTTGAAATAAAATCTACAATGTTAAGGCCTCCTTCATGTAACATTCCTTTTCGGCCAAAGAGCCTTCCAGTCCTCAAATGAGTTGAAATTTGGTATATTTTGAAGGCATTTAGTAATGGCTGTGGTCTCTGCTCAGTCTCTGTACATCTCTCTCATTATGGTTGAGGTAGTGAGGTGCAGACGTTGCAAACGGACCTGTGGAACCTGCAGCACTATCCCTGCAGGTGACTGCTTTGCTCTGGGTTCATCTACATGAGCCTTGTTCCAGGACACTGCCTTTCTAGTCCTGGAGACATAAGATTGCACAGATTGCACAGGCACTACTAACGTGGTTGTGGGAACTTCTGTTTCAGGCATTGGAAGGGCCAGCATGCAAGTTATAACGCATTCAGCAACAACAGAAAAGACAGCAACTTATCTCTGTTTTAAGTCATTTGAAAGATAACGCCTGAGGTATATGAAACAGGGAGGCATCTGTCTTTCCTTTTTGCAACAGGTCTTTTCTTTCCTTCAAAAAACTACAGCTAAGCTATAATTAAGGTTTAAATATACAAGGATATTTTCAATATCGGTGAGGTAATCAAGAATTGACCTCACTGACATCAATGGCAAAACTCCCACTGACTGTGCTGTAGTCATGTTTTCATTCAATAAAAAGATAATAAAGAATCTGATTCATAATAAAGGGAGGAAAAGATGAATCAACGCAAGCTGTGTGGGTAGAGTTTTTCCTGTGTTGTTAACTGTGCAGTGCCATCAAAACAACAAGGTCTGTCCTTATCTGCTGTAGTGTTTATGATTATTCTTTACTTACATGTGACTAAACACAATTAGCCCTCACGTTACTCCTGCCAAAGCGTGTGTTGAGCTCTCGTCAATGGAAACTGCTGAGTTCTGAGTTTTTCTGAAAACCTCTTGATAATATTTTAACACAAGAAGTATTTTGAAATTTTCATCTGAATTACAGCTTTTTTATGACATAAAGGTTGATTAGGTATTGTTTCTAGATTATTTTTTTAAGCAAATGTCCTTTTTAGTATGTATACATTAAAAATCTTTCTCTTTTTCTCCTGGGGTAGCAAAATGTAATGGTCGAATCTATCGTATGAGGAAATATGACCATTTATACCTATAATTTCATTTGACATATCTCACTGAATGAACATACTAGAATGTCATAGCCCAGAAATAATTTATTACAGTGGCCCTAATTATTATGGATTTGAGTTAATATTTGGAAAAATGTCTGATATAAACTATTCAATTAATTTTGTGTGTTTGTTTCTGATGAATTATATTATATATGGTGCTTTTCTGTTAGAATAAATATTTACTGTCAGTAACAGAAATTGTCAAATAATATGTTAAGTCAGTTCTCTTTGGCCAGCCCTAAGTGGCTATTATTTTCAGTACTAGATTTTTTTTAATTAACATTTTAATTTGCATGTCATTTTCACATAAAACAGAATCACTCCTTTTCTTCCCTGGTATGGGTTGTGCACTTTTAGTCACTGTTTCTCATGGTCATTTGGATTATCTTTGTATAATAAATATGCATTGATGCATTATCTTAATTGAGCAGAGTACCAATATCCTATTATTTCCCTACCTTTAAAGCAACCCAAACCCAATCTTTGTACAGTATTATCTATATTAGCTGAGTTCTAAAGTTTGTTCTTTTGTTTTCTAGTAGAATATCCTTTAAAGTGTAAGAGCTGTGTGTCCTTGATCACTATAACTGCACATGAGTGTGACGAAGGTTGGGATTATGCAGACTGTTTAGGTACCATTATCACATGACATCCTTTTCTTTTCCCTGAGAAAATGTATCCAAGATATTTCTAGCAAATTCTTTAAATGAAACTAAAGTATGTAAGGTTTGCATATTGAATGGGGAAAAAAAAAAAAGCTCAAGATTTTTACTTCCTGACTCTTAACCAGCTGAAAAGGTGGACAGGTCTCTGTGTCCTTCAGTTCTTTGACTACACAGAAAAATAAACCTTTCGGTGAGTAGTTAACTTGGGGCACTTGGTCAAAATGAGTGTACCGCCTTGGTTGCCATGGCCAAAATCTGCCCCTGTTCTAAGACGGCAAGAACAGGGTGAACTTTGTGTGCTCCTTTAGTATTGTTTCCCATGAGGTCAATTGCCATCTCTTCTGGCAGTCTCTCTGGCTGCAGTTTGTGGAAACAGAACCTGGAAGATTAGGGGAAATTAATGAATTAGTAGTTGCAAACACAAATTTGGAATGATGAGAGCCCAAGGCTGCTATGAGATATGCTATGCATATCTCTTAAAAAGGTACTAGTAAGACCCATAACACTGTAGTTTAAGATTCAGTGGTCCAAATTCGGTGTTACATGACTAGAAGAGAAGGATTTAGTCACTTCTTTTGATACCATCTTGCTGAATCTCTGACTTAATAATTTCCAAATTATTTCACATAAATTGATTAGGGGGTTGGACTAGATGATCTCCAGAGGTCCCTTCCAACCCTAACCATTCTGTGATTCTGTGATTATGCAGCTGCTGCTGGTTTCCGTATTTCAGCAACTCTGAACGTGGGGCCCTCAGGAGAGCATAAAAATAGATTTGGGGCTGTCTTGGCACCACTGGCTTTAGGCCTGCCTGACACTGATCGTAGCTAATTTGGTTGCAGAGCTCTTGGTTGGTGCTGTACAATCTGAAATTGATCCAGCTCTTTGCGTCTGTTCTTCCCTGGGAAGAACTTCAAGAAGAATATTCAGTAATGAACACTGGAGTGAAAACTGCCGTAAGGAAGACAGCATACTTTATTCAGTAAATACAAATATTTCTGAAACAAAGTTTTATTGTGGTAATATTAAAATTGTGAATGGTTGCACATCAAGATTTATGTATCGCTCATGTTTTTTGCGTTAACTTTTTGTCCCCTGAACTCTAGACGTTACAGAGCTCTGCAGAAATTCTAACGAGCCCTTCTGTGCTGGAATGCATCAAGTAAATTGCCCGCAAATACAGCTAGACTTTTGTCGAGCTAAATGTGGGCACTGCAGTGAGTAATTGCAATTGTTTCCAACTGGGATTACTGTACTTTCAGTAAATCCGTAGACATGGGATGAAATATTTAAAATTGCTTGGCAGTTAAATATTTGCTAGTGTGCCTTGCTTTTGAGAAATAGGAAAACTTTGTGATTCATACCTCTGTGTCATTGCAATCAATGGGCACTGCTTTGCCATTGAGTTCAGTGAATGTAGGACTGAGAACAAATGAACTAATCAGAGTACAAAAGTTCTTTGCAATGGGGGAGACAAGAAGAATTGAATCTGTGATTGCTACACCTGTGGCTGTGGAAATGGATCAATGCCATGTTGGTAATGAAACAATAGTATTAAATATTATCTCTTTGGATCACTATTTTTTTTCAAGCCAGTACAATGCCATTTTTATGGACATAACTACCACTATTTTTCTGTAGTTAGAGCAGAAGAGCATTGCATAAGTAAGATAAAATAAATAACAATTATCATAATTACTTTCATTTATGAAAGATGACAAGTTACTGTAGAGAATAACATTTTAAAATGCATAGGTTTTCCTAAGTTGCACAAAAATTATACATGAGCTGCCATATTTTTAGTACTCGACAACATGAATGCATAAAAATATTTTTGTTCATTTGTTCCAAGATGGTCTGTGAATAATGATAGATTCATAAAAGCTAGTTACAGTGAACTCCCAAAGCAACTGGTTGGTTGAGTTAGTAACTGAAAAATCAACACAACTTGTCAATAAATTATTCTGACAAAGTGAATACAATTTAAGTGTAAATAAATACTTACTCTTTTATTCAAATAGGTTTTAAAACTGGTTTAATCTTCACAGCACCTCCCCAGACATGGACAAACCAAAGAATATGCTGCCATGGGAAACAGTGCTATAATGAAGGATATTTGAACACTGATAACTGTAAATGCATATGCCAGTCTGTGTGTCTTGGGAATTTCTGTGGTATGTATATTGCATTACCCTGAACTCCTCTCAAATCTGTACAAGATCAAAGTACTTTTCTGTTGGCTACTTTTAATTTAGAATTAGTGACCCTGCTGGTTCTGTCTACTAGCTTGACTGCTTTCTGTTTAAGAGAATTCATATGTGTAATATATAAATATGGAGAAACCCATGTATAAATTGGTTTTTATTATTGTTGCCTGTTGCAGTATTCTCCTCCCCCCCTGCCACCAGCCCCTTTGGAACATCTGTTTACTTTTGAGATTTCCCAGACTGAGAACTCTGTACAGAAATAATATATTTGGGAAAGGTAAAATTACCTTCACATAATTCTGATTTTAACTAGGTATCATTTTGTAACATTCCTGTTCATCTGCCTACTACTCCAGATACTGGTAGATATTATCTTAAGTTTTGTTCTATTGCAGTTTTTTTCAATGTTATTTCCTTATTTTTATTTAAAATAATATTTTTTCATTTATTTAGTTCGCATCTCTATCTGGCACCTTCATCTCCCACTCAATTCAGGGAATAACTGGAACGTTTTGACAGCCACATAAATATTCTGGGAAGGGGTGACATCGTGGGGCACTAGTGCATGCAGCCATGCTACTGTTGCCCTCAAGGATAAATAAACAAATGTCAGCTCAGGGGAGTACCATTGATCCTGTGTGAGAGGTTGATGCATATGAAAAGAGGATCTCTGATGACTCTACCTTCAGAAAAAAAGGAAGTGCAAGGGCAAGAATTTTCTCACAGTTTACTTGACTCTTCTTTCAATTTTTGACAAATATTTTACTGCCTCTGTTTGGCATTGTATTTACATATGATGTTGTATTATAACAATGTATACAGTTACAGAGTCCAGGTCTTAAATCGCATGAAGGATTTCTCAAAAATCTCTTGAAAGCTTTGTGAAAACAAGTACCTATGCTCTCTTAAAACAGTTTTGATCACTAAGTATCCTCATACTCTTTCTTTCTTTTTCTTTTTCTTTTCTTTTTTTTCTCTCCAGGCATACTCACAGACTATGTGTGTATGAATCCCCAGGGCTGCTGCATTGTTCATTCAGCTACCTTCTTATCATGTGGTTCTTACACAATAGTTGCAATGATTTTCCCTTCACATTCTTCAGCCCATTTACCACAGGCTCTTCATTTATTTACATGCTTTGGTCAGAACACACAACTGGCGTTCCTAGCTCTGCTGTGCAGACTGAGTCATAGTTAAAGGGTATATTGGATTATGGGGTTTCCTTTATGCAAAAGAAAATCTGACTTTTCATGGTTTTAAGGTCCATTGGAGGTTGAAGCAGCTTTGATTTTTCTGCATATCTCTAACATTAGTTTTGTTCCATGGTTTATGCTTATCCTTTTTTTTGTTTGTTTTCTTCACCTCTTTCAGTAACATGGTCTGAATTAGCATGCTTATTTGTCAAAATGTTATTCTGTTTTATATTAATCAGATAGAGTTCACCTCCATGCTTCAGACAGCTTTTACTTTTTAGAGATTTTGTACACTGTTCAATACTAAAAAATAGCCTAAGCAGCAAGGAACAGAGATGAAATCATTACACCTCCAGGGCAGCTGTAATTTCTTATCTGCAGCTACTAGCCCACCGTCCCTGATGACATGCTTCCAGTTTTTGTTTGGGACACTGAGTGTTTATACAATAAATACCTATTCTTGCCCTTGCTGCTAACAGTTGGTAGAATCACTGAGGTGCCAGAGAGACAGTGTTTGTTTATTCAGTGTGACACAGGAAAGAGAGCAGAGCTTTTCGTATCATGGAAACACACCTCATGACTTAGGAGCGATGGACTCAACGTGCCCTGTACCCCTTTCATGGCAAGTATTGGCACACAGTCTGCATAATGATCTAACGTTCACGTGAGCACATGCTGGTATTTCTGTTTCCTGGTGCTTTAAACTTGCTTTGACTTTCAGTAAGCTAGCTGAACAGATTATTGTCCTAATGAGCCAGTACATTGTCATCCTTATGTCCTTGTTAACACAATACTATGAGTCTGGCTGTATTATCCCTGTGAAAAATAGGGAGAATTTTCTAGGTGAGGTCATGTGTTCCTTTAGATCCTTTCTCATTCTTCCTGTGGAACAGCCTCACTGATGCATAGTTCCAAATTTTTGCTCTGTTTTCTGTCTATGCATGTTAAGAAGAGCTTTGCAATCATTTGGGGAATAAGCTGTAATTTGCTCTTTTATGAACCCAGAAATCACTGTGCTATGAATATGTATTGAGAACTTAGAGAAAAAAATGTGGAAGAATTGTTAGTGATAATGATTTTAGCTGGTTCCAAGGAAACTCTCATACTGTAAAATCATTAGGACCTTTAAAACTATGTGAGGTATTGCAGTGACTAAGAAGTGCAATGCTTTGTGCAGAATGGGTTTAACAGAAATTCATACTCAAAACCATGCCACTGGAACTTTAAAAATATAACTATAGTAGACAAATAAGGGAAATGAAGCCATAAATCAGTGTTAGCGGCAACCCCTGGGAGAGGTGGAACACAAATTACATTCTCTAGGACTAAATAAAGCCTCTAAAGAAGTGTCTGGGCCAAATTTTAATGAAAAAGAGTAGCCATGGCATCTACATTTTAGGTATTGGTAACACAATGAGCAATAGAAAAAGAAAGAAAAATTACTTAATTGTCAATGAAACATGAGAAGCCTGGTTATCCTTACCAGTTCAGGAGGAAAAGCACAACAGAGGGTAATTGGATGCAAATAAAATGGCAGTCTATAATAAGTACACTGGATAGTATAGACTAGAACTACACTCAGTTTACAGTGCAATTGCTGCAGTGCTCAGAGGCCAGTTCAGAATTGCACTGTGGGTATTGCAGTGATTTTTTTACCCCAGCGCTTGCAGGTGGCACTGGCAGAGCACCAGCTCTGAGGTACTTGCCGCACCATTCCTCAAATGTCAGCTGGCTGAACGTCACGGTCTGGCTAACATATCAGTTTGAAGCCTTTGCACAAGTTTCCCAGACGTAAGAATGAATGGAAGACAGCTCTAAATATTATTAGTGTTCCCAACCAATGGCTAATGCTGCACCAGTGCATTTTCTAGGCTGGCAGTGGGAACACTACAGGGTGGCGTGACAGGGGAGCTGCTCTGCAGCCTCCCCATCTGCGTTGCAGTTGTGTCCAGCCCTTCTCCACACAGTACAAAAGCCAGTCACTGAACGCATTTGATGGTGTCTGTTCAGTCTTAATTGCATGTTTTGCTTTTCCACGCATGCTCAATTTTAGATATGCCTGATTGCATGCAACACCTTATTTAATTTCTATTCTTTTTTTTTTTTTTTAACCAGAATTGGAGGCTGGAAGCACATTCCTGAGCAACCCCGTGTGGCTATTTTCATCTGCTCTGATAACAATATGCATACTGAGCAAAGAAACTATTTGTTCTCTCCCTAGGAGATAGTTTTAATGCACGTTCACTGTGCTCATCCTGTCACTTAGAGAAGCTTTCGTGTTTCTAATTCCAATCTGTTCGATCTGCTTAAGTTCTAAAATAAGTCTGTAGTAATTCATGCATCTAGTGTATGTCAGGCTAAGAATGTATTGATAGTTTGTTTCATTGATAGTTTGTTTCATTTTCTTCTGTAGCAAAGAAGTAAAGTAATAAAGACAACTTCAGGCCTTACTGAGCACATTATTTCCCTGAATTTCTGTGTGTGGAGGGGAATCTGAAAACACATTCATGCACCTGAAACGTGCTTCAGCCTTATTTTGGCATTGCTCTTCTATCATTCACAAGCAGAAGAGACTCGCTTCTGAGTTACCTTAGCCCTCATTTACCAACGATTTTGCATGCCAAGGAGAGTAGTAAATCCTTTAATGACTCCAGCTACCAGAGAGAGTAAGCCCCTAACAGAACCAAAGCATAAAATGATTTATCATAAACTAAATTAAGTCACCCAAACTCAGCTCATGAATAGATGTGAAGGAACGGGCAGAAGAGAGAAATCAATTTAGCATCTTAGTAGATCAGGGGACTTACTATTGTCTTGCAGTGCTTTTCCAGTACACAGATAATAAAAACTAGCATCACCACAGTTTAAATCAATCCAAATACAGTTATTAAATAATAAAGTCACAGGGGAGGTAGGAGGTGTGGTGTGGTGTTGAAATAGCCTTTTTCTGTGGAGTCACAAGTGAAATAAATGTGTAGGAACTCATTGTACTTGTGTAAGCTGCAGAACCTCTGTGCAACGTAGCGGGACTGGGAAGGTGCTCAAAGGATCCCAGGAACCAGAGCCAGGGAGCGTGCTGCAGGCAAGGAGGTGTGTGTATGGGCAGGTGATAGAAGAGAGCCTCAGGAAACAATTGACATAACTGCTGGCATAAAACAGCGCTATGAGATTATACTTTTAAAGCTGAATCACGCTGAAAATATTTAAAGGCAAAAAGAAGTGAAACGATGCTGGTCTTGGCCTGGCTTTTTGTCTTTCAGGTGTCCAAAATGACTTGCTGTCCAGTGGAACTTATTGATAAAGTGCAGCTTAACAATTTTGATAAGGAGCCCTGATAAACTTCCTCAAATTATTTCTGTAAGGGTTAGAAACAAAGACCATTCTAATCTTCCTCTGTAATTATGCTGCATGTTTCAAAACTCTGATCTTGGTAACACTGTCAAATAAAAACGAGACCTAATTTACTTAATCGAGCAAGTTCTGTAGACCTTCAGTTTTGTTAAGAGCTAAGTTACAAGTATAAAAAAAAAATAAGATGCAATTAATGCTGCCTTGGTAGTAGTTACAAAGACAACTGAACCCATTCAGGAGAGAATGATTTTATTTTATTTTTCAAGCAATTACCCTAAGGTAGTTGCTACTCATGATCTGGTGTGCTTGATACAAATTCAGGATTTCATTTGAACATTCAGAGTGTCATAGAGGAGTATCATGGCTTTGTACTCTCTTTGGAAAAATGCTTATACATTGGTGATCTTATGACAGTATTTCTTCATCAAACAATTTGGATTCACTTTCCTGTAATACCAAGTTGTTTATATTTATTCCCATCACGTTTCATAAAATGAATGTGAATTGCAACGAGGTTTTTCAGCTCTTTGTAGAATACATGAATAACAAATTCCTAAAGAAGAGTAAGGAAAGCAGTTCACTGTGAGGTTTAGTAATGATCTATAATGGATCAAGACAGGAATAGCGTTAAATTTGGTGCAGCAAAGTACCCTTGAGAATTTTCTTCCCTTTCAGGGAGAGTGTAGTTGTCACTAAATGTAAACCTTATTAAATCCAGGCAGATAGTGTTGTACGGTGGTGCAATATGAACCCTTGTAAAAATAAAACTGGCGGTAAACTTATCAGAACTTTATTTTGGTGGTGTTACATGATTATTATGTGATCCAATTCTGTCAGAAGCATTAAAATGAATGAACGTGCCTATAGCTCCAGCATATATAACGTATAACTTCTATTAATGAAATTTCCTAGAGCCATGTCCGTATCACATGTTCTGAAATGGGATGTGAAGGCTTGACACTCAGCTTGCAATGATGGTTTAGCTTGGTGCAACTCTTCTAAAGTAATTTTTAAATTATCTGCAATTATCCTGAAGTAGAGCACCTAGAATGGGTTCTGCTGGTTATGTTTTCAAGGTGTTTGTGTGGTTGTTGTCATATGATCATGAATTCCCCTATGCCAGTAGCTGCTGGAGCATATGTATATGTAATTTCATTTATAATTTTCTAATTCATACATATATTTCTGTGAACACAAAAGCGTGTGACTGAAAATCAGGACTCAGAATTCTAAGTTAGTCTTACATGAACACTGAAGTTATCAGAATAATTCTTAAACTGAGTGGGTTTATCTTAACAACAAGTTAGTGGCATGGATAGAATCTGCTAAAAAAGAATGTGCATCTGTTGCTTTGCTTTCAGTCCGATATAGTCTGCTGTTTTAGTGAGATGCAAGGATATTATTTAATGGAAATGAGAGATGCACTTTACTCATAATTATCATAAAAAGGGTTAATGTGGAATGTAGAGGTGCCTAGATACATTATTTTATTACAATAATAGACTCACTGAGGAAAAACTCTTTTATGACACATTCCATTATTACTGTTACAGACCCATAATTTGAAGATTACTGCTCAAAAACCCAGACAAAATGATTTTACAATCATGGGCCCGTTAAAGGTTTAAGAATTGTCTGGTTAGATTACGAAGAATTTAGTTGTGGAAAATGTTGTGTGATTTATTATGCTACTTAAAAAGTGCACAGACACATACTTGTAAAGCAGGCTGCGTCTGCAGGACAGCCAGGTCCCCTCTGTGCTGCGTGCAGGGCCTTCTCACCTATGGCTAAACTTCATTTGTATTGATCCGCTTATTATTTCTGCATCCTTAGCATAGTAGAAGTATTTATTTTAACATCCAGTTCTCTCATCCCAAGTAGACAAGACGTGATACTATTGATCCTCAGGCCAATCATCCATTAGGCATCCATTAAGATCCAGAGTGATAGACAAATGTGAATTACAATTATTATAATTCCATCAAAGGGCTGCTACGATAAGGCAGAAGTCTGTAGCTCAGCGAGGATAAGGATCACCTGAACCCCCGAGATATTACTGTAGCCACACTTTACATTGTTGAAATAAAAAGCCCTAAAGCAGTATCTCAGTGTGCTGAGAGATGTCCTTTGGTGAACTGTGGTGCTTCCAGGCATTAAAGCCCTTAGCCCGCTGTTTCACCATTCTGCCAGAGTTTTTCACTATCAAATAAGAATCAGCAAAAGAGAACCTGAGTCTGTGCTTTGACTTTAATGTGCTTTCTACGTCCAACCCGATCTGCTTCCCGTAGACGTTCCAGAAAGCATCTGTCATCACCATTGCCCTAAAATAGTGTCAGCCTGGCCTGGCATTTTCTCATCCATTTCTACCTTTTCTTTCTTACCTGGTGTTTCCTTTCCCATGTTATAATTTGGCCCTTTTCTCTATTTCCCTGACCAAATCTGACTCTGAAGCTTTTTGCTGAGTGGATTAATTTTAAACAAGATACAGTGCCATGGGAGTAGCTCTGTTGAATGGTTTTGTTGTAGACACATTTGAAAGTATTTGTTTAACTGAGCTGTGTGTTTAAAATTACACTCACGAGCTGATGAGCAAATGAGGATCGTAGTTCTAATTAATATTTTTAAACTGCATGGCACCCCAGGCAAATTAAGTATGCTTTTCTTTCATATTTTAACCATATAAACAGACATTTAGAATTGTGCAGCTGTTTTCCTTGATGGGGCACACATAATTAACAAATATCTGAAATACCTGTCCGAATGTGTACCTGGGTGTGCATCCAATGGGCCTTTGGTATGAGAGCCCTGATGATGCACACAGCTGGGTGAGTTGCCCGTAAAGCCAGCTCCCCCTACAGCCATGTGCTTCCCTCCCCGCATCCACTTTTGTTAGTACACAAGCTTATTGGCATTCTTGCACGTGCTTATTTTTAACCCGTTTTTGGGGCAGTACCTGATCTAAACCTGACTCCTAGATGACAATTGAAAGGTTGAAACAGGACAATATAGCATGACAACTGTAATTTATGTTGTTGCATCTCTTGAGTGAGAATCTGACTCATGGTGTGTGTGCTGCTAAAAGGTGATGTTCACTGTTAGCAAACGCCTCAGCTTTACCTCAGCATCCCAGCTCCTCTTACTGCTGTCTCTCACTTTTCTTATTCTTCCCCAGGAACGTTGCCCATGTGATACATTACATTACTCCACCAAGTCTGGTCAGAGTGAAGAGCTGAACCTGGGCCCATCGATGACAGAGTAATTGAGTCCCTGGTTTTATAACTGAATTGCCCCTACCACAGCTCGCCCTGGAGAGCGTGCCAGCCACGGCTGGAGAGTTCGTGTGCGTGTGCCATTAGCACAGTTAGACCCAAACCCCTTAAATATGAATTTTACTTGGGAATTGCATCTCTTTCATGGGAAACTGGGTACAGTAACGGATGTTATTGTGATGTTGATTTCACCAATCAATATTTAATTTAGTGATTGGAGAGTTTCTGTTGTAAGTACCCACAGACTGCACATCTGGTGTCTCTCTTGTGATACAGCCACAGAATGCGAAGATGCAATTTTTTTAAAGCATGTAGGGAAATTTTTCTGTGTTTATAGTGAAATGCAGCAAGATCCCATCTTTGCCCTGGAGGATTAAACTGTGCCCTGTAGCACAGCACTCATTTGTGTAGTTTAAGAAGAGGTGCTGTCACGGAGCTTTGTATTTTTGTTGGTATCTGTAGCTGAATTAAACTGCTGCTCGGTTGTCAAAGCATTGCAGCAGTGCCATCAGGGCTTTGCTCCTTGGTAGAGAGAAGCTGTGCCACCAACAGAGGAGCTGGTCCTGGTTTTCTGGGAGAGGATGTGAGCACCTGCAAATGGGAAAACAAGGAAAGGTTCAGGAAATACCTGAGGTAGAGCTGGTTCATTTTAGCAGTTCCTGACCTGAACAAAGTTATCTTTCATCTTTTGCTGTTTTGCTCATGAATTTCCCAGTTAACTTTGTCATCTTGCTGCTTGTTGTAAACACGTGAGTCTTTGTCCATTTTCAGTGGAACAGGATGGTTTCACGTCGGCTATATTGATCCAAATTGTGTTGACTTGCTGTGGATACGTAGCCCTGTTGGTATGACCAGATTACTTCAGTTTCACACTCGGCAGGGCCTGGAAGGATCTGGGTCCCATCCCTTGGGGTGAGTGACCTGCAGTGTGCAGGGAGTGGAGAGCTACAGGGACAGACGAATTTCTGGGGAGGCTCTTCTCCCTGTGCACATTACCGATGACATCTGATTTAAAGCCCTCAACGCGTTCACCTTCGCGAGCTGCGGAGGAGGCAGCTCCAGCAGGCGCTTTCCCGAGCCCCCGCTGCCGCCCACGGGCCCGCAGCACGGCTCCAGCGGGAACGCTGGCAGGAAAGGACGCACCGGCTCGGCTGGGCCGAGGAGGCTCCCCTAGACCGGCTGCGGCGGCCGGGGGCCAGCTCCGCCCGCCCCCGCGCTGCGGGGGGGGGGGGGCGGCGGGCCGCGGCGGCGCTGGGCGCGGCCTCCCTCCCGGCGGAGGGGCAGCCCCCGCGGGGCGCGGCTCTGCTGGCCCCTGCCCGGCGCGGGTGCCGGGGCGCGCAATGGCCGCGGGCCCCGCGGCGGAGGGGGCCGGGGCGCGGCGGGAGCGTGGCGCCCCGTGCCTGACAGGAAGCCCGGCGCCCTGGCGGGCTCGGCCGTCGCCTTCCCTTCCGCCCCGGGCCGCGCTCCGCCTGCGCCGCCCGCCGGCCCCTCAGGTGTGCGGAGCGGGGCGGCGCTCCCCTCGCCCTCCGGCCCGGCCGCCGCAGCTGCACGGCGGGCCTGTCACGTGGGGCGGCGGAGCGGCGGCGGCGGCGGCGGCGCTGCGGTCTGTCCTTTTCCACCTGCCCCGGAGCGGGGAGCGCGGGCCAGCCATGGGGCTGCGGCGGCAGGGACCCGCGCCACTCCCGGCCCCCCGGCCTGCGGGGGCACCGCGGGCTGGCCGCGCCGCCGGCTCCCGCGGCTCGGCGTAGAGGCGAGGCGCGCGCGGTGCTGCCGTGGTTCCCCCCGCGCTGAAGGGCAGGCGGCGGCGACCCGCCATGGAGAAGGCATCGGCCGCGGAGCTCCGGCAGGGCGCGCTGGTGCCGCTAACCGCCATCTGCCTGGGTGAGTGCCGGCCCGGCCGCTCCCCGCGCCGCGGGCCATGTCCGGGCACGGCGGGCGGGGGGGCGCGGGCACCTGCGGCGGGGCTGCTGAGCCCCCTCGTCTGCTGCGGGAAGTTACGGGAGGAGGAGGGGGGGAGCGGGACGGGACGACGACACACCAAACCGGGTCGGCGGATCCCCATCTTGCCAGCCCCCTCCCGCTTTCTAACTGGGCGGCGCGGCCGCGGGTCCCGCAGGGCGCTTGTCCGGGTCGCCGAGCCCGGCCGCTGCCCGGCGGCGGGGCGGCCGAGCGGAGTTCTGCCCGGTCCCTGCGGAAACCAGCCTTCTGCCCTTGGCTTTGAAACCACTACCGCAGCGCGCATAGCGCTTAGGGGCGCGGGGGGGAAAGTTCGGACATCATCGGTGCCTTCTCCGGGCTTCCAGCCCTCGTGAGACGCGGGGCGGGCGGGCAGCGGCTCCCGCGGCGGTTAAGAAACGGCCCGCGGTGCCGGCCCGGCTCTCGGACGCGTCCCTCGCCCGCCTGTCACTTCTCGGAGCGGCGGGGTGGAAGAACGTTCCCCCCCCCACGTTTCTCAGCCATATTCTACTCTCCTCCCTGCCTTCTGCTTGAAGCGATCGCTCTCCGCTCGGCTTCGCAGCAGGTGTTAAGTTATGGCAACGTGATGAAGCGTGTTACTGGTTTCCAGTCTGTCAGCCCCTCCTGTCAGGGAAGGTGGTTTTTTGTTAGAAGCGTTGACGCCTGCGACCAGAACGAGCGAGCGAAAGGCCCTGTGTATTTAACAGGGGCACGTAGAAATTGGGAGTTATTAAAGCTGACCGCTCCATCCCTGCGTGCTGCCGAGGCTCTGACGGAGCAGCGGTGTCTGGAGCACCGCGCGCAGCGTAGGGTGCTGGGGCTGCTTGAGCTCTCCTGGCTGTCACTTGGTAAATTGTTACAGCTCCTCGGACTAGCGTGTGCTAAAACCACAGCTGTTTGCTAATAAAGTGGATTAGAGTTCATTTTTAATAATCCCAAATGACAGCGTTCATTACATAAATGATCAGAAATGAGTATGTGTGGCCAGACTGCTTGTTCTATTTCTGTAAAAGGGTTGTGTTTTTAACAGCAGCGCTTGCCTAGGAAAATGTAGGAAGTTAAAGTTTAAAAGCTGCTCTGGTTACTTCAGATGTATCTATTTTAATTAACGGAAGTGCAATGTAAAAAGCTGTCTAAACTACAAAACAGCTTGAACATCCGTTCTAGCTAGTACAACATTTTTTTTGCAGAGACTTAAAGGGATGTCAGAGATGTGCACAGCGGGAGGATAATGCCTGCTGCATTGTTTATTTAAAGTTAAAGATACAAGTTTCTGCCATACCTCTGAATTTCTTGAGGAGTTTTTTGTGGCCCAGTCAGACCTTTGTTGAAGCTTTTGTTATTTAACAGAAATAGATCAGTTATTATTAAAATAACTAATAACATAATAAAAGATTATGTAAACTCCAGAGTACAAGTGAGACCACTTCTGCTGTTTAGGTGTGGGTAATGCCAGGTTGAAAGTTTAGCAGATTTCTGCTTTCTATGACTTCTAGAATTTCACTGTCTGGCTCTTCTTTTCAGCTGGAATGTTTCATTCCTATTCCTTGCACAGCTGACAGTAGTGGAAGTTGAGAAACATGAGAGGTGGGAAGCTTGTCAGGTATTCTGCTTCGGTGAACTCATAAGAATATAATGCTGCTGCTTTAACTGTTTTTGTGTTTTACTTCCTGCTTGTCGGTCCTTGCCTTTTGTCCTTATTTTTGTTCTTGTTTCTTGCCATTCTTTTCTTTTGCTTTTTATTTTCCCATAGGCTGTATGTGGTGTTTGGTGTCTGTACCAATGCACTGCCACTGACCATTGCTGTATGTGACTTTGTCTGTAAGCTGCTGCTCCAAAGACTGGAACTGGATTTGTTTCAACAGTTTTTCCATGGGGCCGTTTTGTTTCTCATTCTTGAGAAATTCTGGAGGACATAGAAAGTTATCAAATAGGAAGTAATCAAAACAGCGAAGCTGATGTCTCTCCTTCTGGCTGTGGGAAAAGCCTGGCAGCTGTCATTCGGTTTGGAGGTGCCAAGATGTAAATTTCCCTTTTGATCCAAATAACCGCTTTCCCAGCTGAAAACCTCCCCCTGAGAATTACTTAGCTATCCAAATGAATGGCATAGTAAGTTTCCTACATGGAGTTCAAGCCAGCTGAACCGCTTCTGTTTTTTCTGGCTTTCCCATAACTCTGCGCAACAGTTAAGAAAAAGAGCATCTAGAAAACTTCCTCATCTACCCCTAATCTTTCACCTGGTTTTATTTTGGCAAGGTTTTGTTTTGACAAGAGACAAGAAAACCAGCAGGGAATGGCTGTTCTTTCTTTTGGGCCTCTTGACACTTTTGACAGCTGAATGCTTCAGAAAATGCAGGTTTACAGTGCTCTTGTGGTTTGATTTGACGGTCTTGAGTGAGACTGAGAGTGAGGAAAGCAGATACTGGAAACTGCAATCTTACTCATTCACAGGGGAAAGTACCTGATGTGAAACTTAGACTTTATTTTAAAGAACTGTTCTTGACCGCTGAGTACTTAGTGTGAAAGAGTTTAAAATGAAGCAAACAACTTGCAACAGCAGCCAGTAGATGTTTTCCATTTGCAGAGGTAAAAGCATTTTTGGGGGTTGCTGTCTTAGGTATCTGGCAGGCCTGGTGTGCAGAGCTGCCTGTAACTCTGTCCTGGTAGCAACCTAGGGCTGGCTGTTTAACGGTCCTCAGAAGAAAGTAACGTGGTTCTGAGTCAGCTAATTCCACTCTTATCACGCCCCTTGTCTTCGTGCTACTTATTTCCATTTAAAGGGCGTAGGGGCCCCTCATCAGCCATGCGAGGGAACCTCTGCTTGGGAGCTTGTGTGCTGTTGTGGCCATCGGGAAGGTTTGGGTAGGAAACGCGAAAAAAGATTGTAGAATGGTAGTACAGCCCCAGATGTTTCCATACAATGCATCTTCAAACACTCCTTCTAGTTGTGGTGGTAATAGTTATGCACAGTATATTCATGTACTTTCTTTGGAGTGAAACAAAACATTTTAATTTTCATGAAATTAAATTTGTGACTTAATCACTGGTTAATTTCTTCTCAGTCTACAGTGACTGTATTACTATGGTTACAGGAATGCGGTGCTTTAATGCCGTGTGAGAAGATGTTGTGTCGCGGTTACTGCTGTGATCCAAGGTTTGTCACAGACGTATGTGCTGCTCTGTCACAGAGCAAGAGTTAACGGAGCTGAGCCGTTTCCCGGTACGGGACAGTGGGGTTGCTCCTAGGTACGTTTCCTGACCTATCTGAGCAAGCTAGTGCCATGAAACAAAGGAAATAATTACGTGGCACATTGTTATGATCATATAACAAATGTTACTGTGCATTAATTATGTAATAAAATCAGTGCTGTTAAGGTCCTTTGAACATTGTGTTAATGCTTATTAACACAAATCTGCAGCTCGGGCCTGTTTCTTCTCAAGCCACAGCATATGTACACTGCCGTTTAGCTGCCCTCCTTCCCTTGTGCGTCACTAAGAGCTCAATCCTGCAGCCACTTAGGAGGAGTGAGAGGTCGCTGCCCTTGCCTTTGTGGTGGTACCCCGAAGTCCTCTGCGATGGGTGACGCCAAGAGCAGTTGTTCTCTCTGGTGTGCGGGGCCTGGCCTGAGCCTGAGGTCCGTGGCAGTCTGCGCCTGCCAAAATCGCTGTCTGCATTTAGCTGTTGGAGCTCTGGCTTCAGGAAGGAGAAAGTCCAAGCCGTGGACATCCAGACACAAGTTGGGGAGGGACTGCTGTAGGTACCTGGACTGCTGCAGTTTGGTGGTAGTTCACATCCACCACTGGATGAAAACTGTGACTGGGCTCAAATGGGCAAGCTAAGGTATCATTTTTAGCTTTTCTATTTCCACCCCTTCAGTGCTAGGTACTTTTTTCCTGTTGTGCTGGTTTAAGTTATACCAGAAGGTGGTGGGGGCAAGGGTCATTGTTTTGTGACGTGTTTGGACAGTGTCGAAGACAATGGAGGCCCACGCTCCGACGTGCTACTCTGAGACATAAATAGTGCTAATTGTCAGCAGCTTCCCAAATGACTGTTGGGAACAGGGATGGTTTCTCTTCCTCTCTTCTATTGTTCATTTTTTAATGATGTTTTTTACTAAATGCTTGCCAACAAATAGACTATGAAAAGATTTAGGACTTAACATGTGCAAAATAAAGCCAAAGTGAGTGCTTGAGCTGGGGTGTAGTAAATTAAGGTTTCGTAACCTTTTAAACCTTTCAAATTCTTTTAAACATTTGTCATTTTATTAATAGTCTGTCTTCCTAGATTATAGGACACTGCTAAAATGAGAGCAGGTAGTGAAATACGCTGTAATTGTTAGGGAAGTGCTTTAAAGAATATATGGCGAAGCTAATATGGAAGGACATGTTAACGCTGACCTCTGGAGCAGCAGTGACACGGGACAAATTTTTTTGGGCAATAACTTCTCTTACCAGGTCACTCTAACGGTATATACTGTGAGAGGAGAATTCTGAGAAAGTGAAGAGTACTTGGAAACTAATTTGTAAGTCAGACGTGTGTTGCAAGCACCGCCTCATCCTGTTTTGATTTTACCAGTGGACCTTCTTGAAAACTTCATTGCCTTTCATTAGTCACGGTAATCATGTTAGCTTTAGCAGTTAGTTTTCAAGGTGACATTTACCTGAGAGGAACAAACTTTGCTTTATGCAGAGGAGACATATTTAAAGATAATAATCTCATTAGTTATTTTCCAGCATTTAAGCAGGTAAAGTGACTAGCTGTGATGGTGGACGTTTTAGTGTAATTGTTCCTATGTATTCCCCAATTAAAAAAAATCCTGCAGAAGACAACCTAGAATAGATTGGCAGATTGTTTCTTTTGGTAGCATATTTGACAGATGTGAAACTAACATTGCGTATTGACTTTTTTATCGCTACAGTGAAGGATAATAGTTGATTACATGACTTACTTGTGTAGATAAGCAAAGTTTTTGTTGGAACGCTGCAATGCATTTATATTAACACACCAGCAAACACCTAGAAATGGTTAACTACTGACTGCCACCCTGTGCCGCTGGAACCTGTACCAACATTATTTTTCTGTCTTTACACAGTGAATCTCTTCCTGACTGGGAAAATAGAAAGTGCTGTTACCTCATTAGGTAAGATGTACTTTTTTTATTTGTATTTACTGTTCTTTTGAGTTGTTAAAAGACATGTTTTAACAAAACAGTATGACCTTTGTTTGAGAGAGAGTAACAATGACATTTTGGGAAGTTTAGGATTTCTAAGTCTTCCTGGGGTTATAGACTCCATCAGTGTCACTGTGCTAGGCAAAAAATCGTAAGCTTGAGGCTAAGGTCATATACGTGCTGATGTGTTCTGGGGAAAACTCTAGGAAATGTGCCTGGGAATATCAAGCCAGGGACAGTGGCCCATTCCCGGGGGAGCTAAAGCAAGAATGTTAAAAATGTCTCATGAATGTCAAAGTGGAAATTCAACCAGAATCGCAGCACTTAGTGTAATTTCCTTCTCTATTGCAGTACTGTGACTTACTGACATTACGGGAACATTGCAATCAGGATCCTCTTAGTGATAAGGGCCCTCTTGTGCCTGTCAATCCACAGTCATGTTGGTAGGCATACCTTATATCCAGAGAGGTTGCGGCTTAAATTAAAACAGAAGAGCCAGATAAGGGAAATGGGAGGAAAGGAAATGGGAAAACATGAAAATAGTTCTGAGGCAGTGGGCTGATTAATGTGGGAGCTTGAGCGTTCAAGTCGGCACGGGGGTTTGAGAGAAGGTTTAAGTCAGGAAAAGACAGTAATTTTAGGATTAGGTAACTTCCTTAAATTTAGCTTTGGGGAAGCGTGGATGAACCATATAGGATGTGTTGTTTGGAACATATTATTTCCATTCTTTCATTGGAAAAAATCCAGAATGTCGTCTGTGTCTTAGTCTGTTCTGCGTGGATGGTTCTTTGGCTTTTGATGGAGTTTGCCATCCATTGGCTGTATGGTATACAAGTTTACAAAGTGTAACTTGAGTAATTATATAGTGTCTGGCCTAGACTGGTGATACTGTCTTGGCCTGAAATATATAATGCTTCATCCAGTTGACTCTGCTGCTTTCTAATGCTGTTCTTTTGCTAGAAACAGAGTTGTAACATCAGGCTTTTATTCTTTCAAGTATGCTGAAAACCTCAGAATACTGTAGCCTTCATGTTTTCTTGTCTTGATACAGTTTTGAGTTACTTTGTCTCCTGACAGCATAAGTGGAGCGGAGAAGAAAAATGATCATAAAAGGTCGTTGCAATAGTGTGATCCATGTGTAGCTTCTCTCTTACCTGTGTGTTGGAGGATCGCAGGTTGGGATAGTGCAGTCGTAGGGCAGATGACCCTGCCAGGAATCATCTTGCAGGAGATGTTCCTTAGGAGCCCTGACAAAAGTTGGGAGGAATGCTTGCTGTCCTAAACACGTCCTGACAAAGCAGCTTATTACAGAGTTGGTCTGTGTGATAAGGTACAGCGCGGTTTCTTTTCAGAAAGCAAGTAGTAGCAGAAATACCAAGTTCTGGAGAGCGCAGGTCGAGCCACCATCTCGGCTGTATTTGTACAACGACTTTAAGCCAGAAACGCTGCTGCTGCTGACAGGGAGCAGTCCTTCCCCGTGCCCCCTTTCCTCAGGCTCGCAGTGAGCCAGTTCAGCCTGTTGATCCAGCGGAGCGCGAGCTCAGATTTTGTCAGATCAGTGAGTTGAACCCTTGGGCTGTGCCTTTGCTGGTTCTGGTATCCACGGCAGAAGCAGCCTGCTGGAGACTGGATAAAGCAAAGAGGAGCCTTAAGTCCTTTTTTCTCCACAGGCATAAGGGATCTGCATTAAGCAATGTGTGCAAGCCCTCCTTGAGGGAGCATTTGGAGAACTTGGGGAGAGTGTCCTGCTGACCCTGACATAGCGACTGAGGAAGCGTGTGTAGCCACGTGCTCTGTTTTCAGAGAAGGTTCCTTGTGGCAGGTGTAAACCATCCTTTATCCCAGAGCAGATGGTTGGGATGTGTCCCTTGGGACCGGGGCAGACCCCAGGGCATTGCAGAAGAGTGTGAAACTGCAGGATTTGTTTTCTGCTGGGGTCATCTGAAAATTCATTCCTGCACAGCTTAGTGCCCCCAGCGCTGTCCTCTGGTGGAGCTTGATGTCTGTTCTGTTACAGTCACTTTTGCAAAATAGGAGTAATATTATTCATGTAAAGTTTTGGAAACTTTCTTGCAAGTATTTGTGGCATATTTAACTGGCAGGGGGAATTTACTGCTGTTTACAGCAGAAGAAATCAATTTTATTATTAAAGAAAAGAATCTCATTAAGATTTATGCCTGCTTGACAGAAACTCTCTGAACTCAAATCTCTTCTGGCATTTGTTTTAAGTTTTTTTTTAATCTATAAAAAATTCATTATTGTATGTCTTCAGAATTCATTTTTTTTTTAAAAGCACCATCTCAGTAAGATTTTTGGTTGGTTGGTTTGCCAGTCCAGGGATTGGTATTCTCTTACATTTCTTCAGTAATCCTAAAAGTGGAAAATGTAAGCTGTTTGGGGTTTTTAGTAAATTGGGTTTTCACTTTTCTTCTGGATTTGTGCAGAAGGGCTGCAGAAAAAGAGTTACAGGCCAGCTGTTGAAAAAATGTTGTCACTGCTCTTCTCGTGTGTGTTGCTGATGATAAGGCCTTCAGAATCCAGGACTGTACCTTTCTATTTAGAGACTTCGCTTTCCTTTAGATGTTTTGGCAATTTGAAAAGGCTTTTGTTTATTTTCCTTAAGGAATCACACTGTCACGCCGAAGCCCAGCTTAATAACACAATACTTAACGCATGCATGGGATTCTGCGAACTTCATGGACAGGAGCTGAGGAGGGAAGTGGGGCCCCTTTATTGACACTGAAACCCCAACAGTACGAAATTGTGCCCTTGTGCGGTTTTTCTGTTTTGTTGCCAGCATTGAAGACTCTATTTAGTACAGGTTTTTCTTTCAAAATTCATGTAAGTGAAATAACAGCTGCTGAAAGCAGCGCTTGGATACTTCACCTTGTCTGCCACGCAGTGCCCAAGGAGTAGAGAGACAGATGACTGGTTAGGAAGGAGATCTATTGATTTATTGCAAATACGATAGTAATGAACATTGTTGGGAAATAAAAGGCATCAGAAGCGTAAGGCTTACTTGAGGTTTGGGTAAACACGATAGTAGTTTTTTGGGAGGCAGTGGGGTGGTGTCCAGTTTGTCACAATAGTGGACTGTGGACATATCCTTAAAATAGTGTAATTTTGTTTTGGCAATATGAGTTCAGATTAGTGGTCCATTCACATCGGGAGCCTTTGTAAGAGCAAAGCAGTTGTCCTTTTAGTTTTGAGTCGGGCAACTCCGAAATGCTCACTGTGTGTCGGAGGGGTAAAGCTATGGGCGAGTACTGAGCAACAATGACCATGGCCAGATGAATGGGATATAGTGTCAGTGCAGCCCTTACCTTGCTTATGTCCTTAGATTTTCACAGCTAGAATTTTTCTGTTAAAATGGGAAATCTTTTTCTTTTGTCTGTTCTTCTTTCCATGCCCCATGTTTGTAGCAGATGTGCAGTGTTAAATAAGAAAAAGCATTTTTCACTGAGAACCTGAACTGTTGTGTTACATCAGATCCACTGCTTACAAATTAGGAAACTGTATGTTACTGCAGCAGAAAAGATGCTAGTGATGTTTCTTCAAAAAAGCTGGGAAACTTCAAGTAACTATGGCTCAGGATCTTTGTAAATACTTCCTAAAACTGAGAAACAGGTATTTGGGAGAATAATAGCTCTGCTTAACTGCATTGATGAATGCGGGAGTGGAAGCGCTCAGGCGTTCAGCAGCACGTCAATGGGACTTCCTCAGAATGGAAACTAAAACACGCTTTGTGTAATTATGGTTCTGTTCTCTGTTCTAATGTGTATAGTGTGAATAAGGGATATTAATCCTTTATTCCAGATCCAATCCAATACCAGAACAGTATTTGGTACAAGTGGAACAGAAATATTTGCAGAGCTGTTGCTGGAAGCCTCTGGATAGTGCTGTCTGGTGTATTTGCTCTCTGCTTTGTGCGTTCTGTTTCCTTCCCGTTGAGAAGTTTTAGTAATCTGGCAGTTACGAAATGCAGTCCTTCCAGCTGCTTTTATGTGGTTGCTAGCTCAAGGTCCTCTTATGCTGCTGTGATACGTTGATGCAGTGACAAGTGTGTGGAAGAGCACATTAAAGACCTGAACAAACTGAGAACTGGAGTTGAAAAGTCCTGTGGATCTTGCATGTGATTTTATAATTCTGTAATTGCATCTTCACCTCAATATTTTGCCAGCATCTGGTGTGGAGCCTCTCTGGTTTTACAAATGTGATAACAAAAATGTTTTGTAACTGCTTTACTGAAAAATATTTGTTTGGAAAATAGATGTTTTCCTGTATTTATGTATTCTGTATGCTTTTGTGGCCTTTGAAACTGGCAGGAATTATATGCTATGTTTCAGTGGAATGCCCTGCTTGGAGAGTAAAAACAATGGCTTTTAATATGTTTTGCCTCAGGTAAGTTACTCACCTCATGCTTTTTATATTCCTGTGGCTCTGACTTCAGAAGTGCTTACGGTGAACAAACAGAATAGTGCCAGGCACGGGTTTACTGGTGGGGGGACACTGGAGCCTGGCCCCAGCCCCAGCCCCAGGCAGGAGCTCTCAGGCAGCCCTGCCACCTGCATTGATTGGAGCCAGGCAGCTTTGCCAGCACTTCTTCACCTTGTCCCTCCAGTGCAGCTACATCTGGTCCCGGCTGTGAGCGGAAAATGGTGCATTTATGTGACTGCATTTCAAGCAATACTGTAAATCTGTGATTTATAACACAGTATATTTGGACGCGTGTGCGTTTGAGGGAACTTGAGGTATGGGCAACCTTTTGTTTCCTTGCCACCTTTATAAGCTACGAGAAAGTAAGCTGCTGTAAAAAATTGGAATATTCAGCTGCAATCCACAAGTCACACTCTAGATAGTAATTTGTTTTAAAAATAGTTTTGAAAATATTTTTGGAGAATGTTCAGAATAGCTTTTGCATTACATAGAGTTTCCCCTCTTGTAGACTGCTGAGAGTACATTTTCCCATCAGAACAGCTTTCCCACTTGTCCTTGGAACATTTCGCTTTCATTTTTGAATTGCTTAATTACAAATTACAAGTATTTGATGTAGCCTTAATTGGCCTGCTGTTTTCCATAGGAAGATCAGAAAGTGCTTTGAAAATACTGAGCTTTATTTAGCCCTGTTTGCTCCTTTCCCTGTCTGGAAAATTTCTCCTATCTATGGGAGTTCAGAAGGAATTTAGAGTACTTAGTAACGTTCAATGAAAACATTTGACATCGGAGTCCAGTTTACTTTTTTTTGTTGGGCATTTTTTTTAACCATTACAAATGCTTCAGGTCTGTCGTATGGTTAGGAGAATAAACAACATGCCCAGGAACATGTTACGACAAAATAATCCCCTACTTTACACTGAATATGGATCTTCTTCAGTTGCTGGGTGATGTACCCAGGCTTTGGGAAGCTGGTAAGAAGGATTTCTGTATTGCATCCTCTTGGCAGATCCATGCAGTAATATTGATTGTAGCCTTTGGTAGATTCATACAAGGTTATTGATTGATCCTACATTGAAATGCAGGTTATGCTTACCTACACTTAGAGCGGGTGTCTTAATTAAAACCGGGGCAGCGAAGAAAGCAGTAGGAGGATAAAACTGTTGACTCTCATTTGTCTGCAATCCCCAGAAACTGATGAAAGCTCTTGTAGCTAATGTGAATTGTTGATTAGGCAAAACATTAACAATAATATTTTTTCCCCCTTATTAACAGCTGCTTGCAGTGGAGAACTGGAACAGCACACAGAGAGACGAGGAGTCATCTATAGTCCTTCTTGGCCATTGAACTATCCTCCAGCTGTAAACTGCTGCTGGTACATTCAAGGAGATCGTGGAGACATGATAACAATTAGGTATGGTTTGATATTCCGTGGAGATAAAGGATTGCTTTGCTGAAATGAAACAAAATGTGAGTTCTTATCTGATACACCAATATGAGGCTCTTTGTCAGAGCTATTGAATGGTTGAAGGAAGCTGAAGTTGATCACACTGGAGCATGGTTGCAGGTTGGGCACCTCTCTCATTTTAGAAATATTCCGCTGTGTCTTGTTTTAGGCTACTTCTAACATCCATTATTATATATGCAAGTCACTTGTAGTCTTTTAATATATTTTTCTTCACAATACCTGTGTGAGATTTCATCCGCCTCTGATAGATGAGGAGGTGGGAAACAGTGATACGTTTACTCACATTAAATAGTCCCCCTTCTCTTCATTGCTTATAAATAGGAATAGGTGAAGGCTATAAAACCTGGAACAGCCTCAGTGGGATATGTAAAATTCTTAGAGCAAAAATAGCTTTTTCTGTAATGTCTTGAAATGGTACTATGTTTAATTGACAGTTGAAGATAATCATTGCTTATTGTTACTTATTAACCAAAAGACACATGCTTTTCTGCTTAATATTTATTTCCAACAAAATTAAATAATAGTTAGCATTTGTGGCACAATTTCTGCTCATTCTATAAAAATACTATTCAGAAAAGACTAGAATATATTACAGATGGTTTGTTAAGAGTGTTTAGGCTACAATATCAGCATACTGCAAACGTGCTTAATTTCTCTGGGCTAATCATAGTATCCTTCTCAAACCAAGAATTTCTTATTGAAAAAAAAAGAAGACCTGGGAAAGATTTTTTTGTTTGGTTTTTAGTACTGTTGTATTTGACACCATCTGCTCATTCTTTGCTCAGCTGCTTAAAAGGACTGCAAACCTCTTCAACTGCAGATGCTCAGCAATTAAAAACAAATCTGCCACAGATGGAATAATAGGAGGGCTCCACCATCCGTAGTTCAAAATAGGAACTACTCATCAAAAGTGAGGAAGTAGATACCTGCCAGCATTTGAGATACATAAATAGAAACATGCTTTTAAACCCCATTAAATTGTATTGGACTTGGGGAATTTGTTTCAAAGCAGAGATTGTTGGAAACTCTGAAGCAGCATACAAATGAGACGCAGGACTTGGCTCTGGAGAATAGTACTGCAGTTTATGCTGTGAAAACGTCTCAGAGCTCCCAGTTAGAATTAGGATTCTCTTTTGCAAGTATGAGTGTAACAGAGACTAAAGAAATAAATGAAAGTAAGATGAGGAAACTGGTAATAATGTGTGTATACAGTTTAGACGTGTGCATAGCAATATGATTTGAAAGATTTCTTCTTAATGGGTTTGTTTTCTATCACTGCCGTATCCTGCCCTCCTATGCACATGCAAACAATGGGAGCTGTGTGTTTACATCCTAGGCAGTCGTGTTGTGGTGTTACATTTCTGACTGTAAACGTACTTGGAATGACTCACTCCAGTGTATGAAATGCAAAATGTTACAGCATCAGAGGATTTCTTTAGGTTGTAGCCCTCATAATGCCAAGGACATAAAAGAAGCAGCTGACTTGCCCCGGCTAGCGTGATATAGGCAAACTGGGAAAGAGGGTTCAAATACGAACATTTTTTCCTCTTAACAGTTGAGTATGCTGCTTGTCCTAACAGTGTGCTGATAAGGGCATAAAAGAGTAGCTTTTTTAATTTTCCTGGGAAAATCAAACATAGTTCTTGTGATAACATCTGGATTTTGAAAGGTTTAAAAAACCCCCACCTCCTTTGTGTTATGTTACGCTGAATGCATTTCCTTTTGATCTTGAATTCTCATTGACAGTCAGACAGCAATGTTATATAAGCCTCACATTTGAGATACAGCAGGAGTCATTAAGGGATAAAATTGCAATTGAAAGTAGTTTTGATTTCTAAAACATTTGCAGTCGGTGGTAATTTTTTATAAACCTATTATTCAGCAGCTTTCAATAGAACAGTGCCCAGATCTGCATGTGGATGTAAGATGCTGGCTCCTGTGGGCATGTCCTTTAGAAGCTTTGTCTTAATATCTGCCTTTCATGTATGTGTGTTGATTTTCTTCATATCCTCACATGTTCATGCTTATTGTTTTGCTTTATAGTTTACTTTTTAGAAATCCTTGGGGGAGACTTCGCAAGAACAGGAAATATGTGTTCTTTGTGCTTATACCTTTCTGTTAATTATGCACATTTCAGTACTTTCTTCTAAGTTTGTGTGTCTGGTGGAATGGTGCTGTTGAGACCTGGGAACAAGTATGTAGCTACTGTTTTCCAGGACTCTGTTGTGTTACTTCAGATTCAGGTAATCAGTCTGTTAGTTACTGTTTTGGAAACTGCTTGATTTTTCCTTCTATTTTTATGCCTGTTTTCACAGAGGACTACATAAAAATCCTGTAAGATCAGATAAAGATGTCATATGTGGTAACTGTACCATCCTTTACGGGCTTTGTATGTGTATGTTTCCTCATATGTGAGAAAAAGATCAAAATTGTTGCTGTTTAGCAGTTGCTGTTGCGTGATGGTTGTAATTAACCTGACGTGGGCAGAGTATAAATGGATTGTGTTTTATTATAGGAATTTATGGGATTGAGAGTAAAATGTTCTCCATGTTCAGAATTCAAGATAAGAGTATTGAAAATTTATCTGTTTAGTGATCCACTCAAGCTGTCTCTTACTGATTGAGGTGGGGGGGAATCACCTTTATTGGCTTTCACTTGAGTGATTCATGTCATTGTCTTTGCAAAAAGAAATTTTCAGATACCATCTGAGTTTCAATTTCTGAGTAAAACTGTGGCCTGTTCGTGTAAAGGCTTGCTGGTCTGTAATTGTATGAAGAATTAAAGGGACTGCTTCATAGTCTTATTTACCAAGCTCACAGTGTTTCAGAACTTGGCATTAATTGGAAAAAACTCATAATAGCCATTTATTTCATTCAGTTGCATGTGCTCAGCTTTTGGAAACACAGCCCCTGTGTCTCTGGCCGAAGGTTACACAGTTAGCTGGCACTCGGGAGCTGGGAGTAGAATGGAGCTTTCCTGGCTTCCAGGTCCTTGTGCTTCAGTGGTTAAGCCTAAGTTTTTAATGAGCCAATTAAGTCATCAGTTGTTCACAGTCTGCACTTGCTGTGAGAGGTTGGCAAATAGAAGTAACTTTTCTTGCTTAATTGGCTGGTCTGTTTTATTTTGGGACTGTGCTCTACTGATCTACCCATAATATTTAATCTCCAATTTTTTAATGAGTTTAGAGGGACAAATTGGACATTTATTTTTTTATTTATTTACTAATTACTTTCATTCATATTTTACATCTGCTGAGCTTCCAACAGTTTACCCTTTTTTTGTTCGTTTTCCTCATCATCCCATGTTTGCTCTTTTCCAGTTATTAAGAATGCTTTTTTTTTTTTTGCTTTAATCTGTAGTTGATCGTGCTTAAATTACCGAGAGGGTTGTAGGGAATTCCCTACATTATTTATAGAACTACCTTTTTTTCTAGCTGCTGCTGCTCCTTTCAGTGCAGATGGCAAAAAGCTTAGCTCTGCTAAGCATGTTTTGCAGGTAGCACATTTTTTTCATATTTTCAGAGTGTAGATGAGTATTTATGATAAACTGGTTTAATGAAGTTCTTCCAGCAACATAGAAATACTTGACAGTAAATAGGAAAATATCATTGTAGGCTACTGTTGCTTCACTTCAGTAATTTTACAGGCAAGATCTGATACATGACCGATCCTGTAATTTTCTGTAAGCTCCTGGAGTCCTGCTCAGTCTTGGAGGTAACCTTGTTTCGGTATCATATCACTGAAAGAAAAATCAGATGATTTTACCTATTTCTGAAGAATTCTGTAAAAACAGATTTAGTCAGTTCACATTGAGTTGTTCTGATCCTCAGAGTTTGAGTGCTTCCAGTGGTTAATAGACTATTCTTGTACTTTTGTATAAAATTAGGATATTTTTTTAAAGGGATTTGCTGCAGAAGAGGTATTCCAAAAGCAAGACAACTGGAGTTAGTGCTTGTGAATAGCATCTTTCAGAAGAAACAAAACCTGCAAAATTTGGTCCAATAATTTTGATCCTTTACACCAGTCTCCTCCTCTGTTCCTGTGTTGGAGATCACAGGTAACAGTGAGAACAGCCTAAGGGACAAAGCATTTTAAAGGATGTTCTGTGCGTTAGCGATGTGTTCTGTACTTTGTTAATATTGCAGTTCTAAGTGCTCGAAATACCAACGTTTGACTCCTGCAGTGTTGTGCCTGAGTGCTCCTCCTCTCCCTGCCCTCTGAACCAGGCTGTGTGCTCTGGTCGTGGAGAGGAAAAAAAGCCCGGAGGAAAGATGAGTTCTCTTTCCCTTCGTCATCGAGCACTGAGACGCCAGAGCAGAGGAGTGTTGCCCTATAAGTGAAGCTCGTGGGTGGAGGGGGCTGTCTGCATCACATGGAGCAGATGCGGTGCGGTGGGAAGGCTGTAGTTGAGGGGTGCAAGGGCTGGAGTTTAGTGCCACTGCGCACTGGAGCTTGCACGGTAGGATGGACCTCTGGGTCCACAGCCCACTCCTTCAGACTCGTGCTTTGCTGGAGGGGATTAGTGACTGAACCGACCCTTCTTTTACTCTTCCTCCCAAACCCTGTGCTCCCCTGCCCAAGATGTTTAAAAGCCGTGTGAGATATGGATGACGTTATCCATTAGTACTCTCTGTTTCGGTATGACTTGATTCTGTTGCTTGTTTTAATCACAGAAAATGACATGGGTTTTGGATATAAAGGGCCTGAGACCTCAAGAACCGTAACTACAGGCTTCATTCAGTACTTTTCCAAAGACTGTAAGATGTTTGTACAGTCTTAGAAGCCGTAGGAGCCCAAGACTTTGCCCCTTATTTCCACTGCATACCCTCAATCTTTTAACCACTGGGCTAATCCTTTTGACAGAAAAATTTGCATTCCAGTTTGAAAAAGTTCAGTGGAATAAGTAAATGTCCCTGCGCTCTATTTTGTGGGTAGCAGGATTAAATTATTCTTCAGAAGACTGTAACAACAGCAGTGCTAGATCAAATTACAGATGATGAAAGAAGTGAAGTAGCAGAGGTTGAACGCACTATTCAGGACTCTTAGATAAAATAAATCAATGGGCTATTTAATGTCAGATTAGTACCTTGTTGTTCCAAACGCATTATAAAGCGAAAACCAATTTTATATATTTATATGCGCATACATACGTATACACGTTGTTTTGTATTTCTTTACAAAGGAGTGTTTTTTGTGGTGAGGTTGGTTGATGGCTTGTTCAAATATATCATGCATTTGGTCTTGAGTAAAAATCACCATCGATTTAAATGGGGCAAAATTTGCTTCCGTTGGAGATAATATAACTTAAAAGGATGCTGGAGTGGAGTGACAATGCCTTAACCAAAGCAAAATTTGTTCAAAATATGTCTTGATTAGCTTGTATGAGGTAGAACATAATTGCTTTGACTTTGCTTTTGCCCTTAGAAGAAGAAATTTTATAACTGCTGTGGTATCTTATTATATATAAAACATTACATCAGAACTAGAATATCTGTATTTCAGAGAAATTTTGTTTATTCACTGGTGTTTGAACCTCCTAGGCACCTGTGATTAAGATGCTCATTGTTTTTGAAAAAAAGTTCATTCTTCTGCCTACCTGTATTGCCCTTTTTTGAATACCAAGGCATTTGTTTCAGGGAGGCTGTTAAAGAGGATTCTTTCTTGCAAGTCTGCTCTGCCTCATCACCCCTGTACTCGGTTTTGTGGCTAAAGCTTGGATTTCTTAGTGGAGAAGTGTGGGATTCTGCTCTGAATCTATTTCAGATCCACAGCTGACACTCAGGAAAATGAGTTATTGTCTGTATGCCTGTGCTTCTGCTTTGGAAGGTGGAACTAAAGTTCCTTCCTCTTCTACACCCTTTATAATAAACCAAAAAAAGCCCTTTATTAGCATGTACAATACTATATTCTCAAGGTGCAAGTAGAGTATATTGTTAATAATAAACAAATGCAGGCTCTCCAGAGGTATCGCTGTCATCTGCAAAAGAGTTTGTAAACAAGGAATGTGCGTGTAGCTGACTCTTCTGTACTCTTCCTTTGTGTGAATCTTAAAAGTGTTAAACCTTCCCCCCCTGCCCCATGAAAGAAATGCATTTTAACGTAAGGTGCAGACAGCTTATATAGGCAAATTCTCCCCTGGGCGTGTGCAGTCTGTGTTGTATAACAACACTATGGGTGGATTATTTACCTGATTGATAGACAAAAGCAGCTCTTTTCACCAGAGTGGGGAAAAGGAGTGACTGTGGGACTCGGCCGGAGTGCTGGGAACTAGGTGGGATAGGAGAACAAATTGTTTAACTCCACTCTTTAGGGTTGGTCCTGGTGCATCTAAAATAACTATAGAAGCAAGAGAGCAAAAGATTCAGTAAATGATCTTATTTGTATCGCACAAGCAGAAATTTTTCTAGCCATTTCTCCCCACCGCCCCTTCCCAGTTCCAAGTTTCCATTTCTTGATTCAGTGACTGTTCCCTTTTCTTAAAAATTTTTGTTGTTGGGCAGATAGATATTTCTTATACTTATCCCGACAGTCTTTATGACAAGAAAACCCTACAAACAGTCCTCCAAGTAGATGATAGAAACCCTTGTTGATGACTGGTGCCAAAATGAGTTGCAGAGAGCAAAACCAATGTGGTAGCTCAGTGATGCTGTCTCATGTCTCTTGCAACAGACTTGATGTGGGTGCCCATAGTTTCACTGATGCTTTGTATAATTCCTTTTCATGCTGTAGTGCCTGTTCATACACTTTCTTGGTCATTAAAAAGTTTTTTGTGGAACACTGAGGACAGAGATACTCTTTAGTTTACCTTTGCATGGCTGAATACTTAAATCTTTTCATTCTGACTGCATGGTCGTCTAAAACTTCCTTGCAAAATATGCTGGTTTCAGAAGCTTGATGAGATGGCTTATAGCAAAGAATTAGGTGCTGTGGGAATATTTCTTCTCAACTGGGAAGACACATAGAGCATGGTGGGAGAAAAAGAGTTAGAAAAGAGAAAGGACATATTTCTGGGTGAATTGTCCTTGCCTGCACATATGTTGTTGGACATCTCTTGATTTCCATTTTAGCTGAACACTTTCAGTGCTCTGTTACTTCTCATTCTCTTGCTGATAATTTTTTTTTTCTGGAGAGTTATTAAGCTGGTGTGTTTGGCTGAACCTACAGGTGTGTGTAGGCTGGGTCTCCTGCTTAAATGAATTGACTAGTTTACATAGTTGCTGCTCTTTCCCTTTCACCTTCAAACGCCAAGATCTGGCAGGCATTGACAGCCTTTTGTAAATACACAGTTATATCAGAAAATTATCTTTCTGTTTATCTTTTTCAAAAATTCATCTTTTATGTTTGTGAAAAGCCCTTTGTGGAAGGAGGTCTGTATTTCATAGCTTTTCGGCCTTTCTGAAACTTCTGTCTAGTTATTTGTATGGAGTATGCACAAACTTCTACCAAGTTAATTTGGTGAAGCTGAGTTACATGAAAGAGCACCAAAATTCATTTCTAAGTGTCCTGAACAATGTGCCGTTTCCTAATGAGTGTGCTTCTATGTGCAATGCTATTGTTATTGCAGATTACTGAATGCAAATATAACCTTTTTCATCACACTGAACAAATACCCTGTATGGTTTCTGAGCTACAGGGTAGGGAGAGTTACCTGGTTGTGTTCAGTGTTCTGCAAACCATTGGGGCACCTCTTTGCTCTAGTTAAGCTGCTATTGAATAATCACTGGGCTTGGGTCAGCGGAAGGGCTGGAGGTTTGACTGTAAAAGGTTGCAGGCTGTTTGCATTTGCATTCCCAGAAAGGGAATATTTTAGTCTTTGAATTAAAAAATATCAGTGTTAGACTTTAGGTTCCATTTCCACCCCTTGCAGTCCTCTTCTCTTCTTCCCCTATTCCTGCCTATCCATATCTTGAAGACTTGTTTTTTGTCTCTCATATTTATCCCTTTAGGGTTCTTTTTACTGTTCCCTATTGTTCTTTTTCCAAGACTCTCCCCTCTCATCCCATAGTTTCACGGCTTTTAACGTTGGGAAAGACTGATGAAATTAATCTACCTTCTGTATAATGTATTCTGGAATTTTGCTTTTACTCATATCTGTGTTTTAGGAATCAGTTTTGTGTAAGGACTCGAGTAAAAGAGGAATCATCCTTTCAGCTTTTGGAGCTACTTGGCATGCTGTTTATACCTCTGAGATGGGTGTCTTTCCAAATTGGGGGAATTTGAGTGCTCTGTTGATATATACTCACGATACTGTAGGTGTTTCATTATCTTTGAATGTGATCTCTTTATGTCAGCACTGCTTGGTGCAGAAAGTCAACTGTTACAGTCTGTTTTTTCTCTGGCTTTGTTCCAGATGCATGTCCTCTTTGTAACTTACGTTTTCTTTTGTTCCTGATAGTTTTAAGAACTTTGATTTGGAAGACTCTCAGAAGTGTGCAGTAGACTGGTTGATGATTGGCCCCTCTTCCAAGAGGGAGGAGTACAAAGTGTGTGGATCTTCCATACCTCCGTCTTTCATCTCTGCAAGGGACCATGTTTGGATATTTTTTCACTCAGATGCATCAAGCTCAGGACAGGCTCAGGGATTTCGCCTTTCTTATATTAGAGGTAAAACCTTACAGTTTTGTTGGCTTCACTTATACTCTCTCTGGTAAAAGTTGAAGATGGTAGTTTTTTTTGTTGACAGGAGTCTTGGGCCAGTCTTGATGACTGTAAGGTCTTAGCATGGTAACACTGTTCTTATTTCCACTTGGCTTTTTAACAGTATTCGTGCAGTGTACTCGCCTGACTTGTGACATGCAGTGTAGTAGACGTTAAAAAAGTGACAGCAGATACTTCCAAAAGTTTTCATACTGACTTTTTTCTCCTTGCCCTCTTTCACAGGAAAGATAGGTCAGGCTGTGTGCCAGTCCGATGAATTCCATTGTGCAAATGGGAAGTGTATTCCCAGTACTTGGAAGTGTAATTCCATGGATGAGTGTGGTGATAACTCGGACGAGAGAAACTGCACTGTCCCTCCAACAGAGCCTCCATCCAGCATCTGTCCCTCAGGAATGTTCCAGTGCAGTGCAGCCCACTCCACCAAGTGCTTGTCGAACGAACTGAGATGTAATTCAGTTAAGGACTGCAGTGATGGTTCGGACGAAGAGAATTGTCCTGATCTTTCCTGTGGCAAAAGGCTGGGTAATTTTTATGGATCTTTTGCCTCCCCAGACTTATTCCGTGCTGATCACAGCAGATCAGACCTTCGTTGCACGTGGTATGTGGACACACAAGATAATCGACATGTTCTGTTGCAGCTTGATTTGCAGTTAGGCTACAATGACTATGTAAAGGTGTATGATGGCATCAGAGAGAGAGGTGATAAATTAATGCAGACATTTTCATACCACAACAATAGGCATTCGGTGAGCGTGGAGTCGTCAAAGGGCCAGCTTACTGTCTCATATCACGCCCACTCCAAGAGCACTGGCCATGGGTTCAATGCAACCTATCAGGTGAAAGGCTATTGCCTTCCTTGGGAACACCCTTGTGGAAGTGATGAGGAGTGTTTCACAGATAAGCAGCATTGTGATGGCTGGTGGCACTGTCCAAATGGCAAGGATGAGGAGAACTGTCCTGCTTGCCAGAAGAACGAATACCCATGTGAAGGAAACAGTGGGCTTTGTTACTCAATACTTGACCGCTGTAATAACCAAAAGAACTGCCCAGATGGCTCGGATGAAAAAAACTGCTTTACTTGCCAGCCAGGAAACTTCCATTGTGGTACAAATCTGTGCATCTTTGAGACTTGGCGCTGCGACGGCCAAGAAGACTGCCAGGATGGAAGTGATGAACATAACTGCCTGGTGATCGTTCCCAGAAAGGTCATCACAGCTGCTCTGATCGGAAGTCTCGTGTGTGGCTTGCTGCTGGTGATAGCACTGGGTTGTGCATTTAAATTATATTCTCTGAGGACCAGGGAATACAGGTAAGCGTCTTGCGTTTATGATGCTTTAATAGCTGTGGGTTTTTTTCCCCTTTTATTTAAAGGAAAAAAGTTGATTGTTAGCCAGAGAATTTGGAATATACTGTGAAATCAATCCAAGGAATTGATGACAATTAGATAGCAGTCACTTTTAGGCTGAGAGAATAGTAAAGATTTTCAGAAGTAGTGAGGGGAATGTCAGCTCTTCTGTGATCTATGAGAAATACACTTTTATTATGTAGCCTGGCAGAACCTGTATCTAACTTAAATCAAAACTGTTTTGAGCCGTTTCCTCTCCCCACTCCTCCCCCTGCAACAAACCCCTTGCCCTTGCCAAAAATTGAATGCTGAGCTGTTACAGCGAAGTCTTTGCTGAATCTGAAGTGAATAGCCCCAACCCCTCCCCAAATACTCTAGTTCTCAGTTCTGCTAAAAGTGATGTCCTGCAGTGGTGGGGCCTGTTCTAGGCAGGCCTTGTTTACCTCCACTGCTCCCATCGGTGTGAGCTGTGCCCCTTTCCCCTGGTCCTGTATGCCCTGCTGTATGGATAGCATGTGTGTTTCTGTGCCTGTGTGTTGTATGTTTGTGTAAGCGTGGCTCTGCCCTTTGGGAGAGAGTCGTAAGGGACTTTCTGAGGCCCGTCCCTTGTCGTATGCACCAGCTCTGTGCCATGCTGCTGCCACCGTTTGTGTTCTCAGCACAGTATGCTTTCCATTCTCTCCGATCAAATCTGCATGATTAAGGAGCTGGAAAACGCCCGCCGTGCTATGCTGGGAACCTCAGTGCTTCAGTTCTGGCAGGACAGCCGAAGCTGTCCGCAGCTGCAAGCTGCCCCTGTTTTGTGATTGTTTCCAGTCCTTAATGTTGACTTTTCCAAAAATAACCTTTGGGCCCTTGCTGAACAAGTTACCTCTGTTACTGGAGTAAGCTGGCCAACTGAGAAAACTTCAGTTGCCACAGAGTCCAGCCTGAGACTGCAGGAGAGAGTTTGCTGATTTGATTCACTGATGCTTATACCCTGTACTCTTATTCCTTTTGTTTATTTTAGCATCCTGATAAGATTTTCACGGAGCCTCGTTGAAGGTTTGCATTTTTGCTGCTAGCGTGAAGCCCTCTGCGCTGCTTTTATACATTAATGTGAGGGGGGCAGGACAAACTGTTACTTCTCTTCCTTGTTTTCCCTCTGGTTCTGTTCCCAGAGCATTTGAGACCCAGATGACGCGACTTGAGGCAGAGTTTGTGCGGCGGGAAGCTCCACCTTCCTACGGGCAGCTGATTGCACAAGGACTTATCCCCCCAGTTGAAGACTTCCCTGTGTACAATGCATCACAAGTATGGAGACATGAATGCCAATGAACCTATCAGCAGCCAAACTACTATAAATTAGATAGAATCAATTTGGAACTGTATTCTTTCAGTAGCTGTGCTAATTATATGGAAGTCACATAACAACGTGTATGTTTTACTTGGAGCTGAAGAACCACAGTTACGCATCTTGGTGCTGTGGGTAGTTTTGAACACATTAAATGTGTTTGCTAGGGAACAGCAGTGAGATAAGCACATGCTGTTTTGCTGTACATCAAGGCAGAATGAACAGAGACAGAGAGAAAGGTCAGAAAGTAAATAGAAAAAAAAGGCTTTTCAAGCTGAAACTGTAAATGTGCCTGAAGCGATAAGAAAGTAAGGTCTCTAGCAGTATTTTTGGGAAATTCTGGGATTATTTTTATTTACAAACACATTACACTGGGAAGCCATTAAGTCATTCTTCTATTTCATTGCTGAGGTTGCAAAAATCTCCTATGCCCCATCAAAAGTATTCAACTGTGATGCAGTTCCTAGTGTGATAAAGCTCTTGTAGTTTGTTACTCGAGTGGAGAAGTAGTTTGCCTTGGCCTTTTTTTCCCTGGTGTTGCCCTTAGCTTTTGAGGATCCTCTGCTATTGCTCATGACAGAGGACTCAGTGGTCTGCAGTCTGGTTCTTTAGTGGTGGTCTGATCGTGTGAGTGGAGCATCTTCCTGGGCAGACAAGTAGATCTTAAGCTCATAAAGGAAACACTCTAAGGGACACTTTTGATACAGGCAGAGCTGTCTTTGGCATTCTTAAATAGTACATTAGAAAATATGTATTTAACAAGGAAGTGTAGGGATCAAGTCTGAGAATTCTGGTAAGGTGGAGATATTAGTGGAAAGAGCAGGGTTTAGGAGAAGTCTGTTGAGTATGTGTGAAATCATAGTTTGTTACGTATGTGTTATAGGCTTCTGTGCTGCAGAACATTCGAACAGCCATGAGGAGGCAGATGAGAAGACACTCGTCAAGACGGAGCTCGTCTCGGCGGCGATTGGGCAGGCTCTGGAACAGACTTTTCCACAGACCTCGGGTGAGAGGACAGATCCCGCTCCTGACGCCCGCCCGCACTTCACAGACTACACTGGGTGATGGAATCATCAACCGTGCTGATGGGACTACTGGGAGTCCTCCACCTTCCCCCGAAGGACCTAGTTTAGAGGCAAATGCCCATGGCCAAGCCAGGGGCCTAGAAGAAGCTGGATGTAGCAGCTTGCAGCCAGAGACTGAAATCACAGAGCCATCGCCTTCGAATGTTTTACCGAATACTTGCACAGCAGCACACGCAGAGCCTGAGGCTGGACGCGCTGATAAATGTTTAGATGCCGAGACCTCTGGCAGTGAGCTTAAGCAGTCCAGTAAAGTGGATTCAGGAAAGGCTTTCAGAGATCCTTTATCTGAAGGTGTTACAGAAACGATCCATGGAGGGTCAGTGTCCAGGAGGACTGTCCCAGAGGATAGTAGTTTAAGTAGAAGTCATCCGCTGAGTGAAGAGCCATGTAGGTTACCCTTAAAAAAGTGGGAGTCTGCTTATTCAGACAGCCCTATGAATGTTCGTATCCAGGTGGATGGACCAAACCGATGTTGCCCTAACTCATACCGGGAGGAGCCTTTGGGTATTCATGCGGCTTGTTGCCATTCTGTGGAAGTGCCAATGTTAGAGTCCTCTACCGCCCTCTCTGAAGTCAGTACCAGTGATGATGAATCTTTACTTGTTTGCTAATAAAAATTTTTGGTTTGGCCCTGCAAATTTTGTAACTTCATTGTTTATATGACAGTGCACTTTGATGATAGGTGGTATGTCTGTGCTCTCAACTTTGTCTCTTAAAACCAGTGTGCTTTAATCCCACAGGGAGTACAGTACAAGACTAAATGGGACAAGTTTTTGTCTTCGTTGCTATTCCTGAAACTCCAGTGGGGCAGAAGTAGGCCAGTATGCAATGTCAGGGGCTAGGAGAGCAAGAATGCAGTTCGGAGGTATCTCCACCCTCTCGTATTTCTTCTGTGCATTTATTCACTCTGCATTCAGGGAATTAGTGTTTCTTTGCTTTTCAAGTGGTCTTACTGAAACTAGAGCGAACTCTGTTGGAACCTGGGGCAGGCACCAGTCATTGTAACTATGAGTATTAAACTAGAAATAACATTGTTGTCTTTTTAGATATCGTAATTTAATTAAAATTTAATAATTTTAATTACAAATACTTGAAATAGAATCCTTTGTAGCTTTCTCTTTATCGAAATTGCTCACTTCCTTTGTTCCCTTCAGAAATGTTGTGATGGCCGTATGTACCGTGAAGCATCCACTAAAACCAAAGTTTCTGTATCAAATACCCAGAATGATGCCAGGTGTCTTATCTGCTACAGCTCTGTGGTAAGAGACGAGCAGTGTTCAGTGGAGGCGGAGTGTATGGAACCCCAGTTGCAGCAATATTTCTTTTTTGTGTTCATAGTGATGTTGTGAAGGTTGAAGAATTGTTTGCTTTCTCCCCACCCACTTTTTCCCCTCCTCTCTTCTGTCTTAAGGGACTTCTATGATTATACCACTTTGGATGTGTCCTGAAGGATACTGAGGCTCCACAGCTCCTGTTGGCTGCAGTGGGAAGCACTGAGCACTTGGTAACTGTTGGGATCAGACTTCTGTTTTATTTTGAAATAAAATCTGCTTCACAAGTTTGCTTGTAAATCTGCTACCTAGGTGCAGATATATAAATCGGGGGTTTTTATTTTTTATTTTTAGAGGATGCTATTTTGTTTCCTTTTTTTCTTTTAAGAACTGAAATAGATCAGTGCTGTTTTCAAAGCAGACACTGTGTGGATTGTACAACACTTCAGTGTAAACTGGTGCCTTTTTGGTTTATACCATTTAATTAGAAGCAAGCAAGTTATTTACCTGGAAGAAGGGTGACATTAACGAGGAGTGACTCGGTGCAGAATGGCAGAGCGTTAGTTACCCTGTGATAGCTTGGTCCTGTTGTGATGGCTGGGGCATTGGCGGGGCTCCCCCACGCTCTAGCAAGGGCTCTGCTTCAGTTCCCCTGTGATGCAGTGACAAACTAAAATGCTTTATATAGGAATTAACAAGGAAGTTGATGCTGCAGTTCTGTAAATACCCGAGTGCTCTGAAGCCTGTTTATTGCTGTAGGAGTTCAAGTTGCCCAAAGTTATTAACTGAACATGTAAAATTGAGGTGGACTTCGGCATTTGTGAACCTGGGCTCTGCTGTCCACAGGACCCTCCTGGCTGTAAAGGCAAACAGGCTTCTGCAGTGAACAGTTCAGTTTACATCAAAGTGTCAAAGATGTTTTTTCCTTTAAATGGCCTGTATTTTGCCCTGGATATTTTACTAGGACTCCGTTTGGGAGTGCCTTAAAAAGAACAAGGAATAGGACTTTGTCTTTGCTGAAATGTAACATGGAAGAATTAAATTGAAGTGATTTTTTTTTCCTCTTCAGTTGCAAATTGGTTTCATACTGTGCATTCCAGAGGCGGAAGATGCAAACTGCTTAAGGGCATTAATAGCAAGAAGGGCTTGTGGCAAAATGCTAACAAGTAAAGAGTCATAGTTACATAAAATAAATAGTGCTCACTCGTTTTTTCCAAGTGCTTTTGTGACCAGAATTCATTTCATCAAAGGAAATGTAGTTTTGAAAGAGATCTTGCTTTCATAGCATTTGTAAACATTTTAGGTACATTCCACCTTTGCAAGGCCATGTACTGTACTCATTACACTGCCAGAGTTGTTTGCATCGAGGGTGACAGGTTTTAGTGTTTCTTTTTTTTTTGTTCTAAAGGTAGTTTTCAATATGTAGAATTGTACGTGTAAAGTAGTTAACTATAATTGGGAGGAAGGTTATATTTCAAGGTTAATATTGTGCAGATATGAAGGACCTTAGAAATAAGTGTATATTTAATTCTGTTACAGAAATGTATTTCTGTAATAAAATAATGTTGATCATACTATGCCTTAAACTATCACCACTGTAAGGCTCTTAAAGTTGAAATATGTACTTTAGAATACAGCTATATTTTGGGAACAACCCTGAACAGCTAACACTGTATTTTATTTTAAGATGTGTAACTTCACATAATTTCTTACATATACATATTTAGTGTACTGATCCATTTGGTAACTCAGTGGAAATTTCATTGAGAAGGTTTTATGTTTAGAAACTTAAATCCAGGTTAATGAAAATTTGATGCTTGAAGTGTACAGAAATGTTCACAGCCCTCACTACTGGAATTTATAGCCTTGCATCAAGAGATAGAAGCCTGGTGCTCTTTGTAAGCGTCTCACTTTTGTATTCTGCAAGACAGTATTCTCTCCCAGCTCCCCCAGCTCGTTCCTTGGAGGCAAGAGTCACAAATTTACTGTTAATTTTGCAAAATATTAAAAAAAAAAAAAAAAAAAAGTGGGAAAATGCTGCTATGCCAGACATGTGAACAGAAAGGTCTCATTGTTACGTTTCTTTGCTCAGTGGAAAATACCACTCTTCAATGACAATACAACCTAAAAGTAATCAGCTAATAAGCTTGTTAAAATTTTTGTTAATAATGCTTTTCTGCACTCTTTAAAGATTTTTGTAGACAGAAGGGAAACAAAGTATTTAAGATAGCTTTTTTCTTTCTTTTTTTTTTTTTTTTTTTAAAGATACAAAACTCCCCTGTCCAAGCAGCCAAGAAGACCCTCCCTAAAAAAAAAAAATCTCTGAATAGAGCAGACTACCTACACTGGTTTAAGAAGGATGGATGCTCATAGGCAGCATTAAGGGAGAAGCGACCCCCTGATGTTTCTCTTACTGCTGTTACAACATGCGGAATATTTCTGTTTGAAGTTCTGGCACCTTCCAGCTTGTGTATGACTCTCTAACATCCCTTAAATGTACTTGTTTTCCTTTTCTGTTCTCTCATTTGTTGTTTTTTTGTTTGTTTACATGTTGTATATATTAATTTAGATACAATGTTTTACCATAACGTATGTACAGGTGTATGGTTCAGGTATGGCATCATGGTTGCCAGTGTCTGGTGGTTCCTGGACAACGATACTAAGCAAGTAAGATGCTGGGCATCATCATACTTTGCTCATGCTTTGGATCTCTTAATTTTTAATAAAATTTCACATGCCCAGAGACTGGGTTTCTGACTGTCACTCTAACACCAAAGATCGAGGGTGCCTAAATTGTACTGCCACAGCCTTTCTTTGACTCTGACTGCATATGCCAACCCACAGCTCGATGTGTTGACGTGAATATGAAGGGTGGGGGTTTGTTTGGTTTGGTTTTTGGTTTGGGTGGTTTGGTTGTTTTTTTTTTTTTACTATCTGCTTTTTCTGGTAGCTGAAGCTGTGGAGGTGCATCACGTTTTTAAGATAGTACATGTGAAATCTTACCACTAGCAGTTCAGTGTTGCATACAACTGCCTTTAAAAGGCATGTATGCATATACCCCAAATAACAAAAAGAAGCCCTGAAGCGTATGACGCTTTAGGTGGTTTAAAAAAGAAAATTTTCTGAAGTACAGCCTCTCATTCCCGTTGCTGAGGGCAATGCTTGTTTTGCTGATGCTTCTCCTTCCCAGCCTGTGCTTTGGAGGGCACTGCTGGCAATATCCTGCTGTTTTTTGGCAGAAGGTGGAGGCTGAGTTATTTTGTGTTGACAGAGATTTACTCTACAGACTTTGAAATGTTTATCTGTATTGAAGAGAATTGGACAGACTTTATGGTCATCCAGATTTATTTGTAGCCATGAAGGATGGGAGGACACGGCTTGATGCAGAGGAATAATGCCTCCTAACCTAGTAGAAGGAGTGTTTGCTTTGCTTCAACATGAAGTGCTGATTCAGCTGTGATGAGAGTGGCAGAAGCAGTAATACTGCAAACTGTATCCCGATGTGAGGCCGAAATGAATATAGCCCATAAAATGGAGTAATAAAGGATACCTGTGCGTTTGAAGCAGAGTTCGACAGTCTGTCCAGCACAACAGGTACATCTTATGACAAACCAGGGAGCTAACTTGAAAAGCCGTGAGGGAATTACGTATTTTTTAATCAGACCTTTCTCAGAGGGAGAATAACTGCTTTTACTTATTTCAGGATTTTTGATCTTTGCAGGAAACTGAGTTTTAATCTCCCAGGCAGGCGTTAGGGTAAGTCCAGTACAAATGGCCTGTGACCTGAACTCACAGGTGGCAAACCCCATCTCCTCTCTCTTGTCAAGCTGTTACCCTCGCAAACTGTTCAATAAGCCATCCTCCCCTTTCAGTTGCCGACTCTTGTGCTCCTGGCTGCAGGGTTTACACAGTGACCAAGGCTGACATGAGTGGTAGAGGTTTATGTTTTATTTCCCTCTTCATTCTATATGTTTCCTGCCTTACGATGCCATCTTGGTCTCCCTATCTTATATCACTCTCTTTTACTTTAGGACTTTAAGACAAATTTCTTTTTGGCCTCTCTGCCTCTCTTGGCCACTTTCTAAGCCTTTTCCTTGGATTTTTGTTTTTCATGTATCCAAGCGCAGAAGTTTCTCGCTGAAGTTAGGGCACCAGTGAGAAGCCTTGAGGAACAAGGGGGAGAGGTTTAAAAAGCCAAAGAGGCTTTGCCTGTATTCACAACTGGAGTCGGAGGTGGTGACCCAGGTGGGTGCATCCTCCCGAGACAGGGCACACCCATCCGAACTCTAAAGCTTTAGAAAAACAAATTCCAGCAAGATTTACCCTTCTTTTTTTTTTAAAAAACATTTTCATTTATGATGTGTACTTCAGTATCTCATAAAACCTCTCAGCAGCTGAATAATTGCTAACTTCATGTCACTCAGTGCTTGGCACAAAGGGGCTGGAAAGCAAACGGGGTTTGTTTTCAAGGTTTCAAGAATTCACGAGAGACTGAAACATGAGAAATACCTTGACAAAGGCCTCTGAAAATGAAGCGTGGGACAGTATGTTTGCTGGGGGTTGTTTGTTTGTTTGTTCATTTGTTTGCTTCCCCCTCAAAGATGAGTCATTTTATTTAGCTTCAGCTAAATGTGTCTAAGCACGTTTGCTTTCACAGCATTGGCTTGTTCACGGAAATGGCTCAGTGCCGGGCTGCCCAGCCCTGTACAGCTCCTTGCCAGGTGATGGTGGTGGTCTTGTGGAGCTACCAGCTCTGGTCCCGTGATCGAAGGCTGAGTCAGGGTTGCACTTTGAGAAGTGATTGAGTGCGACTAATGAAATTTTGTCTGCGTATTTTTGGATGCCATTTTCTGTAAAGATGCTGCCAACTCAAATGTAGTATTAAATACACTGTGACTCATCGGTCCTAAGTTGGGTGAAAGCTCTGACCTGATATGAGTCTCTGTCCATGACCCTGCTGAGATCAAACTCTTCTGGTTTATGTACTGATGTGAACTGACAACAACCACTTTCTTACTAAAATTAAAATACTTGAGAGTGGCTGGACCAGCAGCAGCAGCTCTGCCTTGTTCTCCCTGTGCTTCCCCCTGGTGCCCACCCAGCTCCTCTCCCTCCCGAATGCCATCGTGTGCGGGACAGGGCCTGTCTTCCCTGTCTCTGTTTTGCACAGTGCGTAGCGCAGTGACGTCATGATCTGTTGCTCCTTCTCTCCGTACTGTGATAGTGCAGATAAGAATAATCCAATACATCTTTCATTGACTTTGCAGGGTGTAAAGCTGACTTAAAGGTGATACTTTTGGTAATATTTGCATTATCTTGTTTTCCCTCTGAAATTCTCCAAATGCTGTATTATTGCCAGCACTAAAAGAATAAACAACACAGAGTATTTTCCTGCATTATAGCCTCTAATATTTTAAGCTACATAAATATAATAGCATATAATATATATTCTTAAATAGTATTGCACTGATTTTGAAGCTTTGTTTAAACTCCTTTCTTTTGGTAACAACTTGCTTGTCTGTATCAAATATCACAATATTCTTGACATACTGTAGTGTCAGCTGTCTCAGGGTTTTCCTGTTGTTCAGCGGGCTTTAAAATACTCATGTCTCCTTGGGGCCTGTTGCTTCACTTTTTGGAAAAATCACACAGGGTTGAGCATCCTGCTAAATTTCATTTAGCATATGAATTTATCTTTCTAGTTCTGTACATTGATTTCTATGGTTAGAAATCGTATACATCAGGAACTAACTTTTGCAAAGTCTTTGAAAAATAATATATGTTGTGTTGGGAGCACAGATGAAGCTGTTCCTGAAAATAAGACGTCATGGAACAGGTTTTGGGGATTGGTATGTAATTCGAAGATGAGCTCTACTCAACCATACTGTTTTAAGGCCAAATGTTGATTATTTTAAAGCATGGCAGTATAATCAAGGAAAATTTGAGCCGAATCCAGTTAACAACCATGAAGCAATTGGTCCTTTAATTTTGCTTTTGATTTTCTTAGACAATAGCCAAGGAAAGCCTTGGTACCAGTTACAGAACCATTATGATTATTATTATTATTATTGTTATTATTATTGCTGCTACTACCTTTCTCATTACCATACAGACTTGTCTCAAGAGCTGCAAAGTTCCGTGCTGGCTGATTTCCATACCTTAATTATTTAAACAAACAAACATAAAACCACACCAAAACTTAGCAATTCTGAAAGCAGTCATTATTGCTGGTGCTATAATGCATTTAATTTTCCCACTAGAGAATAAAGTTACTGAAAAAATTAATCTGTTGGAAATTATACTGCAGAAAGTGGATTTTGAACTATGGAAAATAAGACTCAGCCGTGAGAGCCTCTGACATGGGTTAAGTGTTCAGGTGGTGCTTAGCTAGTAGAAATAGGGGAGGTGTGCTGTGATTTTTTTTTTTTTTTTTTTTAAGAAAAGCAAGCTGAAAATATATGATTTTCATTAGCAAACTTTATATATTTGTAACATTATTTAAAACGTGGAATCTCTCTTTACATGTGTGCATACGTACACACAAATCCACACCTTTTTCTTTAGCTAAATATATATTTTAATCTCTTACGATTAGCAGCTTTATACAAAGATAAGAGTGTAAGTTGTGTTTCTTTTTAGTGTCTACCATCTGAAAGTTCAGAGAGAGATGGACAGATATTTAAAAATAAAAATACTTCTGAATAATGAATTGTGTTGGAAAGATACATTCCTTGAGCTTGCTCCTTCTTTTGAGTCTAATCTTTAATCTTTGTAGAGCGTGTGGTACTTGACAAACTAAGAGATAATGAAGCCTTTATTTTTGTACCAGGGTCTGTAATACATAGAAAGATACTTTTAAAATTAAATTCACATGGCTCTTACCAAGGCTACTGAAGGTTTTGTTTTCAAAAGTTGCAAAAGAATAGTAGCGATTCAAAATATTGCCCAGAGGTGTTCTCGCATTTTGCATTTTCAAAAGATTCTTTGGTGTGAAAGTGGCCATATTGCTACAGCAGCAAATCTCTATATATTAATTAAATACGTGAACTAGATTTTTTCCCTAGTGTTTGCCACAAATAAATTATGCAAAACACTTTCTAAAGAGCATCTGATGTGAGAATGATTTAGGCTTGTTACTTGGCTGAGCAGAGCTGAAATGGGGAACTTGTCTCTGAAGCGACGTGGCATCACCTGACACTTCAGTAAAAAGGAGACATGTTGGGCTTCGCTCCCGTTTCCCTCAAGTTCCCACGGCTGAGCCCGCTGCCAACCCCTCCACATCCCCGTCCTTGCCCCGTTGGCACCTGGATCGTGCTGAGCTTCACGCAAGGGTTCCCGGGCGGTGCAATGAGCTCTGTCCCCATCCGGGATACAGGAACCCGGCTCCGCCTTTGCAAAAATGCTGCAAAATTGAGCTACTCGAGATTTTGTCGCTACTTCTGTATTTTTTTTTCTCTGTGTCACCGAATGATGTCTGAACAGTCAAGGGGGCTGTTGATTTGGTACCCTGTACTCCGGGGTCTGCCCAGGCTGGTCAGTGTTCAGGGCGATGACCCTGCCCGTGGTGGGGCCGGCTGTGCTGGTGCTGGGTGCTCGGATGGGCACGTTTTGTTCTTGCAGGTCTGTGGAATGATGAGCTTTTGGATTGTAAGTTTGAAACCTCATGTGTTCCGTGGGGATTCACCCCACCCAGGGGCAGCAACTGGAATGTTCCTGCTGGGATGGGTGTCCAGGGTCTCCTCGCTTTCGCTTGGTTTCTCCACTTTGATTTTGTGTTGGGAGCTGCCCTACTTTTGAAATGCTGGAATTTGTATGTCTCTGATGGATCCTCATGGCGGCTAAAATCAGTATTCCAGAGCTGTATCTGTGCTGCTTTCCCTTGCTGAGCAAGTGTGTTGCCAGAAAAAAACAACCAGTGCCTTATTTTATATTTTATTTTTTTCTTTTTTTTTCCCCTCTTTTTTTTTCTTTTTTCTTTAGGGAAAAACTAAAAGCTACAGATGCCATAAACGGGGTAGCTCATTTTATGGGCTTCACTATTGGAGCTCTAAAAACATTTTTTTTTTTTTTTTACAGAAAAATTTTTTGCAAAAATCAGCATGTAAACAGAAGCCACTCCAGCCTCGGAGGCCGCGTCTTATTTCCTCAGGGCCATCTTGCTCGCCGGTGGCCGAGAGCGGGCCGAAGGTGCCTCTTCCTCCTCGGCAACTTCCCCCTGAGGGTAGACCACAAAACACAGCTTCTGTCCCCAGCACGTCATGGACTCTGCGAAGAGCAAACGTCCGGGTGGTTAATGGGGGGATGCTCAAGCTCTTCTGAACAAAAGCGGGACGATGCAACGCGTGAACGAATGTGCATCGTCCCACCGGGGCTGCTCAGCCCTGCTGCACGGCCCCCCGCCCCTCCACCCCTTGGCATCTCCAGCTCGGCCACAAGACAGCGGTTGTGAAGCAGGGGCAGGTGAAGCCTGGGCACCTTTAGCCCTCACAGAGCTGCCCGGCGCCAGCCCTCCTGGCACCGCGTCAGCCCTGCAGCAGCGGTGGGCACCGCTGGTCTTGGGGAGCTGTCGGCAGTGGAGCCCCACCACAGCTGGTGGAAACCCTCCGGTCAGAGCGCAGGGCCTGGCTTGCTGCTTTGAAAGTCCTCACCTCGGAGCAAAACAACTAAAAGCCAAACACAACCCAAACATAAAAGACTTAGGTGCAGTTTTAATTTTACGTGAGTAATAAAGTAAGGCTTTGTTATCCTTTGAGTATGAAATAATTCATCGTGCCACGTGGGGCTTGTGCAGTGGGACATGCTGGTGGCACAGCAGGAGGGAAGCAGGGCAGGAGGGAGGCAAAGCGCTCAGCCATTTATTAGTCCTTTTGTGATAGCTCATTTAGTCTTCATGTGCTTGAAGTGATAGCCCTGTGCAAGTGCCCCAGGACAGGCCACTGTCAGCGAGCGGAGCGGGCGGGGAGATGCCCGGGGGTATGAAAGGAGGCAAATGCACCCAGGAGCGAGAAAAGCAGCTGCTCAAAGGCAAGTGCTGTCCGGCCACGAAACCGCTGCTGAAGCCAGAGCCGCGTCCTGCCCAGGGGCTGCCTGTGACCGAGAGCGGCGGTGGGGCTCGCGTGGGTGGCTGCCCGGCTGTTTTTGTGCCGGTGCGGCAGAGGTTAAGCAGATCCCCGGGGACCTGAGCGCGACCAGCGGCCCCCAGAGCGCAGCGAGGCCCCGCGGCGCTGGCTTACCTATGAGCCTATTTACACACTTTGGTTTATTTCTCCAGTAGACTCCGAGAAAAAACACTGGCACTCCAGTTAAAATGATGATGAGTCCAACTCCGCAGACAACCGGCTCGGAGTATAAGCTGAAGATCAGCAGAAATGCCCAAAACGCCAGGTAAGTGATGGGGACGAGGAGGTTCACCTGGCAGGAGAGAGCAGAGCAGAGCACGACTGTGCAGAGCAACAGCAGTGGCTGACCGGTGGTGGGGGGCTGTGGGGGCCTGCAGGACCCCATTCCCTCCACCGCTGTCATCCTCTCTGCTCATCCCAGCAAGTTCACAAGGGATCTGCCTGTGTATCCTGTTTTTACACTAATGGCACTTTGGGGCGTGGTTTGGGACCTTAAAGCATTACTGCTACATCAAAAATAAACCGTTCTTCAAAAGAAGAGAATGGAGGGCTTGGTGTGCCCGTCCCACCCTTCTCGTCGCTATTGCGACCAAGAGATTTAGCTCTAACATTGTCACCTTGATAGGTCTGAAGATTTTGGGTTTCTTCCAGCGTAACACGATCAGGCCTATAATTGTCACTCCATAGCAGAGGTAGTTAATAAATGACACGTAGTTGATTAGCGTGTACGTGTCTCCAACAAGCATGATGACAAGAGTGGCCAAACACTGAAAAGAGAGAAGCATGGTCTTACTTGGGTCATTACTAGAAAAAGTAGCTGAAAAGCAATAAAACCAAGCAAAAAACCCATAAAAGCAGTTAAACTCCTGTTTATGGCCCTCACTGGGTGTCTGCTCCCCTCTGCAGTTCGATGTGTTACCCCTGAGCTGTGCCCCCAGGGCTGGGGCTGAGCGGGGCTTCGGGGTTACCCGGAGCATGCCGAAGCCCGAGACCAGCGGGTCTGTTTATAACCACCCCAGGGTGCTGGCAGAGGTGGCTCTGCTGCCCGTGGCCAGGAAGGGCTGGGAGCACTGGCAGAGCTCCCCGTGGCCGCACTCACCAGTTTCTGTTGTGTGTTTTAAAAGCTATTGAAGCCTCTAGTGAGGATTTCTGATAAAAGCAGGATTTCTGCAGCCTAACGCGTTGTGGTCAGTGCACTATCATGTTGTTGCGGGTGCCCTGTACATCATAAAGAATGAGAGCTTTGCCCTTTCCCCCCACCAGCCCACAGCTCATGCTGCAGATGACTGGCATCATTAATCTTTTGAGCATTACTCGTGTTTGGAAACTGGCAGATGGATGGTGGAAATTTCCACGCCTACGCTTGCTTGTTCGCACTGTATTTCTGCGTAACTCTGTAAAGCCAGGAGTGCCAGCTTGGGGGCCAGGGAGGTTGGTCCTCGGGTCCCGCACCCCTGCCCGTTGGTACCTCAGGAGCTGAGCTGAGCCCCTGCCTGCACCACGTACCGGTCCTACGAATGTTGTGTGCTGGTGGCCAGGGCCTGAAGGAAACTGAATATCCAAATCCCTCCAGAGAACGCTCAGGATTTGGGGCTGTTACTCCAGGCTCTCTTTTTGCTTATGTCCCCTTTTCTTAATTAGCTGTTTCAATAGCAAAGCCCTCTCGGGAGGGAGGGCTTCGGCACCACCAGCACCTGGAGTTACGCTCCACCGCAATCAAAAGACCCTTTGGTCCCTCTGCACCCCTGCTCAAAGCCTCGCAGGCTTGGCAGGGGATTTCACCGTGTTGAGCGGTCTCACCACAAAATGGATTTAAAATAGGACAGTGATTTGTGTCATTAGGGTCGTGTAACATGCTCCCTGCTTTCCTCGGGCAGGCACACGGTGTCGTACGCACACACGACCGTCTCCTGCCACTGATGGCTGGCCGCTCCCTGCTGCCTTGCAAAAAAACCCCAGCCTGTTTATTTTACATTCAGCTTGGCCCCTTGATTTTTGAAAGGATTAGTAAAAACACGGCTCTCACTGGTAATGTTAAAAAGGCCTTTCTCCAGGTACAAAGAAACCTTTCTCCATGCGAAGAGCGAGGTGTGATTCATGGGAAAGGAAAAGGGAACCTGATGTATTAATGAGGTTTGCCTGAAGTCTGACCCAGTTTGCTATTGTAGCTGCCTACACTACATTATTTTTATATTTCTCTTTGTTAAGAAATTAATATTTCCTAGCAGCATTTGATATACCCTGAGCTGCATTAAAATGCCTTCAAGCGATGAACTGACATGCAGCGTTGGCTCTGTGATTTGCGCTGTAGTTCAAGGCGGGGGGGGCTGGTGTGCGCCTGATGGATCAGCCAGCTTGGCCCAGGCAGCCCGCTCGTGTAGGGGCTGTTTCACAGCAAATAGCCTCTGAAACTCAGTGTGTTTCTTCCAGCGTAGTGTGTTATTTCAGCCGATGCATTTTCAAGAACAAATGAGTTCTGCTTCGTCGGCACCAGGGGAGCCGAACTGCCTGGTGGGAGCCTGTGATGGGGCCAGTGCTCTCCGGCTGCCCAGGCAGGGCAGATCGTGGGCAGTTTACCCTGAAACCCTGCACGGGCAACGCATGAGGTGTTTGTGGTGAGGCACTAAGCCCCAGGAATGCCATAAAGCCTCAGCTAGACGGGTAATTTGTCACAAAAGTGGAATGTGCAGGAGGCTTATTTGGTGAAATTTGGTCTGGGTATAGTGTGCCAGAATTGCTGTGAGAGCCAAGAGACACATAAATGTGCAGCTTCCTAGTGCATCTGGGGTCAAACCCTCGCTGTTTTGATATCGGTGGCAAATCTGCAGTTGGCAGCAGTTGATGCAGCCGAGATTTCAAGCAAATGCCCTTTGGGGAATGCCCTTGCTTGGGCCACGCAGCCAGGGACGGCAGCACCAGGAATCATTTCCCTCTTCAACATCTACACCACAGTAAAACCCATCACATGTTCTAGCTTCACTATTGGTAAAAGCGTATAAAGTGCTTTGTTTCAAATAATAACTTCTGTAAGCCACTAGTATCGTGGACATTCATGCTGTATAAAAACTTAGAGAAATCTTCCCATGGGAGCACACCAGCAACCTGACCAGCCCCAAACCCTCCCAACACTTGGCCCATTGGTTTCTGGTCTTTGCAGGTGACCTCTTGTCTGCCTGATGTACTGTTCAGCAGATGCTTTATTCAGGGCCACTGTAATCATTGTCCCTGCTTAATTTTTTGGCCCACACCAAAGAAATACCCCTGGTCCTCAGAGCACTGTCCAGTCATCCCTCACAAGATGTCTTGCTCATTGAGAGTAAGTAACTTTTGGAGCACTTTGTCTTCTCCCTGGGACCCACCATGCCTCTGGCTTTGGTGGCGGGATATAAACCAGCCCTGCTTGAATGGGATTCACAGTGACCATGGGGATTTCCAAATGTTTGTGGAGAGCAGGCAAAATTGGTCAAAAGAGCTTGTCTTTTCTTAAATGAATTATCTCTGTTTCAAAAGCCAATCTCTGTCTCTGCTGTGGGTAGGACAAGTGGTAACGGGCTTATACTGCAGCTCAAGTTAGGTATGAGGGAAACCCTCCAAGCATCATGGATGGTTGGGAGTGGGAGAGATTATTTCGGAGGCTGAAGGCTGCTCCTCTCTGGGGCCATTGGAGCTGCTCAGCCAACACCCAGCAGCAGCACTCCAGGCCTGCTCGCTTCTCCTCCTCTGGGGTAAAATGGCTTCTCAAGGATTTTTCCAGCTCTCCCCTGTATGATTCAGTATTTCTAAGAGCAGTTTGTAGGGCGACAGGGCAGGGACGGTAAAACTTACACAAACGAGCAGGGCGGGGATGGGCGTGCAGTGCTTGACGTGGATCATGGCGAGCAAACTCGGCAAATGGCCTTCGCGGGCGCCGGAGAAACATAGCCTGGAAATAAGAACAGTAATGCTGAATCCACTGGGTGTACAGCAGCCTCTTCAATATCTAGCCATGTAACACCTCTAATCTCAACCACCTGCATCGGTCTTGGCATGGAAGGGAGCTGCGGCCAGTGTGTGCTGGGCTGCGACTGGGAAGCCCACTAGAGACTGCCTGCGTAACCTGGCGTAAGTTATTTGAACTAGATCCTTCATGACACGAGGCCTGTAACAGCTAATGTCATCTGTGAAACGGATTGCTCTGAGATAGCAAATTATCTCTGAGGAGGAGGACTGAAATCTGTTCAGTTCCTGCCTGCTGACCATCATCGCCTCCTTACCCAGGGTGGGATGAATACTGTGAAGATTGTGAGGTGATCAGCCATACATAGCCAAGGCATAAAAAACCCCTCATAGATAATATTTCCAGTGTCAAAAGGGGTTTGGATAAGGTTTAACATGCCTTCAGATTTCATTTTTAAGTGTTTAACCTGTTACATATGCACTCAGATTTGTTGCATCTCATGATATTCATGAAAGTGCTGAGACAAATAACTTTCCCAAGGTACTTAAGACTTGGATTGTTTCCTCAAAAAAACATTTATAACTTTTAAATTAAGTTCAGATAGGTCAACTAACATAAATAGTCCTTACAGATTCTGGTCCCATTACCAGAAGTATGCATGCAAAGTATCTTGTCTGAAAGGAGTTTTTTCCAGCACAGGAATGAGAATGTCTCTAACTGGGAACAGCACCAGGCCCTAAAACTCCTCTTTGAGCAAAGCACAGTTCAGCTTGTAGCTACTGGAGCTGTATTGATGTAAAGTGACTTTGGTTCCACGCTAAAGCTGCATTCACATCTTACTGTGAATGATTCCACATCTACAGACACTTTCAGTAGCTTGTAAGGATTATTTTGCAAGAGATTCCGCGATTCAATATTATATTTGCTGATTCAAAACAGAGCAATTCATAACTGAATGTATCCAACATGCCCAACAACGACCTCATGCTCTACAACATCCAAAATGTCTAGCTAGCATTTCTTTAGCAAATTAAATTAAAACAGCCCCTCCCCATATTAGATAACGTTCATAAAATTGTACTCCATCTAACCTTGATGAGGTAAAAAGGTATCCATTTATTCCTCCAAATGTAGATAGGGCCACTGAGACTGGCATAACCCAGGAAAAATAGCCCAGTAACTTTTCACCAAAAGTCTAAAGCAACAGAAGGCAGAGAAACTGAAATATACTGCAAAGCACAGAACCGAAATCAAAGTGTATTTTAGACATCCAGGGAATGGTTTACTTACTACCGCCACAGCGTTGGAGGACAAGAGCTCTTGGGGTGACATGGCAGTGAAATATGCAATGTTGGTGAACGTATACACAAATGTCACCAATGGGATGGATATGAATATGGCACGAGGTAGGTTCCTAATAAAAGAATTAGGAGGGTAGATAAGAAATTACAGTCATGCACAGCGAGACCACAACAACCGTGTACGGCCCGGGGGACATCACCCAGCTGTGGGTTCATCAGCAGTTTCTTTGGAGAGGAGCCGCGCTTCCACTGGCTCTTTGAGCCGCTGCAGGTTGGAGAAGGCTGGAAGTGCTATGAAACGCCACGTCTGCAGAGGGGAGCTCCGTGGGGCAAAACCACCACATGCTCCCTTTGGGCCGTTGGTTGGGATTGAGGCAGCATGTTGCTGAAAAATGAAATAACCATTTCTCAATAGCCCTGGGTACAGGCACCCGTGGTGGAATAAAATGCCTTGTTTTGCTTTGCCTTCACCTGCTCTGGAAAGGAACGGGATCCAGAGACCTCTTTAGAGGTGGATACTTGAACCGTTCTATATCTAACACAATAACGCATTTTTCTCAGAGTCAGATTTGGAAAAAAGTTTTTTAAAAAAGTATTTAACCTTTGTGATTTTGAACAGATTTAGTAAAAATGGGAAGTCTTTTTGGTTATCCGATTACTTCTTTATATTTTAGTTTTCCCTTAGAGGCTGCAAAAATAATAAATAAAAGTCCATCCTTTTTATTTCTCAACTGAGGCCATATTTGCCTTATTTAAGTCATAACTTTTCATTATTCAGCTTTGAAATTGTGGTGGTCCATCAAAATGTTGGTGTTTTATTGAGGGAACACATTACCACACTTTCTTTATTCCTGCCAAGATCTCTGGACATTCACTTTACCACCACTGGTGTGAAGGCGTGTGCAAAGCCACTGGTAAGGCTGCAGCTTTAATTAATTTCCATCCAGGCTGTGTAACAGCTTAAACTTCTCCTTGTTTAATTGCTGTGTGCGTTGAATGCCCAGAAATAACTAACGCTCCAAGAGCTGCTCTTGGCGTTCGTCATTCTGCTTCATCAGCTCAGAAATGCTGAAAAGTTTGAGCTTTGCTTTACTAAACTAAAATTACTTTCCCTCCAGCTTTGCCAGCCTGCTTGTGATAAATCATTTCCAAGCCCCTTCCCGTACCCAGGACCAGCAGTGACCCGATGTTGGTCGCCCCGGCGGGCAAGTGCCTGCGGCCGCGCTGGGGTAGGGAGTGCTGCCCTCACCGCACAATGGCTCTCTGACCTTCTCTTTCAGGTGTCTGTGGAAGATCCCCTTTGGGTGAAAAAACCAAGTGTCTTCCCATGTGATTCCACATTTTTCCAGTAGCAGTGAATCTCCCTATTAATTCCTATTAATCTCCCTATTGATGAGTGCGGCATCTCATCAATGGTTAATTTCTGCAGTAGAAGCACTGTATGATTTGATAGTGCTGTAAAGATAAACTTTATCGATAGGCTAGTTTGATCCAGTTAATGCCTTGTGCAATATATTCTTAATTTCAGTGTTTCTTTAACTTGCCTGCTATCTGTTCTAAACAAAAAATCTCTCTCTCCTTTAGAAAGACCGGTCCCATAGACCTGCACTAACACTGCCGCAGCTTATTAAATTAATAATATTACCAGATGGCTCCAATGTCTCAGAACTTCACGAAAATGTGGATGGCATGGAAATGGGTACTTGCCTGCGGGGATCAACCAGTTCTTCTGTTACATAGTTCAAGAAGTTCCAGCCACTGAACGCAAACGACCCTTGAAGAAAAGCTAACGCTAAATGCCCCACCGATGGAGTCATCCAAAAATTGAATGCGTTGCTTGGTGTCAGCTCTTCATAGCTTCCTGCACAGAGAGCGCAAGCAAGAGGTTAAGCCACCCCTAGAGAGGTGCTACCTACCAGAGACACCGGGAAATAGGTAAACTTTGGGGTTTTATTCTTTTATTTTTTTATTGGATTTGGGAATTCACGCTCTTCATGTTCTAGAGGTCACCATGGGCTGACGTTGTACTTGCAGTGCTTTCTGCAGGACGGTGTCCTGGGGAGGCAGCTTGGGCTGTACGCACGGGCATCCCTTGCTCCCTCTGTGCCGTGGCGCCCGTGTCACCACCGTGACTCATGGGACCGACCTGCACTGTCTGAGGATGGCTCCTTGACGGGGCTAATTCCTACCTGTTCTTAACGTGGTTTTCTTTTACAAGAGTTTGGTGGTGTTTAGTAGAAATACTGAAAAATAAAATGTCTATGGGGCTGGAAGGTTTGTCAAGATTGTGGGACTATTTCCACCAAGAAAGCAAGTTTTCTGCTCTCTGTAAATGTCATATTTCATCTTCCTTTATATGACTCATCATATACATGATAAAAACATTGTGAGCCTTTTGTGCTCCCTGCTTTCCATTAAGTTGGTGAATCAGCAAGACTCTTTTTGACCTATTTTTAATCTTTTAAGTGACTTTTTGTAGGAAATTGGACTAGTGCCCAAAATGAAGCGGCTGTCCTCCTGCGCAGAGCCCAGCATCACTTATTCATTTTACACCCAGAGCACTTCAAATTTAAGGAACATGCAACAGATTAAAAAATTTCAGTAACTATTCTGCAATGTCTTCAGCTGCCCTCCTTTATCCTATCAAAACCGACAAGGCGGGACGGAAGGGGACTTGTTTAAGGGGATACAGCTGATTTCTCTGTTGTGCCATCCTTTCCACGGCAGTGTGAGTATACAGCCCTGCGGCTCAGCTAAACCCAGCGCTCCTTCGGGTCAGTTTGTAAGGAGGAAACAGTGCAATAAGTGGGAAAAATCAAGTCTATCAACAGTACCATACCCGTGTTAGAGCTGTCTCACAGAGTACCTTTAAAGATCTGTATGAAGCCCACAATAATGATAAGGGCCAAGGCTAGAAGTTTTCCTGCCGTAAATATATCCTGAATGCGCGTTGCCCATCGAACGCTGGAGCTGTTCACCCAGGTCAGGAGGACTGGAGAGCAAAAGGCTGAATTCAGTGAAATGAAATTACGTTTATTTAAGAACACACAGTCAAAGCATTGAAAAACACAGACTGATGCGCATGTTCCCGCGGGGAGCTCTAGCGTGGCCGGGAGCGAGGGTGAGGAGGAGCGTTGCCTTTCCCCAGGAGACTCCCCGCTGCAGGGGCATCCCTGGCAGCCAGCAGCTTTCCCCCCTCGGGCACTGCTGGTGGGGGCTCCCCCCAGCTCTAGTAACTGTGCCTGAGCAGTGCTCAGCGTGCTGGGATCGGCCGCCTCCTCACGGAAACGGTGAACGTCTCCGGTGCCCACAGATCTGGTTTGCTTTTGCCGGCTCCGTAAGTGATTAACTCAGAGCCGGTGGGGTGCTGCGCTTCCTACATGCTTGCATTTGTGAACGTAAAAGAAGACTGGAAAGGGCCCAAATGGTGGTGGGTAATCCGTGCTGGTGGGTCCCCCGTGCCAGGTGGCCCTGCAGGGAGCACAGCACTGCCCCATCCCACAAGCTCACCTGCCGCCACTTCACCGGGGACCTGCAGGGATTTGGGCGCCATCATGCCCGCTCCAGCCCACTGTGCTTGCTGTGGGCAAGTGGGAAGGGACTGAATATCCCACACCAGTCCTGGTGCCTGTCCTGGGACCTCCCCGCTTGGCTTTCGGGTTGTGGCCGTGACCCCAGCCTGGCTGGAGCGGCCCCTCGAGCCGTCCCACGCAAAACAGAGGCAAGCTTTGTGTGCGCACGACAAGCAAATACTCACGTAAACACACCATGGAGAGGATCCTGGAGGCATTATAGGGGGGAATACAGTTAGGGAAGACGGGCTGGAGGACATAGTTTGAGAAGGTCAGTGAGATGACAGCCAGACTGGTTGGGTACATGATAAGGACCGCGCTCCAGAGCAGCAGAAACCTGAAAAGACAAGAAAAAAGCACAAGAAGCAGTGCTGGGGGTGTGCTAGACAAGGTAACGCACGCTCAGCTGTGCTGTGCTTCGGGACGGCTCCCGAGGCATTGGGACCAAGCACCTTCCTCCCGGTCACACCTAACAGTCACCTACTTATGCCTCTCCTCATCCCTTTTCCCACGTTCCCAGCGCAATGTGCGTTTTAAATCAAACATTTTAAAGCAAATCAGAGTTTAGGGACGTATGGAAGAGTGAGGATTATGCCTAGTGGGCATGCTTTGATTTAGCTCTGTACATCAAAGTGAAATCATCTCTGTCGCTCCTGGGCTGACATGTTACTGCAGCAGATGCCAGCCTTGGCATTGAAGGCATCTCTGAAAGGTTTTGGCAGGGCCCTCAGCTGTGGGCCAGCTGCAGTCTCGGGGCTGCCACCCCACAGTCATTGGGGGATTTCTTGTCATCATCCAGGTTGGCTCTGTGACCTGGGCCAGTGCAGCTTAGTGCTGCAGTATCTGCGATCGCCCACCTGGGGCCCACCTGGGCTGTTATCTGCTTCCAGCTGCAGCTGATTGCACCGAATGAGGTACCTCTGCAAATATAACATGTGAGATATTTTGGTTTCTCACTCTGTGAAAAGGAAAAAAAAATACTTCTCTTATAAAAGCAGCAGTGGATCTAGTTAGTGTTTTAAAATATTTGAAGTGTTATTATTTCTGTAGTGAGAAGCAGTCACTGCAAGAAAGTGAAATCCTTCTTGCCACGTACACACACAGATACACACACATTAATTCATCCACATACGTGCACAAGTGTAATGTGCAGGGATGTCCAGCACAAATGAGGATCAGAAATTGTATTTCCAAAGAAGATAGTATAATTTCTAGATTACATGGGTTGCTCTTTTAAAGGCTGCTCCCTCCCAGCATGCTGCCTGCTGCCAGCCCCTTAAATCTGGCAGAGCTGGGGAGATCCCACCTGTGGTGTTAACCTGGTGGGAGGGAAGGCTGCTTGCTGTGTGCTCCTCAGGCCAAGACGGTGAGTGTTTCTCAGTCCCATCCTTTACTTTGCCTGGTTGTTTTTGAGAAATATGGGGCAATCTGATACTTCCTTTTTCTTATTAACTACTAGAGAATTAGTTTGGTAAACTGGTATGATGCAAGAGCTGCTTACCTTCCCAAATGGCACTCTTGTTTTTAAAACCCAGGGCTTTCTTTTTTTGTTGTGTGACTCCTTTTTTTTTTTTTTTTTTTTCCCCTATTTTTTAACATTTTCATTGTGGTTCAGAGCAGTTTTCTTCAGTAACTGCTCTATGCTACTTGGTGCTGAGGGTGGTGTACCCACTTTGGGGTAGATCTGCAGGCAGGAGCCTGAGTGTTGGGCAAGTTAAGCCCCCAACACACGGACCTGCTGGGTTAAATCACTGAAGACTAAATATGACTTGAAGACTGCAATAATAATTTGCTGATAGGGTTGGGATGCTGGTGGTGCTGAGCGAGGTCGAGTTCAGTCCTCGTTGCTCCTGCACCAGCCCCAGCTGTGTGTGTCTGGCAGGGATCAGGCCATGGGCTCTGGTGGGCAGAGGCCACCAGCAATTCCCCATTGCATTTATCTTAACCCGTGCGCTTTACATAGACAGAGAATTGTGTTCAGCTAAAAATGCTCAGTGGGGAGAATGACTCTGAAAACAGTATTTCAGGCAAAACCAGCCCTTGCTTCTATGTTGTAATATAGAGCACATTACAGTTGGTGTTGGTTTAATGGGAATGTGAATAATTCAACAGATTTCTGACAGTCAATTTGTTTCATGCTGAATTGAAATACACACAGGACTGATAACACCAATTAAAGTAAATGCAGAACTTTAGCAGAGGGTGACAAAGTTGCACTGTCAAGCAGGAAGCTCCAGTGAAAGATGGCTTTAAAGTAAGAAGGAAGCTTGCCTAAGGCGTAGGCCCCCTTTTATCTTGTTTTTCCAGGTAAGTTGTAACCAAAGCCTGGTTCTGAGAAAAAGATACCCATGCTGGTCACCCAGATCATGTCCACGTCCCTGAACACCCAGCTGTCAGGGCTGGGTCTGCACGGCTGAGCACTTGCCTGGCTCTTGTGGTGCTGTCAGCGGCTGCTGGGCAGGGTCAGGAGCCGGAGGTCCGGCCAGTTGTGGGTGGCTGTTCTGGTGTTAAATCACTCGTGGGGAGGTGGCGTTTGCTGTGGCTGGCAGGTGGGAATTAATCCTGATATGATTACCTGATACTCCCAGTCTTCTAGGAAGTCTTTGCGTTTAAAGCACAAACTCTTATCATCTGTTGTGTAGGAAGAGTTAAGAGTGCGATTTCCTTAGCAAAGAACAACTGTTCCAGATCAGCTATAATTAAAGTGACACAGGGCTGAAATTTCCTGCAGACGTAACTGAGTTTCAGATGTCCTCGCTATTACAGTGCACACAATCTGACAAACCAAGGTGCAAGCCGAAGGGCTGGAGGTTTGCTTTCTGCCCTGGGCGGCCAGGCAGAGGGAGTATAACCAGCCCCAGGAGCCCAAAGTCCAGCCTGAAGCAGGGAAGTGTCATCATGGCACAGGTGAGGTTACTTTGCCTGGCTCTTCAAATGGGAATTGGGGGAATTACTGTTACAAGGGCTGAGCTGGGGCACTGAGTATGTCAGGAGCTGAGCCCTATCTGATAAGCCTTCACAGTTACTCAGTAATTTATAGCAGTACAGGAACCAGAGAAGTTAAATCTTCTCTCATTTCTGACTACGAAATTATCAGAGCTTTAGAAAAAGGCTGAATGTAGAGAAAAAGGAAGATGTATCTGATCTCATGATTTGTTTTTTTCTTTATTTTCTTCCTTTTCTGAATGTTGGAGTTTGTGTGGGAAATCCAAGCTCCTGCATGCGCTAATGGCAAAAGGGACAGTAAAACAACCTTACTGTCTGAGGTTATTCTTCTGAGCAATCCGTGGTCAGGCATAACGAGTGTCAATGGCTGCTACCTGGAAGACTTCTGCTGTGGTTTTTGTTGTTGAGTCTGATCCAAAGCCCATTGCAGTCAATGGCTATCCTCCCATCAATGTGCATGTGCATTAGGTAATGTCTCTAATTAGATTATTTTTTTCCCCATTTTAGAAACACACTGGAATAAGTGACAATCTGTGGTGGGACATGCTGCTTTTGTGAAGGTGTGGCATTCGTGTGGAAGTGCCAGTCATCCCTGGATCAAAACTGATTTTTTTGCAGATATCTCTGCATACTAATTTCCTCACCCGTGAAAAGAAATGAACAGCATGGTTTGATCTGGCCTCTAGTAGTCTAGTGGAGTTGATGAAATTGCTTCTAAGACATGTATTTGGGATGTGCCTGTACTCCCAAGAGGATCTCATGTTAGATATAAAATATCATAGTCAGAGCAGCCTGTGAAAATATGAAATTAGAGTGTACCCTACTTGTGCGTCATTAACAAAAGAAAACGTTTTGAAATAGGTGCTATAGTACAGATCACCTTATAATGGCAGAAGCTGAACTGGTTTAAGAAAGTTTGAGCTAGTTTGAATATCATTAATATTATCCTAGATTGCTGAAAGAATTATTGCCTCTGGAAACTTCAGATATTTGCAACGACGGCGACAAAAAGGAAACATAGAAGTATATTTGAAGCATGTTTTACTTGTAGCTTGGAGTGACACTTATCAAAGCTTTGGTTTAGAGCTCTTTCCTGATTCCAGTACTATTGATTTTTAGTAAGGACATATGCCCAGTTGTCAGCCACTGCTGTTGAAGCAGCTACGTTAGTTGCAATGTTATTGCTGAGCATTTAGAAGTTGTATTTATCAGAAATGCACTAGTGGGTTTTTTATGAAGCTGAATTTATTCATTGTCTTCTGCAAGAATACATATTAAGTGTATTATTTACTACTTTGGGTAATATTCTTTTTATGACCTGTAAAGACATGCAAGCCCATCTGCCCGTAAGATGAGCTGTGCTCAGACGGCTCCAGCAGCACAGGCTGGGTCCCATTCGGGCAGTTAATGTGCTCACACACAAATGCTATTTAAAACCAAGACAAATTCTAAAGGAAGATGAAAGCGGGAAGTCTGCTCTCTGGTACCAGAGCAGAGCCCAGGGTGACAGGAGCCCTCCCTCACCTCTTCCCTCTCCCCTGGCTGGTGCTGCTGGGGAGGGTCCCCTCTGCAGGGTACTGCCACCCCCACTGCTTCCAGCAGCACTTCATCCACTGTCCTTCAGCTGTACTCGGACTCGGAGCAGGGCTGCTGCTTTGCAGCCAGAGCTTCTGCCAGCTCAGGAGATGGCCCTGTCCTGCCTCCTTCTCTTTTATTCCATTCGCCTCCTTCATCACACCTATCAGCATTACAATTTTTTTTTTTTTCTTTTACGCAACCAACTACCAGTGCTGCCAGGCACAGAAGCTGGGGTATGTAGTACTCCGATGGCTGTTAGGATCAACAGCCTATGTACTTTGTTCCTTAGCCCTATGCAGGAAAACATAATAAACGGGGAGGATTTTGAGGGGCAGGGGCAATACAACAGAAGTGAAGAGGAAATGTTGTGGCCCGGGTGGGTATGGCACATGCTCCTATAATAAACATCTTCGTGTGAATAGACCAAACCATCCAGATTTGCCATTGGTAAAATCCTTTGGCAGATGCACTGAAGCTTTGTGTGCTGAATTTGATATTCTTTGCTGTAGAAGGATTAAATCAGAAGAGAAAACTGAACTTCTGGAGAAGCAGTGTTTTTTTTTCCTTGGCAGAGGCGTGGTGCAGACTCCCAAAGGGCGCCTTCAGCTCGGAGCCCCATGTGCAAGTGCCAGTGGGGGAACGGGTGCTTCTGAAGTGGAAAACTGAAGGTGCTTGTGAGAGTTCCCCAAAGCTGCAGGCTTTAGGTGGTGGCACAGCAAAGTGCAGCAGGACGCAAGCCCAGCCTGGCTTTACTGGAAAATATGACTGAGCTTGCCCTTTTTACACCAAAACCTACCTGGAGGCTTCTTGCCTTAGGCAGCCCTTTGTTATACTTACAACACCCTTTATTTTCTTGGGAGAAAAGGTAATGTCTCTTTGCAAAGCAGGAACGGGAGCAGTGCTTCCCTGCAGGTGATGAGGTTGTGCTTTTTTGATATTGCTTGTGCATAGCAAGGCTGGAAACCAAGCGAGCTGCTGACGTAGCAGAGCTCCGCGCTTTGGGAGGTGGGATGGTTGCTCTGTCCCCAGGTAAATGCTGGGCAGTGATCGATCAATGGGCGTGTGGTTTGTTAGAGCAATTGCATGGCCTGGTGCTTTCTGGTACCATGCAAACTCTCTGAACGCAGCACAGAGAGTGAGCTGAGGAACAGCTAAAGCCCGGTTTAGTTGTACTTGATATCTAATTACTTTCTTTTTCTCCCCTGGAAAGCATAATTCATTTGGTTTTGTGAAACTCTGATGGTTTCTGGCTTCTCTCATAGTGATATTCCTGGGATAGCACTTGCGACCACTTGTGCAGTTTTATGCTCTTCCATTCCTCACGGTCTTTGCTTGCAGACCCCGTTCCTGGGAGCAGGCGATGGGGGAAGCTGCTGACCACCTGCCGCAGTGTCCCGGGACAGTGGGGGCTTTGCTGTGCAGCTCCTGCTCACCGTCAGAGAACAAACCTCAGTGAAGACAAGTTGAGATTTTGGTTAACCAAGGCAGTGTTGCTGTTACTTCAGTCCATGCTGCGACGCCAGTGTAATTTTCTATGCAGGGTGGGACAGCGCTCAGAGGAGCGATTCCTCTGACTGAAGTAACACAGACTTTCATGAGAATTAGTATAAGGCAATGGCTTAAGTCTGACAAGCATCAGACAACTACCTTGTCTCCTAGTGTGTTTGCTGATGCTGGCTGTACCCAGCACCTGGGCGGCACTGAGCCAAGGCAGGCACGAGCAAGGGGACAGCCCATGGGACAGGGGACAGCCTGCTTGTGTTATGCCTGGGCCGATTTACTCTAGCTCAGCAGCCAGCTCAACTGCTACAAGCTTGTTTTCCATCTCAAATGAAAAGAAATAGTCTTTTATTTTTTCATTCTTCTTTCTCTAGTTTGCAGTTATGGTGCTTATTTTATTTTTCACACACACATTGCATGCCCCCTCTACTTGCAAATGACCTAGCTGGCCAGAAAGTTTCGGTGCTTCCCTAGTGAGCTGTGAGTACGGGCTGATGGCTTAATTTTTCTTGTTGAATACACAATAAATATAGTAAAATACAAATTATGACCTCTTCTCACTTGTCCCTTCCTCTCTTAGCCACACTACTCTGTTCATGGTATTTGCAAAGAGAAATCACTCCCTGAGTTAGCATTTCCCCCCTCTTTGAATTTACAACACTTATTTTGTACAGTAGCAGTGAGGCAGTGCTGCAAGGAGGCACCCGCACCTGGGACACTTCTGTGGGCAAATCCCTTTCTCCAGCAAATTTCTGTATGAAGATCTTGCAATGTAATGCCATAGAAATATTTGCTGCCTTCTGCACCGACAGTTAAAGGAGAACTTTGGTAAGTAACTCCAGTCTGGCTTCCCCGCTGCATGAAGCTCCTCAATGACGCAGGAATGTCACTTGGACACAGCATCATTTACAGCGTCGTCCTTTCCTGTCATGGATTTTATTGAGTCAGAGAGGAAAGTGAAAGCGTCTGTAGCTCTGTGTAGGGGTGATTTGGTATTTCTAATGAGAACAGAAAGAACAGCTTTGCAGAAGCATTTTATTGACAAACGTTTCCTGTCTCTTCCAAGTCAGATGTCTTTTCCACGCTTAATATACTTAGTATAAACGTGTTTTCAAATTGCTTTATAGAGATTAGGGTACTTACCCAGCTAACCCACCAAAAATCTCTGTGACGTAGGAATAATCCCCTCCTGATTTGGGGATAGTGACTCCCAGTTCAGCGTAACACAGCGAGCCAAGGGCAGCCACCCCGCCACCAAGCACCCAAATAATGAGAGCGAGTCCCACCGAGCCGCTGTGCTCCAAAACTCCTTTTGGCGAAATAAAGATCCCAGAACCAATGATATTACCTGGAAAGGACAAAAGGTTTGCAATGAGGTAGAAGAAAGTGAGAAATGCACTTTTCTTTTTTTTTTTTAAAAAAAAAAGGCAAACCAACCCACAGTCCTCACCCCACCAAACAAGAACCCGCCACCAAACCCTCTCTTCTGGATTTTGCATGATTGTATTTTATCTGATTGCATCCTGGGGAAAGCGTTGCCATTTATCAGCAATCAAGGACCATAAGTGCATGCTCAGCTCTGCCAAAGCACGGAAAGACTCGGGTGAGCACCTGTGTTTGCACGAAGCAGTTTTGTGGCACAAACTGAGATAGCTGCTGTCACCCACCATGTCCAAGTATTTTATCGAAACGAGTTAAAAGCATCTTTGTAATGAAGATTTTAATCTCCTCCTGCAAAGAATCTAAACAAGATAAGGCCCATCTTTGCGGGGCTGGGAAGTCAAAAGCCTCTCCGCAGCATTATCTATAATGTAGGGGCCAAGAGGTGCTCTTGCCACCAGGGCAGGTTTAAGACTGTGCTTGAAAAGTCATCTCAAAGTCTTGAATACTAGAAACTAATTAACGTTTTATATTTGCAATACCTGTGCTGCTTTGTCATTGCCCGTAGGTTTTAAAGGGATATTGTGGAGTGACTGAAATATAGGACAATGTGGACTTTGTCCTACTGATTTTGTTGAATTAGCATGTGCGCCAAAGTAGTGCTGGGTGTAGAAGGGGAGTGCTGGATATCACAGATGCTGTTTGTTTGCATGGGGCCAGGATATGATTGTCCTACTAGACCAGCAGGAACAACTCTGTAAGAGGTACTTCATAGCTGCTCAGGGTCTGGAAGGAGAGATTTTTTTTTTTTTTTTTTTTGTCAGTCTTGGGACTTTTTGAGCGATACTTTAATAGCACTCCTTTTCTCAAAAGGATGTGAAGATCCTGCTCTTGTAGGACTGCTGAGTGCTTTCTTCTTTTATGAGTTAGTATTAAAATCCTCACTGACACAGCTGAGTTTCAGTTTGTGCTGTTAAACAGCATTTCTTATCAGTGCAGACACGAAAATAAAATATGGGATACCAGTTGTTAATGATGTATTGTCATCTAAACCAGCTTCTCGGCAGCCTTTGAACCTGTGTATCATCAAACTTAGGCTCTCTTCCTCCTCTCTGCTTTATAAATGCTTTTCAGCTTGCAATGTATAGCAAACTCCCTAAATACGTCCAGTTATGCCAAATCTTTCTGCATTTGGCTTCAATTCTGTCCTCGCATTTCTAAATCAGCTTCTGGAAGTGTGGCTCATCCAGCCAGTCTGCCCTGGCTGTGCTTGCACGTAGCTGTGTGTTTGCAGCATGCGTGTTGAAGCAGATCTGTGGTTTGAAATGAAATGAAGGTAGAAAATAGACAACTCCGGCAACCGATAAGCAGGCGGCAGCTTCCCGGCAAGAGCGGGCGAGTGGGAGGCCATGGGGCAGCCCTGCCGCTGCCCAGTCCCAGCCAGATTGCCCAGAGGGTTTCGGGCTCCTCTGAGCAATGGGCTGCTTGTGGCATGAGAGTCTCGCCCTGGTGAAGCCATTCCCTGAGTATTAAAGCGTTAGTATAGCACTGCAATGGCGAACCATAGAATCTGACTAAATACAATAATATGTAATGCAATAAAGATGCATTCTTGGGATGGGGTGCTGGGCCTTTTCTGTTTGCTGGCGTGCCAGCTTGTGAAGGGGCACTGCTGTGTACGAGGGCTGTGTTGGTGTAAAAGCTGGCTTTTCAATATTACAACTGAACCACGTTACGAAGCACCTCCAGGCAGCTCAATCAGCTAAGGCTGGCCAAAGGCAGCAGTAAGGAAATATTGGTACAGATTAAAGAAACTGATGCAGACCCCCCGCAAGTTGTGAAATCGGTTTAAAAAGGCATGACATTGAAAAAACATTTTTTTCAAACTTCTATTTTCAATTTGTAAGCTTTGTGGCTGGCCATGTTCCCCTGTGTGAGAGGGCACAGGCAGGCCAGAGGAATTTTCCTTTTAGATGAGAGTTGAGGGTCACAGCTGCCATTTTAGGAAATACACTGAGCAGCACCAATATTTTCATAATGCCTTTAAAGCAACATTATTACATCTTATGCCGACCCTGCAAGCCATGTAAAAAGGAAAAAAGATTTAGTAGTGTATTGTTCAAGGGCTCAGCAAGTGACTTCTGTAGCTGGCTCTGCGACAGTGCTCAACCTGCTCCCCTGTGTCCGTGATGCAGAGGAGATTAAGCCAGAAATAACTGGCTTAAATGGTGATGAAGGAGATTGAGGGTAAAGCTTGGAAAAATCTTGGCAGTGTTAAGATCTTTAGCCATGGAGGGAATCCCTGGGGAAGACCGAGGCATCTCCCACCCGAGACCTCCTGCTGCAGGTGGGATAGACATCCTCTGGGACCAGAAGCACTTTCTGTGCGTTAAAAAAAAAAAATCAGTTCAGGGATGTGGATGTTATCAAAACTAGATCATACTAGAATAACAGTAAAATTAAATATAGCTATCCCTTAGCTGAACCAGCACAGGGAGCCCTAACCACTGCTACAGCATTAATTACAGCAGCTTGGGCTGAAGGAATGGGTTTTGATGCAGATGAGTCGCACGATATTATTCATAGCACTAATAGATTTGTTCTGGGTCTTCCCTAATGGGAAGCTACACGGCTGGAGTGGAGTGGAGTGGTGAAAGCTTTCGAGAAGATAGATGAGGAGTTAATGTATTGCTAAAGCATACATAATACTTGATAAAATTTATGAGGCTTTTTGGTTGTAGGTTCTCCTGCCGGCTGGAGCATTGCAACATATTTAAAACAAACAAGCTTTTCTGGAAGACTGGTTGTGCCCTGTTCAGGAACTGTAACAAATCTTGAATTTAAGCTGAAAAAGAAATACCTGCCTTAGGAGTTTAAAAACTGTCTTGACAAAGTCTCTGGCGCTGCTGTGTGCTGCCATTGTAACAGTTATACTCGTGCATATGGAGGAAGGCCCTAAGTTACAAAGGACCCTTGAAACGATCCTCCACCTGCCAGCATAGATGCCTGGGTGTATCTATTTTTCACAGATCAATGCACCTGAAAATACTGCAGTTTGGGACGAGCCAGTGGTATTTTGAGGAGCATACTGAATTTAGGACATACCTCTTTTCACCACAATAGATCTGTAGGTTTTAATTGCCTCTTTGGGATGGGACAGTACTCATTCCTGTTCTGGCAACCCCAGTACTGAACAAATAGGAATTGCCCAAAGACAGAATAACCCATAAATGAGTCCCCTGGCTCCTCTCACACTGTCTCCTCCTGCTCAGTGCTCTCTCTTACCTTAGCTCAGGTTTGCTGCTATTTTTGGCAGCCAACAGCAGATGCAAATACTCATCCTTTCAGCAAGCTCTCAGTGAGAGCTTCCACCCCCGCACTCTGTCACCTTTTCTCTGTGTCAGTATGTGGAGAAAGGATAAAATCCAAACACAGCGTAGCACCCCCGAAACTGAGTTTGTTTCCGTGCTGGCCCAAGCCCACTCCCCTGGCATGTGAAAATGTTGGTCTGTTGGGGTTTTGGTGTTTGGTGTTTTTTTTTTTTTTTTTTTTTAATTATTAGCAGAAAAAGATACTCACTTGCTCAGCCCTCTCAAAATCCTGACCTTAAAAAAGTATCAGTTTTCCGCAGGACAGAAGCTGTTCTCGACCCAGCACTGTGTTGTGTAGCACCAATGAACCTGGAAAAGATATCCTGCAAAAATACGCACCTCTGGAATGAAATCCTCTTTCTGCTCTAGTCAGTTGAGAGTTTGTAAAAGAGATATTTGACAGCCTTAAACTTGCCAAATTCTGAGAATTTATTTATTTACTTTTTTGCTTATTCACAGAAACAATGGTCTGTGATATGGGCAAGGAGAAAGGTAGACCTCAGAGCTACGCCCACTTGATGTTAAAGAAAAGCCTTTTTGTTCTTAACTGAGAGAAACTGGCCCATAAAATTGCTTAGGAGCTGCTCATTGGTGTGAAAAGATGAGCCTGGCAGGACTGCCAGAGCCAGCAAGACCTGGGGTGATCTGCTCCCACACTGCTAGCCGCACTCATCCCCTCACCCCTGGGCTGCTCTTGCTCCGCTGCGCAGCGCTGCCGGGATGTGTTACGTGACCAGAGAGGTGAAAAGACATAGCCATTTCTTTTTTTTTTTCTTTTCTATTTTTTTTCCTTTCGCTTTTTTCTAGGATATGGAAATCTCTCTCAATAATGTCCAAAAACTCCTGTGACACTGATTAAGATCTTAAAAATGGTATATTTCAGGCTATTTTATTTGCTTTCTGTGTTTTGTAAAATTTTTTTGAAATTTTCCTAAAAAACTTATGAGGATTAGAAACATACTTCTTAAACAAAAGCTGAGGGTCTTGTGGAATAACATCACTTCAAGAGTTATTGTGTATGGGGGGAGCAAGGCCACAAACACCTAAAAGATTATAAAATGATATGCTGTATGTGGGAAAGAGTGCATATTGTGGCAACTGACTATGGTGAGACAATAGGATGCAGATAATAGAAGAAAAAAATCCTATGACGTAAGAATTTATGCCTCTTTAATTCTTTTTAATATTGAACAAATCTTTTCCCAGCTGCACTTTGTACGCAGCGCTGTAACCCACTGCTGGGGAGTTGTGTTTGACACTGGAGCTCAGCCTGTCCTCTGTGAGCCGCGCTCACAGCCCAAATGGCCGGGGCGGCTGCGGCCCAGTGCGCTTCCCGGTGCCACCGAGCCCGCTGGAGGTCGGACGGACCCAAACCCGGTGTTGTAACACGGCAGTGAACTGGGTGTGAAGTGAGTTCAGTCTGCTGTCAGCCACGCTCCATCTCCACCGACTTAATGGCAGTGGGTTCCATACCAGGTTGTTGATGAACACAATGCCAAAACCCCTGTCCTCCCCAACTTCCAGTCCTTTATCAAATTATATTTGGGATCTTTTGTGCTTGTAACTTCGACATTGAGACCTGGCCCTGGGATGGGTTTTCCAGACCAGCCGCTCACACATGCCGCGTGCGGTTTTGCTTGTAGGTCAGCGCCCTCGCGTAGAGCTAAAACATTCGGGAATCGTGGTACCAACACGAAAATTAGGGCACGGGGCTTTACGGAAAAATCCAGTGTTTTCCGTTCGCCTCTGGCTTTTGAACTATGAGAGTGCATTTGGGGTCAGGTTTTGATGTTTTTCAGTGTAACTACAGGGGTTGAAACTAATCTTTTAAACAAAAGCTGAATCCTCATGAAAACACTTCAAAAACTGCACTTCGAAGGAAAACACTAAATATCACCATGCCTGTGAGAAAATAAAGGGACATGGTAATATTTTGCTTATTCACTTAGCATGCAAAGTCCTTAGGGCATCTTTTATTTATCTGCAGCACACAATTCACACAAACTGTAAAAATAATGGATCTTGCAGCCTGTTGAAAGTATTCAGCAGTTCTTTAGGACAGGCCTTACTGATTGTATTTAGAAACCATATTTCTGATAAAACTAAGCAATTTCCTGTGTGGTTAGCAAAGAAAAATCTCACTCGTGCCTTTTTACTGCTTGTGCATTTCATTAAAGATCTATGTTACACATCTGAAATTCTGAATGGGTCTGTAATATGGACTAGGAATTTGTCTAAGCAGCTCTTTCCCCTACAGAGTGAAATATTAACAAAAAAATTCTGTGCCTTTTATTTTTTTTGGCTGCAGTCAGGTAAATCCCTTTGTGACTAGTTGTTCAGTGAAGGATTACAGCAGGCAATGTTTCTGAAAAACTGTGTATGGTTCATGAGCATAAATCCTGCCAGGCTCCAGCTCCCATCGAGTGCTGTTTATTGTCCTCAGGGGATGGTACTCCAAAGCTTGAGGTGGGTCACCCAGCGCCTGGGGGCATGTTGCAGGTAATGACAGGGGGAGGATGCGATGTTCGAAGGCATCCTCTGGCAGATAGCAGTGGCAGAGGGAAAGCCTGCGTTACCTGGGCGTCCCGCTTCCTTCAGTGTCACTGCGGAGATGTGTCCCGTGTTTATTGAATCAGAGTAGGAATTAGGAAGAGAGTAGTCAAACAGTCGTCAGAATCATCAAGGATTGTATCCTCAACTGTATATCAGGTGTTTCATTGCTGCAGTTGTAACAGATGGTCTGAGTATGTGTCTGGGTATCATGGCTATGAAGGGCAAGTCCAGCATCCTTTCTCCAGGCCAATGTGGGGAATGTAACCCATTTGTCATTTTTTTTATGAAACTGTAGACAATGAGATTTTTTTTTTTTAAAATGAAATGTTTGAGGCCAACCTGGTTTCAGTTACATCTTTCTTTTGATATATTGGTATACTGTATCCTCCACAGTAGGTAACAGACAGTTTTCACTGATAGCTGTGAACAGAAGAATAACCAAAAATCTACTCATCCTCTCAGGACTCCCACATCTAAGTAGACGTTGTTCAGGCCAACAGGATGACACTCTGTGTCATTGCTTAAAATAGCTCTCTTATAAACAAGTGCTGAAGCTTTGCATCCTGCCTGGGAGTTAATAAATAAATATATCTTATTTGAGTACGAAATATTATAAAGATTTGAGATTAAGCTTTTTTTGTTGTTGTTGTTAAACAGTAGTCAAAAGGAATCGTGCTTTACAAATTGTTTAAATCCAAATTAAATATGAGGTGGATTATGTCAATAATGGTGATGATGTAACTCATTGTGGATATTTATTTATACACTTATTTAGCAGAAAACTGCTAAACTAAGCAGCCTCCAGTCCAGCTAATTGTCAGTTACTAATTGGCTCGCAGGAGTTAAGCACTCTTAACTGAGGACACGAGTGACTGCTTTGGATTGTCACTGCCTGTTTGTGAACTCTGGGCATGACCCACCTACAAAACGAGCCAGGAAGTAATGTGCGTAGCTCATAATTTTGGTGCTAACTGGAAATCTTGTGGCAGCACAGGCAGTCCCACCACCTCTATTTATTTCCCGTCAACAAACTTGCCATTCTCTGCCCTGGCTGCCCTCAGGCTCTGCTGTGACCCACGCGCCGGCACTGCTGGGAGCGTGACGGCTGCTGTGCACCGAAGCTGTGCCGCAGCACCGAACGGGATGGACAGGCACAAGGTGCTGCTTGGCCTTTGCCCTGCTCCTCTCCAGCTTATTAACAGAAGGGCAGCATTTAATACAAGAGATTATAAGTGCCTTCCCCCCACCTTTAAAATACAAAGGGTAAATGAAGCTCTGAATCAACAAAGCAGTCAGGCTTAAAAAATTAGTAGGATGTAGGGACTCTGCTGAATTAAAACCAGCAAACACTCCAAGTGTGTTTTCTTAACCTTTAGTCAAGCATGAATTTAGGCTATGTGGCAGTGTTTTAGATATTTCATGTAATGGCCTTGAACTTCTTTGCTTTTAAATAGCATTCAGAAAACTCTTAATGAAGAATGGATGAATAATAAAAGAATCTATAGAGCTTGGCATTAAAGTAATAGTCATTTAATTTCATATGTGAGTAAAAAATATAACTACTGTTCCAGTGGAAAATGAATTATGTCTCCTTTGCTAATATGCTTTTAAAGGAAAAACTGAAAAATGGCTATAAAAATAACACTGATATAATTTAATGTCTACAGGGATTGGTATTTAACAAAATTAAATTATCTTAAAATCTGACTTCAGTTCAAATATTTATGTTGAAATTCCTAGCAAGTAAGAACATGACTGGTCATTACAAACTCTAATTCCAGCATTCCAAGTGGATTTTACTGGGCTAAGAATTTATAATCTGATTATGCTACACCCAACTTTAAAGATTTAAAAAATTAGGCTACTTAAAATACTGACAAAAGCGTTTTCTTTAACCTGTCATAGACTTATAAAGAAGGTATTTGCCTCTTGAGCACTAACATACAGGCGTAGTCCATGAGGACCTGAAGAACCAGGTTTTTCTAACAGTGGAGGTGTGGTTAGAACAGAAAACTGTGCGATGGAAAGTAGATGTTTCAGGCATAACTTCACCAATAATAACTGATGCGGTCTTACAGAGGGTGTGATTGTCCGAGTACTAGGGTTAGATTTTGCTGTTGCATAAGACGCTACGGGGATTTGCCAATCACTTTAATACTTATGTATTAAAATGTAGTATCTCTATATTAAAATGAGCCGCAGCACCCTCACAAGGATGCTGGCAATTTATAGTATTGCCTTGTACCGACTAGAATGCTTAGTAAGCCAGGCTCGGTTTCCTGCAAAACTGCCTCACTTAAGCAAAACAAACAACAAAAATCCCTTAATGAATGTAAAACTCCATAAAACACGGCCGGGTGTCCCACCCGCCCCCGTTCCCTGGAAACTGGGGGGTAGCGCTGCAGGGGCAGGAAGGGCTGTCATCTGGGGCCATTTGAAAAGTTATTTAAATAAGTAGTAAGCTGCATGTTTGGCTCTGGCTTAAGCTGTTTAATAACAACTACTAGTTCGGAATGACTTTCCACCAGCAGTGGAAAGCAGCAGAGACAGTGGGACTACAGTACTTTGCTGTTCGGCTGAAGTCTGCTGCTCACCATGCGAGGCTGACCATGCCCAGACCAGTAGTAGCCCAATCTCTGCCAAGGTACCCAGAAGCTTAAAAACAGAAAGATGTGGCGGTTTAAAACTTCTGCCTTTCTGAAAGCGGATGCTCTTTTATCTCCTCTCTGTAAAATCAGTGATAATTTGTCAATTCCTTTTCTTCTACAGAAGAAGGATAATCAAGACAAACTTAATCAAGAAGGCTTTTAAGCCTGTTTTGATAACATGTTTGTCACAAAATAATCTGCTGCTTGAGTAACATTCAAAGATTATGTTGGCAGATGCTGACCGTACTTGTAGAAAGGCACATCTTTACTGTAAATGACCTCACTGCAAAAGATATGATGTGGAATATTATCACTATAGTACTTGAGTCAAATGCAAATGCTCCCTTAACTGAAAACAGCACTGGAAACTCTGATCCCATTCTCTGGCTTGCAAGCACTGTGATCTCCTGAGTACACACATGGACACACACTGGGTATGACAGATTAATTTACAAATCTGCATGTTCAAAATTGCAGGGTCCAGTTTAGCACCTGGAATGAGAGATGGTTGTCCCCATCAGTCAGTGTTGGTCCTCACCTGCGTAATGCCTCCCTGCGCTGGAGACCAAACATTTAGATGACGTGCAGAGGACAGACCTGTGCTAAGGCAGATAAATGGTGAGGAGATGCTGGGATCGGGCCTCTTAGGAGTACATGAAATAATAAAGGAGAAGACGAATGTCTGCTAGTGCATGGTTTTATTCAGTTTTATTTGAGTAACGCTGCTGCAATGTGTTTGTATCAAAGGAGAAGTTAAAGCCTATATGATAGGATTTTTGTTGTTGTTCTAAACTGAGAACTCCTTTTATTCTGCTAATCCTTTCAGCGGCTGCAGGCTCTGTCTACTCTTTTCGGGCACACAGTCCACTGCTTTATTTCCTGCTCCTCTGTTCTGACTCTTGTACTTGGTCTGATTTCTCCACTTCCTTAACTTCTGACTTGTTCTCCTCTTCTCTTGCCAGTGTTGGGATATGTGGGCTGCATTTCATTACCAGGGAGAGCAAACCTCAGCCTCCCATGCCCTTCGCTACACGCTGCAACGATAAGGCAGAAATATTGGGAAAAGCATTCTCCTGGGGACTAGGTGGCATTTTCCTGGGGATATTCTCAAAGGAGTAACACTGAGTGAGCTCCAGCACGCTGCCGCACTGTAAGCAGCCTATGCAGTAGTAGGGCTGTGTGTCCAGGCAGGGATTACTACCAGCCACCTCTGCTGAGTTTCATATTGCACCTTCCTTTCCTGCCTTCTTCCCTGGCACCAGGGACCTTGCGCAGGGTTTACGGCAGGGCAATGCTGCCAGGTGAAAATGAGGGGCCCCAACAGAGAGCTGTGGAGCAGACCCTTTTGGTGGGTCCCACGGCATCACCACTGGCAGCAGCACAGGGGGCTGCAGGGAACAGGGGCTCAAACTACCCCTTTGACTGTGGGATGTACAAAGGAGCTACTGTGACCCTTGAAGCCAAGCACTCCTGTGGCATTAAAGAAGGCTTCAACCCTTCCACTAGTTTCCAAAGAGAAACTGAATGCTAAACCTATGTGGAAGGCTGTAAGAGGGATGTAGATGAAACCCCTCTGATGTTCCTAAAATACTTGGGTTGCTCTGGTAAGAAAGTGCAGCACTGCACACTGCTCTCTATAGATAGTGCAGTTTTATGCTGTATTAGTCCTTGTTATGTCTGACATCTGTTTTCTGTGGTCTCTGGACCTCAATATCCTCCTGACCTGGAGTTTTACCTGCAAATGGCAGAAATGTCATTAAATCCCCCGATGCAGAAATGGGCAGTTCCTAATGCCCTGCCCTGCATGCATGCTGGAGGAGGTGGGGGTCTTCTCTAGGACACCGTGTGACTCACTACTACCAGATAAATCCTGATTTCAAGGAAAGCAGCTGATAGTGGAGCAAGGTCCCCCTATAGCAGCTTAAGAAGCAGATGCCAGCCCATGCAGCTGATTTAACGTTTGTCTATTAGCTGAGAAATCCTGCAAGTGACAGCTGCGCCACTGGGATGGCACTACTGGTGCTCTCTGCACCTGCAGTGATTTTCAGTATTTATCAAGAAGAAAAGCAACTACAAAACGCTGCTCTAAAACTCCCCAACTTAGCTTTAGTAACAGCCAAGAGTTCAGCTGTGTCGAGGAGTGCTGTGGGTCACACAAGGACAGTATGACAGATACAGCTTTTTGACAGCCCAGACTCTTCAGCCCTACTCATGCCAATGGCAGGGACCCTCACACCATTTTTTAAGCATTTTTCTTTTTTTTTTTTCTCCTTCTAGCTCTACTCTTCTTGCTCATTGTGACTGAGCATGGTAAACAGATTACTTGAACAGTCTGGAAAATTTATTAGCAACTGCTGCCCAGTAGGAAAGTCTCTTCCTGTCCATGCCTGGAAGCTGTCAGTATCTTCATTTGCCTCATTGGAAAGATGCAATAAAATGGCTGTATGCAATTTCAAAAGTCACACAGTACACTAATACAAGTTCGCAGAAGCATCTTTTTTTGTTAGATGCACCTAGGCTCTAGTGGAAGAAACCAGCCTGGAAGCTGGCACCGTCTTGACCCTCACCCTGCTCCCCAGCCGCTGTGGCACCTTCCTGCTTAACTCGCACAGCATCACTCGGCAGCTTTTTGCTGGGAAAAAATGTTCCTCCTTTAATATGTGTACATTCAGCACAGCAAATGCTGCAAAGTAAAACTTTATCTCTGCATGCATTGGGGCCCTTTCAACCCCCAGCCATGGCTACCAAGAACCCATATGTGTGCTGTGTTTGCCCCAGGGCTCCACAGCAGCAAAGGGACACGAGGGGACTCACAGGGCAGCATTACAGGAAGGAGCAGGTCTGGAGAAAAGACGCAGCTTGAACTGTAAATAAGGCAAAACTTAATTCTCATTCTTGCCTCTTTTTCTCTCAAATTATCAGGTTTTATGCATCCTGCGATGAGCCCTGCAAAAGTGCGCTCAGGCCAGCTGGTCAATTTTTTGACCACGCTTATGTAGCTTCTGCAAACCTGTGACAATATTATAACCTGGGATCCATGAAGAAGAGCATCTCTAAACTAGACATCACCTGATCCTTAATCTCTGAAGGGGTATCATGGGAATTTAAGCATGTTAAACTTTAAGGTAAAGCTTAGTCTTCAATATTGTCCTGAACAGTAAAGGAGTTAAATGCTGACAGTGCCTTCCTGAATTGAAATTCTGGGTAATACATATTTAAAACAAAACAATATGAAAATAGCAGTAACAGCCATCCAAATACACCGACTGTTGTGTTATAGCTCAGGTTACATTACCGGGAAGAAAGATTGATTAAGATTCTCCCATAAGCTCTACTGCCACTGCCTGGGATCTTACACAAACCTTATTTTGGATGCAGATGTAAACAAGACATGAGCTCTTTAGCAAGGCTCGTTGCTCTTGCAGGTTTCACAGCTCCTTGATCGGAAATCATTCAAGCTCTCAAGTTTACATTCTTCTGGTGGTAAATTTGTGTTAGCAAATTCTGGTGTAGTTAGTTTTACCTCTATCAGCGTGGTATCATTACATCTCTACATGGCTTTGTCTCTGTTTTAGCAAAGAATACAAAGATATGCTTATGTTTCACTATGGTCAATGAGCTGAGGTGGAATTTAAAAGCAAAAAAGGGTATTTATGTTTCCTGGGGTGTGCACAGCTATTGCACAATGATATTTGATTTAAAGCTCGCACCTAATTTTAAGTGCACTTTAATAACTATCTCAACCTGAGTTTAAATGAGATTTACAAATACCTATCAGCTTAGTAGACGCTTCTACAGGCATCAATTACAATGCCATGTTGCTGTCCTTGTGTATTTAGAGATTGGTGCTGACTTGAATCTTGACTTTATTTATTTTTAAATCTTTTATTTATTTATGTTTAAAGAATACATTTAGATAATTTTACCAACAAGAACTAGAAACTTATTGATTTCCAAAAGAAATGTCAGCTTTTCTTGAAGCTGTTAAATATCTATGATCTGGGAATTTAAAGAAAATGCCAGACCTGTTGTTATACGATCTCAAGAGTTAGCAACATTACTATGTAATTTTCTTTTGTGCATAGGAATCCTGTATTAGCAAATACTGCAACTATCTCTTGAAATTAAGTATCTTCAGAATTGGTAGACTTCATGTTGCTCATTGATGTATTTATATATCAAGTTTGTCTAAATGGATACTGTATAAAAATCTCATCTAAAAATGTCACTCCTTCCTCCTGGATAGAAAAACTTGGTTACAGAATATCTTGAGTACACAGAAACATGGAATTAAGTTTGTTAATCTGTATTTCGCAGGATTAGCTCAGACCTGAATACCCCTGCTCTTGCAACGTACAGGACCCTGGTTAAGATACACTTTCTGTTCTAGTTCTGCCACAGACTGGAGATGTTTGACTTGTTTTAGGTAACCAGGAAAGAAGAAAAACAAGACAATAGACCTCTGTTTGAAGTAGGTTCTCTATAAATGTCAGTGTGCGAGGCTGGTCCTCTATAACTTTAATTAACGAGAACAGCTTACAGTTGTCCCCATTGCTCTCCACTGTGCCGTGCAACCTGAACACAGTAGGGTCCATTCACACCCAGCTTCCCTGCGGTACGACTGCCAGCCTCGCTCTGTTATGTGGGTAATAATGGACTAATGTGCTTTGTACCTACCTGATTTAATTTCATTTAGGGCCTGATCCTATAAGGCAGTGAAGTCCTCAGCTCTCGTTGACTTTAGTAGGATTTTAGGGACTCGGGACCTGTTAAGAAAAGGGTCTTTAATCTCCCATTGGGAGCCTGAGTGTGCGAAGGGGAGCTATTCCTTCTGTACGCACTTGTAATACATACAGGATTTGGGTACCTTTTGTAATAGTCTGCTTAAATCTTAATGCGTTGCTAGGGAACTGGCCGTGTCCACAACCAACAAAACACGTAGACGTTGTGTCCTACTGGCCTTTGGCAGAGTTTACCTTAAGAAATGGCTTTACTGCAACAAGATCTACTAGCAGTAGTACAAAAAAAATAGTTCGTCAGCTTTTTTTTTAATTACAAATATTTTAATTCTATCATACAAATAGAAATCCCTTCCAAGCTGAAGGCTAGGCATGTGAGGACACCACCCAGAATCAAATACTTCCTTCCCTTATTGTTTAAAATATTGATTCAGCTATTTTTTTAGTTTACTTGAGTCTAAAAGTACAGTGTTTGGAAGCTTAACAAGCTTGGATACTTTCTGCTCTCTTGTACTAACTAATGCTATTACTATTTTCAAGACACTTACAAAAAGAGCTGATTATTTGTTTCCAAAGTGTACGGCTTTTCAAGTTTTCAGACTGCATTTACGAGTATCAGAAATGATGAAACTTTTGTGTTTAGGGAGTCCTAGAATGCCATTTCTGAAATGGTTTCATCTCGCTTTCATAGACATCAGAACTGTCCGCGTTGTTTTAAATTAGTGATAAAACAAGGCTTGAAACCCCAACTACCACAGAAATAAGTCTGCTATCAGAACAGGACAAAATATGGGCAGAGAAAAAAAAGTCATGGGGAAATGGAAATGAAATATAGTCTGAGATGACCTCCCTAAAAACAAGCAAGCAAACCCTGTTCTGTTAAGCTCTCAGGAGAGCTGCTAAAGAATTTTGAAATAATCAGAGAAGGAACTCAACCCCTCATTTTCATTTTTCTTGGTCCATTCCTTGCAGCTCCCTAAGAAAAACTGATCCCTTGGGTGTTTTGTACAAAAGGACGAATTTTTATGATATAAAAGCACACAGCTTAAAGCTGTAAATCGTCATATTGCTTGGCAGTCATTATCTTCAGGATTATGGAGAAGCACATATTGATCCTTTCCAAGGCATGTGTTGGCAGGGAGGCAAGGAACACTCTTCTGGATTCACCAACTTTCCTTGTGGAGCCCGAGCAGGAGCCCTCTCCCAGCACAACATGGGACTATTACACGTGCCAATAGTTTTTTCTCCTTGTCTCGTGGGGGTTGTACAATGTAACAGCAAAAAGATGGAAGACACTTGGGAACTACAAGAGACCAGCCAACTAATGATGCTTTCTCTTGTCAGACCTGTAACTTATTACGTCGTGCACGTCATGAACTTGTATTCAAGTGCAATGACCTTTTTGCAAAACTGCTCAAGCTATAGAGAGGGCGTTTCAGTATTCAGAGCTCAACTTCTTTCCTCCACCGTCTGAATGCATCACTATACTTAGAAACTTTTTTCTAGCCTCACTGCTCTTCCCTGTGTGATTATCTGACACAGAGTTAAAGTAGCATAATCAACATGTCTGTGAGTTGTCCAGTGTCACAGATGAACTAGAGGTTTTGTGATGGGCAGCCTTGTGACATTCATTGTCATCATCGTATAATATCAGGGATTTTAGTTCTCTGACCCAGTGTATTCAATAGAATGAGATTCTCCTTAACTTGATGTTTCCTGGCTTTTGTAACTGTAAATAAGGTCCTTATATTGTTCAAACATAATTTTGGTATATTATATTAAGATGTTTGGCCTGATCTGGATTATGCGGCTCCATGTAACTGATGAAAGAACTATTGTTTTTCACAGCAGAAAAACTGCCACTCATCCAGATCACTGACCTATTTCTTGGAGTCAGAAGTAACCTTTCTGAAGTCTTGCTGATTTTTAATGCTATGTTTTACACTATTAATCTTGAAGCCTTATGTTTGAAGTGTGATTACAACAGTACTTAAGGATCAGATCAAAAATTTCAACTTAATTTTCAGATGCAGAAAGATTTTCTTTTTCTGTAAGTTTTGGTACTATTCTAAATAAAGTGTTAAATGAGTCGGAGCAATTCAGCCACAGGGGTTATTCCATTACTCAATGATACAGAAATTCCTCAGGCTTAAACATTGCCAGTATATTTCCCTTCACCTTTCTTTCTCTGAGATGTAGTGGAATTTGTCTCTATTGTCTGAAAGAGATGATGAACCATGTCCAGGAGCAAGAATTTAATCTGCTCACCCTAACACTAGATTGGGCCATTCATTACCCTGAAATTAGAAAAACAGAATCTACAAGTTCCTGAGGATGGGAACAATTTGTAGACAACCACTCCTCTAATCTTGCTTTTCAGCCCTGACTTGCAGATGCCAGTGCCAGAAGAACACATCAGGAGAATAAACTAATACTGCATAAAGAGATTTTGTGGAGGCTGGCATGTGAAGAAATGTATTTACCATTATAAATGGCTTTCCTCTGCAGAGCAGGGCTTGCATATTCTCTATGCTTTCTCCCTGTACAGCAAGGGATACAGGCATTTAGAAAGGAATTAGGATGCTGAGATGCTCAGTCCATGCTGGATTGCTGGCTCCCTGCTCTTTGCCATGCAACACCTGCTAAAGCACTCTTTGGGAGACTTCTGGGTTTTTCAGGACCAGCAGAAAAAACATCACCATTAGGATGTTTTATATTTGGGACACTTTGGTACTGACAAATGCCTTCTCATTTTATCATGCTGCAATCAAGATGACAAAAAAGTGTGGCAGCTAATAGAAGCTCTCCCCTGTAGCCCAACAAAAAACAGGGTCTTGAAAGGAAAAGTCTGGCACACAAAAAGCTCCAAACACAAAAAAGCTAAACCTCTACCAAACCATTTCTGCTTCTTGTGAGCCTGCCAAAGCAGAACAGACTTTCTCAACAGACAAGGCTACATTATGCTAGAAGGAAATGAGCTGCAAGGCACAGGAAAAGAGAAAGCAAGTGGAGATTTATGGCACTGCTGAAAGCAGGCACTGTACTGCCAGATCAGGAGTAAGACACTACCAAAGGATGCTACCTTTGTTTTTTCATCTATCAATGAAGAAGGAGAGTTTCTGTTGCAGGGTATCTAAACTACTGACATCCATTGCAGAAAGCTCATTGCTTCAGCCTTCTGGCCAGAGTCATTGCATCCCAATCAGAATTTTCTAATTTTTTTAAAAGTTAAGAAGGCAAAAAAGAACAACTAGCAAAACCAACCCAAACCAAAACCACCAGTCAATGAATACCTGACAGTTAACAACCTGGAAACAGAACTGTGTCACAAACGTTGCAAGTTTTGCTCAAGTATCACTGACTTTTAATAAAGTACAAATTGAGTTTTTTGCAAAAGATCTTCATTATGCCCTACTGCTGTTCCTGAAGATCATATGGGAAGGATTTGTTCATGTTGATGTTTTTTACTTTGTGGTTTTTTTTTTTTCCTGCTGTTTTAGCTCTTGCTCTTCGTACTGTACCTGAGGGACTTCACATGCTGAATTCTCCTGGATACAGACTGCAGCAGAAAGGCACATCTGTGGACAAACAAAACTGTTTTCTATGCCCAGACTCAATTAAGAAAAATATAAAGTTAAGGCTTTTTTCTTTTTTTCTTTTTTTTTTTTTTTTCTCTGCAAGGTATCTCTAATTAGAGCTCCTTTTTGCCTTCCTCTGTAAATTCAGTCTCAGAGGTAAGCCGCTAGCCCAGAGAAGCTGCAGGATCTCCCTGGGTTTTTACCAAGCTAATTTGAACTTTGCCATTGTTTTTACTTGCAAGTGAAACAGCAGCTTGTTTTCAGCTCCCTGAACTCAGGTGAAAGACTACCCCAAACGATCCTGATGGGTAACTGTATGTTGGCACAGCCTCAAAGAACACAGTATCACCCCTAAAACGTATCACGCCATAAATGTAACTTGCACGACGCATTCTGGATGGGCATCCCCAGGTTTCTTTCTTTCAAAATGTAGGGTCTGATATTTTTCTGTAGTATGTGCCTCTCTTTCATACTGGGTACCATACCAAATTACGGACACCTATCAGCTTTTATGTACATATGGAACCTGAACATGTAATTTTCAGTGGTTATGAACCTAAGCCTAAACCTCTGGGCTGTATGGAAAAAATTTTCACAAGTGCCTCAAAAGTGTCTTTGTGGTTTCTCGCTACTAAGGAAGACATGCCATTCATGTTGAACAAAAATTTACTCCTGCCTTTATTTAACCATAATTTGCACTTATAAGAGGACAAGATGTTGAATTACATTTCCCTACAGTCCAGAGCTAGATCCTGAATTATTGTCCTGAAAAAAAATCAGTCATGTATGCGTAACTACTTTGTGTGCTATGTCAGCAAGTTCTATGTGGAACTGAATGCTCAAAATACTAGTTAGCAAGGTGTGTAACAGAGATAAAGAAAACACTTTATTTTTAGAAACACTTTTTTTTTGAGAGAGAGAACCACTGAAGTAATCTGTATTACTGTCACAAGTCAGTGAACAAAAGTGTGTCCTGAAACTTCAGCTAGCTATAAAAGTGAAATGCTCTCACACAGATTCAGAGAGGGAGAAGAGTCTTGCTGCAACACCATCATTTTCTGTGACCCCAGGTATGATGACGGAAATTGGAAAAAATCACCTAGATGTGTGGGCGTTTTTCTTCTTTTTCACACATCTCTTTCTGCTGCACTCCTGTAACTTAGGTACTACTCCAGTGAAGTTCATTGGGGCTGTCTAGGAATGATCTCCTGATGATTTGATACATTACTTGATAAAGAGATGGATCTGATGGGTGCCGGTTGATTCAATGATCAATAACCAGTCTCCTTAAGCAATGGTGGCATATGCAACATGATCAGAGGGGATTCACCAAGCTGGCATTAATGCCTATCCATTTCCACTTAAGTTATTTTTTTATAATGAAAAACATGAGTATGAAGGCTCTTCCCAGTTCCATGTGTTCTCCTTTCCCAAGCTAGCAGCTTGCTGAATCCTGTAGTAGATTTCCGTCTATAAAGACCCTCTGTGGGATTTAGGGCATGTTAGAATGGCAAGAGACATAGCATCAAAGGCGTCTGGTAAATAGTTTTCTGTTTGCAAGGAGGAAAAATCACATCCAGTGCAGTTATACCTCTGAACTTGATGTTATCTTGGAGTGCTGCCCTTGGAAGTGATATTTATGAAAATTTGCCTATAGATGCATACGCAATTGCTAGTAAATAAGTACAATGCCAGGCAGGTATAATCACAACCAAGGAAATTTATTTGGTCATTCCCTTGATGGATTATCGTGATGTGGTCAGTAATTTGCACTACATATTAGGACAATCCTGACATAAGGAAGCATCTCCAATATAAGGGGGCATTTCAGCTTGCATGCATTCTTTTGAGACCATCCATAACGTGACTGACTGACATCAGCTATGGAAGGGGTGTGTGTGCTGTTTTCTGGGTGATGTGAACAGACAAATTCCAGAAACCTACTTCCAGAAGTAGCGATAACTGAACATATCGCTTGCTGGCCATCTGATAACAGTTTTGATACTATCATTGGACTTGAATCGGGAACCTGTTTACAGGGGATCTTAGACCAAGCTTGTGTGTGAGTAGAATAAGCACTGCAAGCATTTTTTAAGCAACCCAAAGTCAGCTGACACAGATAACTTGACCACCTATGCTCAGCAAAATAAGGAGATATATTTAGTTTTAGCTGACATTTTATTGCGGCTCAATCTGTAGGTCTTCTAATGGGTCTGACAGCCTGACATAAAATCATTCGCATGTATACAACAAACTTCATAATGTGAGTGTGACCCTATGGCTACTTTCATGCAGTTTTACAAGCTGCATAAACAAATGTTTTAAGAGATGTTTAACTTTTTTTTATACAGATCAAGTAGTTTTATATAAAACAAACCCAAACATCTCTTGTTAAATGCCTTGTTAAATACATGCAATCTGTGTATACAGTTGCATGTACATTTCTAATGTAAGAATGGTGAATTTTATTATTCAGACCAAAGTATCAGGCCGGTATCAGACTTTAA